>NC_138768.1:45680541-46280541 GCF_965119305.1 Pelophylax lessonae | reverse complement strand
GAACCTGTAACATATCCTGGTGAACCTGTACCATTGTTGCTACAGATTCCTGTATGAGCCCGAGCAGACGTACTGCCTCAGTAGATTGCTGAGTACGCCTCCTTAACTCATTTTGGACCTGATACTCATCAAGCAGCCTCTCGGCTACATCCAGCATAGATGGACGAAGTTGGGTAGGTGACAATCCCTCTGCATCTAAGGCTACCTGAAAGCAGAAGAAATAGACCAAATCATTATCAAACATCATGACTAAATATTTCAGATTAGTTTGACAACTTAACACCCCAAGCAGAACGTTGAAAAGTTTGATGTGCTTCTAATGAGTACTTGTTCATTGTAAGATTATCCAAGCTAGCAACACTTCTGATAATGGGTACATATTATATTGGTATGACTAATATGACAAAGGCAAAAAAGATTCAACATGAAGGTGTTCCCAATTAACCCTGGTGTGGTAGGTTGTTTATGCTTTTGGTAAATCTGTTACTACACCAATGACTTTATACATCTACGTATGTTGTCTAAAATCTTGCCATCAATCGGCTACAGGACAACCCAACCAAACGATACCCATGAATTTGGACCTGGAAAATCAAAGACGGGCCGGACTTTAAAGATCCTGGATGTTTTTGGAACATTAGTGGCACACCAAATTATAACATAATTCCCTGATGTTCAAGATAGAACTCTTGTTGTGCTGGTGCATCGTCAGAATGTCATAGCACTAATTTAACACACACAATGTAAGCCACATCTAGTCCAAAATCAATGCTACCATTGAAATGTTACATGTGCACCTTGTTCCCTTATATCACATACCACAGCACTGGATGCAGAATCGTCGCCAGCTCCTGATCCAACTCCAGCTGCAACGTCAAGAGGGGCCTGATGTTCTTTTAAAAACAAAAAAAAAAAAACATGTTTAGTACATAACCTTAGTCAGTAATGATTATGGCCAGATTGCCCTCCTAGCTTCATGAATGAAGCATTGAGGCCAAACATTCAAAAGTGCTTTCCTGGGCTCATAGGACACTTGCTAAACCCTCCCAAAGGTTAAGAAGGCTTGGTCTGCCTACTAATGACGGCACCCATTAATGCTGTCAACTGTGTTTTGCAGGGTAAACATCTAAAAGGCAACACTCTTTCATAAGAAAAAACATGTGTGTTAATGGGGTTAATAAGATTCAAAAAAACATTATTTGACTAGACATACCAACACCTTCCTCCAGGCCTAGCTGCACTGGGTGTGTTCCCTGCTGCGGATCTTCTGTAAAGGACATAGCAATATGAGCTATCTTGGAAAAAAAAAAACATCTACATTGTTTGGCACAGTATGATATTGGACCTACCAGGAGGAGGGTCAGCACTGATGTCAACACCTGTGAGTCCGTCTGGTTCGCCAAGCTGCATGGGCTGTGGAGGGGCTGAGATCCGTGCTACAGATGAACAAATTGCAGGTTGGGGAAAACAAAAAAAGGACAATTGGAAGGGCAAGTATCACATTCTCTTAATGTCACACATAGGATAGTAGTTAATCTTTTCCAAACAACTCACACAATTGACATCCAAGATAATATCCTACCTCGGTGCAAAGCATCCGAATCTAAGTCCTCTCTGGGAAAGATGGTATCGGGTCCTATGATGTTCAAGAAAGGTAATTGATAATCCCAGAGAGAACTTCGTGCACGTTCATCCAGCCGACCTTGACGGTCATAAAGACCCTCCGCAGCCCATGCAATTAGCTTCTTCCGAACGGACCCACAGATGTCGTTGACCTTCTTCCGCACACTGTCACGGTGGCGAGGTGCTTCACCCAGTGCATTTACAGCATCCCGGATTTCATCCCACAATCTGTTCTTCTCTGTTACTGAGTAAGACGCGGCCCTGGTCCCATGTATCGCCTGATATCTGGCCATATAGGCGTGGACCAGGGCACAGCACTGATTGTGGGTGAAACGGGGAAGCCGGGGTAATGTGGACAAGCTGACTCTGGTGGACGGACACGCTCCAGGACTACTGTCAGAAGAGCCAGCTTGTCCACTTGGTGTGTTAACACCTCCCCCGGCTTCCTCCTCCGGGATGGGGATGGTGGACTCCCTCATGGATACAGCTGGAGCCTCCCTCACACCAGAGCCAGACGATCTGCCCACCCTGCCCCCCCTGCCCCCCCTGCCCCCCCTGGCCCCCCTGGCCCCCCTGGCCACCCTGCCCCTTCTCATCCTTCCAGTGGGTGGGGCCATGGGAGCACGAGGTGGGCAGAGAATCTGGCTGTCCAGCAGCAGCAAAGAGCCCCAAACTCCTAAATCTGAAATGACAAAAGAGAAAACAGAAAAAACAGGATTTGCAGATTGCTCTTCATATACAGTATAATTAGTGAACAGTTACAGAACACACTTACCTAATGGCACAAACAGACTTGGTGGTGGTGGTGGTGGTAGTAGTGGGCAAAGAGCAGAAGAGGCTGCAAAGAAAAGGAAAAAAAAAACACATAAGAAAACGCATATGGGTACAAATCACACGAGGCCCTCCAAACACTTACCTAATGGCACAAACACGGTGGTGGTGGTGGTGGCAAAAAAAGCAGAAGAGGTTGCAAAGAAATGGAAAAAAAAAACACATAAGAAAACGCATATGGGTACAAATCACACGAGGCCCTCCAAACACTTACCTAATGGCACAAACACAGTGGTGGTGGTGGCAAAGAGCAGAAGAGGCTGCAAAGAAATGGAAAAAAAAAACACATAAGAAAACGCATAGGGGTACAAATCACACGAGGCCCTCCAAACACTTACCTAATGGCACAAACACAGTGGTGGTGGTGGTGGTGGTGGTGGTGGCAAAGAGCAGAAGAGGCTGCAAAGAAATGTAAAAAAAAAACACATAAGAAAACGCATAGGGGTACAAATCACACGAGGCCCTCCAAACACTTACCTAATGGCACAAACACAGTGGTGGTGGTGGTGGTGGTGGTGGTGGTGGTGGTGGTGGTGGTGGCAAAGAGCAGAAGAGGCTGCAAAGAAATGTAAAAAAAAAACACATAAGAAAACGCATAGGGGTACAAATCACACAAGGCCCTCCAAACACTTACCTAATGGCACAAACACAGTGGTGGTGGTGGCAAAGAGCAGAAGAGGCTGCAAAGAAATGGAAAAAAAAAACACATAAGAAAACGCATAGGGGTACAAATCACACGAGGCCCTCCAAACACTTACCTAATGGCACAAACACAGTGGTGGTGGTGGTGGTGGTGGTGGTGGTGGCAAAGAGCAGAAGAGGCTGCAAAGAAATGTAAAAAAAAAACACATAAGAAAACGCATAGGGGTACAAATCACACGAGGCCCTCCAAACACTTACCTAATGGCACAAACACAGTGGTGGTGGTGGTGGTGGTGGTGGTGGTGGCAAAGAGCAGAAGAGGCTGCAAAGAAATGGAAAAAAAAAAAACACATAAGAAAACGCATAGGGGTACAAATCACACGAGGCCCTCCAAACACTTACCTAATGGCACAAACACAGTGGTGGTGGTGGCAAAGAGCAGAAGAGGCTGCAAAGAAATGTAAAAAAAAAACACATAAGAAAACGCATAGGGGTACAAATCACACGAGGCCCTCCAAACACTTACCTAATGGCACAAACACAGTGGTGGTGGTGGTGGTGGTGGTGGTGGTGGCAAAGAGCAGAAGAGGCTGCAAAGAAATGGAAAAAAAAAAAACACATAAGAAAACGCATAGGGGTACAAATCACACGAGGCCCTCCAAACACTTACCTAATGGCACAAACACAGTGGTGGTGGTGGTGGTGGTGGTGGTGGTGGCAAAGAGCAGAAGAGGCTGCAAAGAAATGTAAAAAAAAAACACATAAGAAAACGCATATGGGTACAAATCACACGAGGCCCTCCAAACACTTACCTAATGGCACAAACACAGTGGTGGTGGTGGCAAAGAGCAGAAGAGGCTGCAAAGAAATGGAAAAAAAAAACACATAAGAAAACGCATAGGGGTACAAATCACACGAGGCCCTCCAAACACTTACCTAATGGCACAAACACAGTGGTGGAGGGGGGGTGGTGTAATCCTTTATAGGCAAAAGGAGGCTGCAAACATTAAACATACATGAGAAATCGCATGACCTACATACGTGCACATAATAAATTACAGTTATCAGGAAAGCAAAAATGGTGTCTTTGGAAGCTGGGAAGGTAAGGGGGCAGGTTTAGATGCCAAATCTAGACTGCACACCTTTAACAAACATGAGAAAACACATGTCCAAACCACATGCACATGGGGCCAACTGCCAATGATTAAAAGACACTTGAGGGGTTCCCAAGCTATTGTGGGTTGGAGGGGATTCACCATAGACAACTTAAGCACACCCAAGATAAGTACAAATTGTCTCCTTCCTTTTTTTTGGGAGAGAGAGATACAATTGTCTTACCTCCAGATAATGTAGGTTGTGGGTCACAGGGTCTTGCTAGCACATAAGAAACATCGATCTATAACATCCAGCAGCCATATTGGCCATGTGCTCCTTTTATAGCTGGCTCACAGGTGTGATAATTAGCGGCCGTTTCTATATATATCTGCGCATTCGCGAATTTGCGCGTTCAAAATGGAGGACGATATCCCAGACGCATTAGATGGTGCAATGCTGGCATTTATCGGTGCCTTGTTTGAGGAGGCCCTGGCACAGGAGGCAGCAGAAGGTGGGGAAGCTGCAGCAGCAGCAGCAGCACCTCCAGCAGCAGCACCTCCAGTCCGTGTGCCCTTACCTCGCCAGCCACGCATTTTTGCTCCAAGGATCTATTTGGACAAGCTGCGGGATTCTGATGTCAGGAGGAAGTTCCGGCTCGAGCGAGGAACTATTCTACACCTCTACCAGCTCATAGCAGAGAAAATTGACCCGGACACACAGCGCGGCCATGCGGTGCCCGGCATGGCCAGATTGCTGGCCACTTTGTATATTTTAGGGCGTGGCAGCTTCCAAGCCACTTCGGGAAGTATCATGGGCATTAGCCAGCCCACAGTTTCAAGGGTGTTCATGTTGGTCATTAATGCCATAGTGGATATAGTGCCCAATTTTATCCACTGGCCACAGAATGAAAATGAGTGGAATGAAGTCAAGTTGGGTTTCTACCGGCGGGCACACATGCCGCAAATCCTAGGGGCAATCGATGGCACCCACATAGCCATTAGGCCCCCAAGGAGCCACGAAAGTGAATACCGGAACCGCAAGCAGTACCACTCCGTGAACGTCCAATTAGTGTGTGACGCCAAACAGCGCATCATGAGTGTCAACACTGGTCACCCAGGGTCGTGCCATGATTCCAGTATGTTAAGAACAAGTACTCTGTACGAGGTGTTTGAAAGTGGACAAATGCCCGAAGGGTGGCTTATTGGTAAAGTATTTTGTCTTAACAACATAAACTGTAAGATTACATAGACATAGGAATAAGCTACATCGGTGTACACCCTGATTTAAGCAAAGCCTACCTAAAATGGATGTGTTAGGAGTTGTCAGGCTGTTCACACACAACCAGATCAGCAGCTTAGCAGCTCACAAAAGAAAGATTTGCAAAGTTGTCTTTGAGTCCAATGAAGGTGGTTAACCAATGTGTAAATGGTGTCCTCTAGCCACCCAAAGAAAACCTACAAATGATTCCAATGGTATTGCCATATCCCCAAAGTACTTTGCATAAGTGAGTCAATATTGGTTTCCTCACTCTAGTTGCAGATATATTCCAGAAGTAAGACCTAGGCTAATGTAATAGGAACAAAATAGGGGCCAAGTTGGAACTTGCAAGAGAAACCCACCACTTTGTGTGTCCTTTTTCCCATTTGTATTAGTGATTTAGGCAGTTAGACAGAGTTGAGATGTTTCATATGATTTTTTGCAAACAGACGAGCAGGTTGTTTAGTAAAATGCCTAATTGTCTCCCATTTTGAGGAGTCATCTAAAGTCACATGATATGAATAACTAATGTATATTTTTCTTATTTTTCAGGGGATGCTGGTTACCCGCAGCTGACGTGGCTGATGGCTCCAATCAGGTACCCCCAGGGCCCAGCAGAGAGGAATTACAACAGGGCCTTGCGGAGAAGCCGGAGTATCATTGAGTTGACCATAGGTCTTCTCAAGTCCCGGTTTCTCTGCTTGGCCCGGCCTGGGGGTGAACTCCTGTACTCTCCTACAAAGGCTTCCAAGATCATCCTGGCGTGCTGCGTGTTGCACAACATGTGCGTTGCCCGGGATGATTCTTGGGAGCTGACGGAGGAGAGGGAGCCAGAGGTCCGTCAGCCGGCGGCCCCCAGGCGGCGGAGCACCGCTGCCGGTATGGCCACCCGGAATACCCTGGTTGCTAGCCACTTTACATGTAAGTACTGTAACCGGTCAAGATAGGGCATGTGTATTAATTAGCTAGTTAGCAGAGGTGCCACTCACAGGGAGACAGAGGGTGATTATCATCTGCCAATGACACTTGCCATTGTAGATAAAGTGTAGTCAACATTGGTAAAATTGTGTTACTTGAGCAAAAACATGCACCTCTAACCATAAACATGTTGGTATTGTGAATAGTGTAAAGGGCTGAGAAGAGCTGGCAGGTGTTTATTTGTGTCTATGCCACCTGTGTAGTTATTGATAACATGAACGGCTGCTTGGTATCTTATGGTGTTGTAATTTTCCAGAACATCAACATCTTGGAATCATGGCACGTACCATGGGAAGCCTGTGGTGATGGGCTGTCTGGCGTCACAGGTGTGTATTCAAATGTTTACATTAATGATTTCTGGTTTGTGTAAGTTGGCATAAAATGTGTTATTTCACTCGTGATGTCGAAATTAAATGAAGTTCAGAATGAAGCAAACAGGCATTAAGATGTGATTTTCATTATGAAATGTCTTATCCTTTGTTTTATTTTTCCAGGAGTGGTACTGCTTGCGGGTGTAGGTGGTAGAAACCCACCTTGATGGACTCCACTCATTTTCTTTTGTGGTCAGTGGATATTTGGTAAGGCACATGGCCAATGACCAACATGAACACCCTGGAACTTCGAAAGTGGCTTGGAAGCTGCCCAGCAACCTTGCCATGCCTGTCCCCTATGAGCTGGTAGAGGTGCAGAATGGATTCTGAACTCTGCCGGAAGTTGTGGAAGACATCAGAATCCCGTAGCCATGGAGCAAAGATCGTGGTCTGGCGCTGTAAAGGCACACGGACTGGAGAGTGACAATATTCTTTTGCTGCATCCCTCCTTCTGCTGTCATTCTCAAATAAATAAATACATTAGAATTGAACATGTGTTTTTTTGTTTTGTGTGGGTGCCTACAGACAAAAGGGCCATCCACACTGTAAGATTTAGAGAAGACTTTATCCTTCAGATTGACATTTTCTATGTAGTGCAAGGGCCTGCCTGATTGCATCCAAATTGAAAGTGTTGAGGTTTGAGCTTCTATTATATGGTTTGGTTAAGTCTACAGGAAAAAGTCTAGACAAATTGTTAGTGTATGGCCCATTAAGCTGCCAAGGCCGGAGTTTTGCACTTTGCATGCTGCTTGTACTGGTGATGTGAGGGGTTGTAATGTAGAGTAGGGATGTGACAGTGTTGTGTTGAGGTGTGAGGCAAATGTAGTGTTGGACTATGAGGGTCTGTGTTGTTGAAATATGGAGAGAGTCCAATATCAGACACCTATGTTTATTGGTCAAGAAATTGTAAGAACCATGGTAAATATGTAAAGAATTGCATCTCGATAAAACTAGGACCACACTCATAAAATCAAAATTGTGTTGTTTCCATTGATGTGCTTGAAATTTGGGTAGGACACCCCCCTCCCCCCCCCAAATTCAAGATAGTTTAAAAAAACTGTTTAAAAAAATGAGAGTGAAAAGAGATCCCAAGTGTAGTGATGTGATTTGAACCCATGACGTTGTGAACTGCAGTGAAGTTGCAAAGCACTTAGCTATTGTGCAGAATAAAGCTGTATGGTGGAAAAAAAGGAGTGTGTTAAGGCTAAAAAGCACATATAGCTAAAGAACTAAACATTGTATGGAATGTGGGAAGAAGACCATGGTAAAATTGTGAGGTTTCATCTTGCCCTGAAGTAGGGTAGGGGTTTGGTCACTTGCCTTTGGTACTTTCCTTCATAAGATCGATTCGACACACAGACAAGATAAAAAAAACACTTAAAATGGTGTAAGCTTGCAAGCGCTTCTGAGTGTAACATTATTTAGCAATATATATGATGTAATCCGTTACATTTTAGCAATATAAACAAAAAAAGAAAATAAAAAAAGTAGGTGGAGATGGTAAGCCTCGAACCTACAGCAGAGGGAGATGAATTACAGACATGTGATGTGTGCACTAATCCACTAGCCCACATCACTATGTGAAACTGCTATAAGCACGAAGACATAAGTTTGCGAATTGGCGAAGCCGCGATCGTAAGTGAATCCCGCTGACGGCGGAATTCATTATTGCTGTTTTACTCGCCAATTCGCCGCAGCGCCAGTTAATTGATTTGAACGCGGCGAAACTGAAACACGTCATAGATGTTTGAAGCTGCAGTTTCTTTAAATCCGGCCCTTAATACTTGATTTTATGCACTGAATTGTAGGTGTATCTGCATTTAATCCTTTTAATAAACATACAGTATTATACTATGATCACCTTTTCTTGTTTACATTTGCTGGATGAGAGCCCTATGGCTCGAAGGATTTTGGAGGATCTTTACCCACTTCAGGAAGTACTCCATAACATATGCTTGGAGAAAAAGGAGGGCAATTACCATCACATACCTTTTTTGTACTAATGGAATTTTAATGTTATGCACTTGCGCGTTATGTTGTTAAAAAAAAATGTTATTATTGTGATTTTTGTATTTTTAGATTGCACCTTATTTATCGATACTGGCTTTCACATTTTTTTACATTTGTTGCAATTTAGTAGCAGCGCTGTATACATTTTCTTATCTTGGTTTAGCATTTTGAGGTTTAATACCTTATAATACAGCAGCAGCATCACTGAACACTTATAACTGTGACCATAGCATGGGTAGTCCATAAATGAATTACCAATTTAAAGCTGAACTCCAGGCAAACAGCTAAATACACATATGAAATGCAAATTTACTGTAGGAGCTATTTTACCTGCCAAAGGATTTGCATTTCTGTTCATCCAGTCCTGAGATTTGCACAGCCCTGTCTAGCAGGGCAGGAGACCGGATTTTCTCTGCTGCAGTTAGGTGACACTTACAAGTGTTGCCCTCCCTCAGCTTGTGAGTGAACAGGGAGAGGAATAGCAGCAGATTGATGAGCTTATCTCTCTGTCACTCCATTCTCTATTCCTAAGAGCATATTTCTTTTTTTTTTTCTCAGAGAATAGGTGCAGGAACTCCCCCCTTCCGAGTCTTCCTTTGTCTCGGCCCCCGTACCCACCTCTGAGCACCGTCTTTTGGCTCCACACCCTAACCACCTCTGAGCACTGTTCTCTTGGCTCCACCCCCTACCCACCTCTGAGCACTGTTCTCTTGGCTCCACCCCTTACCCACCTTTGAGCACTGTCTCTTGGCTCCACCCCCTACCCACCTCCCAGTACCGCCCATTTTAGAGAATATGGCTTCACCCCCTACCCACCTCTGAGCACTGTTCTCTTGGCTCCACCCCCTACCCACCTCTGAGCACTGTCTCTTGGCTCCACCCCCTACCCACCTCCCAGTACCGCCCCTTTTAGAGAATACAGAACCAAGTATCATTTTGTGCTACCAAGTAATTTGTATGGAATTTGATAGACCCTTCTCCAGCAACAATAGACCCCCTAGCAACAACATAACTCGTCCCCAGCAACAACAGACCCCACCCCAGCAACAATAGACCCCCCCAGCAACAACAGACCCCGCCACAGCAACAATAGACCCCCCTAGCGACAACAGACCCTGCCCCAGCAACAACATATCCCCCCAGCAACAGCATACCCCACCCCAGCAACAATAGACCCCCCCAGCAACAACAGACCTCACCCCAGCAACAATAGACCCCCCCAGCAACAACAGACCCCACCACAGCAACGTACAAAGAGCAATTGACCCCTGCGCCTAAGGGGTGGCCTTGCGGCTAGTATCCCAAAAATTATGCGATTTGGATCTGATTGAAGTTATTCCGGCTGTGCTGCCACTCTCAACGAGTCGTGGTAACCCAAACAGGTTCTGCAAAAGGAATGGACAGAGGGCGCACCAGCAAGACAGTAGTGAAACATGGGCAAATATAAGCAATATCCACTGGGCATCATCTGCTACCACAGGCCGTGGAAGGATGTGGACCTCCAAAAAAAACGCTTACGCTTTTTGGGGTGTTCCCCTTTCATCAGAGCTCCGATGAAGGGGGAACACCCCGAAACAGTACAGCAGTGCTAGGCTAATGACAGATTCCAAGTTCGGCTGCTGGGTCCGGGGAACACACACATGGACTGGACTGTCCTATGTGTGCCTGTTTCCGTGGAGGCGGACAGGCATTCCTGTAGTTGTGGGCTCCCCCTCCTCGGCCCAAGTGACTTGACAGCAGCGCAGGGCCAACATTCGCTTGCCACCTGCTAAGTTCGGCGGCAAGATGCACACGGGAATCAGGACTAATGCTTGGCTGGGGCTGGGTCGCTGGTGGGGCAACTGCCCAGCGTGCCCATTCGGTAAGATGGCCCTGCATTGGTCCCTTTCACCTTTTGGAAATCGGAACAATTAAAAACAATTATGAAATTTGTATTCTTTTTGGCCTTCCAAATCTGTGAAATTAGGTCTAAATTTAAGCTCATACAAAATTTGATATCAGCTCTTGTTTTTTTTTATACTCAATCACAATAAACAAAAAAGCAGCATTCACCTAAACGCAGTTATTAAATTAAAAAAAAAAAAGAAGGCTATCGTAAATGTTAATAACTTCCATTAACAAGGGCAGATTTGTATATGGAATAAATAGCTCAATTTGTCTTTGAAGCTTTGAAAGTGGAATGTAATATTAGTAAACATTAGTTAATGGCCTCATTTAATGCCAGTACATAATTCTGTCTTTGTTAATAAGCTGATGAGATGATATGAACTGACAAGGTTAATAGGCTGTACACTGTGAAATAACTTGAAAATGTAGCATGGCCGAGTACCGACTTGTTCTGGTGCTCAGATTACAGTATGTCATCAAAGTGTTCCAGAAATCAGTTCATGCAAGTTCTCACTGTAATTATCAGAATTTAGATTTATTAAATGTGAAACGTGACTCTTGAAGGTTAACCATTATTAACTTATCGTTAATGTATTATTATTTTTATTTCTTGGTAAAGAAACTAACCTTGTCCTGGCACTTAACTTTAAAGCCTGAATCTGGGCTAATTTTTTTTAGAATGTACTCCAGGTACTATAATAAAGCAGATCAGGCTTCTTAGTTACAAGATGTCCTCATTCTTTTTCTGGTACGGTTCGGTTCGGTACAGTACACTATTTATGCCGTTTCCATTATGAATGGTACCCTAATTCCGAACCGTACCGTACCACTTTTTGGTACCCTTTCGTTGGGGTACCAAGCACATTAGTACCGTACCAACAGGGTGGAGCTACACTCTGCAGAACTTTGACTGGTTAACAAAGAATCGTCTATCACAGCTTTCCTGCACGCCTATCATGAAAGGGTACTATTGGCAGTGGAAACGCAATGTGTACCGTTCCGAACCGTACTGTACCACTCAGTGGAAACGAGGCATAAGGTTAAAGACTGAGGACTGTACTGTGTATCATGGCTTCACCCCTTGAGGGGGAGACACCCCAGCACTCTATGGTTCACACTGTACTTGTGCAGAGAGAGGCGCTGGCATGACCATGGGAACTCCAGCCTGGCATCACCCAGTCTGAAGAAGAGGTGAATATAAAATGGACCCTGCAAAGTTTATCGTGAAATTTTAAATATAAGCTTGCAGTGAAAAAAAAACAAACTTACCACTAGTGGAAACCACAAGGTGGGCAATTTTTGGGGGATCCTGAAACGTGGCTTTAACTTTTAAACCAAACTTTACTCACCTCTGCTCCAGAGATGATAGCTCTTAGTTAGTTAGTTAGTAGCCCTCAACCTCAGCGGCCCTTTAGACGGGGCGCTACAATAGCAATGGATAGGTTCAGGGCAAGTATGCCTGGAGGAAGCCCACTCCTTAAAGGTCCTTCGGAAAAAGTTAAAAGTCAGCAGCTACAAATACTGTAGCTGCTGGCTTTTAATATTAAGACACTTACCTGTCTTGGGATTCTGCAGTATCTTCCCCCCCCCCCCGACAATTTTTCAATTGGCTCTCGGGTGCTGCCGCTGCCCGAGAGCCCCTTGAGGGGGAGACACCCCAAGCACTCTATGGTTCACACTGTACTTGTGCAGAGAGAGGTGCTGGCAGGACCATGGGTGGCAGGACCATGGGAAATCCAGCCTGGCATCACCCAGTCTGAAGAAGACATGAATATAAAATGGACCCTGCAAAGTATATCCTGAAATTTTAAATATAAGCTTGCAGTGAAAAAAAAAAACAAAAACTTACCACCAGTGGAAACCACAAGGTGGGCAATTTTTGGAGGATCCTGAAACTTGGCTTTAACTTTTAAACCAAACTTTACTCATCTCTGCTCCAGAGATGATAGCTCTTAGTTAGTTAGTAACCCTCAACCTCAGCGGCCTTTTAGAGGGTGCGCTACAATAGCAATGAATAGGTTCAGAGCAGGTATGCCTGGAGGAAGCCCACTCCTTAAAGGTCCTTCAGAAAAAGTTAAAAGTCAGCAGCTACAAATACTGTAGCTGCTGACTTTTAACCACTTTACCACTGGAGGATTTTGCTGTCTTACGTCCAGGCCACTTTTTGCGATTCGGCGCTGTGCGAATTTAACTGACAATTGCGCGGTCGTGTGACGCTGTACTCAAACGAAATTTACGTCCTTTTTTTCCCACAAACAGAGCTTTCTTTTGGTGATATTTGATCACCTGTGCGATTTTTACTTTTTGCGCTATAAACAAAAAAAGAGCGTTTATTTTGAAAAAATAACAATATTTTTCACATTTTTTTATATGAAATTCCCCCCCAAAAAAATTTAAAAATCTAAATTTTTTTAAATTTTTGGCCAATTTGTTTTCTGCTACCTATGTTTGGTAAAAAAAAATCACAATAAGCGTATTTTGATTGGTTTGCGCAAAAGTTATTGCGTTTACTAACTAAGGGAAAGATTTCTGTCATTTT
Organism: Pelophylax lessonae; assembly: GCF_965119305.1. Lineage (NCBI taxonomy): Eukaryota > Metazoa > Chordata > Amphibia > Anura > Ranidae > Pelophylax > Pelophylax lessonae. The sequence goes on along the minus strand of NC_138768.1, from coordinate 46,267,308 downwards.
TGGTGTTTTTTTTTTAACGCGTAATGGCGGCGATCTGCGATTTTTTTTGCGGGATTGCGACATTGCGGCAGACAGATCGGACCCTTGACTGACATTTTTGACACTTTTGGGGGTACCAGTGACATTACTGCAGTAATCAGTGCTATATATATGCACTGTTACTGTAAAAATGACACTGGCAGGGAAGGGGTTAATTTTATTGGAGAGGGAGGGGTTATGTATGCCTGGTGCTTACTGACGTGTGGGGGGGGAGGTGACTGTGTGACACAAGGACAGATCGAGGGTTCAACTATGCTGAACCCTGCAATCTGACCCTGCCTGTCACTTCAGAGATCTCCAGACTCGATCCCCGACGATCGGGTAAGAGCAGCGGCGATCGCCGCCGCTCCTCCCCTGGCCCGACTCCCGCTGTGACTGAAAACAGCGGGAGCGAGCCTCCGGCGGCGGGCGCGTGCCGCCCACTACGTCGCTGGACGGGAACGAGCCACTTTGCTGCAGTAGCAGCAAAGTGAGCGGAGGTAAAGTGGTTAATATTAGGACACTTACCTGTCTTGGGATCCTGCAGTATATTCACCCCAGCCAATTTTTCAATTGGCTCTCGGGTCATGCCGCTGCCTTGCAGCTTCACAGTCGGCTTCCTACTGCGCATGGGCAAAGCGTGCTGTGCTTTGTAAATGGCCCGGTGGTGGGGGAAGGAGGAGGGTAGCCCAACTTCCAGGTGATCTTGCCAAAATCTTGGGCATGTAATTGTATGTGTATGCACATGCTTATATGTGTGTAGGCAAAATGTGTCTGTTTGGAGTGTACCTTTTTAATACTGTATGCCTCAAGTCCATTTTTTTCTTTTAGTTTTGGACAGACTGGAAAAAGTTTAGAACTTCTGTCAGCTTTTCACTGCAATCTGTGACTCTGCATTTCCCCTCTCATGCTTGCCTGCTAGCGGAAAATTGTATCAAATAGTTACCGTAATTTTCCTTTCCTGGTGCCAACCCATGGCAACATACATGTGGTAGTAGACCTGCCTACTTCAGCCCACAGGACCAGTGCAATGCTATAAAGGGTAATGCCCATTCAACAGCCCATTCCCTGTATATCGCTAGGAACAAACTAGCTGCCATGGATTGGTGTCAGGAAAGGAAAATTGGGGTAAGTATTTGATACATTTTTACATTTCCTATTGCCAACATGGCAGCATAAATGTTGTAGATCAATAAATAGCTGTCAGGATGGTACACTTCATCTGATTCTATCATAAAAGAAAGTGAGTAGGGGAATGGGTTTTTGTGTGGGTGTTCTGTCCCCACTTGTCAGCTGCTGGTGTGACCAGAAATGTGTGGACTGCCACAGAGAATACCAGGCACAAATACATTGTAAAAAAAATATATAATTTTTTTAAAAGATAAGTGAACAACATAAATGTAAATTCACCCCCAAAATACCAAACTGAGTAAAACAAACCAGAAAACCAACAATGAACCTAAACCAAAATATATATAGCAAATGGGGAATGCAAGTGTAATCGTAACAGAGCCAAGGTCATATACGGGAGATCAAGCAAAGGGAGCTGGGAGCAAGACAGGACAGGGAGAGGGTAACAGGAGACAGAGAGAGCAGGCGGGAAGGGATCAGGCTGCAGGGTTGGGATCAGGGTCCAGGATCGCAGGTCAGGGGCACATGGAGACAACACCAAGGCAGGAATGAAGAGCATGGACAGGGTTTAAATACACTTCCAGCAACCAGCATCAGGTAATGTCTGATTGCATGAGATGATTTTCTGGCTGCTGAGAGACATCCGCTGGTGGACGCCGGAACTGCAGCCTATGAATCTGGGAGCCACAGTGCCACCAGCAGGTGAGCCCACTTCTGACACCGCTACACTTTTCCCTGTATGTAGATCGACAATCATGCAGCTAAACCCTTCTGTTCTACAATAAGCCAGACTGAGTGTAATTTTGAAGCTTTATTAACAAAACAGGGTGGGGGTAAAACTATTGAGAAAAGACAAAAACAAATACATGTAATCAATATATAAAGTATACAGAAATACAATAAACAAGCTAGGCTGTAGATGGCGATAAGTAATTCTCACCAGCGATGCTGCATTTAGGGGATGCAAGTTTTAGCCTGTGTTCTGATAACTGGTTTCTTCTTTCAGTCAGTCAGATAGAGTGTTAGTTCCCAGGATGCACCTGCTTCTCTTCCTTAGACTGAAGAATGATGGGAACTTTTGTTAAAAGTGAACAGTTTCTAGTTTCTGCAAAAACAGTACATTTACAACAGGCTCCATCTTGTGGTCAAATCTGATATTGCAGACAAACAACATAATATCCTGCTGGAGGAAGAACAGTGGGAATTAACTCTTTATCGCTTTGCACAGGCCATGTGGGCAGAAGTAGGCAGGGCTACTACCACATGTACGCTGCCATGTTGGCGCCAAAAAAAACAACTTTTTTCAAACAGGAAATGATGGAAAATCTGCATTTGGGACACAGACAGGAATAAAAAAGAATGATAAAACATTGTCAGCAGAACAGGGGTTGTCCAACAGCTCCCAGATAGTAGTGAACACCTAATAGGGGCTGTTGGCTGGACATACACTTTACTCACCTGTTGTCTAGGGCAATTCTGAAATTATTCACTTGCACGTGAAAATAAGCATTTATTGCTAGAAAATCACTTAGAAACAATTGCCATGATATATTCTCTGAAAGTAGAGGCCATGGAGAATAAAATGGTGGTGGTTGCAATTTTTTCACGTCACACAACAAGTGTCAGTTAAATGTCCGATTTGTACGCCCCAATGTCGCAACGCCGCCATTACTAGTAAAAAAGTAAATAACAATTCCATAAAAATATATTTTTTTGTTTATAGTGCAAAAAATAAAAACCACAGAGTTGATCAAATACCACCAAAAGAAAGCTCTATTTGTGGAAAAAAAAGCACATCAATTTTATTTGGGTACAGCGTTGCATGATCACGCAATTATCAGTTAAAATAACGCAATGATGTATCACAATAAAATGGCCTGCCCATTAAGGGGGAAAACCTTCCGGTCCAGAAGTGGTTGGGCCCTATGTACCCAGGCAGGGGGAGGGCAGAGAAATTATCCTTTCATATGTCAGACCTCTCCCTTCTGTCCCCTGACACCACAGGCCCAAAGATCCGCAACCACTGTACCTAGTTCAGTTCAATAATGCAACTCCCATGTCAGATTACCCCGCACATTCGCTATATATCTGGAGCCCTCGGTGTATGTGTGTGCCCATATGGCACCAGTGACTTTAGTCCCTTGGAAGAAGAAGGCCTAGAATCTTCAGCTAGCCACCTTAGTTTGGTGCACGTTGATGTCCTGTTTGGCAGGAGTAATGCAAAGTGTACTGTGGAACTCCTGAAGCAGAAAGAACACTTTTACTGCCTGGCAGCCGATGAGTGCAGCACAGTGTTCTACTGACGTAGGCAAAAATAGGCAACGTTGTCTGCATGCATCTTGAAAGAGTGTATCAATGTGACTTACTGAAATATTATATTTCATAATACATTTCAGCTCATGCCCACTTTCCAATGGAATGTGGTCCCTTGCAATTACATATTAACGAGTCAGACTAACACACCTCATTCATACATCCTTTGACACTTGGCAGTTGTATTTTTCATATAGACGACAGTCATTGATAGGTGTTTATATGTTAAAACACCTTTTCATTCATTCATTTGGACACTTAAAAAGTTGGGCTTCGCATAGAGATTACAGACAACACCTAAACACAATTGACAATTGCTTACGTTAACACATCAGACAGCTGAACACAGACGGAGCGGCTTTTCCATAAACACAATCTCAGACACAAGACACCCCACATTGACAGAGATGTATGGGGAACACAAGGGCATTTTCATGTAATGTTTCTGTGAGATATGTTCTATTGTTAAATTGACCCATTAATTGTAACTGGTTTAAACTGGGTTTTGCCGCCCAGATTTCCTTTAAATGTGTGAGCCACCTTGAAATAAATTAGATGTGTCTACGCTAAGCTTAAGTTGCTATGTGTCATCGCATCTCCTGGCCAGCAGACGGAGAATTCACTACACAGGGGGAGTTAGGACTGAAGGGCTGTAAATCTTCTTGTAATTGCCTCCTGACAAGATTGAGCTAACAGTTTGGTGTCAAGAAGTTGGGATCTGCCATAACACAGTATTGGGTGAGTAATTCTATTTTTTATTTATTGCCACCCTATACTGTCAGAGCAGATTAACGGCACCCAGTTAGCGCTATTTTTAGCGCCTCCCAGGAATCTGATATTCCTAAAGAAAATAGGGGTCTGATGCCCCAAAGATAAGAGGGGGTCTGATACCCCAGGGTCTGACACCCGGTTACAAAGCAGTACTGTGTGTAATAGTGAATTCTCCCTCTAAACCTTGTATATTTGCTGTATAGACATTTAAGTGTATTTTTAGTCGTTATATAAGATTGCGAGGTCTGCCTAGCTCCCAGCTAGCCTCATGGTGTCCGGGCATGCTGGGCTGTGTAGTTCTGTCTCCATAGAATGCTATGGGGCCGTCTGTGCTGGGGACTATATGTCCCAAGATGATTTACTGCAGTTATGCTGTCACTCCATTGGTCTGCTCCCTCCACCAATGAGGAAGCAGGGGAGAAAGCAGAGCAGGCGGTTGGGTCCCTGTGAACACCGCTCGGCACACTGTGTAGCTGAAGAGGAGGAGGGGGAGAAATTCCCCCTGCAGCTGCTAACAGGCTGTCTCCCTGAGCCTGTCTGTGTCTCGGTGACAGCGGCAGGAGGTGTGGGCCGCGGGCGGTCTGAGTGGCATCCGCTTCATGTGGTTAAATCACCATTCACATATAAGTGCCAGACCTACATTGTGTTTGCATTTGTGTGTGCATGTGGGGTGATAAGGGTGCTGTTAACTTTGTTAATTATTTTTATTTATTTTATTAAATTTTTTATTTTTTTTTAAATGTTTTTCATTTACCTTAAGCCCCCGTTCACATAGGGGCGACGCTACTTCGCACCACGACCTCCGAGGTCGCGGTGCGAGCAGCGCGCCGCTACCTCGGAGCGGCCGCCACGGACTTCATAACATTGAAGTCTATGACGGTCACCTCCGGGTCGCCCCAAAGAAGCTCCGGACCCTTTTACTAGGTCGGAGCGACTTGTGTCGCTCCTATTAGAATGGGTCCGCAGCTTCCCTATGGGAGGCGACCTGCAGGGACCTGTGAGGCGACCAGGTCGCCTCACAGGTCGCCCCAGTGTGAACCGGCACGTAATGTTATCACAAGGGGACAATTAAAAACCCACAACAGTGAAATCAGTCTATATATGCAGTAAAGAATGCTTGTTATACTCACTGTGGAACCTAAGGGGTTAATCCTCTGCATTGTGTAAAAAGCCTGTGTGATCCTGTCTTCTCTGATCCTCCCCTTCTCCCACTGTCCCCAATCCATCTCCTGACAGTACAGAAACTTAAGGGCACTCTGCACATGCTCAGTTTGGTGTGTTTTGGTAGAGAAGTTTTTTTTTTTTTTGGGAGAGTGCATGTGATCAGCACAGGGCCAATCAGCACTGTCTAGACAGAGGGTCAGGGGTCCCGCAGCCAGGGCCACTGATAAGGCAGTACAATTGGTCCTGTTGTACTGGGCCCAGGCCTCATCAGCTAAACAGGGGGGCCCGGGGCAGTTTATTCATGTTTACATAAATGAGTAAATTGATTTTACTACACCCCTGCTCCCACTTGCTTTCCAGGGCTTAAATGGCATTTCCCTGGTCCCCATTAGGTCAAAAGTGGTGCCCAGGAGGGACTTTTTTTTTTCATTCTCAGGGCGTAGGTGGATAAAGTCAGGGCCATTGTCCTGCTGCACCATGTTGGAGGGGGGGGCAGGGTGGAGTCTGGTTTGGAAGGCTGTATGGGGCTCCATGACTTCTAACAGCAGCCCTGCCTGCAGCCTCATAGGACATTTAGAGGAGAATGAAAACTCCTCCTACAAGCTTTAACCAGATACTGATAGCAGTCACAAGACTGCTATATACTGTTGATGAGAAAAGGTATTTATCAGTGTATATTTACTGAAATAATTACATTTCCATTTTCTGTGTACTGTGGAAGAGCAGATATAGTGAGTGCAGGGTCCTGGGGAGACCAGATATAGTGAATGCAGGGTCCTGGGGAGACCAGATATAGTGAATGCAGGCTCCTGGGGAGACCAGATATAGTGAATGTAGGCTCCTGGGGAGACCAGATATAATTAATGTAGGCTCCCGGGGAGACCAGATATAGTGAATGCAGGGTCCTAGGGAGACCAGATATAGTAAATGCAGGCTCCTGGGGAGACCAGATATAGTGAATGCAGGGTCCTGGGGAGACCAGATATAGTGAATGCAGGGTCCTGGGGAGACCAGATATAGTGAATGCAGGGTCCTGGGGAGACCAGATATAGTGAGTGCAGAGTCCTGGGGAGACCAGATATAGTGAATGCAGGCTCCTGGGGAGAGCAGATATCATGAATCATGGCTCCTGGGGAGACCAGATATAGTGAATGCAGGCTCCTGGGTTTAGTAACACTTTAAGCCCCGTTGTGATATGTTTGGCCAGGTGACCGGTACCCTTTATGGAGACTTCAGAGGTCTATTAGAACCCTGATGTCTCCCCTGCCTTCCAAAGCAACTAACCAAGCACAGATCATGCTTGGTTAGCTTCTTCCCTGGCTGTAACTGCCAGGGGATGACAGCATTGAAATCATCCTCACTTCCGGGTTCATTCATCGTCACTTCCGGGTTCATTCATCGTCACTTCCGGGTTCATTCATCGTCACTTCCGGGTTCATTCATCACAAGGGAGATGGGGGAATGGATGTTCCTTCATCTCCTCTGTAGGAAGCCATCTAGATCGTTTACGGTAGTCCCAAAGTAATTTGAGTGCATTGGCCTGAGAACACAGAGACCCAATGAGGACATTTTACATTTTATGATTTTACGTTATTATCATGTTGATGAGAAGGGAGTGAGGAGCCAGGAAAGGCAAAACATAAGCAGATTAAACTTCAGCTTTAACTATTAATCTATTTTCACATATTTTTTCGGCACAGGAAATTGACAAATATACCGCAAAGCATTATCTGCATATAAAATATGATAGGTTGGTGGAAATATTACAGTTTAATAAATGAAAACGGGGATTTATGAAGTGTTTAATAGGAAACCCTTGATTGCACAGCAGGTGTCCTCAGCACAATGCAGTGAGATCTGCCGTCTCTCCATGCTGCACAGTACCTAATTAAATCTCCAGTATTTTCCCCAAAGCCTTGTAAACCATGTGTGCTAGAATTCATACAATTGTTAATAACAGTTTTTTTTTATTTTTTTTTTATTTTATAAATGCAGTTATTTTCTTGGGTGTTACTGAGAAAAACAAACCCCCGGGATCCCTTTCAGAATTTATCCAGCGTGACAGTTACTCAAACCGCCCATAAATGTTATCATTAGTTTGTGAAATATTTAGTAATTAATAATATTAGTAATGCTTGTAATTAGTTGTGGCAGAACGCTGCGTGGATCAAAGGCGACGGCTTATGTACTAGATCCATGCAGAACTATTCCAGCTGTAGCTGTAAAAGATTCAGGTGCTTATCAGAGCGGAAGGCCTTTAGAGATAATTAGAGTTGTTATTAGTGATAAGCTGAAACAGCATTTGCCACATATCATCGCCGATTGCCGCTGGGCGAGCTGGTCTGCTTGTGAACTGGTAAAAGCGTCCTTTAACCACTTCTGGACCGGAAGCATTTGCCCCCTTAAAGCAGTAGTTATACTTCGCTTTTTAATTTTTACCTACAGGTAAGCCTATAATAAGGGTTTTTTTTTTTTTTTTTACACAGGGGATACAACCGCTTTAACCACTTGCGGACAGCCGCTCGACTATTTACGCCGGCGGTCAGCCCCTCAGAGGCAGAGCCTGTGAGGGTCTAGGGAGCGAGCGCGCGCCGCCGGAGGCGCGCTCCCACTCCCACGTGGTCACAGACCCCCCCCCCCCCCGATGTCCGCCGGTCACTCGCGATCGTCGGGTGGAGAGGGAGAAAGGCAGGCGGCTAATGTAAACAAGCCGCCTGTCATTCTCCCCTGTGTAGGAATGGTGATTATACGGTTCTACAATGTAGGACCGTTGATCACTGTTCCTACACCTCAAGCCACAGCCAATCACAGTTAGAATCACGCCCCTAGGGACACACATAACCCCTCCCTCTCAAAAAAAGTTAACCCCTTCACTGCCAGTGTAATTTTACAGTAACAGTGCATATGTATAGCACTGATTACTGTAGAAATGTCACTGGTAACCCCAAAAGTGTCAAAAATGTCAGTCAAGGGTCCGATCTGTCCACCGCAATGTCGCAGTCCCGCAAAAAAAAAATCGCAGATCGCCGCCATTACGCGCGTTAAAAAAAAAACAACAAAAATGACAAAAATCTTTCCCTTTGTTAGTAAACGCAATAACTTTTGCGCAAACCAATCAAAATACGCTTTTTGCGATTTTTTTTACCAAACATGGTAAAAATAAAATTGGCCCAAAATGTTAAAAAAATTTGGATTTTTACTTTTTTTTGGGGGGAATTTCAGATAAAAAAATGTGAAAAATATTATTTTTGCAAAATTGACGCTGTTTTTTTGTTTATAGCGCAAAAAGTAAAAATCACACAGGTGATCAAATACCACCAAAAGAAAGCGTTTGTGGGGAAAAAAAGGACGTCAAATTTGTTTAGGTACAGCGTTGCACGACCGCACAATTGTCCGTTAAAATCACGCAGTGCCGAATCCCAAAATAGGCCCTGGTCAGGAAGGGGGTAAAATCTTCCGGGGCTTAAGTGGTTAATGAGCAGGCCATTTTTTGCGATTTGGCACTGCGTTATTTTAGCGGAAAATTGCGGCGCTGTACCCAAATAAAATTTATGTTCTTTTTTTCCCCACAAATAGAGCTTTCTTTTGGTGGCGTTTGATCACCTGTGCGTTTTTTATTTTTTTGCGCTATAAACAAAAAAAGAGCGACATTTCTGGGAAAAAAAAACAATATTTTTCACATTCTGCTATAAAACATTCCCTCCCAAAAAAAATTTAAAAAATCGGAATTTTTCATCCTTTTAGGCCAATTTGTATTCTACTACATATTTTTGTTAAAAAAAAATGTCAATAAGCGTATTTGTTTGGTTTGCGCAAAAGTTATCGCGTCTACAAACTAGGGGAGGATTTATGTCATTTTTATTTATTTAATTTTTTTACTAGTAATGGTGGCGATCATTGATTTTTAGCGGGACTGCGACATTGCGGCGGACAGATCGGACCCCTAACTGACATTTTTGACACTTTGGGGGGGGACCAGTGACATTATTACAGTAATCAGTGCTAAAAATATGCACTGTTACTCTAATGGCACTGGCAGGGAAGGGGTTAACACCAGAGGCAATCAAAGGGTTAAATGTGTCCCTAGGGCAGTGATGGCGAACCTTGGCACCCCAGATGTTTTGGAACAACATTTCCCATGATGCTCATGCACTCTGCAGTGTAGTTGAGCATCATGGGAAATGTAGTTCCAAAACATCTGGAGTGCCAAGGTTCGCCATCGCTGCCATAGGGGGTGCTTTCTAACTGTGAGGGGGTGGGCTTATGGAATCAACACTGAGACCTGTGTTCCTAAATAAGAGGAACACAGGATTCCTGTGTTCATTACATACAGAACAGCGGTCTGCTGTAATTACAATGGCAGACCGCCGTTCTGTCTCCACGGGGAGCGATCGCGGGTGCCCGGCGGAAATCGCGGCCTCTGGACCCACTGTGGCAAAGCGGGAGCGACGTTTCGCAGGAGAGAGCTGACCTGCTACAGTAAAACTGTGGCAGGCGGTCGTTAAGTGGTTATTAAACTTAATTTTTTTATTAATTAACCTTCGTGTGTTTTTATTTATAATATGTCTATTGACCTAGATGAAAATGGCACAAATGCCATTCATAAAAAAAAATGCAGAAAGCTACTAAAGTTTCACAAACCTTTTTTTCAGAAGTGTTTGCAAATGTATGAAACTATAGATATCTATTTTTATGAGGATTATGTTTCCAAACTGTATGTCCCCTTTGCTTCACCATTGGGATGTTTACTATTAGTCATTAATTATGAATTGTCTCTTCCACATGCACGCCTCTTGTCATGCTATTGTTAATTATAAATTAATGAGTTGCTTGCCATTGTTTTGTAAGGCTGATAGGAAAACCCTAATGAGGAGCCAAACGCCTGGGATCACCCCTGTGGTGTCATTGACCGAGTTTGGTATATTTAGTCAAAGACGTCACCCTGGAGGAGATGATTGTTTTGGCCGGCTTTGAATTTTTTTATCTGCATCGTTTATCACGATTGACATGTGTCTGCATTGCTGGATTCAATGACTAACAGTATATTTACATTGTAGGACATTTTTTAATAAAGGTGTTTTCTTTTACTATTTATGTGTAGCTGTGCTATGTACACCTTACTCATTCACATGTAGGCAGAGATGTATAGTAACTAAGTACAACTACTTCACTACTGTACTTAAGTACCAAAAGGCGGTATCTGTACTTTCCTGGAGTAGAATTTTTTTCTCCTACTTCCACTTTTACTTCACTACATTTTTTCGATGATTTCAATACTTCTACTCCGATATTTTTTTTTTGTTCTGCATAGTTACTCGTTACAATTATAAAAATTACCACTGCCAGAACAGTAGATGGCAGGTTTCATGAAGCTCAAAACATGTGTATTATCAGCGCATACGAAAATAAAAGCTACTGTATGCATAAATAAAAGCTGCATTTGAAATAATAAAAAACAATATGATCAAACTTTTGACATCTTTCTTGAATAACTACATAACACAGTACTTGTACTTTTACTTTCAGTACTTGAGTAGCAATTTTTTTTTCAAAACTACTGGTACTTTTACTTTCAGTACTTGAGTAGCAAAATTTAAAAAAAAAACTACTTGCAATACTTAAGTACAAAAAATGTTTAATACTTTAATACTTCTACTCAAGTCACTTTTTGATCGAGCACTTCCACTTCTACTCAAGTATGGGTTTTGAGTACTTTATACAACTCTGCATGTAGGGAAGTGGTATATAGGCACTCCCTTATTCAAATAACCCCCCTCCCCCTGCCTGCAGATGCCCACAACAGCAAGGTCAGGGTTGTGGGGAAGAGGCCTTTGTCATCCTTAATACTGGGACAAGTTGGGACACCCTTGGCAAGGTACCCTCCCCTTGTTGAGGGCATGTGGCCTAGTATAGTTTGGGGGGTGCATGCCTCTTACACCCTTTCCTGCATGCTCAGATAAGGGCTTGGTATGGATGGTGGAACCCCCACACAAAGGGTCTGGTTTTGTAATTTGGGGGAATTCCAAGTTGTTGTTTTACTTAGTCCCTTCTAAAATTTTTAACAGACTTGCGTGGCTTGCTATACATTTTGAGGAGAGACCCCCATGCCATTTTTTAACACTATTGCCATCGCTTTGTTTACATTTACCTTTCAGCTGGGAACCAGTTGACAGTTGAATGGGCCAGGCAGGGATACCTTACTGGTTGTTAGGACTCTGGCTCCAACAACCAAGAGCCCTGAGCAGGAAGCTATCACACTTAGCAGTGCAGGGGATACTGCTGCCAAATGTATTGCTCCCCGCTGTCAGTGGAGGCTCAGCTCAACTGAATGCCCATTTAATTTGGCCATTCGCCAAACTTCCAAATAGTCAAAATTCAGTCCGGAACCAGCAGCTCAGCCTTAGAAAACACTCCCCATCTCCAAGAATCTGTCACCAAGATATCTACTTTACAAAGACTTGGCCATGGTCTGTATGGCCTGCAGGGAGGGCAGAGAGCTTCCATGCATCTGGGTGGCTTTCTGTTTCTGCTTTCTACTTACACTTCTTTTCCTGTTCTTTCTCTACTCCCTCTCTCTACTTTTCCGTTCCCTCCTCCCTTTTTTTTTTTCTTCCGCCCTCCTTCTTGCCCCTATAGGACATTTCCGAGCCGTGCCATGAAGCAGCAAGGGGAGAGGATCGTTGATAGTTAGAGCTTTAGTTGAGCCAAGGCAGGCAGAGCTTTGTACCTTTCTTCTCAGTACTTTGCTTGGGTGCATTGGAATATCTTCAGCCCATCTCACTCCAGGGCTATCCCCAGGGGTCGTATGGCCATGTTCAGGGATGGATGGGGACAGCAGGGTTTTCAAATCCAGCAACCACAAATCGGGAGGTATGAGTCTGGCCAGTACGTTTGGGGAGTTCCGTACATGTGCTAGTCTTGCACTACTTCTTTAAGCTGTGTTTCTCCCTTGTATCGGGGTATAGATTGGTAACCTTGTGTTGCTCTAATATTTTTTGTACATTTCCTTTTTTTTCTTTTTTTAATTCTTCAATAAACTACTTATGGAAAAACTTGGCTAAATTTTACAGCCTATCCAATCATTCTGCTGCATATTGATAGGTGACCAGCCAAGACATTCACAGTGGAAGAGAAGTCTCACTACCTTGGAACTAATGTGAAAGAGAAAAGGAGGCGCAAACACCTAATGCTTGGACACCTTAAATTTTTTTAATAAAATGCCAAAAACATACTCACAGACATGAAGAGCAAAAATCGCATTGAAGGAGTCCACACATGTGGAAGTAATTGTCCCTGTAGTTGGACTGTTGACGGGTTTCGGGAGGCACGCTCCCTTCCTCAGAGAGTAGTCCTATCGGAGTGAGCGCTTGGGTGATTCAGTTGTTTGGAAAACCTTTGAACTAATGTGTACAGTCACTGAAATAATGAAATAGACACTTCATTTGGTGGCTTTGCCATGAGATAAGTACCAATTTAACATATTCCCTTGCTGGACTCTTTATCCAACTGGACAGCAGGGAGCCTTTTTATTTCTTGACAGCATACATCAATCTCCATGATGGGCCATGCACGTGGACCCCCTTTTAACTGGGCCACTTTGAGCCCCTCTGTATTTGAATGTAGAAGCCTACTTATATTTACTCTGTTTCTTTCTCTTGACAACTTCCAGACCTTGTGATCCGAGGACTTGGACTTGGAAGAATCCGAGGATTTGGAACTCCTACTTGAATGTTGTCAGGGAGGATATACGGTCATATATACACCTTGTTATGTTGCTTTGGTGGTCACTGCCTGTAGATTGTGCCCCCATATCTGCCTTTAAGACCTGCACGTCTTCTTGATATCTCCTCACCTGTCCAGCTGCCCTGCTTTATTGGCACTATTATAGTATTAGCTAAAAAGGTGTACAGCGCCAAATATAAATTAATAACATATATTAAAAAAACATATATTAAAAACTCAATAAAGACCAAAGTCCATAAAGTCCATAAACAGGTGCATAAAGTCAGTAGTGAGTGGAAAGAGGAAATCCAACACCATACAGCTTAGATCTCAAAATCTTGGAGAAACCACATGTTCTAGTAATAGATGTCTCCTTATCGGAATGTTTGAGAGGTCAAACAGGCATGGATCAAAAGAGCTGGAAACCCAGAGTACGTGGTATCTCCAAAGGTCCATGGAGAAGTTTTTTCATAGAGCCAGCTGGACAGTGAGGCAACACCAGACCTCTTTGAAGGGCCAACAACAACTAGCACAACAAACCCTTGAGGAAACTGCAAAACAGAAACTCTTTAATTACTTGAAAGAAGGGGGCAACCTAACCATCTATGTAAGGAACTCAGGAGACGTGAATTAATTTGGGAATAACACCTTTAAGGACCGAATGTGATTGATCTGGTGCCAATTACCTTTGGAGATACCGCATACTCTGGGTTTCCATCTCTTTTGATCCATGCCTGTTTGACCTCTCAAGCATTCCGGTAAGGAGACATCTATCACTAGAACACGTGGTTTCTCCAAGATTTTGAGATCTAAGCTGTATGGTTTTGGATTTCCTCTTTCCACTCACTACTGACTTTATGCACCTGTTTATGGACTTTATGGACTTTGGTCTTTATTGAGTTTTTAATATATGTTATTAATTTATATTTGGCGCTGTACACCTTTTTAGCTATTTTTGTTTGGTCTGATTTACCTATGTACTGGCTACCTTATAACAACCAAGCGCGCCCCCCCCCCTTTTTTTAACTATTATTACTATCACAATTACTATATGATTAGCTCCTGAAAACGCACAGGGGTGTGTGAAACTAGTTGCGTTTAGACGAAACCAATATTGAACAGAATTGACATACCCTAAGTTGGCTACACTGACCCTCTTTAAAATTCTCCCAATGATAGTACCTGTTCAGGTTAATAACTGTATAGGGTTACTTACCAGCCTCAGGGATGTTATGATCCTATCTAGCGTAACTACATATCTGTAGAGCAGGGGTGAGGAACCTTTTTTCTGCTAAGGGCCATTTGGGTATTTATAAAATCATTCAGGGGGCCGTATAAAATTATCAACTTAAAAATGTGCCTGTTATATTTGGTCAAACATTTAATTAACTCACCCCTAATGTGATGGCTGCAACTGCTTCTCTTTGGTAAGGTAAGTGATGTTAGCTGGTATTGATGATGATGCTACTCGCAACTGGTTTTCCATGTTTGCGTCGGTCAGTCTGGAGTGCACTCAAATCTTTGTGGTGGGAAGTTATGAAAAGAACTGTTGGCGGGTACTGCTGGTGGGTACAGCTGGCTGGTACTACAGCTGGCCGATACTTCTGGCTGGTACTGCTAGTGGGTACAGCTGGCTCAGGCTGGTACGGCTGGCTTGTACTGTGCTGTAGGTACTGCTGTCTCTGGCTGGTACTGCTGTGAGTACTGCTGGCTCTGGCTGGTACTGCTGGTTCTGGCTGGTACCGTTGTGAGTACTGCTGGCTCTGGCTGGTACCGCTGGTTCTGGCTGGTACTGATGTGTGTACTGCTGGTGGTAAATGCTGGCTAGCAGCGGCGCTGCGCTGGAGGAAGAGGCGATGTTTCCTTTATTGGTCACAGGCAGAGTTCATTTGATATCACTCCGCTGTGACTCACTCAGACTGTCAGAACAGAGCCGGAACTATACAAGAAGCATCAGCTCCATTCTGGCAGATCAGCTGAGAGACTCAGCTGCACGGGGGGCCGGACCAGATGACTTTGAGGGTTGCATACGGCCCCCGGGCCTTAGGTTCCCCACCCCTGCTGTAGAGAATTAACTGGACAACTAAGTGGCCAGTGGAATTCTTTTATCTCACAATATTATTTGTGTTTTTTTATATCTGTCTATGTTAAAATATATCTCTTTTTTGCTACAACATTAAAATTTATGTAAAACACTTTTAATTATGCCTTAAAAGTCCATTCTTTCTTAATTTTCGATTCTCCTTGATATGCCCTGGTTCATCCAAACCTCAACCCTAATTTTACTATATTTGAAGGACCACTCCTAGTTTTCATAGGATCTTAAAATCACAAGAATACTATAAAAATCTGGACTGCTGGGAGGAAGGTTAACACCACATCATGTAAAATTGACATTGAATAGCACTTTTTTTATCACAAGGTGTTCTGGAATGTACATCAATTTAGTAAATTGTGCACGAGTGGCCTTGGGCAGGAGGGGCATTATACATTTTTTTCTCAGTCTTTGTTGCATGTCTGGGAATTTACTCGTGGAAATGAACTGTGATTCTAAATTAAAAACTAAAGATAAAAGGTATTTTTCCAAAAGAGTAATAGTATACATGCTAATCTTGTTCCAGAATTAAGGAGCTGTGCTGTGTTGACGTTCCTAGGTATTGCCACTTGCAATTCTCTCTAGAGATGTGCATCTAAAAATAGAGAAGATATATTCCTGCTATATCCATTCGTTTCAAGGACGGTGCAGTGTTTTCTGTAGTTTATTCTGAATCACATTTAGAATATCCTATCTATCTATCTATCTATCTATCTATCTATCTATCTATCTATCTATCTATCTATCTATCTATCTATCTATCTATCTATCTATCTATCTATCTATCTATCTATCTATCTATCTATCTATCTATCTATCTATCTATCTATCTATCTATCTATCTATCTCATTGTTCACTTGATTCTATGCAAGCTATGTGTTATTTTTTTTTTCTTGCTCTTTCTGTTCACCTTCAGAATAACATTAAACTGTCACAGTGTTTATTAGGCTTCACACGACGTGTGTACAGATGTGGTGTTAATTTATTCTCAAGATCGATCCGTTTTTCTTCATGTTATTTTCTCTCCATACATTATACAGCGATATGTATTTCACACATTCAGTGTTTATCTGTGACAAAGCATTAACACAATGAGCAGACCTCGCTCTGTGCATATCTAGGACTAAGTAATTGGTTCAAGGGCACTTAGATTCCAGTTTCTTTTCAAATAACTGTATAATGTGATTCTGCAATGTACAATTCTAGATACAATAGATTAGATTATCTGACACTTACAAAGAAAACTGTAACAGATGGAAATTACTAGGAGGGGGATTGCATACCAAATCAGGCTAAATTTCCATTAAAATGTCTATCTATCTATCTATCTATCTATCTATCTATCTATCTATCTATCTATCTATCTATCTATCTATCTATCTATCTATCTATCTATCTATCTATCTATCTATCTATCTATCTATCTATCTATCTATCTATCTATCTATCTATCTATCTATCTATCTATCTATCAGTATGGTATCTGTAGCAGAATGCCCATTTACTCAGGTGTAGATGGGCAAGGCCACCATCCCCATGCTGGGGCTGATATAATGACCTCACTGTGACAGCTCCCAACTGTCCCTGAACTTGAGGGACTGTCCCTCATTTGAAACATAGTCCTTCTTTCCTCCTCATTTATCCCTCATTTAGGTCTGATCTATATAATTGTTGTTTACAGTGCTAAACCTTTCACCAATTTCTAAATTTCTCCATTTGTAATTTCCAAAAGCCAATATAAAGAAATAGTAAAGTTAAAAAAAAGCACTTGTGGGTTTAATTGATATTTTTTTTGTACAATTCTGCTAATAGGTGTCCTCCATTCCCATCTCAGACAATTGGGAGGTATGTAGTGAGGTCTGTCAAGAAAGCAGTAAGGTCAATGTTGGGCCTGGACTGCAGCGCTGGATCACTGGTATCTACTCTTGGAAGAGGGGCATGTGATGATTGAAAAATGTGAATGAATGGTAGAAGAAAAGGATGGATGGAGGGTTTACATTTGCCCAGAGGAGGACTTTAGGTGTAGATAGTCTTGTGGTTCTGAGGAAGGTACCTGAAAACCATGAATGAACACCACGAAATTCATCTTTTCTTAGAGAAAGATCAAATATACTACCAAAAAACAAATAATTGCTGAGTAAGTCTCATCCTGAGAGTGGTATGCTATACCACAGAATAATGTTCCCCCATGAGTTGTTAGTGACCTGGTGGGTCATAATGTCAAAGGCCCAGACCCTCTCTGTGGCATAGATATTCCAAATGGAAGCAGCACATTGGGGTGTCCACAAAATGTTCACCTGGTTCAAGAGACAAGCCATGTATGCGTCTGTTCCAGTTGATTAAACAAGTCTGCCGTATATGGGTCTGTTCAGTGTCAAAGGGTGATAAGGCCCAAATTCCACTTGGTACATGTCTGTCCCACTGGAGGTACTGACCATAGACTTTCTTACCCTTGACATGTAAGAAAACCGATAGCATCATAATCTAGATATAGTGGACCACTTTGTCAAGTTTGCAATTGCAGTAATAACCCGTGACCAGACCACCAAGACTGGCGCCAAAATGGTGTGGAAGCATTTCTGCTTTCCCTATGGCTGTTTGCAGAAGATCATCAGACTAAGGACCCTGTTTTGAAAGCGCTTTCTCACAAGAATAGTGACACTCACTGGCCATTAGGAAGTTGAACATTACCTCGTACCACCCACTAGGCAATGAGGCATTTACACCTGTCACAACTGCTGAGAGGCCTAGCTTATGAGAAATTATGGAAGTGGATCCATTACTTAGCCAAAGTCATCTGAAAATACAGCCTTGCAGGATATTCCCTACAGTAACAGGCTATTCATCCTACCACGTGTATGTTTGGACATACTCTCAGGGAGCCCATAGACATAGAGGCCAATGTGCTCACAGAGGAGCTTGAACACACTCCATTTTCCAGAATTCCTGCCTGAAATCCAAGTTTGTTAAAGACCAATCATGGGTGGAGGCATCAGACTTTGACCTTCAAATGGGAGAGAGTAATAGTCTGACGCAAAGGCACACAGAAGCAGGGAAAATTGCAAACATCATGGGGAGAAGTCCCTGGGTTTTTCCTAAAGCAGCCTATTACAGGTGTACCAGTCTAGAGAGGAGTACCCCCCAGAAAAACCTACACTGTAAACTCATCAAATCTATCCAGTTTTACAGGGAGGCCTATGGGGGTTTTCAAAAAAACTGTCCATGTTCATGAGCCATCAATGTCTCTGCCACCATGTAGGTAGGGAGTAGTGTGGTTTGGCAGCAATACCACACACAGTGCAAGGGTAATGAAATAATGCAAGACAGTTCAAAATTAACCATATGGGAGGACAGCTTGACTGGGAACACTCATGGGTCAAACAGGGTGTAAAGAGCAAGTTTCATCCGAACTGACAGCGCCTGTTAGAAGAGGCAGGATGTGGACTGGCCATCTCGTCCCCTAAGCAAAAAGATGTCCAGAGAAGTTTTGAGCCCTACGTTTTCCCTCCTTGTCAGGAACCTTTCCTTGCCGCTAGTTCTGTCCCTACCAGACAAGGTAACTGTCCTGCACTTGCAAAATGTGTGCCAAGCCTGGGAGCCAGGGCCTTAGATACGCTCTGCCTGACCAAAAATGTCTAGTCTAGGGTCACATTGGGCGGCAGTAGAGCACCACCTACAGTGGAGAAAGTAGACTGCACCTGCCTACAAGCAGATATTGAAATTTGGCTGCCTCCTGCTACCCCTCCACTAACTCTATGACTGTCAATAGAAGTCATAGATCCTGACAAATTTCAACGTCTAATGGTCCATTATCCCTCTGTGCATCCCTTTGAATCACCATCTGCTGATGCACCTAAACACATAGGTGCATCAACTCTTGTCTCAGAAGATGGAACTTAGAGTAAAATTGTGGCAAAATCCCCCTCAGAGATATATTTTTTTTTTAGGAGACTCCTTGTACATTTTCCTAAGGACAAATTTGAACGGCCTGAAAAATTCCAGGAGCCAGAAATTTATGTGGGAGTGGAGTGTAGTGTCTACTTTCTCACCATGCTCATATGCAGGTGCAGGCCCCTTTAACTTCATCTCCTACAACTTCCTGGGTTCCTGTACATGTCTCAGCTTCCCTCCTTTAACAGAGAGGCCACAAATGATGAGTCAAAATTAGCTGGGCATGTGATCTGAGCCAGATGAGAGGTCCTCCACTGTCTGAACCAGCTTGTGGGTGTAATGTTCCGGTACCTATGGTACCCTTGTTCCTATATTTCTCCTCTCTTTGCGTCCCATCTTGTATAACAAAGGACGCATACACCTTTAAGAACGGATGACATCACTGCCGAGCGCCGCTATGAGCGGCTATTTCAATCGCCGGTTTGCTCTCACTCATCGCTCGTTCAAACCCACATGTTCATCGCACCTACGCCTGAGAAGTCGGAGCTGCTGACATACCTTCCTTGCTGAACTAAAGCCGGAAACCTCGCTGGTGATCCGTATCCCGCTACGGGATCAGCCCTCTCCAATGGACACTGTTATTCCTAACCTATCTAAGTGATAAGTACCCCGCAGGGGATTTTTACTAACCAATCTCCTACTGTCATCTACTGCAATTACCAAGACTATCTATATCTATCTATTTACTATCATCTGCATAAGACTGTTAGCTCTTGGGACTACCTTGAACTATCCTTGCACTAGGTTACTCTGTCTAAAGTATACTCCATCTGTGTCCTCTTACCATCTGCACTATACTTGACACCAGAACCTATCTGCTTACCATCACCTGCAACTCTCCTATACTACTTCTAGTGCTCACCATACAATAGCCTGTCTCTCATCTATATATCCTCATATACTCTATCCCTCCATTTAAACATCTACTAATATATATATAGTATATAAAAGGCTGTACACGGTGATGAAGTCCTGAGAGTTGGATATGTTGTTCAACAGATTCTCTACAAGGCTACTGAGTGTAATAATTCTGCAGCTGTGAATCCATCCACAAACAAAAACGCATGAACGTTACAGTGGGTAGTCAGCGCACAGACTCATAGCATGCAGCTTTTCCAGAAGACTCAGACACTTTGGGGAGCCCTTCCCCAATCGCTGCTAGAGTACTGCAATGCCAGTGGGTTGGCCCCTCCTCCCCTGGCCTTCAATCCCTTCAGCTGTTCACACGTGTTACCAGAGCTATCCTAGACTTCACTGAGAGGGAATTTGTCTATGAAATATTTTCAAGTAGCTCTGTTCTGTACTGTAGATATTTTCAGTCCTATAGAGACCAATGGGTGGATTTTTTTTATTAATAACAAACAGGTTATACTTACCTTCTCTGTGCAGTTGGTTTTGCACAAGTCAGCCCAGATCTTCCTCTTCTCTGGTTCCTCTTCATCTCTTCTGGCCCCTCCCAACCGGTCGAGTGCCCCCACAGCAAGCTTGCTATGGGGGCACCCGAGCCAAGCTGCAGCTCTGTGTTCACTGTTCGACACCCCCCCCCCCCCCCCGATTGGCTAACTGACTTTGACAGCCGCTGAAGCAAATGGCACCACTGCCGTGTCTAAGCCAATCAGGGTGAGTGTCCCAGATGGCCGAGGGACTCGTGGGCATCGATGGACAGAGATGGGGCTCAGGTAAGTATAAGGGGGGCTGAGCGGGGCTGCTGCACACAGAAATGATTTTTATCTTAATGCATAGAATGCATCAAGATAAAAAAACCTTCTGCCTTTACAACTCCTTTATTCATTGATCTGACTGTGATAAATAAAAAATAAGGATAAAATATGATTGGCTACCATAGGCACTGTACACACCATTACTGTCTTGTTAGGTAAATATTTTAATGCTATATTAAATATAGCATTAAAAAATCTAAAACCAATGAATGACACGTTCACTGATTTAGAATGCAGAGAGACAGGGGAGCGGGAGCTGCCAAAGTTAACTTTTCCTAATAACAAGGTGGTAATTGGTTTCTAGGCGGTCCAAGCAACCAATCATCAACTTGTTAATAGGAAAAGTAAACTTTGGCAGCTCCCGCCCAATCCCCTCCCCCCATTCCTGCCCTCTACTTTATCTAGTTCCTTGCTGACTCCCGCTGTATGCCAAGCCCTGCTAAAAGAATGCCAGGGGGTGGAGACTGAGAGGAGAATCAGCTCCCGTTGAACCCCCGACTGCCAGCAGCGCACACGTCCCACCCCCTCCGATACGGCTCCACACTCGCCCTCAGCTTTTTTCCACTCACCTAATGTGAGCAGCCAAATGGACATTTGGAGGGCTGGACTACATTATCTGACACTTACGAAGAAATCTATGGAAATTACCAGGAGGGAGACTGCATACTAAATCAGACCACATTTCCATTAAAACATCTGACTTTTTCTATCTATCTATCTATCTATCTATCTATCTATCTATCTATCTATCTATCTATCTATCTATCTATCTATCTATCTATCTATCTATCTATCTATCTATCTATCTATCTATCTATCTATCTATCTATCTATCTATCTATCTATCTATCTATCTATCTATCTATCTATCTATCTATCTGTAGCACCCTACAAGGTGGGTGCTAGGCATAGTATAGTGGGCCTTGGCTGCCTAACAGCAGGACCATGATTTTCAGCTGGGCTGTCATGTCTCCCAGGTCTTGCTATTGAGACTGGGGAGTCTCCCCACTGGCTCCATGAGAAGGGTTCTCATTGGGCAGTGGAGGAAACCCAATCAGTGGCACATTCAGGCCTGTATTTACCCTAGAAAGGCAGATTCTGCCGTACAGGATAATGGGAGTGGATATAAGTTTGAGGGGAGCGAATGACGCAGCGTCTTTGGCGGGAAGCAGAGTCTCAGGAGGGAGAGTACGGCTGTCTCTCCTCCTGTCAGAATGATCGGGTGTCCCGGGCAGCTTGCCTGAGGGGACAGAGGGAGCTGAGCTGCCGGTGTGGCGAGGACCAGCAGAGCAGAGGGGGTCCAGTTTCAGGAAAGCATTCCCAGTTCATGAGTACTGTAAACTGCCCCTGGGGGGTCTGCCTAGTAGAGGGGACCACCCCGGTGAAGGTCCAAGGGATCCAGCTAGCGGTAAAAGGGGGTGCCAGTGTTGACCCTGAAGTTCAGAGGGGGTGCCTAATGAGAGGACCCTGAAGATCAGAGGGGGTACCTAGTGAGAGGAACCTGAAGTGTAGAGGGGGTGCCTAGTGAGAGGACCCTGAAGTGTAAAGGGGGCGCCAGCGGTTGGGCCCTGAAGAGTTAAAGTGTACAGCATGCAGTGTGCAGTTTACAGTGTTGAGTGTTGCAGCAGCACAAGCAGTTACAAAGAGCTACCTCAGTCAGTGAAGGGCTGGAGGGAGCTGTTTACAGGACTTTTGAGCTAACCAGAGTGTTAAAAGTCAAGTTCAAGCACAAGTTCAGCAAGTCAATATTTATCAAGCGCCAGCAAGCGTTGGTTGGCATTCAGCTGGCGTCAAGACAGTGCTAACAGGAACATTATCAAATAAACAAAACAAACCAAAGATGCCGGAATGGTTATTGTCTCCAATCTCACACCATTGGGTATTCAGCTTAAATGGGCTGAAGGTGTCACCAGTAACAATGGCAGACCCACATCAGGCCCAATGCCTGGAAAACCTGCTACATATCTATCTATCTATCTATCTATCTATCTATCTATCTATCTATCTATCTATCTAT
This sequence comes from Pelophylax lessonae, assembly GCF_965119305.1. NCBI lineage: Eukaryota > Metazoa > Chordata > Amphibia > Anura > Ranidae > Pelophylax > Pelophylax lessonae. The sequence goes on along the minus strand of NC_138768.1, from coordinate 46,244,404 downwards.
CTATCTATCTATCTATCTATCTATCTATCTATCTATCTATCTATCTATCTATCTATCTATCTATCTATCTATCTATCTATCTATCTCACACACACATCTTTCCCTGCATCTGCTCTATGTCATTTTATGAGTTGAAATATTCGCTGTTTAATGGAACATAGACTTATAAGGTGTAATCGGTGACATTACTTTTATATTGTAGCTCTGACAAAAGCTTTTGTATTTAAGCACAGAAATTCATAAAGGAATATCAGCTTAAATGACTGTATTCTCCTTCATCTGATTATCTTTAATTAAAAGAATTGTACTGTGGGCAGGATGATCATTGTTATGTCTAAGTGCTTCTCATTGATTATTATCAGAAGAGAAGATTGATTCTGTCATAACATTTTAGAGTTTAATGATAGACCTTGTAAAACGGAGAATGATTTTAGATCAATTAAAACAGACTATACGTTATTTGTTTCATTTGGTGGTAGAATATAAATCTTAGAAGGGACCAGCAGGACTGCTGGTTAGAGGACATACTAGCATTTAACTGCCAGGGGAATGGGGCCACCAACATTGGACCCTTTAGGTCATTGCTGCTTCAGTGTAAAATGTACCCATTTCTATTGTAAAACATGTCACATACAAAATGTTTCCCTCCCACACCTATTTATTAATTTTTTAAATTCCCTTTATATATCCAGAATAGTGTTCTGGAATGTGACATGACGTTTCACCATCCTTTTTTTCTCCTTCCATTGAACGGTCCTCAGTAGTGCATAAAGCGAAGCTCACATTATGCCAGTGTCACTCTCAAAATAGAAGGTGTATCTGTGAGGCAACTTACACTTAAAGCCCATCTCTGGGAAAATGTAAGCATTCATATGTTTCCTCTATTCTGCAGCTGCCCATTTACATTTTTTCTGGAAAAATGTCTGTTGTCATGTGTCCCTCACCAGCATCTCTACTAAGAGTGGAGCCCAGTGATCCAATGCTGTATTCCAGGCCCAATGTTGACCAGCCTTCTTTCCACACCTTGCTCTGAGGTCATCATGCCACTACAGGCTTCTGGCTACAGGCTACTGGCTTCTGGAACCTAAAAGGATTTCCCACCACTGGATAGCCAATGGGAAGTATAAAAGTCACACATGCAACCAAAGGACTTTCCCACCCTGCAAGAGTGGACCTGACCCCACCATTAAGTAACTGCGAATTTAGGTAAGTAAAAGGCCTCTGTAAAGGTAATATCAGAGATAAGCAGAGTCTAGCCAGGAATCTTCTGGAGTGGGGATTGTGTTGCATACAATTGGCTGCAAAACAAAGTTCTAGAAAGGGAGATGATAGTTAAAGTGGAGTTCCACCTAAAAAACAAAAAAATACATAAAAATACCCCCGTGACAGTCAGGGCTAGTGCATTCCACAATGGATAGCCTCTAAACTGTCCCGGGTTGCACTTACCTTTTAGAAGAAATACTTACCTTGAAAATGTCTTCTCCAGCGCTGCCATCTCAGGTGTGGGCAGTTTGAAACCAGCGCGATCCTCTTCTGCGTCCTCTTCGGTCCCACGATGCACTGCACCGGCCCCGCCGTCACTTCCAGGTCTGCAGCGTCATCCCTGCACAGCTTCTGGGCATGCCCAGAAGCTGTTTAGCAAGGTATGACGGCGCCTGCCCCGGAACTGACGTCGGGGGCCGGTGCAGTCGCATTGATTCCTGGGAGCGATGACGTTCAGCTCCCAGGAATCATTACAAGCCAGGAAGTGACGACTCGCCATGGCCGCCGAGGGGAGGAAGAGGAAGTGAGGTAAGTATATTCTCTTCTAAACAAGGTAAGTAAAAAAAAAAAAAAATTGCGATTATCCATTTGTTTTTCAGGTGACCCGGACCAAGGAGATGGAACGAACTTTCATTTTCGGGTGGAACTCCGCTTTAAGTGAAAGTGACGGGGAGGGGGGAATTATTAAAAGTACAGTTATCCTTTAAGTGTAACAAGAGGTTTAAGAAGGAAGTGTTAATTTTAAAGGTTGAGTTTAATGTTAAAGCTGACCTACAGGGGAAAAAAAATAACCTTTCCCATTCCACCTCTTTATACCTAATCAATATTTTTTATTGTAAAAAAAAAAAAAATCTAAATGTCCTAATTTCCTAGCTGAAACTCTGGTCATGTGAAAACTTGGGTCCCAAGTTTTCTTTCTTCTGGTATGTAGGGTTGAGGGGTCCAGTTTGCAGTGCCCATGTTTCTTCTTAGTGATGGGGACACTGCCTGTTACCTGTCATAAAAGTCAACAACAGGGTACTGACACAGGTCCTCAAATCTTCACCTATGATTCTGCAATGCAAGGGGCAGACACAAGACCAGCTGACTGAGCAGTAAAGAGATTTTTGATTAGGGTCATCACTATCAGAAGAACTTCCATGGAAGATCAAGTAAGTAACAGTGGATTTTGGTAATTTCTTTTGGGGTTTTTTTCGTAAAAAAAAAACAAAATAGGTAGATGCGGGTCAGGTGGGAACAGTTTTTTTTTTTTTTTTTGCCTGGAGTGCTTGAAAGCTGGACTCCAAACAGGAATGCTTCATTCTAAAGTAGAAGAAGACTTGCCTCCAAAAATGCTCTCTTTTTTTAAGTCAAAATTTGTAAGAATTTTTTCTATTACATACATGTTTCCTGGGAACTGCTCTTATCCCCTTATAGAGAATGCTTCCTAGTTGCATTTCTTCCTCTCTGTAGTTTAGAAAAGAAGAATGGTGATGTCTTTATGTCACACCTCCTTCTATGGGTGGGTACATTCTGAACAGTACCTGGTCATGACTCGTCAACAGGCATTGTTTGGCGGCTGGCTATGTGGGCACTTAGGAAGCAAAGAACACCCCTACTGCTGCCTACATACACCCCACAATGTCACTGCATACCCATTGATTCCTAGGAATTGCTCTTATTTCTCCCTGCTAAAAAATAGGACATGACGTTTGGTGCCCATATAGTTCCTCACCCAGGCACCTGGGCACATTACAATTTTTGGAAACACTTGATATCTTCCCAAAGGCAAAAGAAACTGACCTACCGAAAAAGCAAGGGATGATTCGAAACGGCTACAGCGTTTTATTGTATATGGGGACATGGAGCTAGGAGTACAAAGTTGGTGGATCCTGGAGTTCACATTTAAGCCTACAGGGTTAAATGTAAGGATAAGAATGACACTTTGGGGTCATAGCTTTTTAGAGTAAAATTAGGCATCATAAGCAAGCGAGTTCTATATCTGAGTTCTATGACTGTATTCTATGGGGTTGAGTTACTATATCAGTGTTTCTCAACCTTTTCCACACAGAGGAACCCTTGAAATAATTTTCAGGTCTCAAGGAACCCCTGCTAAAAGTTACTATATCTACAACTCATGATGCATTAGTGTGATGGTCAGTGGGAGGTATGCTCCTTACACATGTTGTTATGAGGCAGGTGGAAGCCTGTCATGCAGAGAAGGCTTACCGTTGCCGGTGGGCGGAGCTTGGATGGAAACCCGAGGTGAGTAGCACAGGCTAGCCTGAGGTGCATGGTCTAAGCATCCACCGGTCTTCACCAGAGCCTCTGATTGTGAGGATGGATTTGGCTGCAGGTGGATATCAGGTCGCGGTCCCCAGGGTCGCCCCACCAGGGGGTAACCGGTCAAGGTCCAAAGATGTATGAGCCGACAAGGAGAATCCAGAAGAGTAGTCAAAATGAGCTGGGATCAGGACAGGCAGCAAACAAGCGAGGTCAGGGACGAGCCAAAGGTCAACAGGTATCAGACAGGAATCAACAGGAAGCAGGTTCAGAACACAGGAGAGCATAAGACAAGACAGCAAAGTGCAAATGCACCAGCTGCCTTTAAATAGGCCTCCTTTGGCGCCAAACGTCCGGGTCAACGTGTGAGAATGTGAGAACGCATAATGTGCGTGGGGTCACGCACGTTAGCTAATGCGTATTAGCCAGACGCTAATTCGCGCATGCGTATTAGCCAATTAGCGTCTTCTAACACATGTGGTCATTGGGAAGAATTCCCCCCTTACAGAGAGCTAAAAAGATCAATGGTGTCAGTTGGAACTTATCTGAGAGGTATAAATTGCTCATTGCTCAAGGAACCCCTAGCAATGTCTGGAGGAACCTTAGAGTTCCATGGAACCCTGGTTGAGAAACTCTGTACTATATGCTGCACAGCTGCACCAGATTTTGCACTCTCCAGTTTTAGTAGATCAACCCCTATGTCTATATAATTCCCGATGCACTCCAAACTGCCATGCAGTAAGCTGCTGCCACCAAAATGAAACATACAAAAAGTAGACACCACAGACAGTTTTATTTGGAAGGCAAAGCATGGAGCTCTCTGAAAATTATGTTAAGATTTTAGATTTAGTCTTTTACAAGAACCTAAATTACTAAAATAAATACACAATAATTTCCCTTTAATCTTTGGATGCTAAAAAGGAAACTTATAAAATGTGCAATGAAGGGTTGATGTGAAATCAATGGCTGAATGATTGATCTAAAGTTTAGGATTGTGAAAATTGATCTTTTCGCTTAAGCAGAAAATAACCCACGACTGTTGTATGACTTTCACTTCTATTCATTGACCTCATTTCAAAGGTGCCTGCGGATTGCTTCGTATTTCTATTTTATTATGCTTCATGTCCCCGGAACAGACACTTAGAATCATAATCAAGGTTTTGTCCTCTAATTAATGAGGTGATTTATATGTTGGGCAGATTTTTAATTGCCTTAAATATCTAATTTTTAGAGAATAAAAACGACTGAAGCTTGGATGTTACAGGAAGAAAATCTTTAATGGACAGATTATGTGACTGTTAAACCTTGCCTATCCGATAAACCAATAAATCCAGTACTGATTGCTAGGTCACGGTGAGGGTGACCATATTTATGTATATAAATATATGAAGCTATTGCACATTCTACCCAGAATTAGAACAACTGTAGGATGGTTCTTGCAGTGATAAAATTACAGTTAAGGGTTTGTTGTAAAGGCCAGGTAGTTCCCTTTTTTACCTCTCAACAAAAATGGGCGGTCCACTGCTCTTGCTTCCACAATTTGATCCTTTTTGCCAGAAATGTTGTTCTGCTGCAGCAAATATCTAACTACAAGTGAGAGTGCCAATGATATCACTGAGATGTGTAGATTTAAATCTGTTGTTGCCTAAGCAGACGCTTCCTGTCATTGCCTGCGTATCTTGGTTATTGTGATGGTTGTCTTAGTTTTATCCCCATCCCGTCCTTGGATCCTTTAGCCTGTTGCTTGCCCAGATCCTTTGCTTGGCTCCTCAATTCTGAGCACAACAACTACAAAAAACACTTTTTTGTTCTTGCCAAAAATCCAGTGTCTAAGGTGTAACTGCTCTTGCACTGAACTGAGATCGGAAACAATGTTACAATAGCCCTCTTTGGGGTTACAAGAAATAGCCCTCTCTAAACAAGATATTACGTGTAGCGCATCCCTCCTAGGAGCCGCTGGTGAATGGGATCTCCCACCCTGCACAGCAAGGCACACCTAATTCCTCAGGCACACAAGAGTCAGGAAACATTCCAGCAACTTTGTATAGTATTTAGTGTTGAGCGAACACGGACTGTATTATTCGTGTTCGTACCGAATAATTGGATTTTTTGTACCCGAACACGGACACGGACACTTTACTGTATGTTCGGGTAAAAATCCGTGTTCGGTCGTTTTATTTCCGGGTTTTGCATGCTTTGGCGCTCTTTTCATGGCGGGCTTTCAACAGCCAATCAACAATCGTTTAACTGGTGTGCCTTAAGCCATCCCAGCCATGCCTGCAAACGTCTCAGTAGCTGTGATTGGCCGTCTGAAGCATGTGACCAAGTCTTTATAAGTTCGAGGCAGCCGCAGCGGCGTCATTATGCTGCTTAGATTCAGGGACAGAGCACACATCAACGTGCTGGCTGCTGATTAGGGAAAGATAGGCAGGAAAAAACCATTTGTGTCCGGATAGAATTGAGGGACAGGTCGGAGTGTTTAGGCAGGGCGAGTTGTAGGCATTTTAGGGATAGAGTCTGCTGAATTATATAGGGTCAGTGTCTTCTACAAACTACAATCGATATTGCTGTGTGGGGGGTGGGGTCTGCACTCAATCCTGATCTACGATCTCTTCTCAATCCTGTTAGGGACAGAGTCTGCTGAATTTTAGGGAAACTGTGTTCTACAAACTACAATCGATATTGCTGTGTGGTGTGGGATTGGAGATAGGCAGGTGTCAGTGATCCACATCCATTTTTCTGTGTGTGAGCTGCAGTGAACACAATCTTTTTGGGCTGCAGTGAACACAATCTTTTTGGGCTGCAGTGAACACAATCTTTTTGGGCTGCAGTGAACACAATCTTTTTGGGCTGCAGTGAACACAATCTTTTTGGGCTGCAGTGAACACAATCTTTTTGGGGTGCAGTGAACAAAATCTTTTTGGGGTGCAGTGAACACAATCCTTTTTGGTGTGCAGTGAACACAATCTTTGTGGGGTGCAGTGAACAAAATCCTTTGTGGGGTGCAGTGAACACAATCTTTTTGGGGTGCAGTGAACAAAATCCTTTTTGGGGTGCAGTGAACAACATCCTTTTTGGGGTGCAGTGAACACAATCTTTTTGGGGTGCAGTGAACAAAATCCTTTGTGGGGTGCAGTGAACACAATCTTTTTGGGGTGCAGTGAACACAATCTTTTTGGGGTGGAGTGAACAACATCCTTTTTGGGGTGCAGTGAACAAAATCCTTTTTGGGGTGCAGTGAACAAAATCATTTTTGGGGTGCAGTGAACACAATCTTTTTGGGGTGCAGTGAACACAATCTTTGTGGGGTGCAGTGAACACAATCTTTTTGGGGTGGAGTGAACAACATCCTTTTTGGGGTGCAGTGAACAACATCCTTTTTGGGGTGCAGTGAACACAATCTTTTTGGGGTGCAGTGAACACAATCTTTGTGGGGTACAGTGAACAGAATCTTTGTGGGGTGCAGTGAACACAATCTTTGGGGGGTACAGTGAACACAATCTTTGTGAGGTGCAGTGAACACAATCTTTGTGGGGTGCAGTGAACACAATCATTGTGGGGTGCAGTGAACTCAATCTTTGTGGGGTACAGTGAACACAATCTCATACTGAAGGTTTGAGGGTGCTGCCTGTTCCATACTCCCCCTACTCCTAGCCTTTTAGGGGTACAAACAATAGTAATTGGGGCCTAGTGTGGTTGTGTACGTGTGATATACATACACTTTTTTGGGATCATATTTTCTATTCCGCTATTTAATCAAAAACCTTTGGGGATCAGTTAAATTGGGGGATAGTCTGTGTTGGTACGTGTGAGAGAGATCCACCTTTCCAAGTTGTTGAGGTTCATCTCATACTTCTGAAGGTTTGAGGGTGCTGCCTGTTCCATACTCCCCCTACTCCTAGCCTTTTAGGGGTACAAACAATAGTAATTGGGGCCTAGTGTGGTTGTGTACGTGTGATATACATACACTTTTTTGGGATCATATTTTCTATTCCGCTATTTAATCAAAAACCTTTGGGGATCAGTTAAATTGGGGGATAGTCTGTGTTGGTACGTGTGAGAGAGATCCACCTTTCCAAGTTGTTGGGGTTCATCTCATACTTCTGAAGGTTTGAGGGTGCTGCCTGTTCCATACTCCCCCTACTCCTAGCCTTTTAGGGGTACAAACAATAGTAATTGGGGCCTAGTGTGGTTGTGTACGTGTGATATACATACACTTTTTTGGGATCATATTTTCTATTCCGCTATTTAATCAAAAACCTTTGGGGATCAGTTAAATTGGGGGATAGTCTGTGTTGGTACGTGTGAGAGAGATCCACCTTTCCAAGTTGTTGAGGTTCATCTCATACTTCTGAAGGTTTGAGGGTGCTGCCTGTTCCATACTCCCCCTACTCCTAGCCTTTTAGGGGTACAAACAATAGTAATTGGGGCCTAGTGTGGTTGTGTACGTGTGATATACATACACTTTTTTGGGATCATATTTTCTATTCCGCTATTTAATCAAAAACCTTTGGGGATCAGTTAAATTGGGGGATAGTCTGTGTTGGTACGTGTGAGAGAGATCCACCTTTCCAAGTTGTTGAGGTTCATCTCATACTTCTGAAGGTTTGAGGGTGCTGCCTGTTCCATACTCCCCCTACTCCTAGCCTTTTAGGGGTACAAACAATAGTAATTGGGGCCTAGTGTGGTTGTGTACGTGTGATATACATACACTTTTTTGGGATCATATTTTCTATTCCGCTATTTAATCAAAAACCTTTGGGGATCAGTTAAATTGGGGGATAGTCTGTGTTGGTACGTGTGAGAGAGATCCACCTTTCCAAGTTGTTGGGGTTCATCTCATACTTCTGAAGGTTTGAGGGTGCTGCCTGTTCCATACTCCCCCTACTCCTCATCTAGCCTTTTAGGGGTACAAACAATAGTAATTGGGGCCTAGTGTGGTTGTGTACGTGTGATATACATACACTTTTTTTGGATCATATTTTCTATTCCGCTATTTAATTTAACTGGGCCTCCATGCGAGACCTGTGTGCCTTGTTGCGCTGTTTTGAGTACTCCACCAACATGGCCAGTGGCAATGACGCCGTTCTCAGCTTAACTATCCCACTTCTATGCCTCCTTGAAAAAACAATTCGGGCGATGATGGAAGAGGATGTGGCACAGGATGAGGAGGAGGAGGAGGATGAAGAGGTAACATTTCCAAGGCTTTCAGGGCAGTCATTCGCAAGGGGCTCCGAGGGTGGGTTCCTGCACACGCAAACGCCAGGGACGCAATTGTCCAGCAGGGGCACAGTTCTGGAGGATGAGGAGGATGAGGAGGAGGAGGAGCTGGAGGAGGAGATGGAACCATGTTCACAGCAGGGTGGCACCCAGGCCAGCTCATGGCCATCACTGGTGCGTGGCTGGGGGGATACAGAGGACACGGACCATACACCTCCCACAGAGGACAGCCTTTCGTTGCCTCTGGGCAGCCTGGCACACATGAGCGATTACATGCTGCAGTGTCTCCACAACGACCGCCGAGTTGCCCACATTCTAACTTGTGCTGATTACTGGGTGGCCACGCTGCTGGATCCCCGTTACAAGGACAACGTACCGTCCTTAATTCACTCACTGGAGCGCGATCGCAAGATGCGCGAGTACAAGCGCACGCTGGTAGACGCCATGCTGCTGGCATTCCCATCTGACAGCGGGGCCACAGTGGAAGCACAAGGCAGAGGAGGAGGAGGAGGAGGTCGCCAACGCAACCAGGGCACCGCCAGCACCTCAGAAGGCAGGGTTAGCATGGCCGAAATGTGGAAAAGCTTTGTCAGCACGCCACAACAAACAGCAGCACCAGCAGCTCAGATGGAACGTCTTAGCAGGAGGCAGCATTTTACCAACATGGTGGAGCAGTATGTGTGCACACGCCTACATGTAGTGAATGACGGGTCTGCCCCCTTCAACTTCTGGGTCTCCAAATTGGGCACATGGCCTGAGCTTGCCCTTTACGCCTTGGAGGTGCTGGCGTGCCCTGCAGCCAGTGTATTATCTGAACGGGTATTTAGCACGGCTGGGGGCGTTATAACAGACAAGCGCAGCCGCCTGTCCAGAGACAATGTGGACAAGCTCACGTTCATTAAAATGAACCAGGCATGGATCCCACGGGACTTTTCCGTACCTTATGCAGAATAGCAATGGATACCGACCTTACCCACCCATTGTTCCATTTTTGCTCTTTCTCACTCTTTTGGGGTGTACCCTCATTTAAAATTTGTGAAAAGAAGCAGTGTTGGCTACCTCGTCCTCCTCCTCAGGGCCAGATTAATGTAGGGGCTATTGGAGCTGCAGCTCCAGGCCCCTACCTTTTATATAGGCCCCGGGTTGGCCATATTCACTGTTACCGCTCTTCTGTCACTTGTAAACACAGAAGTCTGGCTTCTATGCTCGCTTCCCCAGGCAGCACCCTCAGAACCTCCCCACACAGCGTGAAGGCCGGACAAGGAGGGACAGTTGGCGATGCATGGATGTGTTTATGGGCTTCAGAGACAGCATCCCATGTTGAATTAGGCATGCATGGCTGCACCCTTCCTCCTCTGGGTGCATGGCAAGGCACGGCCCTAAGGCCCTTCAAAATCCTCAGCACCAAGCCCATGATGCTGTTAATCCGGCCCTGGTCCTCCTCCACCGCCGCTTCCACCTACACCGCCCATAGGTGTGCGCAGCCTATTGCATTAAGGTGTGCACCCCAAAGTTGAAATACACATGCATGTGTTTGCCAGCAGGGAGAGTAATGTATCGGGGCCATGTACCTGTAGGCAAGGAGAAATAGAGCAGAGCAGGTCCCAGGGAGATCTTTCCCATCTCCTCACTGGCAATGCTATGTGCCCTAGGTGATTAGGGTGTGCCCAGGCACACCCAGCACACCCTGTGCGCACGCCTATGTCACCGCCACATCCACCACCACCTTAACCTCCCTCCTACTCCATATGGGCCTCGTCCTTCAGAGATGAAGAAGAACATTGTTTTATTTTTCTGTTTTTTTTTGTTGTTTTAAGTTATTTCCCTATCCACATTTGTTTGCAGAGCACTTGCCATGCTCTTAATTACGTTTTGCTGCCATTTGCAGCACTCTAGCCCTTTCCTTTGGTGTTTTAGAGCCATTTTAGTGCCTTAAAGTTCGGGTCCCCATTGACTTCAATGGGGTTCGGTGTCCGGGAAAAGTTCGGTAAAAGTCCGGGACACGGACCCGGACTTTTTTTTAAAGTTCGGCCGAACCCGTCGAACACGGACATCTAGGTGTTCGCTCAACCCTAATAGTATTTTATTTGGGGGGGGGGGGGGGGGGGTATTAAACTTGAATTGGGATGAGATAATTATGGAATGCGCACTTGACTGGAACAAAGTCTCTTCAGGGACACTCAACTATATACACTTTCTATGTACAATTCTCTTCCCCCAACACATCATATGCTTGCAGAAACACTCAGACCCAGCTGGAACACTGTTTAGGGGATCTGCCAAGGCACTCAGCCAGATCCAGCAAAAGCCCTTTACAGGCAGGGACCTCAGGCCCCTTTGGTGTGTAGAAAAAGTCCCAGTGTCCAGCTACATTCCTGCAGCTACTAATCCTAGCACCACCTGTTCAGGCACTGCCAGCCCAGCTGGCTATAGCTGTCCCTCTCATTAGCCCTCCTGGCTATTTCCCACAGTCCTCCCAGACTGTCTACCTTACCAGCCACACTTCTCCCTGGAGATCTCCTGGACATGCTCGCTGGCTTCTGCCGTTCTCACACCTGCTCCTGTGCATCTGAACAGGACTCCTCTGTGTGTTTTGAGGGGATCTCTTCAGCACCCAAACCCCAGGCCTGAGGTCACATAGGGAGAGACGTAGGGGTAGTCCAGACCCCACTCTACAGCTTTCTTATGCTGTATCTCCCTCTGGGATCTGGAAAACCTGAGCAGCTCTCTGGGCTTTCATTTTCCTGGAGGAACACAGGCCTTGGGTGACCTCACTACCCACTGCCTGTATTCAGCTGCTCTGGCCTGGGTAAGGGAGGGTCTGTTTAGGAAGGTCCTGACACTGATTAGGGGCTGTGGGGCTCCTCTGGTCCCTTCACCTAGATCTGGCATGTCTAATACCTTGGGCAGGACTTCCACGTTTTCCCTGAGAGGGTCCGGTGATGTGCTGTGCGATGACCAACCTGCAAACTCTGCATCCAAGGGCGACCCCCCAGTCTATGCACCCACTACTACCACTCCCCACAGGCTCACCTGAGTTAAACTATTAGATCTTACGATAACTTGCATTATAGTCTCTTCTGGTCCAGGATTTAGAATCATGCACAATAATCTGGCAAAAGTAAATGCAACAGCTTGACTTATGAAGAGAAATAGGAAATTCAAAGGGGGAGCAAAGAGTTCAAGGTTTACCAGCAACAAGGTAAAATACCAGATTGTCCAAGGATTTGTCCATGGAGCTGTGCAGCATTCCAGATGGCTCAGCAAGAAGAGATGCTGCCAGACACAGCGGAGGTTACAGGTTCAGATCCTGGGTTCCTGACAAGCTGAGTCTTTCTCGGCCTCTCTACGCTATTCTTCTAGTACAGCGTTGGCGATCCTTGGCACCCCAGACATTTTGGAATTACATTTCCCATGATGCTCATGCACTCTGCAGTGTGGTTGAGCATCATGGGAAATGTAGTTCCAAAACATCTGGGGTGCCAAGGTTCGCCATCACTGTTCCAGTATATCAAAGTCAATGACCCAGGGGCAGGATGTGAAAACAGTAGATAATATGTTTATAGGCATTTATAAATTGAGACTGTAGAGGCCAGTAGATCCCTACATTATCAACCAGTTCTTTTTTGTGGATTACAGAATATCTCACCTATATGTTATGAGAAGGAGAAATGGATGTGGTGTTCTGTAGTCCTGCTATAGGGTGACAATGCCATTGATACAGTGTAATAGGTGTGAAGAATCACTGGGATGCAGCTGCAGGATCTAACAACGGGTAAACCGCTATAAACTACATTTCCTGGCTTTAGAAATGCTTTATGTGGTAGGGCGGTGGCTCACTTTGGATTCTATGGCAAATTGTGGGCTTGGGTAAAGCACAAGCGCATTTAAAAGAGAAGTATGGCCAAAGAATTTTTGGTCATACGTCTCATGTTGGTCACAGGATTGAACTTACTTTTGCTTACCTATGAACCAAAGTCTGCTAGTAGTAGGCCACTGTCCATTATCAGTTGATGAGGCAGATCTGCCCTAGGCTCTCAAAGGATCCAGACAATATTGTCAGGATTTCCCCAGCCTCTCGATTGGCAGCTGGCTCCGCCTCTCAGCACAGTAATTTTCTTTGAAAGGAGATGGTAAATAGTGACAAATACCTGATTTTGTAAAAGTAGCACTTGGAAGAAACCAAAAATCCCCTATTAGGTAATGGACTGGTATTTTACAATTCAAGATATAATAAATGTAAAACATATTTACATACGCTGTCACAACAGAAAACACTTTAGTCTATGTGATTTGAAATTATAGTGTTCTTAACTGTAAAAAAATCTCTATAAATAATATTTAGGGAAAAAAAGAAATATCTGTATAACATTTAAATATAAAAAAAAGGATAGAAGAGATGTTTAGGCTGCCTGGTATCACCAGCCTTCTTCCTTGTGATACCTAGATATGCAGTACAAACAGGGCAGGCCTAGTGACAATGGTATCAGGAAGTAGAGGGGCTGGGGGGCAGTGTGCAGCCTCAGCGGTGCCATTTGTTTCCATGGTGCGGGGGGGGGGGGGGAGGCAGACCAGGATGCACTGAATCATTTGTTGCTATTTGTGAAGGGGGACAATGTTTTGAAGAGGTAAAAATGGTGAGGTAATTTTAATATTTTTAATATTGACCTTTCGGTCTATATTTTAGGGGTAGGCAGCAGCCATTTTTAAGATTTTTAATATATTCTCCATAGCGCGGATATTATTGTTACCAATGTTTTGAAGAGGGAGGACTCTGTTGTGATGGGGGATTTGCGGGGGAGGGGGGGGGGGCTGTTGTGATAGGGGCACACTCTGTTGTCATGGAGGAGCTCTGTTGTGATGGGGAAACTCTCTTATGATGACAGGACTCTGTTGTAAGGGGGGGGACTGTAAGAAGGGGTTCACTTGCTGGTGGCACTGTTGCTCCCAGACCTTTAGGCTGCATTTCCGGGGTCCACCAGTGGGTGTCTCTCAGCAGCCAGAGGGTCATGGTTTTCAGGCATCAGCTTATATTTTGTTGCAGAAAGTGTATTTAAGCCCTGCCTGTGCTTTTCCTCTTTGACTTGGTGTTTGTCCATGTGCCCCTGCCTCTATACCAGTCCATCTGCTCCAGTCTGCCTCCACGCCAGCCGATCTGCTCCAGTCTTTATCCATGCCAGCTGATCTGCTCCAGTCTGCTACTATGCCTGTTACTCCATTTCAGCACATGCCAGCTTAGCCTTCTATTTTTTCATATTTAGGACTTTCACCTGGTCTCACTGTAATGCAGTTGCCTTTGTTCAAAACTGTCTAAGACGTTCCATCCTTCCTTTGGACAGACTGGCCCACTTAGCCAGGTGGGGCCCTTTCCCCTATTCCCCAAGCCACCCTGCAACCAGCCTGTGTTCAAGTGACCCCAGCTTAAGTTTAATGATTTGTCAGCTATCCAGCCTTGTGTTACTAGTTATCTGTCCACTGTTTAGTTTGGCTCCATAGACTCTTTGCTTTCTGATCCCCTCTACATTGCCCAGCCTGATGGTCTGCTGCCTGTTGATGGGGTCCAGTCTTCATTCATGCTGCCTATCGATGGGGTCCAGTCCTATTCCACGCTGCCTGCTGATGGGGTTGAGCTTACCTCTATGCTTGCTGATGGGGTTCAGCCTGCTCCTATGCTTGCTGATAAAGCTAGGCCTACCCTGGTGCCCTGCTGTCTGCTGCTAAGTCTACCTCTGGTGCTCTGACGCCTGCTGCCCCCTGCCCCCTGCCAGGTCTCCCACTAGTGCCTTGCTGTCTGCTGCCAATCCTGCGGCTGGTGCCCTGCTGTCCACTGCCAAGCTTGCCTGTGATGCCCAGCCGGAGGATCTTTCTCCTAAAACCCAGCCAGAGGGTCCTGTTCTTGATGCCCAGCTAGAGGGTACTGTTCCTAATGCCCAGCCAGAGGGTCCCATGCCTGATGAATGGCCTGCCTCTGGTGGTCCTGTGCCCAACAACCTACCTGCCTCTGATGGTCCTGTGCCCAACATCCTACCTGTCTCCGATGGTTATGTGCCTGACAACCTGCCTGCCTCTGATGATCTATTGCCAGATGTCCAGCCTGATGGTCCTGTGCTTGATGTTCAGCCTGCCTCTGGTGGTCTGCTGCTTGATGACCAGCCTGCATTTGATGGTCCGCGGTATGATGACCAGCCTGCCCCTGCCTCTGATGATCCGGTGCTTGATTTTCAGCTTGCCTCTGATTCTTTGCCCAATGACATGCCTGAACTTATTAGTCCTCTGACTGCCACCCAACTGGGTTTTACTGACTTTGTATATGCTGCCCAGTGAGATTCCATCAATTCTTTACCTGTTGTTCAGCTGGTTTTAATGCAAAGGTGTTCAACTGCTAGTGAGTCTTCACGTGCCTTATATGGGTTACTCTGTTTTACAACTCATCAGTTTGGAGAATGGAGCAAACCCTCCCAGAGTCAACAGCAATAACAAAGGACCATAAGTAAATAAATAAATCACCGGGACCAGATGGCTTGCACCTGAGGTTTCTTAAAGAGCTCAGCCAGGTGATTGCCAGACCATTATTCCTGATCTTTAAGGATAGTCTACAGACGGGTATGGTGCCAACTGATTGGAAAAAATCCAACGTGGTACCAATATACAGAAAAGGACCGAGATATATCCCCGGTAACTATAGACCGGTCAGCCTAACATCAGTAGTCTGCAAGATTTTGGAGGGGATGTTAAGAGACTATATACAAGACTTTAGTAATGAAAACGTTATTATTAGTAGTAATCAGCATGGATTCATTAAAAATCGTTCTTGCCAAACCAAT
The DNA here is from genome assembly GCF_965119305.1 of Pelophylax lessonae. Taxonomy (NCBI): domain Eukaryota; kingdom Metazoa; phylum Chordata; class Amphibia; order Anura; family Ranidae; genus Pelophylax; species Pelophylax lessonae. The sequence continues at coordinate 46,228,835 of NC_138768.1, read as the reverse complement.
CTATTAACCTTCTACGATGAAGTGAGCTGCCACCTAGATAAAGGTAAGCCTGTGGATGTGGTGTATCTGGACTTTGCAAAGGCCTTTGACACCGTTCCCCACAAGCGTTTACTGTACAAACTAAGGAAGGTAGGACCATAGGGTGAGTACCTGGATAGAGAACTGGCTCCAGGGGAGAGTCCAGAGGGTGGTGATAAATGGGGAGTACTCGGATTGGGCGGGTGTGGAAAGTGGGGTCCCCCAAGGTTCTGTCCTGGGACCAATCTTGTTTAATTTATTCATAAATGATCTAGAGGAGGGGATATCTAGCACAATCTCAGTATTTGAGGATGATACTAAACTAAGCATGCCAATATCTTCTATGCAGGATGTGGAAACCTTACAAGCGGACGTGAACAAAATAATGGGGTGGGCAACTACATGGCAGATGAGGTTTATTGTGAAAAATGTAAAGTAATGCACTTGGGCGTCAGAAACACGAAAGCAAGCTACTCACTAGGGGGGGAACCTCTGGGTGAATCTAAGATGGAAAAGGACCTGGGGGTCCTAGTGGACAACAGGCTTGGCAGTGGCATGCAATGCCAAGCCGCTGCAAGCAAAGCCAACAGAATACTTGGCATGTATAGAAAAGGGGATTCACTCCAGAAATAAAGAGATTATTCTCCCACTCTACAAGACTCTGGTCCGGCCACATCTGGAGTATTCTGTCCAGTTCTGGGCACCGGTCCTCAGGAAGGATGTGCTGGAACTGGAGAGAGTCCAGAGAAGGGCAACAAAAATAATTAGGGGAATGGAGGGTATCGGCTATGAGGAAAGACTACAAGCATTGAACTTATTCTCTCTGGAGAAGAGACGCTTGAGGGGGGATATGATATCAATGTACAAATATTGTACTGGTGAGGAACCTAGCATAAGGAACAAACATTTTAGAGAAAGGGAATACAACAAGACACGTGGCCACTTACTAAAACTAGAGGAAAAACGGTTTAACCTTAAAATACGTAAGGGGTTCTTCACTGTCAGAGCAGTAAGGATGTGGAATTCGCTTCCACAAGCAGTCGTATCAGCAGGGAGCATCGATAGTTTAAAAAAACTATTAGATGGGCACCTTAAAGACCACATCATACAGGGGTATACAATGTACTAACACACACACATCATAGGTTGAACTGGATGGACTGATGTGTTTTTTCAACCTCACAAACTATGTAGCTAAGTATGTGTTTGGGGATTGGGAGGGCATGGAAAGTGCATTAAGGTATACAATTCTTAGAACATCAGCATAGTACTACTTTAATTTAAAGAGGCCAGATACCTCTTGTGGCTCTACTCCTCAATTTGCTAACTCAGGGAACAGTAGTGAAAGGAAAAAAAATTCCATATCAACACAGTAACTTAACCATGGAAACAAGCTAACACAAAAGTAAACTCCCATAAGAAGGAAGGTCTATGTGTCCTTCAAGTAACTAGTGGAGAAAAGGATTTTACATTGAGTAAATATTCCTATTTACAGTGTTCTACTCTTTAACGTGTGTAAAAATCACTCCTGAATGAAAGATGGGCAAGGACACCCAACAGAACCAAAAAAAAAAGGGGCAAGTCTTGTAAAATAAAATAAGACACACAGTAAGTGCTGAAACTGTGATCACATGGCTTTGTTAATTAACATGTTTAGTTTTGGAGTTTAGGTTAGTGTTTTTTTGACAGAAGAACACATGTCAAATAGTTGAAAAGCTTTCTGAATGCTCAAGCACCCTCAAAAACCACCACACACTACCTTAAAGCAGACCTTGCCCCCTACCCTGCTCACAAGCACCCCCAAAATCAATAAACCTTCTCTTGAAAATACATGACAATTTGGATAGTTAATAATATTTGTCCCAAATATTTATAATTTTCAAAACTTGTTCTTCATTGCTCTCTGGGCCAACCCACTGATAACGATTGAACCAGATCTTGTGCATATACTTAATAAGATCTGGCCTGCTTTGCGTTTGTTTAATTATTGATGACTATGCTAGGCCTGAACTGACTGGATGTGCACTGCTCAAAGAAATGAAGGAAATGGGAGAAAGGAAAAAAGGGGACTTGCAGGATTGTTTTTTTTGGAGGGGAGGGGCAGTTCTTTATGTTGTTCTTCTGCTGGCTATTGTTGGGGCCCTTTAAGAAGTGTTTGTGCACTTAATAACAGTTTTAGTAAAGCAGCATGCAGTATAAGTGTAGTAAAGATGCAGTAAAGCTGTGGTATAGGTGCTGTATACCTAATGTCTTGCCTCCAGTAACTCCCAGTGTGAAAAATGGGTAGTGATCCCTGTCACCAGTCCCTGTGGTGCAGATGTGAACTCTTAATGTAGAAGGGGGCCCCCTCAGTCTCTGTACAGAATGGCTCTGTTGATCAGTAGTGATGTCGCGAACCTAAAATTCGCCGTTCGCGAACGGCGAACGCGAACATCGGCAAATGTTCGCGAACCGGCGAACCGGGCGAACCGCCATAGACTTCAATAGGCAGGCGAATTTTAAAACACACAGGGACTCTTTCTGGCCACAATAGTGATGGAAAAGTTGTATCAAGGGGACTAACACCTGGACTGTGGCATGCCGGAGAGGGATCACGCAAAAAAAAGTTCTTAAAAATTATAATTTTTTGATAGAGAGCAAATTATTGGAAAAATTAAAAAAAAATAAAAATAAAAAATTTCTTTGGATTTAGCATCTGGGGGGTCTAAAAAGTGTACCCCTAAAAAACAGCATTTTTCTTATATTTTCAGGAATACGGCTTCTCTGCGGCTGGCTTTTTCTCTTGCAGGCATTTAGCGGGCATTTTTTTAGGCAGGCATGTCATTTTTTGTATTTAGTGTCTGGGGGGTCTAAAAAGTGTACCTGTCAAGTTTCAGCTCTGTAGCATGTCCAGAACCCCTAAAAAACAGCATTTTTCTTATATTTTCAGGAATACGGCTTCTCTGCGGCTGGCTTTTTTTCTTGCAGGCATTTAGCGGGCATTTTTTTAGGCAGGCATGTCATTTTTTGTATTTAGTGTCTGGGGGTCTAAAAAGTGTACCTGTCAAGTTTCAGCTCTGTAGCATGTCCAGAACCCCTAAAAAACAGCATTTTTCTTATATTTTCAGGAATACGGCTTCTCTGCGGCTGGCTTTTTCTCTTGCAGGCATATATATCAGTGGTGGGTGGGCAGTGGCACAGTACACTCTCTGTGGACCTGACAGCAGTCACTGGCACCCAGGCAACTGCAATTTAAAAAATATATATATATTTTTTTTACTTTGCAAGCTGCTGTGCCACTTTATATATCAGTGGTGGGTGGGCAGTGGCACAGTACACTCTCTGTGGACCTGACAGCAGTCACTGGCACCCAGGCAACTGCAATTTAAAAAATATATATATATTTTTTTACTTTGCAAGCTGCTGTGCCACTTTATATATCAGTGGTGGGTGGGCAGTGGCACAGTACACTCTCTGTGGACCTGACAGCAGTCACTGGCACCCAGGCAACTGCAATTTAAAAAAAAATATATATTTTTTTACTTTGCAAGCTGCTGTGCCACCTTATATATCAGTGGTGGTTGGGCAGTGGCACAGTACACTCTCTGTGGACCTGACAGCAGTCACTGGCACCCAGGCAACTGCAATTTTAAAAAATATATATTTTATTTTACTTTGCAAGCTGCTGTGCCACCTTATATATCAGTGGTGGGTGGGCAGTGGCACAGTACACTCTCTGTGGACCTGACAGCAGTCACTGGCACCCAGGCAACTGCAATTAAAAAATATATATATTTTTTTTTACTTTGCAAGCTGCTGTGCCACCTTATATATCAGTGGTGGGTGGGCACACAGTGGCACTGCAGTGGGCACAGTACACTCTGTGGACCTGACAGTAACTGGCAGCCCAGGCAACTGCAATAATAAAAAATATTTTTTTTTTCAATTTATTGCAACAAGATGCTGTGCCACCGTATATATATCAGTGGTGGGCAGTGCACTGCAGTGGGTACAGTGCACTCTGTGGACCTGACACAGCACTCACTGCAATTATGACAGAGGAAAAAAAAAATATTTTTTAAAATGCAAGGTACTGTGCCTGTGCCACCCGAAATGAGTGTGGTGTGCACACAGTACAGTCTGTGGTAGGTCTGTGGCCTCTCACACACAGCGGGCAGGCAACTGCAGTGTACAATAGATATATATAGATATATATATATAAAGAAAAAACTCTATTACCTTACCAGCCCTTAAAAGGGCTTTTGGGGACACTATATATATATATATATATATATGTATATATATATAAATAAAAAAAATCCTCAATTACCAGCCCTTAAAAGGGCTTTTGGGGACACTAGATAGATATAGATATATATATATATATATAAGAAGAAACAACTCAATTACCAGCCCTTAAAAGGGCTTTTGGGGACGCTAGGTATATATATATATATATATATATATATATATATATATATATATATATATATATAAAAAAAAAAAAAAAACACAAATACCAGCCCTTAGAAGGGCTTTTTGGGGTGCTGATATTACAGCAGTAGTGGACCAAGAACACTGCAAGACCAGGAACACTGACTAACTGTCCCTAGCTTAACAGCAGCAGCAGCAGCAGCAGCTCTCTCCCTACTCTCACTACACACACTGCTTCAGAATGATCTAAGATGGATGCTGCCCTTGCTTATTTATAGGAGGTGGGAGGGTGTGGGAGGGAGGTATGCTGATTGGCTGGAAATGTGTCTGCTGACTGTAAAGTTCAGGGTCAAAGTTTGCCTCAATGATGTCTTATGGGGGGCGGACCGAACATCGCATATGTTCGCCGGCAGCGGCGAACGCGAACATGCTAAGTTCGCCGGGAACTGTTCGCCGGCGAACAGTTCTATACATCTCTATTGATCAGTAGTAGGAAGTAGAGGGTGAGAGTATGCTCAATTCTCTCTGCAGCAATAATGTAGATGTGATTGCTGTGGTCTGTGCTGTCTCCACTCTCCACCTCCAGGTCTCAGTCTCTGGCACTGGTCACTGGCTCCCATGGATGATCCATGTGCACCAGGATTAATTTGCACATCTCAGCTCTCACGCTGCAAAGAGGAAGAGGTTTCCAGTACAGTCTGGTAAAAGCAGTTGCACCACTCCCTTTCCCCCTTAATGTATTATGGGAATTGTATTGTAAAGATCCATAAGGACCATAAGGACCATTCTGTGATTGATGTTTCAAACAGCAATGTTTATGGTCCTCAGCGTTCTGGATAGAAGTCCATAGGCTTTCCTATAGTGCAACACAAAGTGAATTGATTGTAAAGAAGGCAATGTCTTCTCTATATTTCTGTAGTCCAGCACCTGGCTTCACATCTTATAGACTGACATAGCATGATTGCACTTCTTTGGACATGTTGTGAATCTCTGCCAGGTCCTATAGACCAGAGTCATGTCTTCAGAAGGGCAAACTTTCCTAAACTTTCCAAAAATGTGCTCAATAATAGAGAACATAAATTGGGACATAACCCTAGAAATATTGAACACGGAGGAAAAATGGGAATGCTTTAGAAACATATTAAACAAACGTATCTCACAGTGCATTCCAATGGGAAATACATATAGAAGAGCCAAGGTCAAACCAGGGTGGCTAAACTGTAATGTAAAAATGCTTATTAGACAGAAAACAATGGCCTTTAAGAAATATAAATCAGAGGGGACATTATCAGCTTTCCACCAATACAAGGAATCTAACAAGAAATGTAAAAACAAAATCAGGAGGACGGCTAAAAATGACTTTGAGAGACACATAGCAGAAGAGAGTAAAAAAAAAAAACCCCTAATAAATTCTTTAAATATGTTAATAGCAAAAAAGCGAGGTCAGAGGACGTTGCACACATAATTAACGATGATGAGAGGATGATTACAGAGGACACAGAGAAGGCAAATATGCTAAATGCTTTCTTCTCCTCAGTTTTTACACACGGAAAGCAGGGGTATAGCGACAATGACTGTATGGTTAACAGCACATCACAAGACTTGCTGCAGTGGCTAACAGAGGGTTAAATCAAGGAAAGACTTGATAACATTAATACTAATAAATCACCAGGATCGGATGGCTTGCACCGGAGAGTACTCAAGGAACTCAGTAGGGTTATATCCAGACCGCTGTTCCTAATCTTTGCAGACAGTAGATTGGCTGGAACTGTACCTGGTGATTGGAGGAAAGCTAATGTGATACCAATATTAAAAAAAGGGAGGAGGCATATTTCGGGAAACTATAGGCTGGTCAGCCTGAAATCAATAGTATGTAAATTATTGGAAGGGATTAAAGGGACTATATCCAAGAATTTGCTAAGGACAACAGTATCATCAGCAGTAATTAACACAGGTTTACAAAAGGACATTCTTGCCAAACCAATCTGTTAACATTTTACGAGGAGGTGAGCTGTGAGCTAGATAGGGGGAGACCTGTGGATGTGGTGTATCTGGATTTTGCTAAGGCACAGTTCCCCACAAACGCTTAATCTACAGACTAAGACCTGCAGGCATCGAACACAAGGTGTGTTCTTGGATAGAAAACTGGTGACATGGGCGTGTCCAAAGGTGGTGATAAATAATGCGTACTCAGGGTGATAAGTGGGATCCCCAAAGGCTCAGTCCTGGGCCCAATTTTGTTCAATTTATTCATTAATAACATAGAGCAGTGATGGCAAACCTTGGCACCGCAGATGTTTTGGAACTACATTTCCCATGATGCTCATGCACTCTGCAGTGTTGTTGAGCATCATGGGAAATGTAGTTCCAAAACATCTGGGGTGCCAAGGTTGGCCATCACTGACATAGAGGATCATTAGCTCAATCTCAGTTCTTGTGGATGACACAAAAATAGGCAGGGCAATAATAACTTCTCAACATGATATAGAAATCTTAAAGAATGACCTGAGCAAAATAACAGAGTGGGCAACTACGTGGCAAATGAGGTTTAATGTAGAGAAACTGGAGGGCTAAAAACATAAACACTAATTATGCTCTAGGGAGGGAACCTCTAGCGGAATCCAAGATGGAGAAAGATCTGGGGGTCCTAGTATAAGATAAACTAAGCAATAGCATGCAAGGTCAAGCTGCAGCTGCCAAAGCCGGCAGAATATTAGCATGTATTAGGAAGTGGATATATTCCAGAGATAAAGCTATAATCCTGCAACTTTATAAAACTCTGGTCCGCTCAAATCTGGAGTATTCTGTCCAGTTATGATTGCCAATCCTAGGGATGTACTGGAACTGGAGAGAGTCCAAAGAAGGGCAACTAAACTAATTATGGCATTGGAGGACCTTAATTAGGAGAAGTGATTACAAGCGCTTAATTTATTCTCCCTGGAGAGTAGACGCCTGAGAGGGGGCATGATAGCGATTTACAGATACCTCAATGGTGATCCCAGCATAGGAAAAAAACAATTTAGTCTCAAGGAGTGTAAGTGGACACGTGGCCACACAATGAGATTAGAGGAGAGGCGGTTTAACCTTAAGCTGCGTAAGGGGTTTTTCACTGTAAGGGCGGTGAGAATGTGGAACTCTCTTTCAAAATTGGTGGTAGCTGCGGGGAGTATGGCTACTTTTCAAAGACTCTTGGACGTGCATCTCACAGATTACAACATTCAGGGTAATGGGAAATTATCATGTCACTGACACACACACACCTGCACAGGTTGAACTGTATGGATTGTTGTCTTTATTCAACCTCAACTACTATGTAACTATGTATGTAACTATTTTACCAAAATTTCAACCAAGGGGAAATTCCCAATTTGACTTTTCCCTGGTTGTGGTCAATGAGAAGACAATCAGACAAATATGAACGTGACATAGATAAGGGGACACTAATGAATGTGACACAAAGGGAGATTAGGTGGCATTATTAAATGTGACACAAAGGAAGATGAGGGGGCACTAATGAACTTGACACACAGGAATATGAGGGGACAAGAATACAGTCCAACCTGTGTCTCCAACAGATTTGCCCCTATTACAGGCACTTGACCTCTTGGTTAGACTCTGGCCACACATATCCCCTCAGTGACTAGAGATACACTATATTACCAAAAGTATTGGGACACCTGACTTTACACGCACATTAACTTTAATGGCATCCCAGTCTTAGTCCGTAGGGTTCAAAATCGAGTTGTTTTTCAGGGGTTGGGCTTGGTCCCTTAGTTCAAGTGAAGGGAAAGTTTAAGGCATCATCATAACAAGACATTTTGGACAATTTCATTCTCCCAACTTTGTGGGAACAGTTTGGGGAAGGCCCCTTCCTGTTCCAACATGATTGTGCACCAGTACACAAAGCAATGTCTATAAAGTCATGGATGAGCGAGTTTGGAGTGGAGGAACTTGACTGGCCTGACCTGTACCCGATAGAACACCTTTGGGATGAATTAGAGCAGACTGCGACCCAGGACTTCTCGTCCAACATCAGTGCCTGACCTCACAAATGCGCTTCTGGAAGAATGGTCAAACATTCCCATAGACACACTCCTAAACCTTGTGGACAGCCTTCCCAGAAGAGTTGAAGCTGTTATAGCTGCAAAGGGTGGGCCAACTCATTATTGAACCCTACAGACTAAGACTGGGATGCAATTAAACTTCATGTGCATGTAAAGGCAGGCATCCCAATACTTTTGGTAATATAGTGTAGGTACTAGCCCCAACCCACCTTTTTTCATCATTCTGCACTTCGTTTTCATGGTGATGTGTGTGGTTCTTTGTGCGGGACTGAGGGGATTACCACCACCGCTCCCAGGGGAGGCACATGCGATGCCCTGCACCCACAGAACCGCACTTTGTTAATGACAGCCATCTTGTAAGTAACCATAGGATTGGATAACCCTTTCCTCCCTCCTCATTTTCATGTATGCGATTTTAGTCGATCAACAGATTATTGTTACATTTATACTCTTTTACAGAGTTTTTGGCATCCGCCCCTGAATAGTGGTATTTAGCCACAAAACGCGTAGAGCTACAAGGATGTCATCAATTTTTCTGCTATACAGGATTCAATCACTACTCTATCAATTGTTTACTGTTACTTACCTTTTGAACGTATATTGCAATTTTGTGTAATTCAATACACGATATATATTAGGTCCATGACTGCTGCAGCAAGTTTTTGAACATTCATTACTATGTTGCACCCTGCAGACCGTTTACCGTACGGCAACAATGTAGCCACTTTGGACTGTGTGGCCAATACGAAGTGCCATAGTCCCTATACTCTTTATGCATATTTTGTGTACCTGCACATGCATCAGACTGACCCAAATGTTTGTAATATGCTGTTTATACATGAATTGCTATTTTATATGTTGTACTTTGTCAATTGTTGGTGTACAGTAATAAAATATTTTTATTACCCATGTCTCCTAGCATTCTGGTCTCCACCTCATTCAAAGTCCCAAACCTTTTCCTTTATTCATATAGTGTAGGTACTATAGGAGGAGAGAGCCCAGGCCACACCTCTTCCTGATTCTTTCTTGGTCCATAGTTCCCTGCTTCAGCCCACTATGTGATTTGGAGGTTGTGACGCTGATGTCACTACACTAGTCACCAATAGGCGGGAGTGCCAGGGGTTACACCCAACAGCTCAGAGGCCCATTAGCTCTAAACTAAGGCCAGGGAATTCCAGAGATGTATAGTAACTAAGTAGAACTACTTCACTACTGTACTTAAGTACCGAAAGGCGGTATCTGTACTTTCCTAGAGTAGAATTTTTTTCTCCTACTTCCACTTTTACTTCACTACATTTTTTCAATGATTTCAATACTTCTACTCCGATATTTTTTTTTTTGTGCTGAATAGTTACTCGTTACAATTATAAAAATGACCACTGCCAGAACAGTAGATGGCAGGTTTCATGAAGCTCAAAACATGTGTATTATCAGCGCAAACGAAAATAAATGCTACTGTATGTATAAATAAACGCTGCATTTGAAATAATAAAAAACAATATGATGTTCAAACTTTTGACTTCTTTCTTTAATAACTACATAACACAGTACTTGTACTTTTACTTTCAGTACTTGAGTAGCAATTTTTTTTTTCAAAACTACTGGTACTTTTACTTTCAGTACTTGAGTAGCAACATTTTTTAAAAAACTACTTGCAATACTTAAGTACAAAAATACTTTAGTACTTCTACTCAAGTCACTTTTTGATTGAGCACTTCCACTTCTACTCAAGTCACTTTTTGATCGAGCACTTGTACTTTTACTCAAGTATGGGTTTCGAGTACTTTATACAACTCTGGGGAATTCCTAGCAACCCCCTCTCTGTGTCTCTGATACCACTCCAGAGAGCTATTTCTAAGTACAGCAGACCTCATTTTGAAGTTTAAAAATGGCTTTAACAAATAAAAACCACACATTAAACATATTTATTTTCGTTACAATTAACTTTTTTCTTCCTAACAAGTGGCAGCGGGTATAGACTTTTTTCCCCCCAAGTCTTTTACAAGCAAACCAAATTAAAAATTGAACCTGACCTTCTGTAAACTCAAGTTTAACGTCTGATCTACAGTAGTTAATTGTGCTCCATAGCTGATGATTGCACTTTCAAATTAAATAACTGCTGACTAAATTGCAGAGAGCAGCAAATTGTTTCTCTCTTCAAGTGGTGATCTGGAAGGCAGAGAACAGCCCTGGTGCAACCAACATTATGCTGAATTGTCGCCTTTCTTGTATTTAAAAGCAATTTAGAAATCAATTAGCGGGGATGTGTAAAGTCCCGCTTGTATACACATAAACACGTCCCTCTTAGAGAGTTCTTCTGCAATATTTTGCTGGTATTAAAAAAGAAGAATTCCCCTTCACATTATGCTTTGCTCTACATTGTGTTAAAGCTTGCTAAGGTAAACTGAGATTCCTCATTCTGAATGGTTTGGCAGTGCACCTTAATGCATGAACAGTCATACTTGACCCCTTCTTTTAAAACCGCAAAGCACAGCTGTGTGCAGAAGTGTTGCCTGCCACTGTAACAGTGCGTGAATGCAAACAATCAACATCTGTCTAGCGGGGATGGTGGCACCGATTGAAATTCGTCTTTCTGAACTGGTTGATATTTGATCAGTGTATGGCCAGCTTTAAAATTTGAGTTTCTTACCTGTAAATCCTGTGTAGCACTACTCCTACCCAAGTAGCACTTGGGAGCTGCTGGTTACAGGTTTCCCTGGGTTACCCCTTAGCAACATCATGACAGTTCAGTATTTTTCAAAGTGCTTTGGCTCAGTCAAGGCTGCCATCAGGGGATCAGGGGAGGACAGCCCATACACATGTAGGGGGCCTGGGGATTCTGAGGGGCCCGGCCACCCAGGCCCAAACAAACGAGATCAAGTCATTGCTGCCGCAGCAACTAGCAATTGCTACAGCAGGGCGGCTGCAGAGTAAGCTGATGCAGCTGAAGGAATGTCTCTTTGCTGGATTGGGATGTCTCTTTGTTGAATATTTAAGGCCATCTCTTTGCTGGACTGGGATGTCTTCTTGCTGAATATTTGAGGCCATCTCTTTGCTGGATTGGGATGTCCCCTTGCTGAATATTTGAGACCATCTCTTTGCTGGATTGGGATGTCTCTTTGCTGAATATATGAGGCCATCTCTTTGCTGGATTGGGATGTCTGTTTGCTGCATATTTGAGGCCATCTCTTTGCTGGATTGGGATATCTCTTTGCTGGATTTGATTCATTTTCATATATTAAGTTGTAAGAGTGTTAAAATAAAAGTGTGTGCACTGAAGGACTCGGTGGGATGGCCAGTGGGCAGATTCGGTGGGACAGCCAGAGGGCAGGCCCTGGGGAATATTGGTTGTCAGGCCTAGAGGGGCCCAGGCCTAAAGCTGTGTAAGGGGCCCCAAAATTTCTGATGGCTGCCCTGGGCTCAGTCAAGGAAACAGTCTACGAGTTTTGGTTTTTGTGGTTTTATTAAGAACTTGGATAGGAGAAGGGATTGAGTGGGATACTCCAACATGTTTAAACTATGCACAATTTGCGGGGATGACTATTTGTTGCTGAGTGCTGCAAGGCCGCTGCTTCACCTTGTCACTAGCGGTGAAGAAGTAGTTCATGAACTGTATAAGATAAGCTGTACTGTACTGTAGAACACTCTTCAGGGCCCTTCCTGGCACCCCCTTTTGTTCCTATGCTTCAGGGTTTTCTACACGGCACCCCCTTTACTCTCTGTGTGAGCTAGCTCTTTGATCCCCTGACTTCACTGGAGTGGTCCCCCTTCCTGGGCAGACCCTTAGGCAAATCTCCTGGTACTCACGGACACTGTTTTTGCCGAGAGACTCTGCCAGCAACTCCATTGTCAGCTTCACTGGATCTTCTGCCACTCAGCTCCACAGCTTGTTCACTAGGCCGACCGCCAAAGACCACCTTACTCACACACAGCAGGAGGAGAGACAGCCGTCCACCTCCTCCTGGGAATCTGCTTCCGGCCAAAGACGCCCTGTCACATGTCCCCTCAGTATTTATGGTCAATCCCAGGATGCATTGCAGGAATGACCTCCAACTGGGACTTCCATAAAACCTGATGTGTCACTGGCTGGGTTTCCTCCACTGTCCAACCAGCTCCTTCATTGGATGCAGTGGGGACACTCCCCCAGACCCAGTGAAACAAACCTGGAGACATGCAACAGGCAACCTAACAGATCAGACTCCCCTGATAAGCAGAAGGAGCATAGATGCATTTACCTAGCACCTACCTAACTAGGAGGGTGCAACATCTGTCACTAACTGCAATTCCCGTTTCAGGCTGACAACACTAAGCTGCTGCCTTGCAATAAGGCTGTAGTTTATGCTCATTGTGTATGTTCCTTCAATTGGCCATTGGGCGGCCTATGAGGTCTACAGGGGCATGAATAGCCCGACAGCCAACTGAAGGAACTTGCATTACAGGCTGAGAATGCGGCTGCTAAATGCAAGACAGCAGCTTGTAAGCAAGTAGAAGGCAAGCTCCCCCTTGTGTCTGGGATGGGAAACACCACGTCGGTGGTCACGACCCAAAGGCCTACAGTTGCAACTCACGAAACAAACTTTAGCACAGGCACAGTAACTGAAGAGGGTCTCCTTCCCTCAGGACAATCCTCCCTAATTCATAGGCTGACTTCTTCTGGTTCCTTCTACACACAATACAGAGATCACTTGTCCATATTAACCCAGGCAGAGCTGATAAGTATAAGCTTTAGCACTTATTTTACCTTTTCCTAGGACAGATTGGACACCAGGCATTCCAGCCCTCGCTATATGAACAGAGCCCACACAGATGCTAAGCATCTCTCTTTCACTTCAACATATTCCCAACATGCAACAGATGAATGCCAAGATGGATTTGGTTAAGAGAAACGTCAACTTTACTCCAGAGATATTTAATAGAACACACTTTCCAGTAGTAAACTGCAAAGCGAAAAATAACTTCTCCAACATGGAGGGAACACAATCCATGTTTTAGTGGCAAAGATTTTGTTTCTTCTAAGTATCCTGGTGCTCAATCAGTGACTTTTAAATGCTTACAATTAGGGTGCATTCTACAATTTCAGCTGTTACAGTATTCACAATCCCAAGGGTGTTTCCTTCTAAAGGAGTACTTACAGTCAAGAGCATATTCTACCATTTCAGCTGTTGTTCACAATCCCTAGGGCATTTCCTTCCAAAGGACTACTTACAGTACGTGGTGCAGAAAAATTTCCAGCGCAAGGAAGCACAGGTGAAGTGTCCAGTCCAAAGCCTATGGCAGGCTGGAATGGGATGAATGCTGTACCGAATGGTTCCTGCATTTATGGCCCTGTCCGCTCAGGTCTTCTGAAAACCTCCAGATCAAGTATTTAATCCCTGTAGTGCTAGGATGGGGGGAACCAGTGAGGGGTGATTTATTTATTTTTTTAATACCTGGCATTGCTTCAGTTAGCCTCTAGAGACCCAGCTATGTAATGAAGGTTAGCTGTTACTTTTGACAAAAAGTCTACATTTTAATATCAGTAGAGCTCTTTTTGGACAACTTAGGTTGAACATTTTATTCAAGTATGTATTCTTAAAGCGGAGTTCCAGTCCCCCAAATACTTTTTTTTTAAACACTCCTCTGTACTTTTTTATTAGATATCTAGCAACATTTAGAACATGTCCTATGTGTAGTGCCTGTACTTTGTGTTAAAATATTTCAAGACTAACCAGATCTCAGAAGCAGGCAGGTTCCATTTCATCTGTGGGCATCTGAAGCCCTCTTCTCTTGATTTCCGGGATTCGGTGCAGCTGGCTATCCAGCATGCACCTCCCGATCTCAGGCCTGCACACTCAGCGGCTCTCTGTCTTCCCGACAGGCTGTCATAACAATAGAGGCGTCAGCGGAAGTTCCCGCCCCATTGTTATAGCAACCTGTCCATCATGACATCCCGATCCTCCCGTTCGCTTCATTTCCGGTCCTGAAATAACATGAGATTTCGTCACTAGGTGATTCGCAAGGACCCCTGGGATACATGATGCCGCTATCCCAGGAGCCCTTGCAAAAAGCCTAGTGACGCAACCGCCTAGGCGGCGGCAGCTGGAAGTGCTGCAGAAGGAAAGGTATAAAAGGTATGTACAAATAAAAAAAATAACTGTCATTTATTACAGCATTCAGGGTGGGCATGAGAGTGATTGGACCTTAAAAAAATGGGTGGAACTCCGCTTTAAGTACCTTCTTTTGCTCTCAGCCTCCTCCAAATCTCCAAATGTCTTTTCTTTAAGCTTCCATGATCTAACTTCCTGTTAGAGGGTGGCTAATGCTATGTTCCTTCTCCAATGTCCCACTGTATGTAGAAAAATAGCCACCTTATTTGGCTCATTCTTGAGATGGCTAGTGACTATGGACTATGAGATGTGTAATGTGCATGTAGAAGTGTACAGGACCGTAACTAACGTGCATTGCTTGTTCCAAACGAATGGAAGTGAGGGGAGAAGGAGAGGTTTCCCTCCATTCCCCCAGGCAGGACATTACAAGGATTCAGAAAAACAGTAAGAAATGATTTAATGAAAAATAGAATACAGGGCCATTAAGTAAGGAAAGCGTATGTTTTTTTTTTTTTTTTTTTGGAGAACAAGGATATTGTTTCGTGCCACTATAAGTATTAGAGGATGAGGAATACATTGGTGATGCATTACATTGTTTACAGCACCAAAAGCGCCAAGCAAGACACAATTATGGCAGGCTGCACCTACACAACACTAACTCACCAATTTCTAGGGGCGAAGCATTTCCAGGAGTACAAGCCGTTTAGTGTTAAGAAAAATAAAAATCTACAGCTTCCAGCAACTAAAACCATAAATAACAAAACAGAAGCGAGCATAGAGATCTATCAATATAGTGGGTCACCTAATGTCTCGGCTCCCCCGGGTGGTTCGTGGTGTCAAAAAACAGGCTGATTGAAAGGATAACACAATAACTAGTTTTATTCTTTGACTTTTCTGAAGAACATTCACCGGAACATTGAGCGGCTTTTTACAAAGAAATAGACAATTAGTAACACAGGGGAAAATATAGGAAGGTACAGTATGTACTCTACACGGAATCTCAATGATTTCTGAGAATTGAATGGGCATGAAAGAATAAAACACTACAATTGTCTATCTGTCATAGTAGTATACAAGTGGGCGCATTCCAATATTCAATGAAATCTTCTTTGTTTTTTTTACAAAAGATTCTTATATGTCACCCTGGGAGAATGCTTGCCGCATGCTTATATCAACTCGGTGTGAAGGCTTAGTTTATCTAATTTACTGGAGAGCGGCAGTTGGGAATCCTTATTTACAGTATATAAGTGTAGGTCCAACAGAAATTCTTGCCATGAACCAACCTGCTGGTTACACACCTACTCATGCAATTGGAGGTTGTCTGCATCATGGTTGGTGATGTGAAACAAGTTAAGGCTTTGAGTAGTTGGCTCCCTGAATCATTATTTGCTGTCTCATCATTCCTGTCCAGTTTCCAATTCCTTTGGTACTCCTCACTGCTCATCAGCTCCCTCTACTACAGTAGAGCCAATCACTTTTCAGACTTCCCAAGCCAGCATCAGCCTTCACTTTATGCCTCCTGTTTACATTTAGGGGTGTGACCTTGCACGACCACATGTAGGCAGGTGTAAAAGCATGTTCTGATTGGTCAAATTCCCCTTTTAAGGTTTCCTTCCCTCTAAGATTGTCTGTCATGGCATTTTTTTAGTTGTGACTTTTTACTGTAATTCACATCTTGCATAAAATAAAAAGGGAAAGGGTTAAAAACTCCTCTATGTAATACCCAGTGACCCTGATCTGATGGTTCCTCCATGTTATGCTGTCATACCCAGTGACCCCCATATTCCTTCATGTCCTTATGTCCCTCTATGTCACACCCAGGGACCCTGGCGTTTTTCCATGTCACATCCTGGGACCCCAATATTCCTCAATGTCATGCTGTCATACCCAGTGACTCCAATGTTCCTCTATGTCACACCAGGGGCCCCTGATGTTCCTCTATGTCATAATCAGAGAGACCCTGATGTTTTTACATGTCACACCTGGGGACATCAATCCCCCATGGCACACAAAGGGACCTCAATTTCTCAGGGCACACATGGTGACCCCGAACCCCTGTTACACCCAGCGACCCCTATCCCCCATGTCACACCTAGTGACTCCTATTCACCATGGCAAACCTGGTGACCCCGATTCCCTTTCACACCAGGGATCCTCCATGTCACACCCCGGGACCCCCATCCCCTGTTCTAGGGACACCCACTGGGCAGTATGAAGAGAGTGGTCCGCACTCTGCCCTCCTTCACCGTGATTCCTTTTCCCAGGACGCTCCTCTCCTGGACCACAGTGCTCACCACGGCTCCAACCGGCTCATGGTGGATGGAGAAGCAGCAGTCAGTGCCGAGCTCCGGCTCAGGTTCAGCTCTCCTCCGCTCCCTGTTTAATATCGACCCAGGGACGTGAACGGCTGCCCACCAGCTCAGTGCAGAGTATCACTTCCTGCTCGGGGTTTAGGCCACTCAGCTCCAGCCGAAGAGGATCATCATGCAGGCAGCACTCCGGTGGGCTCCCTTCCTGCCTATTGGGGCCCCCCCAAACAGCAGTGGAAAGCCAAGGCCTGGTAGTTCTGCCACTGCCCCAGACACCTATCATCTTCCTCTGTCCCTTTTTCCTCACCCACTGCCGCCTCTCCCCTCAGCTCACAAGGATCATTAATGATGGAGAGAAAGTGCCGACTCATGGCTGCGCCCCTATGTGCCAATGCGCCCTAGGCGGCTGCCTAGTTTGCCTAGTGGAAGCACCGGCCATGGGTAGAGGCTAGGAGAGGCTGTTTGGCATATTTATGAGGTCCCCAGACAATCCCCAGCAAAATGGGGCCAGAAGGGGTTAGGCACATTATAAATAGGCATGAACCACTTACGAACCACCCACCATGTATGGCAGATAGCTGCCATAACCCTGGTATTTTTTAAAATGGTAGGAGGTCCGCTTTAACATAAGGGTGGTCCCAGTGGCAGATTTCCAACGGGATCACCCTTATGGGCGGCGGGAGAGGTGCCACCTCCCCCCACGTTGCTTCCTGGTAGTTTTCCTGGCTTACCGGACCGGTCGGTAGCGGGAAAAACTATCTGGTCTGCTGTCCCCTCAGGCAGGAAGACGAGTGAGGGCAAGATGGCCCCCACTTGACTCTATGGCCTTGGAGGACTGGAGCAAAGTCATACGTCACTTCCTAGCAACTGATTTAAAGAGTCCATTTTTTTTCATCATGAAAAAAAAATTACTTTTTTTTTTTTCTTTTTTAGTGAAGATGTGAGATCTGAGGTCTTTTTGACCCCAGATCTCACATTAAAGAGGTCCTGTAATCAATGTTCCCTCTAATTTTTTACTGTGCTGAGCAAATAAAAAAAATTTCTGAGCGCAAACCTTTAGACTGAGCAATGGGGGGGGGGGGGGGGGCGACGTCAATGCAGAGTGACCAGCGTGCCCCCATTTAATTGCAGAGTGCCACAGCAATGCCCCCAATCAATTGCAGAGTGCCACAGCAATGCCCCCAATCAATTGCAGAGTGCCCACAGCAATGCCCCCAAAAAATTGCAGAGTGCCTACAGCAATGCCCCCAATAAATTGCAGAATGCACAGCAATGCCCCCAATAAATTGTGAGTGCCCACAGCAATGCCCCCAATAAATTGCAGAGTGCACAGCATTGCCCCCAATAAATTGCAGAGTGCACAGCATTGCCCCCAATAAATTGCAGAGTGCACAGCAATGCCCCCAATAGATTGCAGAGTGCACAGCATTGCCCCCAATAAATTGCAGAGTGCACAGCAATGCCCCCAATAAATTGCAGAGTGCACAGCATTGCCCCCAATAAACTGCAGAGTGCACAGCAATGCCCCCAATAAATTGCAGAGTGCACAGCATTGCCCCCAATAAATTGCAGAGTGCACAGCATTGCCCCCAATAAATTGCAGAGTGCACAGCATTGCCCCCAATAAATTGCAGAGTGCACAGCATTGCCCCCAATAAATTGCAGAGTGCACAGCAATGCCCCCAATAAATTGCAGAGTGCCACAGCAATGCCCCCAATAAATTGCAGAGTGCACAGCATTGCCCCCAATAAATTGCAGAGTGCACAGCATTGCCCCCAATAAATTGCAGAGTGCACAGCAATGCCCCCAATAAATTGCAGAGTGCACAGCATTGCCCCCAATAAATTGCAGAGTGCACAGCAATGCCCCCAATAAATTGCAGAGTGCACAGCATTGCCCCCAATAAATTGCAGAGTGCACAGCAATGCCCCCAATAAATGCAGAGTGCACAGCATTGCCCCCAATAAATGCAGAGTGCCACAGCATTGCCCCCAATAAATTGCAGAGTGCACAGCAATGCCCCCAATAAATGCAGAGTGCACAGCATTGCCCCCAATAAATGCAGAGTGCCACAGCATTGCCCCCACTAAATTGCAGAGTGCACAGCATTGCCCCCAATAAATTGCAGAGTGCACAGCATTGCCCCCAATAAATTGCAGAGTGCACAGCATTGCCCCCAATAAATTGCAGAGTGCACAGCAATGCCCCCAAAGAAGACACACAGTTGGTTACTAGGATCCTCCGGCAGAGCAAAGAGGGACCTAGACTGTCAAAATGCAGATGTAGACTTCAGGAGTTCTGAGTTAGTACTGTAAAAAGATGAGGGGGCGTGGCATTGCCTGACCTGCATGGAGTGAGGACATCTCACTCTGACCTGCATGGAGTGAATTGATATCCCTGGGTACGATCATGGCAGTGATCCTCCGCTCTCCCCAGCACTTCCAGCGATGCCTCCTGGCTGAGTGGATCTTCTGGTGTTTGACCACCATCCGTAAGTGACTTGGCCCCCGCGAGACCCCCCCCCCCGTGCACTTACCTTAAGGACGGTCACGGACCCGCTCACTTCAGTCCCCGGCTTCCCGCGTCTCCGTGCTCCCGAGTCCCGGCGCCTCCTCCTCGGCCAATGGCATGAAGTTGGCCTTTCGGCCAATCAGGAAGCAGGAGGACCCGCTCCCTGATTGGCCAGGAGGAGGATCCATGTGACAATAGCGAATTTTCATTCGCTATTGTCATACAATGGGCGTGCTCTCAGGGCGCACACTCTGCTCCCCGGCAGCCTCGTCTGCGCTGTTTAACTAGGTGCGCGGTCTACATAGCTGCTTGCGCGGGACCATAAATTTCACTGCGCGTCCGCGCATGCGCGCACTTTAGGGGGAACATTGCCTGTAATGCTTATTTCTATTACAAGGGTATATAACAAATTACCGTGTAGTATAGGCCCTTACCCCTGTGAGAGATTAACAAAACAATAGGGATAGACAAAGATGGGGCTTTGCGGGCCAGTGGGAGTAGAAGGATCAGACAAGGAACCGGTTGTAAAACCAAAATTACATTTTATTTGTATAAAGAACAATAAAAGCAAGCATGGACTACCATGCATATGTGATAACAGAAGACTGACATGACATACAGTAATAAAATCAAACAATTAACATCACTAATAGTAGAGAAACATGTCCCCAAAAGGGATTGTAACCAAAAAGCAGAGCCTGTATAGGGTGGAAAATGGGTCTCAAGCTGGATTCGGTCACGGTAGGTCCCCAGCAAGCCGACGCGTTTCGCTCAAGGCTTCCTCAGTGCCTGAGAGACCATAACAGACCGATGTTTTCCTTCTTGATAGTGACTTGTACTAGGCGACAAAGCTGTAGCGATACTAATGCTGCTTGGAACAATATTACTTCCGTATTTATCGTAACAGACATCAAAAATATATTTCTTGCATAGGATCCAATGTATTCAGTCCCAGATTGTGTCACCAGGGGCAGGGCTTGTATGGCTATCCCCACTGTAGGCTTATGGGGGGTGGGTCCCGACTCACAGGGTGAAGGTCCTCTCCCTGATATATTCGCCCTTATATATATATTCGCTCCTAGATATAATAAATCTAGTATTGTATTACATAGCTTGAATAGGACAGGCAGCACCTTTCTTTCTGTGGTTCAAAGATATGGTGTGTATTTTTCCCCAGCTTAAGGGTCCTTGGTGGCGACACAACTGACCTCTCCTCAGTCTAAGGTAGACTCCAGGCAGGAAAGGGAAACATGCATGTATTTCAATTATATGGACAATACAGTCCTGGGCTGTATAAGCCCTCTATGTCTGGTTCACTAGCAGCCTGCCTACTGGCCTGCAAAGCCCCATCTTTTTCTATCCCTATTGTTTTGTTAATCTATTACAAGGGATGTTTACATTCCTTGTTATAGGAATAAAAGTGATCAAAAAAATTTTGTTTAAAAAAAAAAAACTGTGTCAAAATAAAAATAAGAGATAAAATAATTAGGAATAAAAAAAAAAATTAGAGCGCCCCGTCCCCGTTAGCTTGTGCGCAGAAGCGAACGCATACACAAGTCGTGCCCACATATGTAAACGGTGTTCAAACCACACATGTGAGGTATCGCTGCGATTGTTAGAGCCAGAGCAATAATTTGAGCCCTAGACCTCCTCTGTAACTCTAAACCGGTAACCTGTAGACATTTTTATAATGTCGCCTATTGGGATTTTTAAGTACTAATGTTTGTCACCATTCCACGAGCATGCGCAATTTTGAAGCATGACATGTTGGGTATCTATTTACTCAGCGTAACATTATCTTTCACATTATAGAAAAAAATTGGGCTAACTTTACTGTTTTCTTATTTTTTAATTCAAAAAAGTGAATTTTTTCCAAAAAATTGCATTTTGTAAGACCGCTGCGCAAATACCATGTGATAAAAAATATTGCAACAATCTCCATTTTATTCTCTAGAGTCTCTGCTAAACATATATATAATTTTTGGGGGTTCTAAGTAATTTTCTAGCAAAAAATAAAAACAGATTTTAACAAGTGTCAGAAAAGGCCAGGTCCAGAAGTGGTTAAGGGTTCCCCCTAATTTGGGGGGATGACCTCGAGCCTGGTGCTCCGGTGCTGAGGGGACCCTCTACAACTAGGGTGACCACGTGTCCCGGATCACCCGGGACAGTCCCGCATTTGGAGAGTCTGTCCCGGGTCCCGGTCACCCTCATTCCGGGACAATGCAGTGTCCCGGAATGATCTGAGCTCGTGAGCCGCCGTCCGCTGCTGTGCTGTGACAGATAGTCACTTCCTTATACTATGCGATCGCCGAATCAGATCGGCATCGCATAGTACTGTCCAGTGTGTGTGTGGCTCCTCCCCTGCCTTGCTGCACGCAGTGCGCGGCCGAGTCACATGACGACAGTGACGTCAGCCGGAGGCGGGATCTCTACTGTGCGGCGCCTCAGCCTGCTGTAACTGACTGTCTGTAATCCAACGGCAGTTATTATCAGCATTTAAGAGGACAAAATGTAAGTTTAACTTTTTAATGGATGTCTGCCTTTCTTTCCTTTGTGTTCAGGGCAGCAAATATTTATTGCTTAGAAACTTAGAAAGTTGGACTTGTAAAACGTGTAGTAAGTTAGTTACTACATGGAATTAGAGGCAGGAAATGGAAATGTAAGATAAAAAAAAAAGATAAATGGAGAGAGGCTCAGGCAACATATAAGCAATGTATATGTAGATGTTAGGGCAAGTCTGGAATATTGTTTTTGGCAGATATGTTTTTGCCAGTCTCACGTATAAGTTTGACGAAATGCACTTGGGAGTGGTAGTAAGTGTCCCTGAATGGCAGTTAGGAAATGTGGTCACCCTATCTACAACACACAGGGGAATCCTTTCCTGGAGGCATGGAAGCAAGGAGAGGACGCAGAAGCAGGTCAGCATGTCTCAAAGATCTCCTGAGAAGTCAGCCAAGTGGGCTGGGGAGTGTTCAGTCTGGAGGACTGTGGAGAAAGTGTCAGTCTGGAGGACTGTGGAGAAGTTAGCCAGAAGGGCTAGTGAAAGGGGCATCTGCAGCCAGGCAGGTTTGCTATGCTTGAAGAGGTGGTGCTGGGATCAGTAGCCACAGGAGGAGTAATTCATGCTGGACACTGACTTTTGCTACACATCTAAAGGGCTTTGGGTTGCCTTCCTATACCAGGCTTTTGCTCTGATCTGACTGAGTGCCTTGTCAGATTCACCAACAATGTGCCAGTGGAGTTCTGCAAGCAAGTGCTGGAGGAAGCAGTGGAGTGTATTTAGTCTGTATATAGGATAGAAAATAAGAGAAGGGCGCACCAACCTAGTGCAATATCATAAAACATTAAGACAAGTTTAGACTTTTTGCCTTCCCAAGGCTATGTCAAATATTGGATACCAGGCAAGCTTAGTTGGCTCTATTTTGCAGATTTACCATTTATGCTGTTGCAATTGAGTGCCTTGGTTTGCCTTTTTTTTTTCTCTTCGATTGGTTTCACTTCATTTAGGGCTATTCCTTCAAAAGTTTGTCTATGTTGGTCTGTTGCAATATTGTCATGATGGACATGGCAGCTATGTGTAAAGTCTTTTTATACCTGGCTATGGTCTATTACAGGGGTGGGGAACCTTTTTTCTGCCAAGGGCCATTTGGGTATTTATAAAATCCTTCGGGGGGCCATACAAAATTATCAACTTAAAAATGTGCTTGTTATATTTGGTCAAACATTTACAAAGTATTTATAAAGAAAGAAAGGAGGTATGAGTGGAACAACCTCCCACGTTTAGTGCGCTTGCAACCTTGTGTAAAATAAATTATATATGTATATATAATATCACACCCTAAATTGTGCAAACAACCAAGTAGTGCAAATAATGTTTTACCGTATTTATCGGTGTATAACACGCGCCAGCGTATAACAGGCACCTCAATATTAGGAATGAAATTTCAGGAAAAAAGCTTAAATTTAAAATAAACAACTTTGAACATTTTTTTTAATCAAATGACATCTCACCAGCAATGTAGCCTCATCAGCAGTGTCCAGCAATGCAGCCTCATCAGCAGTGTCCAGCAATGCAGCCTCATCAGCAGTGTCCAGCAATGCAGTCTCCAGCAATGCAGCCTCCAGCAATGCAGCCTCATAAGCAGTGTCCAGCAATGCAGTGTCCAGCAATGCAACCTCTAGCAATGCAGCCTGTGCAATGCAGCCTCTAGCAATGCAGCCTGTGCAATGCAGCATCTAGCAATGCAGCCTTTAGCAATGCAGCCTCTAGCAATGCAGCCTGTGCAATGCAGTCTGTGCAATGCAGCCTCTAGCAATGCAGCCTTTAGCAATGCAGCCTTTAGCAATGCAGCCTCGCCAGCGCAGTCTCCACGAATGCAGCCTCGCAAGCGCAATTGACACGATCAGTTTTTAAAAAGGCCGGGAAGCAGCGCCGAGAGAAGAAGGGGGTGGGCCGGGCCGAGGAGAAGGGAGAACGGGTGCTCGTCATCGGAAGTCCTGCCTATGATAGACGTCACATGTCTCGGCAGAGGAGGCGGGGCTTCCTATGACAGCTCGTCCTTCCTTCTCCTTGGCGCGGCCCGCCCCCTTCTGCTCTCGCCACTGCTTCCTGGCCTTTTTTTAAAATATCGGCGTATAACATGCACTATTGCTTTTTCCTCCATTTTTAGGAGGAAAAAGTGCGTGTTATACGCCGATAAATACAGTAATTGGTCTTCCCTCAAACACAAACAACTGCCCTCTATATTTGGCGTTAATAAGTTCCTCCCTTTCCAAGTACTTCAAGATAAGTACAATCTACCTCTGCAAAGTCTATTTACCTACAGGCAGCTGGCCTCTTATCTAAAAAAAAATCCCATCCCAGCTATACACTTATCAGGGGAAGTGTGGGACTTTCTATCCTCTGACTCGAGTCGTCAACACTAAAAGGTATCTCAATGTTTTACGGCCTCCTTCATGATGAGAGTAAATTTGTTAAGACTTCAGCTTTCAAAAGATGGGAACGAGACTTGAAAACATTTTTCTCTGACTCACAGTGGCGCCAAGCCATCAATTATAACCAAATAGCCTCCAAAAGTATAAATTAACCACTTGCCGAGCGCTTACAATATATACGGTGGCAGTGTGGCTCATACAGGCAAAACAACATATGGATACGTTGTTTGCTTGGTGGCAGCTAGGGGGCGAGCGCGTGCCGCCGGTGGCACACTACCGCCCCCAATCGTCATCGGGGAAGCTGATGCGTGTGTCAGGCGGCTCCGATTGCTGCCTGACACCCGCGATCGTTCCCCGCTGAGAGAGAAGGATGGTTGGCTGTTGTAAACACAGCTGACCGTTCTTCTCCCTGGAATGATCACAGAGAGCCTGTGATCCTTCTATATAGGATCACAGATCTCTTTGGTCATTTCAGAAGCCACGCCCCCCCCCACAGTTAGAATCACTCCCCTAGGCTCACATTTAACCCCTTGATCACCTATACTGTTAACCCCTTCCCTGCCAGTGTCATTATTACAGTAACAGTGCATATTTTTAGCACTGATTACGGTAGTAATGTCACTGGTACCCCCAAAAGTGTCAAAAATGTCATTTAGGGGTCCGATCTGTCCGCCGCAATGTCGCAGTCCCGCAAAAAATTGCAGATCGCCGCCATTACTAGTAAAAACAAAAAAACAATAAAAATGACATAAATCTTCCCTGTAATTAGTAGACATGATAACTTTTGCGCAAACCAATCAAAATACGCCTATTGTGATTTTTTTTTTTTACTAAAAATATGTAGCAGAAAACAAATTGGCCTAAAATGTTAAAAAAATTTGATTTTTAATTTTTTTTTGAGAATGTCATATAGCAGAATGTGAAAATTTTCAAAATTGTCGCTCTTTTTTTGTTTATAGCACAAAAAATAAAAATCGCACAGGTGATCAAATACCACCAAAAGAAAGCTCTATTTGTGCTCAATTTTATTTGGTTCATTAAGGGGGCATATCCTTCTGGTCTTAAAGTGGTTAATGGGAACTTTCCTAAAAACTCCACCTCAGATGCTACCTGACTAGTGTTGAGCGAGCATGGACTGTATTATTCGGGTCCGTACCGGATAATTGGATTTTTGTTACCCGGACACGGACCCGAAAACTTTACTGTATATTCGGGTTTAAAATCCGTGTTCAGTAATTTTATTTCCTGTTTTGTATGTAATGGCGCGCTTTTAATGGCGCGGTTTCAACAGCCAATCAACAAGCGTTTAACTGGTGTGCCATAGAAGCCATCACAGCCATGCCTACTAATGGCATGGCTGTGATTGGCCAGCTGAAGCATGTGACCCAGGTCTTTATAAGCTAGAGATAGAGCGCGGTGTGCGTCAGTCTGTTCTAGTGTAGGAAGAGAGCACACACAACGGTGCTGGCTGCTGCTGATTAGGGACAGAGACAGGAAAAAAACACATTGTGGCTGAAAAGAATGTAGGGACAGGTCGGAGTGTAGGCAGGGAAAGATAGAAAAGCATTTTAGGGACAGGCTGGAGAGAGTAGGCAGGGAGAGATTAGAAGACACAGGACAGAACAATCGATTTTGCTGTGTGGGGGGTGGTACAGTGAACAATCTTTTTGCCCTCACTTGAGCCCACTGAGGAGGAGGAGGAGGAGGAGGAGGAGGAGGAGGGAGAAAAAAAATATTTTTATCAGTCTGTTGTGTGCAGTGTTCAGCTATATTTTACTACACAGTGCTGTTCTAAACTGCTATTTAAAAATTACAAATTTAAAGGGGAATTTTTTTTTTTTCCCTTCATAGCCTGCTGCTGACCGTGACATAAAACATAAGACACTGCTGTGTTCACATCTGCTATTGAAAAATCACCAATTAAAGTGAAAAATAATTATTCATTTTTTCATTCATACGTTACCGTGACATACAGCCTTTACACACAGTGCTGTTCTAATCTGCTATTTAAAAATTACAAATTTAAAGGGGAGTCTGTGTTTGTACGTTTGAGATACACCGTTTTATATACTTTTTTCTATTCCGCTATTCAATATACACCCTTTTGGGGTGAAAAAAATTAAATTGTGGCATAGTCTGTATCGGTACGTGTGAGATACACCTTTTACATTTGTTTGGCGCATCTCCTTCCACCGCCGAGGATTGCAGGGCGCTTCAGTTTGCCTCCTGTTCCGAACTCCTCCTACTCCTCTTCCTCATCCGCATCCTCCCTTTAGGGTACAAAAAATTGTAATCAGGGCCTAGTCTGTGTTTGTTCGTGTGAGATACACCGTTTTATATACTTTTTTCTATTCCGCTATTCAATATACACCCTTTTGGGGTGAAAAAAATTAAATTGCGGCATAGTCTGTATCGGTACGTGTGAGATACACCTTTTAAATTTGTTTGGCGCATCTCCTTCCAGCACCGAGGATTGCAGGGCGCTTCGGTTTGCCTCCTGTTCCGAACTCCTCCTACTCCTCTTCCTCATCCTCCCTTCAGGGTACAAAAAATTGTAATCGGGGCCTAGTCTGTGTTTGTACGTGTGAGATGCACCATTTTATATACTTTTTTCTATTCCGCTATTCAATATACACCCTTTTGGGGTGAAAAAAATTAAATTGCGGCATAGTCTGTATCGGTACGTGTGAGATACACCTTTTAAATTTGTTTGGCGCATCTCATTCCACCCCCGAAGATTGCAGGGCGCTTCAGTTTGCCTCCTGTTCCGAACTCCTCCTACTCCTCATCCTCCCTTTAGGGTACAAAAAATTGTAATCGGGGCCTAGTCTGTTTTGTACGTGTGAGATACACCATTTTGTATACTTTTATCTATTCCGCTATTCAATATACACCCTTTTGGGGTGAAAAAAATTAGATTGCGGCATAGTCTGTATCGGTACGTGTGAGATACACCTTTTAAATTTGTTTGGCGCATCTCCTTCCACCGCCGAGGATTGAAGGGCACTTCAGTTTACCTCCTGTTCCGAACTCCTCCTACTCCTCTTCCTCATCCTCCCTTTAGGGTACAAAAAATTGTAATCGGGGCCTAGTCTGTGTTTGTACGTGTGAGATGCACCATTTTATATACTTTTTTCTATTCCGCTATTCAATATACACCCTTTTGGGGTGAAAAAAATGTAATTGCAGCATAGTCTGTATAGGTACGTGTGAGATACACCTTTTAAATTTGTTTGACGCATCTCCTTCCACCGCCGAGGATTGCAGGGCGCTTCAGTTTGCCTCCTGTTCCGAACTCCTCCTACTCCTCTTCCTCATCCTCCCTTTAGGGTACAAAAAAATGTAATCGGGGCCTAGTCTGTGTTTGTACGTGTGAGATACACTGTTTTGTTTTATATACTTTTTTCTATTCCGCTATTCAATATACACCCTTTTGGGGTGAAAAAAATTAAATTGCGGCATAGTCTGTATCGGTACGTGTGAGATACACCTTTTAAATTTGTTTGGCGCATCTCCTTCCACTGCCGAAGATTGCAGGGCGCTTCAGTTTGCCTCCTGTTCCGAACTTCTCCTACTCTTCTTCCTCATCCTTATCCTCCCTTTAGGGTACAAAAAATTGTAATCGGGGCCTAGTCTGTGTTTGTACGTGTGAGATGCACCATTTTATATACTTTTTTCTATTCCGCTATTCAATATACACCCTTTTGGGGTGAAAAAAAATTAATTGCAGCATAGTCTGTATAGGTACGTGTGAGATACACCTTTTAAATTTGTTTGGCGCATCTCCTTTCACCGCCGAGGATTGCAGGGCGCTTCAGTTTGCCTCCTGTTCTGAACTCCTCCTACTCCTCTTCCTCATCCTCCCTTTAGGGTACAAAAAATTGTAATCGGGGCCTAGTCTGTGTTTGTACGTGTGAGATACACCGTTTTATATACTTTTTTCTATTCCGCTATTCAATATACACCCTTTTGGGGTGAAAAAATTAAATTGCGGCATACTTTGCATATTTGGCTGTGAGATACACCTGTTGTATTTGTATACTGTTTTTCTATTCCGCTATTTAATAAACACCCTTTTGGGGTAAAAAAAATTAAATTGCGGCATAGTTTGCATATTTGACTATGAGATACACCCGTGGGATACTGTTGTTGTTTTGTTCCGCTATTCAATAAACACCTTTCTAGGGCAAGATCATAAATTACAAAAATATGAGGAGAACGTCAAATAGGGGCCGTGGCCTAGGTCGTGGTGCTGCTGGTAGAGCTCCTGTTGCAAGGAGAGGACTTGGTCGATCTGTGCCAGCTACACGCACAAGTGAAACACCTTCCTCAAGTGTGAGTAGGCGACAGAACCTGCCGCAGTATTTGGTAGGGCATCATGCGCCTCTACAAGTGTTGAGGCAAGAACAAGTACAGGCGATAGTAGATTGGGTTGCTGACAGTGCCTCCAGTTCCTTCACATTGTCTCCCACCCAGTCTACTGCAGAAAGGTCAGAGTTGGCACCTGCAGCCGATGTCCAACCATCTTTCACCTCACCGCCTTGCAAATCAGGCAAGCAGTCTGAGCCCCAAGTCATGCAGCAGTCTCTTCTTCTTTTTGATGACTCTGTCAGCAGGGTTTCCCAGGGCCATCCACCTAGCCCTGCCCCAGAAGTGGAAGAGATTGAGTGCAGCGATGCCCAACCACTTATTTCTCAAGATGAGTACATGGAAGGACCATCGCAGCACGTCTCCAATGATGACGAAACGCAGGTGCCAATTGCTGTGGCACTCAGAATTGTGGAGACCGACAAGGAGGGCAGGGATGAAGACTGGGTGGAAGATGATGTGGAGGACGATGAGGTCCTCGACCCCACATGGAATGAAGGTCATGCAGGTGACCTGAGTAGTTTGGAGGAAGAGGCGGTGGTCGCACAGAGCCACCAGCACAGCAGAAGAGGGAGCAGGGTGCAGAAGCGGAGCAGCCGTGCCCTAGACACTACGCCTGCTACTGCCCAACGCAGCAAGGGACCGAGCGCATCAAAGCCAGGTCAAAGGAGTTCTCTAGCGTGGAAGTTCTTCAGACAATGTGCTGATGACAGGACACGAGTGGTTTGCACGCTGTGCAATCAGAGCCTGAAGCGAGGCATGAACCTTCTCAACCTGAGCACAACCTGCATGATCAGGCATCTAAGTGCAAAGCACGAGCTGCAGTGGAGTAGACACCTTAAAAACCAAGAAAGGTCTCTGGCTCCTCCTGCTTCCTCTTCTGCTGCAGTCTCGGCCTCTTCATCCACCTCTGTAGTGATACCGGCACCTGCCACCCCGCAAACAGACGATCTGTCAGCAACACCACCACCTGGGTCACCAACCATCTCCACAATGTCCCGTGGTAGCGTTCAGCTTTCCATCTCCCAAACACTTCAGAGGAAGAGGAAGTACCCCCCTACCCACCCACGATCCCTGGCCCTGAATGCCAGCATTTCAAAATTCTTGGCCTTTGAAATGCTGTCATTCCGTCTGGTGGAGACGCACAGTTTTAAAAGCCTTATGTCGGTGGCTGTCCCACAGTACGTTGTGCCCAGTCACCACTACTTTTCCAGGCAAGCCATCCCTTCCCTGCACAACCAAGTGGGGGAAAAAATCAGGTGTGCACTGCACAACGCCATCTGTGCCAAGGTCCACCTAACTACCGATACGTGGACCAGTAAGCACGGTCAGGGGCGTTATATCTCCCTAACAGCACACTGGGAAAATGCAGTGGCGGCTGGGCCTGAGGCGGATAGCCATTTGGCGCATGTTCTTCCACCACCGAGGATTGCAGGGCGCTTCAGTTTGCCTCCTGTTCCTAACTCCTCCTACTCCGCTTCCTCATCCTCTACCGCCTCCTCATCTGGTCAGCGTAACACCTTCACCACCAACTTCAGCACAGCCAGGGGTAAACGACAGCAGGCAGTTTTAAAACTTGCCTGTTCGGGGGAAGAAAACCACACACCTCGCAGGAGTTGTGGAGGAGCATGAAACAGCAGACAGATGAGTGGTTGCTGCCAGCGAGCCTCAAGCCCAGCCTGGTGGTGTGCGATAACGGGCGAAATCTCATAGCAGCTCTGGGCCTAGCCGGTTTGACGCACATCCCTTGCCTGGCACATGTGCTGAATTTGGTGGTGCAGAGGTTCCTTAAAAATTACCCCGATATGTCAGAGCTGCTGCAGAAAGTGCGGGCCGTCTGTGCGCACTTTCGGCGTTCTCACCCTGCTGCTGCTCGCCTTTCAGCGCTGCAGTGTAACTTCGGTCTTCCCGCTCACCGCCTCATATGTGACGTGCCCACAAGGTGGAACTCCACCTTGCACATGCTGGAAAGACTGTGCGAGCAGCAGCAGGCCATAGTGGAGATTCAGCTGCAGCACGCACGCGTGAGTCGCTCTGTGGAACAGCACCACTTCACCACCAATAACTAGGCCTCCATGCGAGACCTGTGTGCCTTGTTGCGCTGTTTTGAGTACTCCACCAACATGGCCAGTGCCGATGACGCCGTTGTCAGCTTAACTATCCCACTTCTATGCCTCCTTCAAAAAACGATTTGGGCGATGATGGAAGAGGATGTGGCACAGGAGGAGGAGGAAGAGGGATCATTTCCAAGGCTTTCAGGGCAGTCATTCACAAGTGGCTCTGAGGGTGGGTTCCTGCACCCACAAACGCCAGGTACACAATTGTCCAGCAGGGGCACAGTTCTGGAGGATTAGGAGGATGAGGAGGATGAGGAGGAGGAGATGGAGGAGGAGATGGAACCATGTTCACAGCAGGGTGGCACCCAGGCCAGCTCATGGCCATCACTGGTGCGTGGCTGGGGGGATACAGAGGACACAGACGATACACCTCCCACAGAGGACAGCCTTTCGTTGCCTCTGGGCAGCCTGGCACACATGAGCGATTACATGCTTCAGTGTCTCCACAAAGACCGCCAAGTTGCCCACATTCTAACTTGTGCTGATTACTGGGTGGCCACGCTGCTGGATCCCCGTTACAAGGACAACGTATTGTCCTTAATTCACTCACTGGAGCGTAATCGCAAGATGCGCGAGTACAAGCGCACGCTGGTAGACACGATGCTGCTGGCATTCCCACCTGACAGCGGGGCCACAATGGAAGCACAAGGCCAAGGCAGAGGAGGAGGAGGAGGAAGAGGTCGCCAACGCAACCAGGGCACCGCCAGCACCTCAGAAGGCAGGGTTAGCATGGCCGAAATGTGGAAAAGCTTTGTCAGCACGCCACAACAAACAGCAGCACCACCAGCAGCTCATATGGAACGTCTTAGCAGGAGGCAACATTTCACCAACATGGTGGAGCAGTATGTGTGCACACGCCTACATGTAGTGAATGACGGGTCTGCCCCCTTCAACTTCTGGGTCTCCAAATTGGGCACATGGCCTGAGCTTGCCATTTACGCCTTGGAGGTGCTGGCGTGCCCTGCAGCCAGTGTATTATCTGAACGTGTATTTAGCACGGCTGGGGGCGTTATCACAGACAAGCGCAGCCGCCTGTCCAGAGACAATGTGGATGTAACGCTCCTTGCGTTTCTTATAAGGTGTGGATTTTCAGCTGCAGAAGTAGTTCCACGTCAGTAGTCATGTAGGAGATATGCTGAGATACCAATCCCAACCTCAATGACTCATCATGTATGGAAGGTCTTATTTCAGCAAGTAAATACACACAGTAATTAAGCTGGTTCCTAGTGTGACTTTCTATACATGTGGTAAGACAATGATAAAGGTCTTAGGGATAGGTTTGAGTGGAAGTGGTAGGTGACAGACACTTGAGGTGAGACAGTGCAGATGGATGCAGGAAGGGTTAGCGATCATGTATGATAACAGATGACAGAGTAGCAGGTGCATACAGGAGAGATCAACCCAGTGCAGGAAATAGTAGCAGTAGCCTCAAGAGCTAGCAATCTAGTTATGCAGATGTAAAAGACAGTCCTTGCTATGCAGAGCTAAATAGTGTAAGCCTAGTACAAGTCTATAGAGATTTCCCCTGTGGGGTACTTAGCACTAATAGCGATAGCCGAAGGATCGCTCAGGAGATGCGGATGATCCAGTAGCAGGATGCAGGGATCAGCGCAGCGAGGTTCGTCAGCGAGGAGAGCTTGCAAGCATGGAAGCTTCAAGCAAGATTAGTATCCAGGTACTGGTGTTTGAACGAACACATGTGAGTGAGAACCGACGCCCTAAATAGCCATCTAGTCCGGCGCTGGGTGATGACAGCTTCAGCCTTAAAGGGAAACACACCTATATGTGTTTCTTCTGTCTAGGTAGATGGAAATCACCCGGAATAAATGTGATAGGAGGCACTGAGAGTGCCAGAACCTTACAGTGGACAAGCTCACATTCATTAAAATGAACCAGGCATGGATCCCACAGGACTTTTCCGTACCTTGTGCAGAATAGAGATGGATACTGGCCTTACCCAGCCATTGTTATATTTTTGATCTTTCTCACTCTTTTGGGGTGTACCCTAATTTAAAATGACAAAAAAAAAGCAGTGTTGTCTACCTCGTCCCCCTCCACCGCCGCTTCCACCTACACCGCCACATCCACCGCCACCTCAACCTCCCTCCTACTCCATATGGGCCTCGTCCTTCACAGATTAAGAAAATTGTTTTATTTTTCTGTTTTTTTTTGTTGTTTTAAGTTATTTCCCTATCCACATTTGTTTGCAGAGCACTTGTCATGCTCTTAACTACATTTTGCTGCCATTTGCAGCACTCTAGCCCTTTTAATTGTTTTTTTAGAGCCATTTTAGTGCCTGAAAGTTCGGGTCCCCATTGACTTCAATGGGGTTCGGTGTCCGGGTCAAGTTCGGAAAAAGTCCGGGTCACGGACCCGGACTTTTTTTTCAAGTTCGGCCGGACCCACATCCAGGTGTCCGCTCAACTCTATACCTGACCCCCGTTCAAATGCACAAATTTGTGAATATAGATGATGATAAATGTTGGCAAGGTTACTCGCACACAGGCTCACTGATACTCATCTTATGGGAATGTCAACGTACCTCCCCCTTCTGGAATAAAGTATTCACCTTCATATCTGATCTAACTGCTATAATAACAAAACCTTCCTTACAACTAGCGATCTTCAGCTTGGGGATTAATTCCTTCCCATCCAAGTTCAGGATCATAATTATGCATACTCTGTTCACCGCCAGACTAATGATAATGCGGAAATGGAGACAGTCCAATGCCCAAAATATCTCTGAAGTTAAAACACATCTAAAGCTGATTTTTGAATATGATCACTACATAGCCCTACAATCTGACTCACTTTTAAAATGTAGGCGCTTCTGGGAACCGTGGCTGCAAAGCCGGAAAAAATAAGGGGAATACTGTGACGGGGTTCACCGTCACTGGAATTTAAGGACAGATGGGTGATGGTTTGGATTGCTTCATATTTGTCAGCAATGTCTCCATGTAGAAATATTGAGATTTGTTCCCATTTGCAATGAGGTCTGTGATTTCTGAGTGCTGTGTGTGTTACATATCTTTCAGTGTCAGAGAGGCTTTCCTTTTGTTTGTGTATTGGGAGGGAATGTGGATTGCCCTGTCTCATGCTGAGTGCTGATGACCTCCCATTGTTCCGTGTCTGGCTATTGTGTACATTGATTGCCCCCTGGGGGCTTCTGTCTCATTACACATAACAGTCCTTCTAATCAAGCTATCCGACCAATCCCTGCTGACTCATTTTCAAGTCCTCATTTGCATGGCTAAGGAGGACCTGAAGGAGAACGGCATTTACTTTGCAATTGACCAATGGGAAAGCGGTTGTTGGGGGGCGGGATGTTCCAAATTCTGTATGAAAGTGTGTTGTGTACTTCCAATAAAAGGTCTTCCTGTTTGAACTTACATACAGCCTGCCTGGTGTTTGTTCTAATGGATTCCGAACGGCACATAGCTGTAGTTCGGATCCCGGAGCCTTGGTTGATCGAACCATCAGACGTTGCGATCTGCAAGCTGACTCACTAGAAGCAGAGGAGTGTCGGGAGAGCGGAAGCGAGCGAGCGAGCAAGGGTCTCGTCACAAATACCATTTTGACAACTATCTCTGATCACTCTTCCTAACATGAATCCTTTATTCAATGTACATATCTATTGAACAGTATTGTAATGTTTATTTTGAAATCCTTGTGTCTGCATGAATATCTTCGGTCATGTTATAATCCAATATTCAAGGTATGTAACTGTAAAGTGACGATAAACTTGTTAAACTTTGTAAATACCAATAAAAGATTAAAATAGCGAAAAAAAATGCAATATATTTCTGTGTGTTACTGGGCATTTAACGCAGTAAATTTTAGTGCATTACGTGCAGTTTAACGCAGTAAATTTCAGTGCGTTAGTGAACATGTAACACAGTATATTTCAGTGTGTTATGTGCTGTTTAACGCAGTATATTTCTGTGCATTACGTGCCTTTTAGCGCAGTATATTTCAGAGTGTTATGTGCTGTTTAACGTAGTATATTTCTGTGCGTTACGTGCGGTTTAGCGCAGTATATTTTTGTGCATTACGTGCGGTTTATCGCAGTATATTTCTGTAGGTTACTGCACGTTTAACGCAGTATTTTTCTGTGCATACTTCTATCCAAAGTCTGTGGAAGAGACACCAGAATTTATTCAAGAAATCTCTACCCTTGTTCCCAGTGCACTACATTGTGGCCTCATCATACAGACTGGCTCCCCAAGCCGTAGTTTACAGAAAATAAATTTTGCGGGGAAAATATAATTTCTTTGGCTTTATAAATGCAATTATTTCTGCAGCAGCTTCTATACACAGTACAGATGTGCCACTTTTTAAGGTAGACTAAGGGGACCCCCCCCTCCCCAGGCACTATATTGAAAGGAATTTTTCACTTTTATTTATTTTTTTCTCTTTTTGATGCTTTTACATTAAGCATCTGTAAATCACTGCTCATTTAAAAATGTTTTTTACAAACGTTTTTTCATTGATACATGTCCCCCAGGGCAGTACCTGGACCCCCATAACCATTGTATGCCTTCAAAATGGGCACTTTTGAATTTTACAGTTCGAGTCCCATAGACTTCATTATTCGGTTCTGAAATTTTGCAATGTTTGAAAGTTCTGGTGCGAACTAAACAGGGGGTCGTTAAGCCCATTCCTAAAGCTGGGTATACACTAGAAGAATTATGAATGAAAATTTGTACGTAAATTCTCAGTACATTCAAATTCCATTTGAAAGTAGTTCAAGACTTCTTTAGGTTTTAACACTCAATTTTGGAATGAAAGGATTTTATCAAACGAAAGCCAAATACTTAAATTTAAATCTTAAATTTGAAAAACATTTTCCATCTTGCTCCTTTAAATTTTCCTGTCACCATGGTTGAAAACGAACGTCAATTTGTCCTCATTAATGATTAGAAAAATGAACGAACATTCCTACTGTCTTCTTATGACAAAAATGTCAAATTAAATTCTATTAGTGTATAGCACACTGCAAGGGAGAAATTTTTAAAATTTCCCAAAGTTAGGCTTTAAAGTATATTACCAGAAGAAAGTCTATTCATTAAAGCAGACCATCGATTTACTCACAGTCTAAACCCTCAAAATAAAAAATGGCCATTGAAAATAAAGTTTATACCAACCAACCCCTCCCCCCCCCCCCAAAAAAAAAAAGAAAAAAAAACACCTTTCCAATTTCCGGAGCTTCCAGGAGGTGCGAGTGACATCGTTGCTGACATGAGAAGCAATGGAAAGCTGTGCCAAGTTTTTTATAATTTTTTTTTTCTCATAATGTTCTTTTTAAAGCGGAACTAAACCCATCAAAATTTTCAGCCAAGGAAGCTGCCATCTTGACCTGTGTTTGATCTTCAACTGCCATGATGACGCACATGTGATCAGTTATGATATCAGCCAGTTGATAGTTTGACAGTTTGGTTGAGAGCACAACCAATGTAACTGTTTTTTGAAAATAAAGTTAAATTAATGGGTTTAATTCCGCTTTAAGCATTTTTTATCTAAAGTAATTCCAAAGGTTTTAATTTAACAAAAAACCCCCCAAAAAACATGTTATACTTTCCTGCTTTGTGCATTGGTTTTGCACAGAGCAGTCCTTATCCTCTTCTTATGGGTCTCCCTCCAGCAGTCCTGACTGCTTCCCCCTGCTGGGTGCCCCTAATAGCAACCCTAATAGCAAGCCTCTTGTTATGGGGGCACTTAAAGCGGAGTTCAACCCAAAAGTGGAACTTCCGTTTTAGGTACTAATAACCCCCTGACATGCCACATTTGGCATGTCATTTTTTTTGGGGGGGGGTACCTAGTTTTGACAGGCACCCACTCCCACTTCCGCTCGGAGCGCCGCAGTGCCCTGAACGGAAGTTGTCCTCTCCCCCTCCCTCCCTGCAATCTTCTGGGACATGTCAGAGGTCCCAGAAGATTTCCGGCCAATCAAGACGCGCAGCGCAACTCACTCATGTGCAGTGCGTACCCGGCTGTGAAGCCGCAAACTGTCACAGCCGGGTGCCCACACCAGTGAT
This sequence comes from Pelophylax lessonae, assembly GCF_965119305.1. NCBI lineage: Eukaryota > Metazoa > Chordata > Amphibia > Anura > Ranidae > Pelophylax > Pelophylax lessonae. Next base: position 46,191,978 of record NC_138768.1, on the reverse strand, counting down.
GCCGGAGCCGCTGAGAGCAGAGGGAGAGGATAGAGGCTTCGGGCGGCCGCATCACTGGACCGTGGGACAGGTGAGTGAAAAGGCTGGAACTCCGCTTTAAGCAGGCTCGCTCCCAAGCTGTGCTCCTATGAATGGACGAATGTCCCATCATACACGGAGTGCAGCTCGGCCCTGTCCCCTGATCTCTCTTCATTGGCTCACTGGCTGTGATTGGCAACAGCAGGAGCCAATGGGTCATGCTGCTGTGTGAGCCAATGAGGAGACAGAGAGAGAGACCCGGGAGAGCTGTTGCTCTCATGCACAAGTCAGTAGATAAAATAGTCCATCAGGGGAGATGAATGGGCTTCAGGAGGATATAATAGGCAACATGCAACAAGGGCAGGCTCTTCAGAAGATTGAACTCTGTGGATCGAAGCAACAAGGGAAGACCAGAAAAGCGCCTCTAAGTGTAGTAGTTTAATGAAGTATAAAAATGAACAATAGCACACTCACATGAGGTAATAGGATAAAAGCTCATCAATTAGGGTCCAATAATGCCATGGTGCAGTGTGTCCGGGATCCAAAAGCCGGAGCCGAGATGGTGACTTGCGGTGAAGAGAGTGCGTGCACTCTGTATCTTCCGGGTCTTCCGGGTCGGCTAATTTAACAATATGACGTGTTAATGGCCTTTTATTATTGTTACTTATATGGCCATGGAGCATACTGGATCTCCTATTATGTTTGGGTTGCCTTGGGTATCCCGTGTTTTCATTCTTTTCTTGTTTTACTTTTCCATAATATTAAAAAGGTTCTTATTGGCCGTTTGGTCTAATCCCGCCCACATCACTGGCTTCTTAAGGCTTCCGGTTGCCACAACTTGATAAAGCTAGATATAGCGAAACATGTAGTTGTGGCAACCAGAAGCTCTTCAGAAGCTCTTGCGATACTTCCTCCGTCCCGTCCGGCCTCTTGTGTATCTCCGCGCCGTCACTTCCGGGTACTTCCGGTGACATCATCCATGTGCCACTTCCGGTCCCCACGGAGGACTCGGTTTCAAACAATGCATCGGCCCCGGTTGTAACGCTCCTGCGTTTTATGTATGATGTGGATTTACAGCTGCAGAAATATTCCACTTCAGTAGTCATGTAGAGAAACGCTGAGACACCAATCCCAACTCCCAAAGACTCATCATATGTGGATGATCTCAATTCAGCAAGTAAATACACACACTCAATAAGATGTTCCTAGAGTGACTTATGTATATAGTAACACAGTGATGATAGGCTGAAGAGACAGGTTGGGTAGAGATGGTAGATGACAGACACTCGAAAGGAAATGTTCTTGAAAGTAAGATAGTAGCAGATGGGATGCAGATAGGTTAGCAATCATGTATGGTAGCAGATGATAGAGTAGCAGGTGAACATACAGGAGAGACCAACCCAGTGCAAGAGCAGATGGTAGTAGGCTCAAGAGCTAGCAATCTTAGATAATGCAGATGTAATAATAGTCCTTAGTATGCAGAGCTAGATAGTGTAAGCTTTAGTATGAAGGTTATAGAGGTTTCCCCTGTGGGGTACTTATCACTAGTAGCAATGTAGCAGAGGAGAGGTTCGGCAAGAGCGGATGATCCGGTAGCGGGATACAGGGATCAGCGCAGCGTGGTTCCGACAGCGAGGTATGCTTGCAAGAATGAGAGCTTCAAGACAGGTTAGCATCAAGGCACAAAGCAGGTTGAACGAACACATGTGAGTGAAAGCTGCTGATTTAAATAGCTGTTCAGTCCGGCGCCTCATGATGATGTCAGCACTCTTAAACGGAAACACACCTATATGTGCTTCATCTATCTAGGTAGATGGAACGCACCCGGAAATGATGTGATAGGAGGCACTGAGAGTGCCAGAACCTTACAGTACCCCCCCTCCCCCGTAAGGCCGGCTCCGGAAGGCCTCTAAGGCTGGTTGTCGATATAAGAATCGGAAAAAGCTGGTTGCCGATGCGAGAATCGGATAAGACTGGTTGCCGATGCGAGAATCGGATAAGACTGGTTGCCGATACGAGAATCGGATAAGACTGGTTGCCGATGCGAGAATCGGATAAGACTGGTTGCCGATGCGAGAATTGGATAAGACTGGTTGCCAATACGAGAATCGGATAAGGCTGGTTGCCGATGCGAGAATCAGATGAGACTGGTTGCCGATGCGAGAATCGGATAAGACTGGTTGCCGATACGAGAATCGGATAAGACTGGTTGCCGATACGAGAATCGGATAAGGCTGGTTGCCGATACGAGAATCGGATAAGGCTGGTTGCCGATACGAGAATCGGATAAGACTGGTTGCCGATACGAGAATCGGATAAGACTGGTTGCCGATACGAGAATCGGATAAGACTGGTTGCCGATACGAGAATCGGATAAGACTGGTTGCCAATGTGAAAATCGGAAAAAAAAACTGGTTGCCGATGCGAGAATCGGATAAGATTGGTTGCCGATATGAGAATCGGATAGGACTTGTTGCCGATATGAGAATCGGATCAGGTTGGTAACTGATGTGAGAATCGGATCACTTGTTGCCGATATGAGAATCGGATCAGGTTGGTAACCGATGTGAGAATCGGATCACTTGTTGCCGATACGAGAATCGGATCAGGTTGGTAACCGATGTGAGAATCGGATCACTTGTTGCCGATATGAGAATCGGATCACTTGTTGCCGATATGAGAATCGGATCAGGTTGGTAACCGATCTGAGAATCGGATCACTTGTTGCCGATATGAAAATCGGATTAGGTTGGTAACCGATGTGAGAATCGGACGCATAACCATTCGAAGTAGTCATAGCAACCAATGCTTCTTCAAACATCCTCAGATCCTTCCTACATACCACCGTGCCATTAGAAGCGCGTACGCAGTCAGGTGCAAGAATCTCAATGTTTTCATTGGGAGCTATAAGTGTGCTTGCCAAAATAGGAGTATCCTCAGGAGGTGGTACAGGAGGTTTTTTAGAACGTGGTATCGAGTTCACTGGAGTTGAAGGAATATCTATTCCAATATTTGTCAATTTCTGGGTGTCCTTTTCTGATATAGAACGGGGACAGGGCTGGCAACAGCCTTGGTAATTTCCAGGCTGTTTTCCAGGGAAGACAGTTCGGATTCGCCTGGCCTCCATTGGGAGAGCCTTAGGCCTATGGGGTCGGGTTGGGCAGGATGTAATGAAATGTCCCCCTTCTCCACAATAAAAACAAAGGCCACAGATTCTCCTGTGATCTTTTTTTTTTTGTAAGGACAACTTAGTATGTACGGCACCAATCTCCATAGGCTCCTCATCCATCTCTGTAGGATCAGGGTTCAAATGAGATGTGTCAGAGTGACAAGGCTGATTGTTTAAGGCAGGCTTGGACCATGACCAGGCAGGATCACCATATTCATTTGGTTTCTTTTTTTCCCTAGGTAGCCGGGGTCTGCGGTTACCTGGAGCAGGTTTAGGAGTAGATTTTTGGGAGGGGGAGACACTGGGAGTGCATCGCAATTGCAAATGATTCCCAATTGTCTAGGATCAGACTTTTTTCTTGCAGTTTCTGGTATGCCCACGTTTTCATTTTGCCAGAAAGCAAATTAATGGCAGCATGCACTTTAATAAAGTCATTATGATAGGTCCTAGGCTTAAGGATAAATAGGAGCTCACAATCCATACGAAAAAAAAAGAAAAGAGGAACGGGAACCATCAAACCTGTCTGGTAGAAGGACAAGAGGTTCTGGGGGTTGAGCAGCAGTAGGCTGTGTCAGTCTGGCCACCTGCTGCGTCAGAGCCTGATTGTCTTCTTTTAATTCAGTAAGTGCGTGTATTAACGCAGTTACTTGTTGTGTTAACTGTGTCACCTGAGTGGTCATTTCTGCTGAATCCATTTTATCTGGTTCGTTCAATCTGTAACGCTCCTGCGTTTTATGTATGATGTGGATTTACAGCTGCAGAAATATTCCACTTCAGTAGTCATGTAGAGAAACGCTGAGACACCAATCCCAACTCCCAAAGACTCATCATATGTGGATGATCTCAATTCAGCAAGTAAATACACACACTCAATAAGATGTTCCTAGAGTGACTTATGTATATAGTAACACAGTGATGATAGGCTGAAGAGACAGGTTGGGTAGAGATGGTAGATGACAGACACTTGAAAGGAAATGTTCTTGAAAGTAAGATAGTAGCAGATGGGATGCAGATAGGTTAGCAATCATGTATGGTAGCAGATGATAGAGTAGCAGGTGAACATACAGGAGAGACCAACCCAGTGCAAGAGCAGATGGTAGTAGGCTCAAGAGCTAGCAATCTTAGATAATGCAGATGTAATAATAGTCCTTAGTATGCAGAGCTAGATAGTGTAAGCTTTAGTATGAAGGTTATAGAGGTTTCCCCTGTGGGGTACTTATCACTAGTAGCAATGTAGCAGAGGAGAGGTTCGGCAAGAGCGGATGATCCGGTAGCGGGATACAGGGATCAGCGCAGCGTGGTTCCGACAGCGAGGTATGCTTGCAAGCATGAGAGCTTCAAGACAGGTTAGCATCAAGGCACAAAGCAGGTTGAACGAACACATGTGAGTGAAAGCTGCTGATTTAAATAGCTGTTCAGTCCGGCGCCTCATGATGATGTCAGCACTCTTAAAGGGAAACACACCTATATGTGCTTCATCTATCTAGGTAGATGGAACGCACCCGGAAATGATGTGATAGGAGGCACTGAGAGTGCCAGAACCTTACACCGGTTCAGTGCAGCGGCCGCACACAGGACCGTGTGAGCCTTTACCATCGGATACTTACATCTATCATCAGGGAGTACCTTTTTCCACCTGGGGTTAACCGATGCTATTGGAGTCCCACGACCACCACCAGGGATCCCCACAGCACCCTAAGGAGATCCAGAGGCTTCAGGGTTCGGTTTGGAAGTATATTGATTGATCTATTATGTGTTCATTAAACCTTCAAGGCTTACAACGAGACTATTTTTGGGGTTTATACTTCAACTTTACTAACTATATGTGCACACCTGAGCGCCATCCTTCTCTTCTGTTTTAACTGCTTGTATACACCATCCCGTGTTAAGGACTGGGCGGCCGTGGCACACTTGATGTACTGTTTTTACCAGTTTATAGCTTTTGGGGTCATGATACAACATGAAGATGGCATTTAGGATTAGCGCTTGAACTTTTTTTGTGTTATATCAGTGGGGCTGTCGCCCATGCCTCGAAACATGTTGTATTCCTTTTCCGCCCGCTGGGGAAGTCACGCGCTGTCTACGTTGCAGTCAGCAACGTAGACTGGTTACAGTCAGCCGACCCAGAAGATACAGAGTGCACGCACACTCTCTTCCCCGTCAGTCGTCATCTCGGCCCTGGCTTTTGGATCCCGGACACACCGCACCATGGCATTATTAGAACCTAATTGATGAGCCTTTATCCTATTACATCATGTGAGTGTGCTATTGTTCATTTTATACTTCATTAAACTACTGAAATTAAAGGCGCTTTTCTGGTCTTCCTTTGTTACTTCGATCTACAGATTTCACTCTTCTAAAGAGTCTGCCCTTGCTACATGTTGCCTATTATATCCTCCTGAAGCCCATTCATCTACTGACTTATGAACTATATTATATATATATTTGTTTTACATATTATATTTCTTGATGCTTTTATTGCTGCTTTATTTGTAATTACCTTGAGCGCCATATTTTTATCCTCTAGTTACATCGCTGGTTCAAGATGGGGCTTGGATAAGTATTAGGGGGGCGCTGCACCCAGAATGTTTTTTTACCTAATGCATGGAATGCATTAGGTAAAAAACCTTCTGCCTTTAGAATCACTTTAAGGGTGGGAGAGTAAAGTAGACCTTTTCATAAAAGGTCCTCTTTAGATGTTAATAATGTAGAGGACAAAGCTTGGTCACAAAAGCAGTGGGTGAACCAATGGATTGAGGGATCCATGAAAGGATGTTGCTTAGGAACTACAATTATGTATTTTGTTAATTCTCTGAAATAGGCAAACAAAGTAGGCGAATGTATGTGCAAAACTTTTTGATAACATTTAGGTGTCTCCTAGGAGTGGAGATGAATATTATCGCATTCACAGAATGTCATTGTGTTTAATTTCGGCAAATCTGCAGATTCTCCTCTTGATACTCAAATTAGCACTGTAGATGATTTATTAATATCTTTATGTTACAAAGCAGCACCTGGTTGGGTTATTGTCGGGCTGATCAGCTCAGCAAGCGCACATATGTTTATGTTTTCAATCAATAAACCGTCTTATTCCCAGCAGTGTATGCGGCATCATTCCGCATTGTTTACCTGTTTACACAACGCTTAGAAAACATAATTAGTGTAAAGCAGCTTATCGCCACTTCTGTCTCATTGCTCGTTCTGTGTATTTCCTGGCAGTGGAAAAACCTCTACAACACGTACACTGCATACATCTTTGTACATGCCCTCCTGCCAAGGAAAGCATATTTGTAGGATGTAGGCTGGAATGGAAGTTGGGTAGTTGTCTCATTTATTTATTTATTTTTTCAATTATGACTTCTCCACACCACATTGGATGCATAAGAGGTGAAACACCCACCGAGAGAAGCAGTAGAACATTGGCAGCTGAGGTCCAAACCATTCCTGATATACACTATATTACCAAAAGTATTGTGACGCCTGTCTTTACATGCACATGAACTTTAATGGCATCCCAGTCTTAGTCCGTAGGGTTTAATATTAAGTTGGCCCACCCTTTGCAGCTATAACAGTTTCAACTCTTCTGGGAAGGCTGTCCACAAGGTTTAGGAGTGTGTCTATGGGAATGTTTGACCATTCTTCCAAAAGCACATTTGTGAGGTCAGGCACTGGTATAGGATGAGAAGGCCTGGCTCACAGTCTTAGCTCTAATTCATCCCAAAGGTGTTCTATCAGGTTGAGGTCAGGACTCAGACCAGTCAAGTTCCTCCACCCCAAACTCGCTCATCCATGTCTTTATGGACCTTGCTTTGGTCAAAGGTGCAAAGTCATGTTGAATCAGGAAGGGGCCATCCCCAAACTGACACTACAGAATTGGCTGCTCTTTCTACATATAATTTGTTTTCTACTTTTACACTCTGATTCATTTTTTATTTATCACACGTCTTATACTTCATTGGTAGCACATTGGCCCTATTTTTATCTATACATCCCCAAACTGTTCCCACAAAGTTGGGAGCATGGAATTATCCAAAATGTCTTGGTATGCTGATGCCTTAAGAGTTCCCTTCACTGGAACTAAGGGGCCAAGCTCAACTCCTGAAAAACAACCCCACACCATAATCCCCCCTCCACCAAATGATTTGGAGCAGTGCACAAAGCAAGGTCCATAAAGACATGGATGAGCAAGTTTGGGGTGGAGGAACTTGACCGGCCTCAACCCAATTGAACACCTTTAAGATGGATTAGAGCGGAGTCTGCGAGCCAGGTTTTCTCATCAACATCAGTGCCTGACCTCACAAATGCGTTTCTGGAAGAATAGTCAAACATTCCCATTAGACACACTCCTAAACCTTGTGGACAGCCTTCCCAGAAGAGTTGAAGCTGTTATAGCTGCAAAGGGTGGGCCAGCTCAATAATGGACCCAATACTTTTGGTAATATAGTGTAGGTCTCATTCACATGGGTGTACCTATCCATACACCTGTGTGAAGGGCTATGTTTGCAGACATTGCATGCACATGTGTTCCATAAATCCGTGTGCAGGCGGCCCCATCCATGTCTATTGGGATGGAGCCGCTGTGTCCCAATAGAAACTAATTGGAACTGCCCACATGTGGATGTACAGAACACCCATGCATCCTGTGCAAACAAAGTAGGCCCTTTTGCACTCGTGCATGTATGGGTAAACCCATGTGAGGGAAGCCTTAGAGTGGAACTGAGATTTAAAAGTGAAGATGTGCCATGGTATAGGGAACATACACAGATTAGCCACAATTTTATGACCACTGACAGGTTAAAGTGGTTGAAAAGGCTGAAGGTGTTTTGCCTTCTGGATGCAGCAGCCCCCAACACCCCCTAATACTTACCTGAGCCCCATCTCGATCCAACGATGTGCAAAAGAGTAGTCTCTTCCTCATTGGCTCTCACTACTGTCAATCAAAGCCAGTGAGCCAATGAGGAGAGTGCGGGAGCGAGTCTCCACGAGTTCCCCCCAAAGCAAGCTGCTTGCTTTTGGGGCACTTGGCAGGTGGTAGGAGCCAGGAGCTCCGGTGGGGGACCCGAGAAGAGGAGGATTGGGGCTGCTGTGTGCAAAACCAACTGCACAGAACAGATAAGTATAACATGTTTGTTATTTTCTTATTTTTTAATTCGCCTTTAATATCACTTTAAATGAGTAACATTGATTATCTTGGCATCTGAAAGTCGGTGGGATATTAGGCAGCAAGTTAACATGTTGCCCATGAAGTTGATTTGTTAAAAGCAGAAAAAATGGTCATCACAGTTTGTTGTGTATAGGACTGCATAGCCACTGACCGGTCAGGGTGGCCATGCTTGCCACAGCCAAAAGCACCTACAATAGGCATGTGAGCATCAGAACTGGACGATGGAGCAATGGAAGAAGGTGGCCTGGTCCGGGGAATCACATTTTCTTTTACATCATGTGAATGGCCGAGTGTGTGTTCGCTTACCTGGGGAAGAAATGGCATCAGGATGCAGTATGGAAAGAAGGCAAGCCGGCGGAGGCAGTGTGATGGTTTGGGCAATGTTCTGCTGGGAAATCTTGGGTCCTACCATTCATGTGGATGTTACTTTGACATGTGCCACCTGCCTAAACATTGTTGCTGCCCAAATATACCCCATTATGGAAATAGAATTCCAGGAAGGCAGTGGCATCTATCAGCAGGGCAATGCACACCGCCCCACTACAAAAATGGTTCAAGAACACAACAAGTTTGAGGTGTTGACAAGACCTCTAAATTCTCCAAATCTCAATCCAATTGAGCATCTGTTGGATGTGCTGGAGGTCCAATCCATGGGGGCCCCACCTTGCTACTTCCAAGACTTAAAGGATCTGCTACTGACAGCTTGGTGCCAGATACCACAGCTTACCTTCAAAGGTCTAGTTGTGTCCATGGCTGAACAGGTCAGGCCCGTTTTTGCGGCAGAAGGGGGTGTTAGGAACGCTTCCTGAGCATGTGATGTCATGAGTCTGCAACCTAAAGGGTTAATCTAGAGCAGACTAATTGCAATAATTGGCAAACAGGCTGCCTTATTTAAACAGCTCAGAAGCACTGCACTTTGCTGTGTTGTCTTCAGCTCTCCTGTGTTCTGAACCTGCTTCCTGTTGATTTCCTGTCTGATACCTGTTGACCTTCAGCTCGTCCCTGACTTCGCTTGTTTGCTACCTGTCCTGATCCTGGCTCGTTTTGACTACTCTTCTGGATTCTCCTTGTCAGCTCATCCACCTTCGGACCTTGACCGGTTACCCCCTGGTGGGGCGACCCTGGGTACCGCGACCTGGTATCCACCTGCAGCCAAATCCATCCTCACCATCAGAGGCCCTGGTGAAGACCGGTGGATGCTTAGACCCCGCACCTCAGGTTAGCCTGTGCTACTCACCTCGGGTTTCTAACCAAGCTCCGCCCACCAGCAACGGTAAGCCTTCTCTGCACGACAGGCTTCCACCTGCCTCATAACAGTGGGCCCACCTAATATTAGGTGGGTGTTCAAAAAGTTATGGCTGATTGGTGTATAGTAGTATTTATTTTGCCTAAGCAGTACAATGAAAAGTCTTCCCTTTGTCTGGAATTCTTCCTGAAATATAGCAGTGCACAGGTGAGTGTTCCTAGGCACTCATGTGCTTTAAAAATCACTTCCAGACCACCCACTGTATATTGACTTTATCACTTAGATGTTAAATACTAGCTGCCATAAACCCGGTATTTTTTAATACAGTGGGCAATTTGGCGTCTGATAAAAATGGTCCCGGCGGCGGATTTGCTACGGGATCAGTTTTATAGGCAGCAGGAGAGGTGCCTTCCCACTCCTCCCGCGTTTCGGTCATTTCCCTTATACCGGAGCCGTCGGTAAAGGGGGAAACGATTCGATCCCCTGGAGAGATGGACAGGAAGTCGAGTGAGGGCAAGATGGCCCCCACTCGACTCTATGCCCTTGGAGGATCGGAGCAACATCTGATATTACTTCCACCTAACGGCCTTAAAGGGCCATTTTTTTTTTGGGGGGGGGGGTAAATATAAAATGACATTTTTTTTTTGCTTTTAGGTGTAAATGTGAGATCTGAGGTCTTTTTTAAGCAAGATCTCACAATAAAGAGGACCTGTCCTGCTTATTTCTATTACAAGTGATGTTTAAATTTCTTGTAATAAGAAAAAAGTGATAAAAAAATGTCAAGACACAGTGTAAAAATAAAAAGATAAAATAAATAATAATAAAAAAATTGAAAGCGCCCCGTCCCTCCGAGCTTGCGTGCAGAAGCGAACGCATACATTAGTCGCGCCCACATATGTAAACGGTGTTTAAAGCACACATGTGAGGTATCACCACGACCGTTAAAGGGAGAGCAATAATTCTTGCACTAGACCTTTTCTGTATTTCTGAACAGGTATTCTGTAAAAAATTTAAAGCATTGCCTATGGAGATTTTTAAGTACCGTAGTTCGTTGCCATTCCATGAGTGTGCACAATTTTAAAGCATGACATGTTAGGTATCCATTTACTCGGCATAACATCATCTTTCACATTATCCCAAAAAATTGGGATAACTTTACGGTTTCCTTTTTTTTTTTAATCATAAAATTGTATATTTTTCAAAAAAGTTGCGTTTGCGCAAATACGTGTGACATAAAATATTGCAACAATCTTCATGTTATTCTCTAGGGTCTCTGCTAAAAATAAAAATATATAATGTTTTAGGCTTTTCTAGCAAAAAATACTGATTTTAACTTGTAAACAGCAAACGTCAGAAATAGGCCTGGTCCTTAAGTGGTTCAAGTAGAAGAATAGCCTAACCAAATCTGGTCTTAAAAATGTCCTATTCCCCTCCTCCTACCTATCCTGCCCATATATCCTGTATAAAATAAGATCTGTATATTTACCTAATTTTAATCCAGTCCGGTCACGTGATCCCGAATCCCTGTGAGCGGCTGCTGCAGGGAACAGGAGGGAGAATTACGAAGACAACAACAGAAGAAGGGCGCACTGGCCTTGTGCCTTACCACTAAAAACATTTATTAACCACTTGCCGACCAGTCGCTGGGACTGTACTGCGGCAAAGTGGCTCGATTCTGTCCAGCGACGTAGACCTACGTCGCTGGACTCCTCCCCTTGTGGGCGGCGCTCCCGCGCCGCCGGAGGCTCGCTCCCGCTGTTTTCAGTCACAGCGGGAGTCGGGCCAGGGGAGGGGTGATCACCGCTGCTCTTCCCCGATCGTCTGGGAATCGAGTTTGGAGATCCGCCCGCTTGTGTAAACAAAGCGGGCGGATCTCCTATGTGACAAACAGTGACAGATTGCAGGATTCAGCATAGCTGAACATGCGATCTGTCCCTGTGTCACTCAGTCACCTCCCCCCACACACGTCAGTAAGCATCAGGCATACATTAACCCCTCCCTCTCCAATAAAATTAACCCCTTCCCTGCCAGTGTCATTTTTACAGTAACAGTGCATATTTATAGCACTGATTACTGTAGAAATGTCACTGGTACCCCCAAAAGTGTCAAAAATGTCAGTCAAGGGTCCGATCTTTCCGCCGCAATGTCGCAGTCCCGCAAAAAAAATTGCAGATCGCCGCCATTACTCGTTAAAAAAAAAACACCAAAAATGACAGAAATCTTTCCCTTAGTTAGTAAACACAATAACTTTTGCGCAAACCAATCAAAATACGCTTATTGTGATTTTTTTTTTACCAAACATAGGTAGCAGAAAACAAATTGGCCAAAAATTTAGATTTTTACATTTTTGCGGGGGGGGGGGGGGGGGGGAATTTCATATAAAAAAATGTGAAAAATATTATTATTTTTTCAAAATTTACGCTCTTTTTTTGTTTATAGCGCAATAAGTAAAAATTGCACAGGTGATCAAATACCACCAAAAGAAAGCTCTGTTTGTGGGAAAAAAAGGACGTAAATTTCATTTGGGTATGGCGTCGCATGACCGCGCAATTGTCAGTTAAATTCGCACAGTGCCGAATTGCAAAAAGTGGCCTGGACGTAAGACAGCAAAATCCTCCGGTGGTAAAGTGGTTAAAATCCAAATAGGTAGCATACATTATACTCGCAAACATAAGATGTATACATGCATGTAGGAATTAGGAACAAATTGCCTCCAGACCACTAGTATACTGCTGGATGGCGTGATGGCGTCCACAATGACCTGGCTTACGCGTTTTGAGGACCCTCTTCCTCAGAGCCAAAATCGTCATGACGAGGAAGAGGGTTCTCCCTCGAAACGCGCAAGCCAGGTCATTGTGGAGGTCATACGTCTTATGTTTGTGAGTATAATGTATACTGCCCGTTTGGATTTTAATAAACTTTTTTAGTGGTAATGCACAAGGTCGTGCGCCCTTCTCCTGTTGTTGTCTTTCAGTGTTTTTCAGATACCCTTGGTCCTGAGGGGGCAGCAAGACCACCAATTTTTTTTCTACAAAGACCATTTAGAACATTTACCTTCCCACATACCACTTGAGCACAGGAGAGATACTGTTTTTATGAGCTTTGACAAGGACTGGGCTATGGGAGCCTTTGGGTGACTTCATGGCTGAATTCAGAGCTGATGTTGAGCGCTCCCCTACACAGAGCTGCAATTTCTATGGCAAAAAATTGCCATACCTAACATCCAGCTTTATTCATTTATTAATAAAGGCAGAGTTCATGTTAAGATTTCATTCGATTTTTGTCTAGCTTTGCTAGTCCTTTAAATGGTAATAGGCTTGTAAGGTTTATTGGCCCTTTAGTAAGAACAGCATACATAGATTCCAGTGCATCTGTATTAGTGTCTCTCTTTTGCATTCTGTATTGGCACGAAGGGACCAATGAATGCATACAGCGTAGTCGGACAAGGTTTTTCTAGCTCTTTCCTGCTGATGACAATTATCCTTGCCTTGGCTTAAAGCCCAGAAACCTGCCGCCCGCTGGTGCCCCCCCCCCCCCCCCTCCGCCCACTGCTCTGGGCCTGCTCCTCAAAGCCAGCATCCTAAGAGGATCACTTGGTGCAGTGCCCAGGAAACGACAAACAGAAAAGGTCACACATACTCCAAAAAGATATACTGCTTGGCTAGTTTAATTGACATTGTGCAGCTTTTCAACCATCCCTGCAGGCGTGCCAGCATTTAACAGATGCAAGCAACGAACAACTACAGGAAAGAATAAAAAAATAAAATGAAGGGGTGGCACGGCGAGAAAAGGCACTCAATTTTCAGTACCGAAAATTGTATCTATTTATTGCATTTATGTTCAATCACTATTAGCTCTCTCTAGGTACGTTTTTGGTGCCTAACAGCCAACGTGAATGAAATTGAGATTTTTTTGTGTGTGTCGAGGGTACATCAGTATTTTTCCTACATACAGTACATCAAGCAAGCTTGTGAAGTATGCTCTACTCACTCATAAGAGTAAGATAAGGATGTTTGTGATTTCTAATAAAGTTTCTGTAAACCCAAATCCTAAATATTAAAAAATAGTATAAACTTTTTTAGTGGTAATGCACAAGGTCGGTGCGTCCTTCTCCTGTTGTTGTCTTTCAGTGTTTTTTCAGATACCCTTGGTCAGTTTCATCCTTTTTGTGGGTTGGGGTGACAACCAAAGGCTTGTCCCTATTGATGAGCTAACCATACCCCCCCCCCCCCACCAGTTTGGTTTACACCAGAACTCCCGAACATGGAAAAAGTTCGGACCCGAACCATGAACCCTATTAAAGTCTATGGGACCCAAACTTGAAAGGGCCTGGTATGGATTTTGGGGAGACTACACATGTTTTTATTTCTAAATTTTGGCGTGGGGGGTTACCTTCAAAATTGATATCAGATCTAAGGGTCTGGTATGGATTGGGTGGAGCCCCCACGCCACTTTAATTTCATTTTTGTATTGCCGACGATTTTTTCTTTTCACTTTTTTCCTTTGGCTGTCAGTGGGTAAGCTGATGATTCACCTGTTGTTAAGGGCGTGGTGGCCGGCTTCCCAGCCCGCTCCTTAATAACCAGCTATTCATTGTGCCCTGATTGGGCAAAGCCTTGTATGTGCAGAGCGCAGTGCATTGTGGGGCGGTCGGCACGCAAACATCCCATTGAACAAGCCGCAAATTCGGGTGTTCGGCAAACACCCGAACGGGTGCTGTTCGGGGCCAAACAGTTCGCCCATCACTACCTGCCGCCAATAAGGCAAACTGAGGTGACTGCATCAGTTGGCACTTTATGGTAGGCGGCACTAAGGCCAGAGTATCCATACCAAACAACTAGTTCTCATTGCACCTCAGTAGCACTGTCCTGTGCATGCTGAGCTGGCTGCATCATAACAACCAAATTCCCTTTGTCCTAGCAACCAATAATACTGTGCTGCCCAGCTTGTAGGCAGGTGCAGTCTGCTTCCTCCACTGTAGGTGGCGTCGACCAGAGCAGCATCACAACCTAGATAGGATATCAGGGGAGACTTGGATATTCTGTGATTTCCTGATTCCTGGAACACAGTTCCAGTTGGCTGCACTAGATCCAGGTGAAGCATAGCGGCCATCTTGGGTCAGCAGAGTCTTTTCAAGTCCCTGCTCCCCAGCATTTGGCACGCAATTGCAAGTGGGAAGTGTAGGGACAGGTATCCCTTCTGACAGGGACAGTACTAGAAGCAGGGAAATGTTCCAGATGAGGAGGGAAAGCGCAGGGTTTGTAACCTCTCTGAACTTTTTCTTGCTTGGGTATAAAACGGCCAGGCCGCATTCTTCCCCTCCTAACAGTCGGTCGGCTCGGCCGAGACCTGCTTCTGTACAGGCTTTTGGAACTCGTGAGTGTTCCCAGTTGGGCTGTCTTCCCACTGGGTTTGTTGTGAAATGTCTTGCCTTATGTCAATACAAGTTATTTTCATTGAACACGGACTGTGTGTGTTATTGCCGCCGCACCACGCTGCTCCCACCTACCTGCCCTTTGTCCTAGCAACCAGTGATGCTGTGCAGCCCATCTGCCACCTTCCTAGCAACCAATAACACAGCCGCACAATGTCTTTGGTTGCTAGGATGCTAGCAGCCAGGCCACAGTGTCATTTGTTGCTGTGCCAGCTCCCTAGCAATCAAAGGGGGAGAGTTTAAAAATAAAAAAGGCCACATAGAGTGGTTAAAAATGGAGTGATACCTGGAGTGTCCACTGGACACAGAATAGCAGGATGACCAGAAACTATTTTTCTCTTCTTGGTGGACTGTAGGTAGGTTGACAGGGTAATTGGGAACGTCCCTAATTTCGAGGGGCTGTCCCTGATTTGGAACAAAGTCCCTCTTTCCTCCTCATTTGTCCCTCATTTTGGTCTTATCTATATAGTTGTATATAAAATGCGCTTTATATCTTTCATAAAGTGTTTCTCAGTGCTAAACCTTTAATCCAATTTCTAAATTGCTGCATTTGAAAATTTCAGAAGCAAGTATAAAGGAATAGTAGTGGTAAAAAAAAAAAAAAAAAGCCCTTGTGGGTTTAATTAATCTTTTTTTTTTGGGGGGGGGTTAATTCTCCTTTAAGGGGGAGTGACAAGGGGTGTGTCCTATGCATACATACTTTTGCCAATAGGCGTCCCTCATTCCCATCTCAAAAAGTTGGGAGGTATGCTTCCTGTTGTGTCTCCAGCACAGGAAATGAAAGGAACTCTTCCCAGTGAAATCATATTTTACCCCTTTTTTTAGCAGGTGTATTTTTTTGGAGGTGCATTTAGGGAGGTTTCCTTTTTTTTATTTCGAGGCATTACAGTTTAGCACACTTTCACTGTATATTACAACAAATAGACCAGGATGACTCACCTGCAGTGACTGTTTGGTGAAGGTTTCATGTACAAAGTGCAATGATTAAGCACTTTGTGTGAAACGCGTCTGCTGAGTAGTGTGTATTCCTGTATGTCGAGTTTTGGACCTATGATTCTACAATAAAATACAGTTTTCCTTTACTGCTGGAGGTGCCACCTTTCTCTTCTTACTACATGTTCACAAATAAACCCTACCACTATGAAACAGTGTATATAAAGATGTAGAATATAGGATATACAGTGTATATAGTGTATAGGGTGTACACTGTGAGATAAAGTGCCAAAGTACTACATGAAAATAAAGGATTAGGTGTATAGTGTAAAGAAAACTTATAAAATGCCACCAAAAAAGAGAAAAGAATTCGTACATCCCCTAAAGAAGTAACCAACAAGCCTATAGCGTACGCAAGTTGTATGGAAAAATCCAACCAACCAACCAATATATATATATATATATATATATATATATATATATCCGGTGGGTGTCCCTGATAGATACCAGGTATAGAGAGTACCCACCAAACCATCAAATGTTAACAAAGGTAATAAGCCATGATTGCGGCAAAGAGAATATAGCTCATCTGTAGTTTACAAGAGATTCCCCGATAATAGACTGAAGACTAAGGATGATCGAACTTTTGAAAAGTTCGGTTCGGCCAGAACATCCGAACTTCCCGAAAGTTCGGCCCGGATTTCAGAACCCCATTGAAATCAATGGGACCCGAACTTCGGCAATCAAAAAACACAATTTTTAAGCCCTAAAACCCAATGAATGCCCCTAAAAAGTGCCTAGGGTTCTGGGTCATGCCCCATTAACTACTAATCACACAAAAAAAAGTTCTTAAAAATTGTCATTTTTGATAAAAAAAGCCAATTATTGAAAAAAAAGAGAGATTTTTTGATTTTGACTTTGGATTTAGTATCTGGGGGGTCTAAAAGGTGTACATGTGAAGTTTCAGCTCTGTAGCATGTCCAGAACCATGAAAAAAAAAAGATAATTTTTCAGTAGAACAGGGATGTGGGACCCTCCTTTAACACCTATATGATCTTTTTTCTGATTCTGGACATGCTACAGAGCTGAAACTTCGCAGGTACACCTTTTAGACCCCCCAGACACAAAATCACACAAAACAAGTTCTTAAAAATTGTCATTTTTGATAAAAAAGCCAATTATTGAAAAATTAAAAAAAAAAAAAAAGAGATTTTTTTGATTTTTACTTTGGATTTAGTATCTGGTGGGTCTAAAAAGTGTATATGTGAAGTTTCAGCTCTGTAGCATGTCCAGAACCATAAAAAAAAAAGATTGTTTGTATTAGAAAACTTTCAGCACAGGAGGTTGGCTTCGCTGCTGTAACACCTTGCTGCTTTAATAGCAGGCATTTTTTTGGGTTCTTTGCAGTCAGGAAAAACATCTGAACTTGTGTATAGTGGTACTGTGCACAAGTTCTGATGTTTTGCCTGCCTCCAAAAACCCCCAAAAAATGCCAGCAAAAACACACCTGGGAATTTTTTTTTTGACGCTATCGTTTTTTTTTGGCATTTTTTGGGTTTCTTTTGAGGCAGGCAAAACATCTGAAATTGTGTATAGTGGTGTATATACACACATACATTTATTTATATACACACCTAGACATATATAGGTGTGATAGTAGCAGAAATATATGCTTGCGCTAATGAAATCATTTACAGTAATATATTTCTGCTGCTATCACACCTATATATGGCTAGGTGTCTATATACATATAATTATGTGTATATATACCACTATACACAAGTTCAGATGTTTTGCCTGCCTCAAAAGAACCCCAAAAAATGCCAAAAAAAACGCTAGCGTCAAAAAAAAAATGCCCAGGTGTGTTTTTGCTGGCATTTTTTGGGGGTTTTTGGAGGCAGGCAAAACATCAGAATTTGTGCACAGTACCACTATACACAAATTCAGATGTTTTTCCTGACTGCAAAGAACCCAAAAAAATGCCTTCTATTAAACCGGCAAGGTGTGCAAACCGAGAAGCCATATTGGTGATCTGAAAGTTTTCTAATACAAACGATCTTTTTTTAATGGTTCTGGACATGCTACAGAGCTGAAACTTCACATGTACACTTTTTAGACCCCCCCAGATCTGAAATCCAAAGTAAAAATTAAAAAATCTCTTTTTTTTTAATTTTTTCAATAATTGGCTTTTTTATCAAAAATGACAATTTTTAAGAACTTTTTTTGTGTGATTTTGTGTCTGGGGGGTCTAAAAGGTGTACCTGTGAAGTTTCAGCTCTGTAGCATGTCCAGAACCAGAAAAAAAAAAGGATTGTTTGTATTAGAAAACTTTCAGCTCAGTGGGTTGGCTTCTCTCCTCGGTTTTCACACCTTGCCGGTTTCAAAGCAGGCATTTTTTGCTCCATCCAACTCATATTTTTTAGCAGCCTCTAGAAGCTAGTCCAGGGAGTGTTAGAATTTAGAGTAGGTAAAATATAGTAGTTTGACTCAGAGCTAAGTCTGAGCCATGGAATCTGGGTCAGGGTTCAGTGAAGTTCAGGGCTTGGTGACTCATCCTGGCAAATTTCTGGTGCATCCCCCTGGTCTAAAAGGTTGGAGAATCTTCTAGAGTTAGTGGGTGGAGGTTAGGAGGAGCTGCCTTGAATATTTATAGAGCCTCAGCCAATCCTCAGAGGTAGCCTGGCAGGGGGCTGAGACCACTCCATAAATAGACATGGGCAATGCCAGCAGGGAGTTGGGTGGAAGATGGGGATACAGTGTTGAGGAGGCTGTTGGTCACCCTTGAGGCAAACCACATTAGTTTGGGGGGTGAGTGCTGGAAGGATCCTGCCATAACACACTCGATGAAGCCCTTCCTGGAGGCACGCAAACAGAAAACGAAGGTCGTGGGACTTTGAATGAGGCAGGTCACGAACGAAGATATACAAAATTAGATAATAAACGTAATAATTTATTGTACATACAGTCATTGATACAAATTTTGACATCAATAACAAATATGATGCAGACATGTATACAAAAAAGGCCGACACAAAAAATGCATATAGTAAAAACATTGTTATAATAGTAAGATATATTCAGTAGAAAAAGTACATGGTCGCCTCTAAATGTCGCATTTATGCATCTAAGTAGCTCTACGCGTTTCGTAGAACCCTGTGCACTCACCAGGAGCTTAAAGCCAAAGAGTTGCCTCTAAATGTATAATATGCAGGTTTGTATAGAAATACACAAAATCTCAAAAAAAAATAAAAAATTATTAAATAAATAAAAAATAAAAAAATAAAACATGAAAAAAAAAATGAATGCCTCATCACTTACACATGTCGGCATCAAAAATATACCCAGCGTCCTGGAGCCACGGGAGCAAGAGAGGACAGAGTGAGTAGATCAGCACTGTTGGGGACCGGCAAGGAGGGAGAATGCCACATGTAGCCAGTCTCCTTGAAGACAGCAGTGTGCTTAAGTCTTTATCCTTCCCTGAGAGATCTACTGATTCAGCCGGGTGGGCTGGGGAAGAGTCAGTCTGTAGGACTGCTGTGAGAGTTAGCCTGGTGGGCTAGCAAAAGGTGAAGCTACAGCCAGGTGGGTTGGCAGTGCCTGAAGAGGTGGTGCTGGGAGCACTAGCCACAGATTAGAAGTGACAAGCTGTTTTACTACATTTTTGCTACACAACAAGAGTTCCTTCGAGTTCCTGCCTGTAAAGGGCTATTGCTACAACCTGACTGGGAGCCTGTCATATTTGTTCCACAGTGATTCAGCTGAAGCAAGCAAGCAAGTGGGTGCAGGAGACTGTATGTAGGAAGATGTCCCTGAAGTTGCTGTTTAAGTTTTGCTGAAGTCAAGTGGGCATCCCATATCCTGCCATCGATTTCCAAGTTATTAACCCTCTAATAAATAAGAAAAAACTAAGTAACGGAC
The DNA here is from genome assembly GCF_965119305.1 of Pelophylax lessonae. Taxonomy (NCBI): domain Eukaryota; kingdom Metazoa; phylum Chordata; class Amphibia; order Anura; family Ranidae; genus Pelophylax; species Pelophylax lessonae. The sequence goes on along the minus strand of NC_138768.1, from coordinate 46,172,096 downwards.
TGTTCTCTGAGTCTGGCTGCTTGTGAAAATTTGGTGTGCCTGGTGTGCAGTAGTGGAAAATCCAAGTTCATCACCAGTCCTTACGGGGATGTGCTACACATAACTTGCTTTTTCAAGTATGACACAATTTTCTGCCAAATATACATGTCTCATTGACTTTTTTCCTTCCTTCCTAGCCTACTGTTCCACTACCATACTTCTCTATTCTCTGTGATGAAGCGGCTTTTCTGTGTCTGACAGCGGGGGATCACAGCAGTCTAGTACAGCTGGGGGTTGGATGGGGAGGGGGTCAAGTGTAGGGTCACCTTACAGATTTTCTGTAAAGGTGAACTTACTCTTTAAAGTCAAAGGCTTCTAACTTTTGTAGAAAAGGTTGGCCTCTTCTAGATGTAGATGAACAAATTTAATCCTAACATACTGTTTATTCTAAATTAAAAGTTCAACCATGTTCCTAATATACCTATAGTGATTACCCCTGAAGGAGCTGCTGTTTACTGTGTCACCTGATTCCTGTGCCCACGACTCTGCAAATAGCACCAAGCACTCTGACACACCTGACTAGGTGGGTAATATTTATTGAAGATGTTTATGTAGTACTCTGATTGCATAAGAGATCTGACCAATAGCAATGACATGGCAAACAGTTAAAACAATAGCAAAGTTATACTACAAATAGGTGAGCAACAGCAGGAAATATACTGCAAAAACAAACATTTGACATAAAGAGCAACCCCTCTTAAACTTTATAGTGGGACAATCCTAACTAAAAAGAGTTACACCACCATAGAAGTTCATCAGTCTATAATATACCCTCTCTCTTCTGCTGGCCAGCTCGTTGGGGCCCAACTCTTAGGATAATGTCCCTTTAAACCAGTGGTTCTGAATTTCAGTCCTCGGGACCCACCAACAGGCCAGGTTTGCAAGATAACTAAATTACATCACATCACAGGTGATCTAATTTGCTGCTCAGTGATTGCAGTATTTTAGTCTGCATCTCCCCAAGGTAATACTTAGATTCTGGCCTGTTAGTGGGTCCCGAGGACCGGAGTTGAGAACCACTGCTTTAAACACTGATAGAGGTACTGGCTCTGTAGGCAACACTGTTCCCCTTTTGTCAAAGTGTAATGGGGTCTGGCTATTGGTCTTTCACAAACTCCTATGATAGCAAGTGATCTCCCTCTATTTGCTGTTGGCAGCAAAACTTGTCCGCAATGTCCTTCACCTTGATCAGGCAATGGGCTCCGTCAGCATCTATGGTGCTCTCCGCTGTCCCAGGATGTTTGGCACTGCTTCTCTCTCACTCTTGGATGCAGTGGTGAATGGTCTGCTGGCAGCCTGAAGGACACCCTCTGGATGTCTTCCACAATCTCCTTCTCCTCATCCTGGGAACAATGACACCTTTATTCTTCCACTCCTCGAAGCTCCAATCAATACGGGATTCCTAGTTTCTTTGCTCATTCCTTCAAGCCAGCTGAGTTTGTAAAGAACTACACCTTCCACAATGCTCTTCCTCTGTGCTTTCCTATTGGGTAGAAGGTGGGCTCAACACTGGCTGTACACTAGCTGTACAGTAGCAGCCTTATCCTACATCTGTGTCAGACACAGAATCCTCAGCACAAAGCATTTGTCACTATATCGCCCTGAAAACATGAACAAGAGCAGTAGCAGACACAATAAAACTGCAGCCGCTCCTATCTGCCAGCATTTTGGACCCGGAGCTACATAACCAATAGGCATTTCCCCTATGCTCAACATACCACAGATCTCTCGCTCAAGACAAAAAGAGTCTCAGTTGTTAGAAAAATAAGGAGGAGGAACTCAAAGATGCCCAGCAGATGTCAGATTTATTTTGTTAAAGGGAAGATGGTCAATAACTTTCCTACAATTTTGACCAACATCTACTCACTAGCGTACATCAAATCACGTTTCTTGAGAGGGAATTGTAAGCCTTTACAACAGGAGTGATGGTAGTGTTGGTTGGGGTTCTTAGCTCAGTTTTGAGTCCTGAACTGGATACCTTAGATGGAAAACAGTCTTTTTTTATGCAAAGCCTTAACCTCCTTAGTGGTATTCCCGAGTTTGGCTCAGGGTTCATTTTCAGTACCAAAGTGGTAACCCCGAGCCACACTCGGGATTACCCCATAATCACACTCACCTTCCCCTGGGATCCCCCGCCGTCCTCCCCATCGTCCTCCAGCCATCCTCGCGCTGTCCTCCCGCTGTGTTCTCAGCCCATGCCGACACCTGTCTTCCGGTTCCCTTCACTGCGAGCGTTGCGGCGCAGGGAGTGGAACCGGCGGCAAATTCAAAACTGTAAATACACCAAATGAGATGATACAAAGCTGTGATCCTAACGGATTACACTGTATCATCCCATTTCACCACAGGATTTCACCTGGTGACTTTTCTAGTGCCCTGCCTGTGCTTTTCCAGTTCTTTGTGCCTGGAAAATAGAGAACGACCATGGCGTCCAAAAAGCATTTTTTTTTTTGCGCAAAAGCGCTTATAGACAAACTGGAAAACAGTGACAGCGAAACTGAGTTACTTGAAGAACTGAGCGATAACAATTTGCGGGAAAAGTTGTCATCAGGTACGGAAAGTGACGACAGCGGTGATTCTGATGTCTCTTTCTGGCACATCACTTGTGGAATTTGGGAAGTTTATCAAATGATTCTTCAGAATTTCCAACGGAGCGATGTGCCAGAAGGAGACATCAAAATCCTCGCTGTCGTCACTTTCCGTACCTGATGACGAATTTTCCCACGAATCGCTATCGCTCAGTAAAAGCGCTTTTGCGCAAAAAGAACGCTTTTTGGAAGCCATGGTCGTTCTCAATTTTCCAGGCAGAAAGAACTAGAAAAGCACAGGCAGGGCACTGGAAAAGTCACCAGGTGAAATCCTGTGGTGAAATGGGATGATACAGTGTAATCCGTTAGGATCACAGCTTTGTATCATGTCATTTCGTGTATTTACATCTTTGAAATTGCCGCCGGTTCCACCCCCCTGCATCGCAACGCTCGCAGGGAAGGGAACCGGAAGACAGTTTCCGGCATCGGCCGAGCACACAGAGGGAGGATGACAGGGGAGGACAGCGGGGGAGGATCAAAGGAGAAGGTGAGTTTTAAAATATAAAACAACAGATTTCCATGCAAAACAATGTACCGCTTTTACCAAAGAAATCCTGACATAATCAGACTGCCAGGGAGGTTTAAGTGCACAAAACAACATTTTTGCTCTCTATGAAAACATTAATACCTGACATACCCTACATTGGTAAGGTTTACATATTTTTCCATACGCCCTTCCAAAAATACACCAAAAACCCTTCCCCTACCTACTGTAAGCATCCATATACGAGTTCCTTATCTCCCCCATTATTACCTACTTTCTTCCTCTACGCACTTGTGACATCCATCAGTTGAGATAGTTTTCCTTTAGCTATTTGCTATGTTGTACTTTTCTTTTGATTATCCATTGTCAATTATTTAAATTTAGTTATTAAAAAAAAAACAAAGTTAGAGGAAATCACCTCTTAGGCAATTGTCGATGTCCCCCCATTCAAAGATTTCTAATCTATACCTGTTTTGGTGACAGCTCAAATTTCCCTATAAAGTTCGGTGGCCACCAGGACGCACATACAGTAGATGGTGAATTTTGTCAGCGGTGACAAAGGCAGGAATATTAACCTATAAATAGTAGAGAGAGCCGGAACTCAACCAATCGACCTCAGGATTTTGATGAGGTCATTTTACAATAGAAACACACAGATTTGCAGAGTAAACCATAACACATAACACTCTGCATACAGTATGTGTACATTGCTCTTGCAAAATGACCTCATTACCACTTGCCTTGGGTGGATGTCATATGACATCCTCTGGTTGAAGTAATTATACTGGATAATGCCTACAGCACGCTATCACCAGTGATGTTGTTCATCCCTTGTGATACCAATAAAGTTAACTACTTGCCTACTGGGCACTTTCACACCCCTCCCTGCCTAGGCCAATTCAGCTTTCAGTGCTGTCACACTTTGAATGACAATTACGCAGTCATGCAACGCTGTACCCAAACTACATTTTTATCATTTTTTTCCACACAAATAGATCTTCCTTTTAGTGGTATTTAATCACCATTGGGTTTTAAATGTTTTATTTAAAAAACAAAAAAAAAAGCCCGGAAGTTTTTCTTTCTGCCAGTACATTTTTTAAATAAGTAATTTTTCTCCTTCACTGATGTGCGCTGATGAGACGGCACCGATAGGCTGCACTGATGGCAACTGATAAGGTGGCACTTATGGGCACTGATGAGGCGGCACTGTAGGGCAATAATTAGGTGGCACTGATTAGGAGGCACTAATATGCTGCACTGATGGGCACTGATATGTGGCACTGATGAGCACTGATAGGCGGCACTGATAGGCGGCACTGAAGGGCAGCACTGATGGGCAGCACCGATGAGCAGGCACTGACGGGCCCTGACTGGCATCACTAATGGGCATGGATTGGGGTCACTGATGGGCACTGAATGGGGTCACTGATGGGAACTGATTGGTGTCACTGATGGGCACTGTTGGGGCTTTACTGTAATCAGGGCACTGATGATCAGTGCCCTGATTACCTGTCCTGGTAACCCCTTTGTGGAGGAGCCGCTGATCGGCTCTCCTCACCACACCTTCTGACAGTGTGAGACGAGGAGCGCTGGTAAACAGCACTTTCGCATTTACATGTGACCGGCTGTGATTGGACACAGCCAATCACAGGGGTAAAAAGCCGCAACATTGGCTCTTTACCAAGATCAGGGTCGCGCCATGTCCTAGGAACAGCGACAGCGTCTGTTCTTGGGCGCCGTCATATGACGTCCTCCCAGAACGGGAGCCGCACCGCACTGTCGTCATTTGACGGTAGGCAAGCAAGAGGTTAATCAAAGAAAAAACATTTAAAGGTAAAGTGTTGGAAAAAAAAAATAATTAAAAGATATATTTATATTTCCCCCCCTTCCCTTGTGCTCACACAGAAAGGTGAAGGAGCACATTGGTACTGCACGCATATATAAAAAGTGATCGCACCACACAGGGTTTCCACCTCATCCCTTTAAAACCGAACACATATTAATTACACAGGTTCTGTGGCTGATTAATTAAAATCACTTAGTGCCTTTCCTGCAATAAATTACATAGTTACATAGTAGGTGAGGTTGAATAAAGACAAGAGTCCATCCAGTTCAACCTGTGTAGGTGTGTGTGTCAGTGTCGATAATTATTTCCCATATCCTTGTATGCTGTGTTCTTTAAGATGCAGGTCCAAGAGTCTTTTCAAAATATCAATACTCCCCGCTGATACCACCAATTGTGGAAGTGAGTTCCACATCCTTACCGCCCTGACAGTGAAAAACCCCTTACGCGGCTTAGGGTTAAATTGCTTTTTCTCCAATCTCATTGTGTGGCCATGTGTCCTCTTACACTCCCTGAGACTGAATCGTTTTTTCCTATGCTGAGATCACCATTGAGGTATTTGTAAATTGCTATCATGTCCCCTCTCAAGCGTCTCTTCTCCAGCGAGAATAAATGTAGTGCTTCTAACCATTCCTCGTAATTGAGGTCCTCCAGTCGCCTTGTCAATTTTGTTGCCCTTCTTTGGACTCTCTCCAGCTCCAGCACATCTTTTCTGAGGACTGGTGACCAGAACTGGATGGAATACTCCAGATGTGGCCGGACCAGAGTTTTATAAAGTGGCAGGGTTATAGTTTTATCTTTGGAGTATATTCCCTTTTTTATGCATGCCAATATTCTTCTGGCTTTGGTAGCTGCAGCTTGACATTGCATGCTATTGCTCAGTCTGTTATCTACTAGGACCCCGAGATCTTTCTCCATCCTTGATTCCCCCCAAGGATTCCCCAACTAGTGAGTAGTTTGCGTTTATGTCTTTAGCCTTCAAGTGCATCACTTTCCATTTCTCCACATTAAACCTCATCTGCCATGTAGCTGCCCACTCCATTATATTGTTCCGGTCTTTCTGTATAATTTCTATATCCTGAAGTTATTGCCCTGCTTATTTTTGTACCATCCTCAAAAACTGAGATAGAGCTACTGATCCCGTCCTCTATATCATTTATGAATAAATTACCGTATATACTCGAGTATAAGCTGACTTTTTCAACATGTTTTTTTTTATGCTGAAAAAGCCCCCCTTCGGCTTATACTCGAGACACGGTCTCACTTACCTCTTGCCCGGTCAGTGTGCATGTGCCGCCATCGCTCAGGAAAGCCCATACACGTTCGGCTATTCCCAGGCAGACGGCACATGCGCAGTGACGTGTTTGCGGCGGGCAGCGCCATTTTTGAAAGGTAAGTGAAACTCCTCTGCAGCCCCTGCATCTCCTCAGGAGATGCAGTGCTGCAGGCATGGTACAGGTATTCTCCTGTACCATGCCCGCAGCACTGCATCTCCTGTACCATGCCTATACCATCTGCACCATGCCTGTACCATCTGTGCCATGCCTGTACCATCTCCTGTGCCATGCCGGTACCATCTGTGCCATACCTGTACCATCTCCTGTGCCATGCCTGTACCATCTCCTATGCCATACCTGAACCATCTCCTGTGCAATGTCTGAACCATCTCCTGTGCCATGCCTGTACCATCTCCTGTGCCATGCCCACAGCCCTGCATCTCCTGTACCATGCCCGCAGCCCCTGCACCATGCAGCCCCTGTTTTGGGTCTCGTGGTGGTCCAGTTGGGTCCAGTAGCTGCTGCATTTTCCACCCTAGGCTTATATTGAGTCAAAAAGTTTTCCCAGTTTTTTGTGGTAAAATTAGGTGCCTCGGCTTATATTTGGGTCGGCTTATATTCGAGTATGTACGGTAAACAGGGCAAAGCCTTGACGTACCCCACTTATCACTCCAGACCAGCCTGGGTACATGTTTTTTTATCACCACCCTTTGGACACGCCCTTTAGAATTAGCCTCAGAACCTGTGTAATTAATGTGTTCGGTCTTAAAGGGGTGAGGTTACAACCCTAGTGAGGTATTACTGCGAATGTCAGAGCGAGAGCAATAATTGTAAGGCTCCCGTGTAACTTTAATTTGGTAACCTGTAAAGGCCTTTACAGCGCCACCTATGGATGATTTAAAGCAGAGGCGTAACTAGATTTCTCAGGGCCCCGGTGCAAGAAATCATGAAGGCCCCACCCCCCAAAAGTTTTGACACTTTTTTTTCCAATGTATAACAAAGTAAAACATTTCTGTTTCTGGTTTCAACGGCGGCAATGGTGGTGAGGGGGGTGGGATCAGTGGCGGCAATGGTGGTGAGGGGGGTGGGATCAGTGGCCGCAATGGTGGTGAGGGAGGTGGGATCAGTGGTGGCAATGGTGGGGAGAGGCAAGGGATCAGTGGAGGCAATGGTGGGGAGGGGGGTGGGATCAGTGGCGGCAATGGTGGTGAGGGGGGTGGGATCAGTGGTGGCAATGGTGGGGAGAGGCAAGGGATCAGTGGAGGCAATGGTGGGGAGGGGGGTGGGTTCAGTGGCGGCAATGGTGGGGAGGGGGGTGGGTTCAGTTGCGGTGGTGGTGGGGAGGGGGGAATGGGAACAGTAATAGTGCTGGTGGACTAAAGAAACGCCTCTAAATTCACCCATAAAAGGCAAACAATTGCAGAGTGACCCTATGCGCTCAGGAGTATAGGACACATATAACACAATGCTGCTACTTATATAGAAGTAATTATAGGTAATGAAATCATGTATAAATGTTGTAATATGAATTAGATCACACAATACAAAATAGAAAAATGGCAGTAGCGCAGGAATGGTGGCACCTCCTAGCCACCTTTACGTGTTTAAAGTAAATTGAGAAAACTGACTATAATATAATAACTGAATTACTGCACACTTCAGCTTAAAATCATTTAAAAGTCCTTAAAAGTCCATAAACTCAAATGGGCAATAACTTGAAGCACACACACGTACATATAAACACACACATACATATAAACACACACACAAACACATACATACATGCACGCACATACATACACACACATACATACATACATACATACATACATGCACACACATACATATATAGATGCACATATGCACACACATACATACACACACACATACAGTACACACACATACATACATACAGTACACACACATACAGTACACACACATACATACAGTACACACACATACAGTACACACACATACAGTACACACACACACATACATACAGTACACACACATACAGTACACACACACACACACACATACATACAGTACACACACATACATACAGTACACACACATACAGTACACACACACACATACATACAGTACACACACATACAGTACACACACATACATACAGTACACACACATACAGTACACACACATACATACAGTACACACACACACATACAGTACACACACATACATACATACAGTACACACACATACATACAGTACACACACATACAGTACACACACATACATACAGTACACACACATACAGTACACATACAGTACACACACATACATACAGTACACACACATACAGTACACATACAGTACACACATACATACACACACATACAGTACACACACATACATACATACATACACACACATACATACATACATACACACACATACAGTACACACACACAGTACACACACACATACATACATACATATATATATATATAGATGCACACACATACATACATACAGTACACACACATACATACATACAGTACACACACATACAGTACACACACACACATACATACAGTACACATACATACAGCACACACACACATACATACAGTACACATACATACAGCACACACACACATACAGTACACATACAGTACACACACATACATACATACAGTACACACACATACAGTACACACACACACATACATACAGTACACATACATACAGCACACACACACATACAGTACACATACAGTACACACACATACATACAGTACACACACATACAGTACACATACAGTACACACATACATACATACATACACACACATACAGTACACACACATACATACACACATACAGTACACACACATACAGTACACACACACAGTACACACACACATACATATATATATATAGATGCACATATGCACACACATACATACACACACACATACATACAGAAAGCCTTTTTAAAAAACTGATGTACCTTCCTTCCTGTGACTTCCTGTCAGTTATTGCACTGTAGGGGGAGGCAGAGAGCACAGCACACACTCTGTTTTCACTTTACTATACGAGACCAGCTCCTTCAGTGTCGATTTATCGGGGAGCTCCGGTCTCAGCTGCGCTTGCCCCTCTTATCCCTATACATACAGGGGGCCCTCTCAGGCCCCCTGCAGCATGGGGCCCGGTTGCCATGGCGACCCCTGCGACCCCTGTACGTCCACCCCTGATTTAAAGTACAGTAGTTGGTGGGCATTCTGGGCGTGCACAATTTTAAAGTGTGACATGTTTGGTATCTATTTACTTGGCCTAACATAATCTTTTATATTTTACTATAAGAATTGTGTTTGTGTTCACTAAAATTCATTAAGTGTTTCCTAAAATTATGAAAATATTCAATTTTTTTTTTATGGGATTAAATTATTATATAGCAGAAAGTGAAAAAATGTTTTTTTTTTATTTTTTTTCAGAATTGTCGCGCTTTTTTGCTTATGGCGCAAAAAATAAAAATCGCACAGGTGATCAAATATCACCAAAAGAAAGCTCTATTTGTGTGAAAAAAGGACATCAATTTTATTTGGGTACAGCGTCGCACGACCGCGCAATTGTCAGTTAAAGTAATGCAGTGCCAAATCGCAAAGAGTGGCCTGGTCATTAAGGGGGCAAATCCTTCTGGTCCAGAAGTGGTTAAAGTAGTTTGTGGCTATTCTGGGCATGCACAATTTTAAAGTGTGACATTTTTGGTATCTATTTACTTATATATTCTTTTATATTTTACTATAAGAATTTAGAATTAAATTTGCGTTTGTGTTCACTAAAATTCATTAAAGTGTGAAAAACCGCTATGAAAATACCCCGTGATATAAAGAAAATTGCAACACCCACCATTTTATTCTCTAGGGCGTCTGCTTAAAAAATATATACCTGTAATGTTCTAAGTAATTTTCTAGAAAACAAAATGCAGATTTTTACATGTATGCCAGAAATTATGGAATTGGGTGGGTAGATAAGTGGTTAAAACCCTGAGGTCAATTGGTTGACTGCTGGCTCTCTCTTGTATTTGTTGTTCAGGCGTCACCAATAGTTGTACACACCCGATAAAAAGGAGATGAAAGGGTGAGTTGCTGGATCGAGGCCGATATATTGGCAGCCGATATGCACTTTCACCGGATATTGGTATCGGCACAGAACTGGCGGATATTGCCGATATTTTTGTGACGTCATTCTGCCTTCTTAGGCCACCTCCCTCGCTTGGGCAGCCTCGTCTGGAGTTGGGACTAGTTCCGCCGGAGTGTATCACAGCCATACACCCACCCACAGCAGCCCGGTGCCAGCCAGCCACCCACACCCACAGGCACTGTACCAGCCAGCCAGCCACAGGCACTGTACCAGCGAGCCAGCCAGCCATCCACAGGCCCTGTACCAGCCAGCCAGCCACAGGCACAGTACCTGCCAGCCAGCCATCCACAGGCCCTGTACCAGCCAGCCAGCCACAGGCACAGTACCAGCCAGCCACCCACAGGCCCTGTACCTGTCAGCCACAGGCACGGTACCAGCCAGCCACCCACAAGCCCTGTCCCAGCCAGCCACCCACAGTCCCTGTGCCAGCCACAAACCCACCACAGGGTGCCAGACAGACAGCCACCCACAGACAGGGTCCCAGACAGCCAGTCACCCACCACAGGGTTCCAGACAAACAACCACCCACAGACAGGGTGCCAGACAGCCAACCACCCACAGGCCCTGTACCAGAAAGCCAAAGGCCCTGTTCCAGCCAGCCACAGGCACTGTACCAGCCAGCCACCCACAGGCCCTGTACCAGCCAGCCACCCACCCACCACAGGGTGCCAGCTAGCCAGCCACCCACCACAGAAAAAAAAATGAACATGTTCAGTACCAGATTTGTGTCAAAAATTGTCTTAACTTTTCAAAACTTTAAATGTACAAAATATCGGCCCATATCGGCCGATACCGATACGTTGTGACCAAAATATCGGTATCGGCCCTGAAAAAAACCTATCGGTCTATCTCTAGTTCTAACCCTCCCCTACTCCATCCCAAACCAACACATTTGTTTTGGCTTTAGATATACTTCAACACCAGTAAAAAAGTATTTTTTTTTTTACCCAGCAGGTGGAGCTCTTGTTTCTTTTTCCAATGTTTAACTACCTCCATACAGCCTGTTATAAAAGTCTTGTTTGCACAGCTCAATACTGCAATGTGAGTTTTATACACACAAGAGGGTGATTCATTGCAGTGACTCATCCATCATTAGATAGCTCAGTATGAAATCTACATTGGATAAATGGAGCCCCCAAGCAGGCAGAATCTGTTTCCATGTCTCTTTAGCAAACTTTGATGAACCCATTGGCAAGAATTGCATTTTTATTTGTAAAGCACAGATTGTATACGTATTTTTAGTGACTACTTAAAGCGATATTAAACCTGAAAGCAAACACTTATTATAGTGCAGCTTACCAATGCTTAGATGTGATGGCTGCATTCGTGTTACTAAACCCACAACAATAAAATCAGTCTGTATATGTAGTAAAGCATGCTTGTTATACTCACTGTGTAACGTAAGGTATTAATCCTCTGCATTGTATAAAAAGGCTGTTTGATCCTGTCTTCTCTGATCCCCGCATTCTTTCACAGTCCCCAATCCATCTGGTGACCAAGGATATGCAAACTGTGGCCCTCCAGCTGTTGCAGAACTACAAGTCCCATGAGGCATAGCAAGACTCTGACAGCCACAAGCATGACACTCAGAGGCATGATGGGACTTGTAGTTTTGCAACAGCTGGAGGGCCACAGTTTGCAAATCCCTGGTACAGAGCCTCGGGGGCACTCTGCACATGCTCAGTTTGGTGTGTATTGCTTGAGAGTTTTTTTTCTGGGAGGGTGCATGTGATCAGCACAGGGCCAATCGGCACTGTCCAGACAGAGGGTCAGGGGTCCTGCAATCTCATAGGACAGTCAGAGGAGAATGAAATCTGAGGACTGTCCCTGATTTGGAAGAAAGTCCCTCTGTCCCTCTTTCCTCCTCATTTGTCCCTCATTTTGGTCTGCTCTATATAGTTGTAAATAAAATGCACTATTTATCTTTCAAAAAGTGTTTCCCAGTGCTAAACCTTTCACCCAATTTCTAAATTGCTGTATTTGTAAAATTCAAAAGCCAATATAAAGTAATAGTGGTGGTTAAAAAAATATAATAATAATAATCATAATAAATAAATAGAAAGCACTTGCAGGTTTAACTAATCATTTTTTTGTATAATTTTTCTTTATAGGGGCGTGGCAGGGGGTGTGCAAAAGTATGTAGGCATAGGACACCCCTCTACCACGCCTCTTAATGGAGAATTTTACCACAACTATTCCTTTATATTGGCTTTTGGAATTTGCAATGAAAATGCAGCAATTTAGAAATGGGATGAATAGTTTAGCACTGGGAAACATGTTTTGAAAGATAAATAGTGCATTTTATATACAGGTGTATAGATCAGACTGTCTTCCCTCTCCAACCAGGATCTGTACATCTGGGAGACAGTACCAGAGAAAGGTTGTCCAAACCACCAGATGAGGGTAAAGAAAATGGAGCAGCTGACCCCCCCCCCCCCTTCCCAGCAGCAGATGGTGCCCAACCCTTCAGAAGAGCTGGCAGCAGAGCAGAGTGTGGTTGGCCTCTGCCCTCAACGTACAATAGATGGAGTTCTGTTATATGCAAAGAACACCAAGATTCAAAGAAGAATACACATGACTCCACTATATGGACAATATTTGGAGTTTAACTTTACTTTTAGTGGACTTTCTCTGCACTCCCCCCAGTTTTGAAACATCCATGATGTCAACTGGTCCCCTAAACTGACCTGCATATTCATTCCTACTAATCCTTTGTACTGGGGCATTATGGTTGAAAACGAATGATGTGTCCTCTTCGGTGCAAGAAGAAAAAGTCAAATATGATGTATAAATAGAAAGTGCAGACTTGCAAAGTCTGAAATTAGATACCCTGGCGGGTTCCAACTGCCTGCGGAGCACAATGACAATAAATTAATTTTCTATCATTTGCTAATGATAACGCTGCATTGGATGGAAAAACATTATTTGCATGGAAGTATTATTCATGGGCAGACAAGTCTAAAGAATAAATTTCATTATTGTCTCTGCTGCTTTTTTTTTTCCATTTTCCTAAAAGCAAATACATTTCATTGCTGGAATAATTAACAAAGTGGTCAGGGATCAATATTAATCTCTTTCATGGGGTATCGCAAGATATATGATTTAATCTATCCGAGAAGTCTTTTATTGGAAATGTTGTAGCAGACAGATGCCAGTAAAGATGTCCCACGTGATGGCCAGATGCAGGGAGAAAGAATTGTGGGACAAACAAGGGTAAAGTTTAATGAGAATTGAAAGTGGGCATCCAAAGATCGGATATTTCTACAAATGGAATCTCTCATAGACTGTCATTTTGAGGATTTGATTTTTCTTAAACTCCAGGCAAACGGTTAAATACACAGATAAAATATACACTACCTGGTCAAAAAAAAGACGCCATCAAAAAAAAAAGGTCACACACTATTTCGTTGGCTTTGATTATGGCAGGCATTCGCTGTGGCATTGTTTCGATAAGCCTCTGCAATGTCACAAGATTTATTTCCGTCCAGTGTTGCATTCATTTTTCACCAAGATCTTGTATTGATGATGGGAGAGTCAGACCACTGTGCAAAGCCTTCTCCAGCACATCCCAAAGATTCTCAATGAAGTTCTGGATTCTGTGGTGGCCAATCCATGTGTGATAATGATGTCTCATGCTCCCTGAACCACTCTTTCACAATTTGAGCCTGATGAATCCTGGCATTGTCATCTTGGAATATGCCCGTGCCATCGGGGAAGAAAAAATACATTTGATGGAATAACCTGGTCATTCAGTATATTCAGGTAGTCAGCTGACCTCATTCTTTGGGCACGTACAGTAACCATCCTATAGAATAGTTACTGCATGCTTAGTTTAGTTAGTTGCTTAGTTAACTCCAAGTGGCAACTTTTTCTTTGGCCAGGCAGTGTATATACACTCACTGGCTACTTTATTAGGTACACCTGTTCAATTGCTTGGTAACACAAATTGCTAATTAGCCAATCACATGGCAGTAATTCAATGCATTTAGGCATCTATACGTGGTGAAGACGACTTGCTGATGTTCAAACCAAGTATCAGAATGGGAAAGAAGGGGGATTTAAGTGACTTTGAATGTGGCATGGTTGTTGGTGCTAGATGGACTGGTCTGAGTATTTCAAAAACTGCTGATCTACTGGGATTTTCACACACAGCCATCTCTCGGGTTTACAGAGAATGATCGAAAAGGGAAAATATCCAGTGAGTGGCAGTTGTGTGGACAAAAATGCATTGTTGATGTCGGAGGAGAATGGAAAGATTGAATTGAGATGATAGAAATGCAACAGCAACTCAAATAACTACTCGTTACAACCAAGGTATGCAGACTATCCTTCTCTGAACGCACAACACATCGAACCCTAAAGAAGATGGGCTACAGAAGCAGAAGGCCCCCCATGGGGGGGGGGCACTCCTGTCAGCTAAGAACAGGAAACTGAGGCTAAAATTTGCACAGGCTCACCAAAATTGGACAATAGAAGATTGGAAAAATGTTTCCTAATGAGTCTCGATTTCAACTGCGACATTCAGATGGTAGAGTCAGAATTTGGCGTAAAACAACATGAAAGCATGGATCCATCCTGCCTTGTATCAACGGTTCAGGCTGGCGGTGGTGGTGTAATGGTGTGGAGAATATTTTTTTGGCACACTTTGGGCCCCTTAGTACCAATTAGGCATTGTTTAAACACCACAGCCTACCTGAATATTGATGCTGACCATGTCCATCCCTTTATGACTACAGTGTCCCCATCTTTCGATGGCTAGGTCCAGCAGGATAATGCCCCATGTCACAAAGCTAAAATCATATCACCACTGGTTTCTTCAACATGACAATGAGGTCACTGTACTCCAATGGCCTCCACACTCACCACATCTCATCCAATAGAACACCTTTGGGATGTGGTGGAATGACAAATCTGCAGCAACTACGTGATGCTATCATGACAATATGGACCAAAATCTCTGAGGAATATTTCCAACACCTTGTTGAATCTATGCCATGAAGAATTAAGGCAGTTCTGAAAAAGGGGGTTCAACCTGGTACTAGCAGGGTGTACCTAATAAAGTGGCGTGTGAGTGTATATGGGAGCCATTTTACCTGCCAAAGGATTTCTTTTTCTCTCCATCCAGTCCTTAGATTTACTAGCAGCTCTCGGCTTCCTTTCACATGATTTTTTCTGTCTTTATACTACCTGTTAAAATGTGAAGTACGGAATGAACAAAACTGTAGCACCCTTGTAAGCAGGTGCAGTCTACTTTCTCCACTGCAGGTGGTGCTCCTCACAGTGGCATGGCAGCTGAAGAGGAAGTCAAGAGAAGCACAGTTCCTCTATGGTTTTCTGGGTCACTGGGGAAGCACCCAATTGGATGCTGTCACCCCTTGTGACTCCAGCAGCCATCTTAGTTTAGACGGAGCTTAATAAAGGCCCTAGCTCCCAGGCTTGGTGGGCTTTACGTGAGTTGGTAGAGTAGGGGCAGGTACCTTGCCTGTTGGGAACAGCACAAGCAGTAGGCAAAGGTTCCTGACAAAGAGAGAAAGTGTAGTGTCACAACTCTGTGGACATTATCCCATTTGGGCATCAGGCGGCCAGGCCACATTTCACTCTCTTAAGAGACACTGTCAACCCTAGAGAGTGAAATGTGTCCCCATTATTCTTTGCAAAATAGCTCAAGCTCTGTCAGATTGGATGGAGGGTGTGTGTGAACAGAAATTTTCAAGTCTTGCCACAGATTCTCAATTAGATTTAGGTCCTGACTTTGACTGGGCCATTCTAACACATGAATATGCTTTGTTCTAAACCATTCCATTGTAGCTCTGGCTGTATGTTAAGGGTCGGTGTCCTGCTGGAAGGTGAACCTCTGTCCCAGTCTCAAGTCTTTTGCAGACTCTAACAGGTTTTCTTCTAGGATTGCCCTATGTTTGGCTCCATCCATCTGCCCATCAATTCTGACCAGCTTCCCTGTCCTTGCTGAACAAAAACATCCCCACAACATGATGCTGCCATCACCATGTTTCACGGTGGGGACGGTGTGTTCAGGGGGATGTGCAGTGTTAGTTTTCCACCACACATGGTGTATAGCTTTTAGGCCCAAAAGTTCAATTTTGGTCTCATCTGACCAGAACACCTTCTTCCACATGTTTGTTGTGTCCCCCACATGGCTTCTCACAAACTGCAAACAGGACTTATTATTTATTATTCTTTTAACAATGGCTTTCTTCTTGCCACTATTTCATAAAGACCAGATTTGTGGAGCGCATGACTAATAGTTGTTCTGTGGACAGATTCTCCCACCTGAGCTGTGGAGCTCTGCAGCTCCTCCAGAGTTACCATGGGCCTCTTGGCTGCTTTCCTGATGAATGTTCTCCTTGCCCGGCCTGTCAGTTTAGGTGGACAGCCATGTCTTGGTAGGTTTGCAGTGCCATATTATTTTAATTTTCAGATGATGGATTGAACAGTGCTCAAAGCTAGGTATATTTTTTTTATAACCTAACCCTGCTTTAAACTTCTCCACAACTTTATCCCTGACCTGTCTGGTGTGTTCCTTGGTCTTCATGATGCTGTTTGTTCACTAAGATTCTCTAACAAACCTCTGAGGGCTTCACAAAACAGCTGTATTGATACTGAGATTAAATTACACACAACTGGACTCTATTTACGAATTAGGTGACTTTTGAAGGCAATTGGTTCCACTAGATTTTAGTCAGGGGTATCAGAGTAAAGGGGGCTGACAACAAATGCATGCCACACTTTTCAGATGTTTTTTATTTGTAAAAAATGTTGAAAACCATTTATCAATTTTCTTTCACTTCACAATTACTGTATGTGCCCGTTTGTATTGGTCTATCACATAAAATCCCAGTACCAATTACGTTTTTGGTTTTTAACATGACAAAATGTGGAAAATTTCAAAGGGTGTGGATACTTTTTCAAGGCACTGTACCTGTCATCTTCACATCGTTGGAAACCGTAAGTGTACCTGGCTGGGCAGGCATCCCTCAGGGTTGTGGTGAACTGTTGTTACATTACTTCAATACAAGTGCTCTACTGCACCTGCCTGTGTGAGTTACTGCTGCCGCACATGCTTCACTCCACCTACAAAGGAAATAGCGATTGATTTTTTTTGTCTGTTCAGGGTTTTACAGGTAGGGAGTTTGAATGCTTACCTCCTGCTTCTGAAAGAAGCTTCCAGAGCTTAGGAAGGTAGGTCCAAATAACCAGCCTGTATATTTATTATATTCCATCCAATTTCTGAAGAGGAGTGTCCAGAAGGGGGCTGGAAGGGTGGTAAATAGTCTGAAACAGACAGAGCAGAGCTCCTTCTCTCCCCCCAGGAGGGTTCCAGAGCCTAGGAGGCTGCTGCACTGAGGCAGCTCATGGACTGTGTAGCTGTTCTTGAGGCCTCAGCGGTGTCAGGCTCAGGACCTGGACGGATCTTCTTAGGAGCTTGTTGCAGGACCTTACCACAAGGGATCTGATTTGTAGAAGGACTGTCTTTCTCACTGGACCATGTCCAGGGGAAAATGGAAGGTGGCAGCTGTCCTGGGGACTTGTGAGTAAGGACCCTAAATTGATCCATGTGACTATGCAGTGTTCTGGAAATAACTTTGGATACCAATAGTTGTGCATAGGCGCAAGGTAACCGGATGTCAAAGAGCCTTCTGTCATGGTCTACTGCTGTGGAGGCTTAGACTGTTCAATATTTACAATTACCCAAGGAGACGATTGTACTCTCATAGTTACTTGCTAATCGTTCTTTGAAACATTCCATGTGCTAGCCTCCCACCTGTTAAAGTTCTTTAAGCAATAAATCTTAAAGACATACCTATAGCCGCAGGTGCCCATGAAAGTCCCACAGGACTTACTCACGATGTCCCAGGAGCTGACTGCCACCAATTTCCATAGGACACTCTTCAGTGAGGGAGACAAATGATCCTTCCTCAGACCAGAGCTCCTGGACAGTGGTCTCCTGCAAAAATCTTTCAGCAAACTGTTGTTAGGTCTCAGCAACTACTGAGACTCAAACTTCACATCTTCTGTCCCACTAACTGCCTCCAAGGGACAGCTGCCCTAGAAGAACTGGACCCCTTCTAACAGAGGAAAGAACATTCTAGAAAGGCTCCCTAAATATTTATCACCTTCCTTAGCCATTACCTTAGCCAGTATCTCTCAAGGATTGGCCAAGGTCTGAGAAATATTCCTAACTGAGTGACTGACCCTCTCTGCTCTATTTTCTAGAAGCTCCCTCCAGAAACAGGCAGGAGCAATCAATCACTAAGCTTAGGAAACCCTGACAAGACCAAAAAACCCCAGATCCTTGTTCCACTGACTATAGTGAAGCCTAAATGTCATGGGCTTGCAATAGTGTTTGGCAGCTTACCTGCTCCTTCATGTCTGCATTAGAGGTCAGATTCCCCTTCTGGCTCCTTTTTATCGTCTCTCCTTCCTGTTCGGCCCCACCCCTGGCCATCACAGAAAGTCTATATTAACCAGTGCACTGCAGGTCTGCTTTGCTGTTCAACAGTGTTTGTTAGTATTTTCCTGTCTGCCGTGTGCTTGATCTACCTTTCTGACTCTGACTCGCTTGTCTCTGACTACTCCTGTTTCCCTGTGACCCTGATCTTTTGCCTGTCCCTTGGTTATCCTCGTCTGCCTGTTGCCCCGACCTCGGCTTACCCATCTCTATCACTTGTGTCCTTAGTGGCTGCTTCCCTTCTCTCCCTGCGGAGCGTGACTCGGGGGACCCCAGGGGCCGCGACCTGGTCCCAGCTGCAGCCAAGTCCATCCTCACCACTAGAGGCTCTGGTGAACACCTGCTGGGTCTTAGACACCGCATCCTGGGGAATCTTGGGCTCACGTTCCGGTCCATCCACAGCAGTCAGATATTGGGTTTGCTACCTTGCGCCTCACCCCTGCCTCCAACAGGGTGCAGTTATCACCTGGCCACAGGTGACCTGACACTAAAAACTAAGTTTAGCCAAACAGAGGCAGAATGCTACATAATGTATAGTTCCAAGAACCAGGTGAATAGGTGAATGAACAACAGAGTGTTCATAGTGAAGCATTGTAGAGTAAAGAATGTTTAGTGCCACATACGGAGAAGAACAGGGTGGAGATGAGAATTCACAGCACAGTGTGCCCAGTGGAGCAATATCGAGTATAGACTGTATAGTGTCTCTGCAGAGAAGAGCAGTTTGGATAGAGGATTTCATAGCACATTGTGCATAGTGCAGTAGAGTAGAGTTTAGAATGTATAATGCAATTTCCAAAGCAGAGAAGGGCGAAGTGGGATATGTACAGCATAGTGTGCATAGTGGAGCAGTGTAGAGTATAGAATGTATTGTGCCACGTACAGAGAAGAGAAAGGTAAAGAGGGGAAGGTATTGCACAGAAGTGTGCATAGTGGAACCGTATAGTAGAGTATAGAATGTATAATGCATTGTAAAGTGAAGAGCAGAGTGGAGATGCGAATTCACAGCACAGTATGCAAAGTGAGCAGTGTAGAGTACAGAATGTATTGTGCCATGTACAGAGTAGGTTGGAGAGGGGAATGAACAGCACAGTATGCAAAGTGAAGCAGTGTGGAGTATAGAATGGATGGAACCATGTACACAGAAGAGTAGGGTGTAGTCAGGAATGTATAGCACAATGTGCATTGAGGAGCAGTGTAGAGTATAGAATGTATGGTGCCATGTACAGTGCAGAACATGGTAAAAAAGGGGCATGTATAGCCCAGTGTGCATAGTGGGGCAGTTAGAGTATAGAATAAATGGTGCCATGTACACAGAAGAGTATGGTGAAGTCAGGAATGTATAGCACAATGTGCATAGCAAAGCAGTGTAGAGTATAGATTATATGGTGCCATGTACAAAGAAGAGCATGGTGGAGAGGGGAATGTACTGTATAGCACAGTGCAGTGTACATAGTGGGGCAGTTAGAGCATTAAATATATGGTGCCACATACACAGAAGAGTGCAGTGGAGTCAGGAATGTATATGCAAAGTGTGCATAGCGATAGTGAAGCAGTGTAGAGTATAGAATATATAATGCAATGTACAGAGCAGATCAGAGTGGGGAGGGGCAGTATAGCACAGTGTGCATAGTGAAGCAGTGAAGAGTATAGAATGTATGGTGCCAGGTACTGAGAAGAGTAGGGTAGAGTCAGAAATGTAAAGCACAGTGTGCATAGTGGAGCGGTGTAGAGTATAGAATGTATGGTGCCAGGTACTGAGACGAGTAGGTTAGAGTAAGAAATGTATAGCACAGTGTCCATAGTGGAGCGGTGTAGAGTATAGAACGTATGGTGCCAGGTACTAAGAAGAGTAGGGTAGAGTAAGAAATGTAAAGCACAGTGTGCATAGTGGAGCGGTGTAGAGTATAGAAAGTATGGTGCCAGGTACTGAGAAGAGTAGGGTAGAAAAAGAAATGTATAGCACAGTCTGCATAGTGGAGCAGTGGTGCGTATAGAACGTATGGTGCCAGGTACTGAAAAGAGTAGGGTAGATTAACAAATGTATAGCACGGTGTGCATAGTGGAGCGGTGTTGTGTATGGAATTTATGGTGGCAGGTACTGAGAAGAGTAGGGTAGAGTAAGAAATGTATAGCACAGTGTGCATAGTGGTGCGGTGTAGCATATAGAACTTATGGTACCAGGTACTGAGAAGAGTAGGGTAGAGTAAGAAATGTATAGCACAGTGTGCATAGTGGAGCGGTGTAGAGTATAGAACGTATGGTGCCAGGTACTGAGAAGAGTAGGGTAGAATAAGAAATGTATAGCACAGTGTGCATAGTGGAGCGGTGTAGACTATAGAACGTATGGTGCCAGGTACTGAGAAAAGTAGAGTAAAGTAAGAAATGTATAGCACAGTGTGCATAGTGGAGCTGTGTAGAGTATAGAACGTATAGTACCAGGTACTGAGAAGAGTAGGGTAGAGTAAGAAATGTATAGGACAGTGTGCATAGTGGAGCGGTATAGCGTATCGAACTTATGGTGCCAGGTACTGAGAAGAGTAGCGTAGAGTAAGAAATGTATAGCACTGTGTGCATAGTGGAGCAATGTAGAGTATAGAATGTATGGTGCCAGGTACTGAGAAGAGTAGGGTAGAGTAAGAAATGTATAGCACAGTGTGCATAGTGGAGCGGTGTAGAGTATAGAACGTATGGTGCCAGGTACTGAGAAGAGTAGGGTAGAGTAGGAAATGTATAGCACAGTGTGGATAGTGGAGCGGTGTAGAGTATAGAACGTATGGTGCCAGGTACTGAGAAGAGTAGGGTAGAGTAGGAAATGTATAGCACAGTGTGCATAGTGGAGCAGTGTAGAGTAAAGAACGTATGGTGCCAGGTACTGAGAAGAGTAGGGTAGAGTAAGAAATGTTTAGCACAGTGTGCATAGTGGAGCGGTGTAGAGTATAGAAGGTACGGTGCCAGGTACTGAGAAAAGTAGGGTAGAGTAAGAAATGTATAGCATGGTGTGCATAGTGGAGCGATGTAGAGTATAGAACGTATGGTGCCAGGTACTGAGAAGAGTAGGTTAGAGTAAGAAACGTATAGCACAGTGTGCATAGTGGAGCGGTGTAGAGTATAGAGCGTATGGTGCCAGGTACTGAGAAGAGTAGGGTAGAGTAAGAAATGTATAGCACAGTGTGCATAGTGGAGTGGTGTAGAGTATAGAACGTATGGTGCCAGGTACTGAGAAGAGTAGGGTAGAGTAAGAAATGTATAGCACAGTGTGCATTGTGGAGCGGTGTAGAGTATAGAATGTACTACAGAGCAGAACAGTGGAGATAGAGCACTGTATGCAGAGCCTGTTACTCTGAAATATTTTACAGCATTCCCAGAGGTATATTTGTTCCTATAATAACCCACCATCCCCATGGGAGGAGTTGCCAGGTATGTGTGTATTTTGACACCTACGTGCAGCTGGCTGCAAATAATTACAAAGCCACAAACCCTTCAGCCTCATAACAGCAAATTATCAAAGTCCAAGAATAATCTACAACAAAGTGCATTCTTCCTGACAAGATAATGACAAGATTATAAGAAAAAAGAGTTCCTCTGGCAATTGTACTGCAGAATGTGTTTATTCTATTAAAAATAGATAATAATATATTTCTTTCATCAGTATGTGAAGACATTCTATAAAACCAATTGATTGATAGTATTAATGCTGTCCATCAAGCACCTTTTCCCCTGCGTCTTGGACATCAGCCGCTATATTATGAGGATCTCTGTGACTTTTTATCCTGTGGGTGATTCTATGAGCCTAATAGCCTTCCCCATGAGCCACATTACCCACCCTTGCTCTTTTTGGACCCTCTGTTTGCTCCGTTCTTTGTTTATTAATCCATTTAATCTGGGTCCTAGTCTACATTTTTAAGCCTGAGCCTCTCTGCCACGCTCTTCACAGTAGGTCACCCTGTTTCCCTTCCTTATTTGGACTGAATGCGACTAGAGCCAACGGCAGTGGAACCTCTAACCTATAACCATGGCCCTGTAGGCAGGTGCTGTCTACTTTCTCCACTGCAGGTGGTGCTCAACCACAGTGGCATAGCAGGGGGAGAAGAAGTCAAGAGGAACACATTTACTCTATGTTTTTCGGGGTCAATGTGGAAGCTATCCAATTGGATGCTGTCACCCTATGTGAATCTTGGTTCAGGCAGAGCCTATTTAAGGTCCTGGCTCCCAGGCCTGGCGAGAATTTCACATGTGGGTAGTGTAGGGCCAGGTCATTGTCTGACAGGGACAATGATTAGTGGCAGGGAGAGGTTCCAGACTAATAGAGAAAGGATAGGGACACGCCATTCTGGAGACCTACCCATTTGGGCTTGGGCCAGCCAGGCCATAATGCGTCCCTCAAGAAAGACGCTGTTGGCACATCTGAGACTTGCTCTGCTACTCATTGCTGATATTGCCGTGAGTGTTCCCAGTCAGATGCCTTCCGGGTGGGTTTGTTGTGAATTACTAGATTCTGCATTAATAATATAATACAATAATAAGTAAAAACAGAGGGGATTGTGAGACTTTGAATGAGTACAGTTAGATATATATGTATGTGTGATTGTATTAATGTCATGGATAACCAATGAAATCCCAAAACGGGGACCCATAATGAATTGACATTCAATATATCATTCATAATTGATAAAATGGCATGAATAAATTATAAATCATATATATAATTAATATAGGTAAAAATAAATGCAGTAATAATATATTCAGAATCATTAGTAATAAATAACAGATTTATTGTGACAACTAATTCTCTGTAGGTACACAATCTTTAAATATACATACATTACTAAGACCGAGAAAATGGGGACCTACAGAGGGCTGACACATGGTTCACATATTCAATTAGAAATTCATAACCTAAAATATAACATGTATCGATACCAATAACAGGTCATATATATAAGAAATCCATATAGCCAAAACCACATTCGTAACATCTCTGGAATGATTATTCATAAAGAACAAGTAAAATATGAGAATATATTTTTTGTAGACACATAATCTTGCATTATAGCGGGCTTGTGTATGATGACTAAGTAATTGTAGGCTTGACGCGTTTCGTGGACCTCCGTCCACTCATCAGGAGCATAAGAATTAAATTATGTGTCTGTAAATATAAATTTGAATTGTATTAGAATGATGATATAAACAAGAGGGAAATGGAAATATATATCAGGGTATACATGGAGTTGATACTACCTTGAGCGGTGTAATGTCTACAGAAAGTCCAATCCTAGAGAGGAGGCACAGGGTTGAGCCGGGAGATGCCTGACCTGGGGCTGAGGCATGGATAGCATCCAATAAAATGGGGATAAGCAGTAAAAGAATAAAAAGCCCCATGTGAGAGTGTGAAAGGACAGTGGATGACCAAGGAATTCGTCAAGAAGTAAAATAGTAAGTACTTCAATACCAGTAAATTCTGAAATTATATGATAAAATATACTTTGTTTAGTTTGAATTTTTCTAATAAAATAGAGATATAACTGGTAGTAATAAAGGAAAGAGAAAATAATATGTTCAGATGTAGCAAATTCTCTATATAGTAGATGAAAGTCAGTAAACCACCAGGGAGAATACCGTCACCATTGGAGATACCAAGGAATTACCTAAAAATGCTAGACCCATAATACAATAATAAGTTCTGTTCTCTGCAACCGGACTCTGTGTGATTACTGTCGCTACACCAAACTGCACCTCCCCATGGTCCCTTTCCCTAATCACCTCCTACATAACTCACTACCCATAAAATAACTACATAATATGTCCTATGTACAAGGAACATGGCACAGTTCCGGGTTCAGCTCAAGAACTGCTTTATACATCTTGCTCAAAGTTCAAAGTTTACAAACTTTGCAGCAAACCACATTGAAGTCTATGGACGAGAGAAAAATTGGGGCGGGGGGGAGGAGGTTGGGGTAATCTTGCTATTCAATTCTAGCCATTTGTAGGGCTTAAAGTAAGCTATTGTCTAACAAAAGTTGGAGAAAGCTAGGCACTGAGATGGGGACAAAGTATCTCACTATTAATCTCTCCTTGTGCAAGGGATTTCTTCCCCCAACAAAAATCTGGTAAAAGATGTTCAGTCAATGTGTTTAGGCATTCTCACACTGCTGGTTCCTATTGAGAAGTGCTGAAGGTCCTGTTTGGAAAGTGTTTGGGAAATGTTAGCGGCAAACCTAGGACCACCTGGACATATCTGTAACAGCGGTCTGCTGTGTTTACATTGCGATTGCGGGTGCCCGGCTGACATCGCAGCCGCCGGACCCCTGATTGGCTCCTCCTCCAGCCAATCAATGCGTGCGCGCCTCCAGTGGCGCGCATGCGCTCACACTACCTGCTACACGAAGCAACATTCATGTACGTTGTTTCGCGTAACAGAGTTGACCTGCCGCCGTATAACTATGGTGGCTGGTCGACTCTGTTACGCGAAACAACGTACATGAATGCTGCTTCGTGTAGCAATTAGTGTGAGCGCATGCGCGCCACTGGAGGCGAGCGCATGCATTGATTGTCTGGAGGAGGAGCAAATCAGTGGGTCCGGCGGCTGCGATGTCTGCCGGGCACCCACGATCATATGTAAACACGGAAGACCGCTGTTCTGTCAGTGATGAACACAGGGATCCTGTGTTCCTCCTATTTAGGAACACAGGTCTCTGTGCTCATCCAGTAAGCCCATCCCCCAGACAGTTAGAAAGCATTCTGCAGGCACACATTTGACCCTTTGCTCACCCCCTGGTATTAACCCCTTCCCCGCCAGTGTCATTAGTACAGTAACAGTGCATATTTTTTAGCACTGATTACTGTAATAATGTCACTGGTCCCCCCAAAAGTGTCAAAAATGTCAGTTAGGGGTCCGATCTGTCCGCCGCAATGTCGCAGTCCCGCAAAAAATTGCATATCGCCACCATTACTAGTAAAAAAAAAATGACATAAATCTATCCCCTAGTTTGTAGACGTAATAACGTATGCGCAAACCAATCAATATACACGTATTGGGATTTTTTTACCGTAAAGATGTAGCAGAATAGAAATTGGCCTAAAATGATGAAAAAATTAGATGTTTTTCAATTTTTTTTTATTGATAATGTTTTATAGCAGAAAGTAAAAAATATTGTTGTTGTTTTTTTTCAAAATTGTTTTTTTTTTATAGCGCAAAAAGTAAAAATCACAGAGGTGATCAAATACCACCAAAAGAAAGCTCTATTTGTGGGGAAAAAGGACATGATTTTTATTTGGGTACTGCGTCGCATAACCGCACAATTGTCAGTTAAAGTAATGCAGTGCCGTATCGCAAAATAGGGATTGGTCATTAAGGGGGTAAAACCTTCCAGTCCTTAAGTGGTTATCTCTTCCCCCATACATCTAAATAATTTTCATTAGTAACCACTGAATTAATGGTTGTGACAAAGTGGGTGGGAACAGAATTGGCCCTTGAAGGGTGGACAACAGCAGCTAAAAGATCGGTTGTAACTTTATACCGAAATACTGAATTTAGCATTTTAATCCAACCCAATCTGCAGGAGCACAAAGATGCTATCATCTACATAGTTGCCAATATGGGATAAATAGTTGAAAGGATTAAGAAGGAAAATGTGGCCACCACTGAACATGTGTAGGCATGGCCAATAAAGTTTTGTTGTGTACAATGTAAGGCTTGTGGTGTGGGAGTAAAATTAACCCCATCATTAGTGGCACTGGCAGGCTCAAGCTGTACCAAGAACCCCCACCACAGGAATGGCACTGGGAAGACTATTAAAACTTGCTCAGGGCAATTGCAAAATTGCCTGAGCAAAAACCCTCAGAGATTCTGTTCCCAAGCTCCTGTTCCCCTGACCTCTGTTCCAGTTTCTGATACCCAAAATAACCGTTGACTGTTTCTTGAAGGCCATTGTTATGTGCCTGTCCTGACCTCTCACCTGTTTGACCAGGACTTCTGTATCATACTTTGTTACTTTCATCCATTTCCAGTCTAGATAGATTGAAAATGCGCTGCCAAACTGCAGCATATTTGGGCACAAAAGTAGTTAGAAAAGTGCCACATTTTCTTTTACATTTCCAGTCTAGGTCAAACCCAGGCATGTCCAACCTGCGGCCCGGAACTGCAGGCAATATGGCCCACTGACCCCTGACAATTTTTTTTGCTGGGGGGTAAGGAAGTCAGGTCGAGGGCATGGGCACAGCAGATTCCAACTAACAGTAGGCAGAGGCTGCCCCAGTGGGAAGGGGAGCATGTGCAGTGTTTCTGACTACTACCACCATGACCACTTCTTCAAATCACTGAAGTGGTCATGGTGGTTTGAGTGTTCCTTTATTATCTCTCAGAAGAAGTAAACCTCTGTATACTGATTTAATTTCATTTGATCATCCTCTAGTTGTGTTAAATTAGTGGGGGGGGGGGGGGACGCGGCCGCGCGGGAAGGGCGCGGCAGCATTTTATTACTTTTTATGCGGCCCGAGAAAATTTCTCTACACTCAATGTGGCCCAGAGAAACCAAAAGGTTGGACACCCATGGCCTAACCAGAGGGCCGCAACCTAGGAGCCTTCCATGGCAAAACCCATCACTCCTTGTAAGGTACTATGGTGATCACCCTGCAAAAATCCATTTGCTTGGGCATCGGGCAAGGTGAAAGATGCTTCTGGCAACCTAAACCATGGTAAAAATGCTTCACTAAAGAAATTAAGGCTGGCCAAACATTATACAATTTTCTTGTACAATTTCCCTTTAGATTTACCAAAACCATATAATATGAACACTTTCAATTTGTATGCAGTCAAGCAGACCCTTGCACTACATAGTTGAAAGTAAATCTAAAGGTAATTGAATAAGAATATTGTATAATGTATGGCCAGCCTAACTCCCGGTCTTCAAAAATATAATTTATGGTGTGTTTTTTGCCTATGGAGAAGGCACCCCCCACAGAAAGAAGGTTGACCTCATCGGTGGTAAATGGCAATGGTGGTCAACCAAAGCAGATAGCCATCAAGTCAAAGCCAAAGGCAGAGCTTGAAGTTGGCGGGGCATATAAAGTTATGTAATGTGTGTTCTTGCAGCAGGAACTTAGTCAAGCGGAACCTTTGGGTTCCTGTCATTTATGCTTTGTATTACCTATAAGAAGCTAATAAGCTGCTGGGCTGACCCTGAATTAGCATAATAAAGAATATGAAAAAGTAGAGAAAAGGGAATGTCAAAAATGACAAATTCAATGTTGAATGAAAGAAAGAAGAAATTACATGCAAGGATAAGAGTAAGTATTTATATACAGGCCTTTATTAACATAATAAAAATACATAACTAAAGGTCAAATATCATTAAAATGGAATTATTATAAAAAGTACATATCCACAGCAAAGGTTATATGTGTTTTCATAGCTTCAAATGGCGCCCTCTCCAAACTCTGTTATTACCACACATACAAAGGTTGCTAATTTAGCAGGAAAAAGCAAGAAAGATTGTAAGCAGGTGTATGTCAAATGTGTATGCTTTAATACAATGTTCTATTGTTTCCTAGTGAAATATGCGTTTAGACTTCTGTATTGTAGTATAAGTCTGTTGCACTGTTTAGTTGTGTTTGCCCTGCAAAAGTGGTGCATCTGTAGAGGTAAGGGTGAAAGAGTATGGAAACCCAACATTTCATATTCCTGATGTGTGCCTTCTATACCATTTCCTTGTATAAAAAAGTACCCTGTTCTCTTTGTATTGCTTGCTTTGTGTAAAATACCTGGTGTTCCTGCCAGTCCCTCTGCTTTCCTGTTAACAACTGACTACACTAGGCACAGGAGCACAGCATGGTCAGTTCTCTAGCTGTGCTGGGAACTCAGCGTGCTCTCCTACAATGATTAGACCTGTCCTGACACACCCCCCTGCACAGCCATTCACTGGGAAGTGCAGTATATTGAAGTTTCTCCTCCCCCAGGCTTACACAATCCAATATGGAGGTTGATGCTTGTCATACTAGATACCGAAATTTACAGAGTAACAGATAAACAATTATTTCTATAGTTATGCTCCCATTGTATGAGGAGGTATAGCAGGTATTCAGTTGTTATGGTCTGGAGTAGTGGTCTTCAATCTTTCCACACAAAGAGCCATTTTACTGTCCTTCAGACTTTAAGGTTTCCAAACTGTGGCCAGAGTACAAAATGCCCCAGCATCAGTGGGGGTAAGTAATGCCCCAGGATTGGTCATCAGTGGACATAAAGAAATTACAAGGGGTCAGTAGAAGGAGGACTAGTGCCCCATCATTAGTAGTGGGAAGATTAATGCCCTATTGTTTGTGGCAGTGGAAGAAATAGCCCCCCTCCTTCCATTTGTGTCACTGGGAAGGATAATGCCCTATTGTTGATGTCAGTGGGAAGAACTATGATGTTGGTGTTTGTCACATACCTGATCAGTGGACATAAAGAAATTACAAGGGGTCAGTAGAAGGAGGACTAGTTCCCCATCATTAGTAGTGGGAAGATTAATGCCCTATTGTTTGTGGCAGTGGAAGAAATAGCCCCTCCCCCCCCCTTCCATTTGTGTCAAAGGGAAGGATAGTGCCCTATTGTTGGTGTCAGTGGGAAGAATTATGATGTTGGTGTTTGTCACATACCTGATGGTAGAGCCTGACATTTTGAGGAAGGTCTCTCTTACAGCTCTGGCTCAGGGACCACTGATAGTGAGATAGTGCCCACAATAGCACGGTGAGGTATGAGTGCCTGTAAATTGTCCAGCAGACCACATGGATGAAGAGCAGGTGCTTCACCAGGAATGGATCAGATGGCCAACACAGCAGATGGCAGCAAGAGCAGCAGACCCAGGACTGGGCAGACAGCAGGCTGGCAGTTGCTTGGCAGGTAGGTGACCAGTCACAGGTGCAGGGAAGATTGGTAATACGGGGTAGGCGGATGACCAGCAGGGACCAGGTAAGTAGTGTATGAAGCTGAGCAGACAGATAACAGGATGCGTAGTCAGACAAGCCAGGTCAGCAACAGACGGTCAGGTATAGGCATGGACAGCAGTCAGGAGAATGGCCATGGTACAGGGAGAGGTCATCAACACTGGAGCAGGCAGATGAGTAAGAGGCAAGTGGATTTCAAAGACAGGCCGAGGTCAGGCCAGGTAGCGTTCAAGCGTGCTCAGGACCAATCATAGGAATCAAGAACAGGAACGGGCACAGAAACAGAGGAATAGCTGCAGATCAGACAGCAACCAACTAGTGCAGCTGCTGAACTTATATAGGTCACTTGACGCCAGTATTAGTGGTGAATGCGCACACACCTGCGCATGAGCATATGCGCAGCCTGTGCACCGCAAGACGAACACCTGCAAGCCCCCACATCAGCGTGTGCCTCGGAGCTTTATTTTCACTATGACCAGCGCATTCCTGTTGTTGGGAGGAATAGTGCCTCCGTATTGATGCTAATGGGAGAAATAGTGACCCATTACTGATGTCAATGTGAGGTGTAGTGTTCCATCATTTATATTAGTTGAAGGAATTATGCCCCATTGTTGATGTCAGTGGAAGAAATAGTGCCTCACATCACCGGGAGGTATAATGACCCAAGGGAAAGCAAAGGGCTGCATTTGTTTATACTAAAAAAGAAGGGTGGCGCTCACTGGTATCTGTATATAGTTTGGCTCTATGGATGAAAAACTGGAGAGTGTCTCTGGATGATCATGACAATTTATTGAGATCAAGAAGTAAAAATAAGCATATAAAATCTGACAAACCAGTCCCAAAGCTCCTGGACCTCCTTAAGGTGCTGTGGGATTCCCTGATGAAGAAGAGGGGAATTCTTGTAGCATCAGATGGTGCCAAATGGAGGAAAACGATCCCAGTACGTCACTGTGGTGATCCCCGGCTGAACGGGTACTGTGTGCGGCCGCTACACAGACCCAGGGTCGGGTTGTCCTCAGTTCACCGGATCGCCGGATCTTCCACGGTGACCGGAAGTGATGCAAGGATCGCGTCACCGGAAGTGACGGTCAGCAGATCGGTGGGAAGCTGGGCTGGTTACAGGCATTGACTCGCAAGCTTTCTGGTTGCCGCAACTACATGTTTCGTGCGCCTGCTCTTTGTCAAGTCCCTTCTTTTTTAGTATAAACAGTTTGTGACATCATCCCATGTTAAGGGTCTGGCAGCCTTGGTATAGCAAGATTACAATTGGTCATGCCATGTTATCACAGTATTTGGGTCTATGATTGCCTAGGGATTTGTCTGTAGGATCAGCGCCTGGACTTTTTTCTGTGTTTAAAAGGGCTGCATTTGGCCTATGGGCCAAAGTTTGGAGACCACTGGTCCAGAAGAAGATTGAAATAAGGCTAACAATGGTTTTTTTTTTGGTTTTTTTTCGTAAGCTCATTGGTGGGATTGGATGGCACCTACAGTATGTTCCTGATAGGATGGAAGAGAATCCATGGCTGGTGTCAATGGTGTCATGATGTTCATTTGTAGGTCAAGTGGCAAAGGAGGTAGGCCAGTGACAAGGTTATGTTGCCTTCCCTATACTTTGCACTTCAAAGGCACAGCAGGGGTGGGTAAATGAAAATAGTTGTTCTTTTAGCGAGGCCCCATAAAAATAAGTGCTTACATAAAAGTATTTTCGGCTCCTATAAATTAACATTTTCCCAACATCATTTTTGTTGAATTTGTTTCTTTCTGTGAAATCATTCATCTATAACAGAGTTCTGTACATACATTCGGTTGAACACAAAGTACACTATATTTCATGTGTCCGTAATTGTGGAAGGTGATTTTGGTTTAATAAGAGACTGATACATAATGATCATAGGTCAGAATGGGGGCTGAGGGGCCCAGTTTATGCATCAGTCATTTTGCTCATTACAGAGCAGAAGTAGAACAGATAGCATGCAGAGCCAAAGTGATAAGACCCAGAGAGAAATTGATTAAAGGGAAGTCTTTACACAGATGTTGCATCTGAAAACATGCATTTAATGAGCTCAGGCTTGTTTACGCCTTTGTTTTTACAACTAAATTGCAGAAGAAGACCACCCTGCCTCTGAGAGCAAAGCAGTCTGCAAACTTTACAAAGCAAGAACTTTTCTTCCAAAGAGTTAATGCCACTAACCTCATTTTTTTATGAATAATAATAATTATAATAATATCACTCATCCTGTATCATATAAAGAGAGGAGAGTACCTCCTGTTTCCTATTAGCGTTAATAAAAGGTTCTTACACAGCTTTATGCATTCATGGAGCACCTCCCTCTCTGCTCTCCTCCTTCTCTCTTTTTCTCTTGTTTTATGTTACACTCTCTGCCTTGGTGGTTCCTTTTTCTCTTTTCTTCTGATCCTTATTCTTTCACTTTCACTTTCAATGATAATGGTAAACAGGACAAATAGAGAGGGAGAATCTCCTTAACAGGTGCACACACCACAATAAAAACTGACAGGGGTTCTAATCCATTGCCACTCTATCCAAAACTAAAAAAAAGCTTTGCCTTTAGTTATACTTAAAGTTTAGATATATCAACGTTTCTCGTTTGATTTTAGTAAAAACAAGGCCACATTAAACATTACTCTTAGACTTGGTTCACACTACCGCGACCATAAGTCACCCCATGACGGAGCGACTTTTTACCATGACTTTACCGTGACTTTACCGCGACTTCAGCGTGACTTGTGAATTATTTAAAGCCACTTATATGATAGACGACTTTGTATTTGGCCAATCAGAATATGATGTGTTGTGACCTAATTCCCCTTTTCTGTTTTATTTTTTACTCATTTCCTCATTGCCCACCAGTGCCACGTATCAGTATCCACCAGTGCCACGTATGTGTCCACCAGTGCCACTGCCCACCAGTGCCACGTATCAGTATTCACCAGTGCCACTGCCCACCAGTGCCATGTATGTGTCCACCAGTGCCACTGCCCACCAGTGCCACGTATCAGTGTCCACCAGTGCCACTGCCCACCAGTGCCATGTATGTGTCCACCAGTGCCACTGCCCACCAGTGCCACGTATCAGTGTCCACCAGTGCCCCGTATCAGTGCCACGTATCAGTATCCACCAGTGCCACGTATCAGTGCCACGTATCAGTGCCCCGAATCAGTGTCCACCAGTGCCACGTATCAGTGTCCACCAGAGCCACGTATCAGTGCCACATATCAGTGCCACGTATCAGTGTCCACCAGTGCCACTGCCCACCAGTGCCACTTATCTGTGTCCACCAGTGCCACACAGACCAGGCAGAGATAATGGTATATAGCAGGGGTCTTCAAACTACGGCCCTCCAGCTGTTCAGGAACTACAATTCCCATCATGCCTAGTCATGTCTGTGAATGTCAGAGTTTTACAATGCCTCATGGGATGTGTAGTTCTGCAACAGCTGGAGGGCCGTAGTTTGAGGATCCCTGGTATATAGGAACTGTAGGCATGGCTGCAATGTGGGGAATGCCTGGCTAATCTCTTTCTTCTTCCTGGAAAGTCTGATAACAATTCGCTTGACAAAAGATAAGGATCCGACTTGGAGGCGACTCCCATTGAAGACTATTGGCACAAGTCGGATACAAGTCGCCTTGAAGTAGTACAGGACCCTTTTCTGAATTCGGAGCGACTTCAATAGTGCATATTAAGACGGCTCTCTTTCATTTACATTGCATTTGTTATGACAAGCGACTTGGGGCGACTTGAGGGCACACAAGTCGCCTGACA
This sequence comes from Pelophylax lessonae, assembly GCF_965119305.1. NCBI lineage: Eukaryota > Metazoa > Chordata > Amphibia > Anura > Ranidae > Pelophylax > Pelophylax lessonae. The sequence continues at coordinate 46,138,527 of NC_138768.1, read as the reverse complement.
AGTCGTACTAGTGTGAATGGAGCCTTAAAGTGATTGTAAAGTCTTGTTAAAAAATAAATAAATAAAAATAACAAACATGTTATACTTGCTTCTCTGTGAAGTGGTTTTGCACAGAGCAGCCTGGATCCTCACCTTATACAGTTCTTCGCGGTAAACCCAGGGAGGCAATACAACCTCTGCAGTGTATTAATGTACTTTTCCTAAACAAAATGCTGTACATAAAATCTATTACAATTGGAATACAAAACAACACTGGCAGATATACATACAGGACATGCTACCTACTTCCTAGCGAATAAGCATTAATAATGGTCTGTATACAATAGGAATATGCTAAAAGTTTACTTAGTTCAGGGTATCATGATCTTCATAAGTAACCAGGACCCTAGGCTGTACTGTACTCTACTAGCGATTGCAAAAAGTCAGACGATAGTATCATCCTCAGGTGTAGGTTCTTATGGCACAGACCTTCATTGTTGTGATGTCATTATGGAGTCCTCCTGTCTGCTTATCCTGCTGGATTTTTTTTTTTTTTCAAAATATACATTTTTATTGAGATTATGCGAGGAGTACAGGCTTAAATCACAAGAGAACAGTGTCAAATCAAAGGGATCAACTAGAATAGGGACAACATTCTATACAGAAGGGTATGTATACTCGCCTTATAGAAAAATAGAATATCCTGCTGGATTTTTATTTATCAGCCTCCATTTCCCAGAAGAAGCCTATTATGGGGAAACTCGTTGGGAGGAGCTGGATTGGTGACGTCAATACGCACTGGTGTACCGGCAAGTTCCGCGGCCGTGCTTTGTGAGTCCGTACACCGCTTTTTACTTTTTATACACTGTAAGTGCAATAGCCCTTTAATAAATGATTTTCAATTATATATACAGTATATAAAAAGTGCAGCGCTTCAAGAAAAGTCCATATAGGTGACTCAGGTAAAGGTCAGTATAAAAGAGTCCAAAAGTGCAAGTTCTAAATCATAGTGCCATGCGATTGCTGAGGAATAGGACAATCATGTTGACGGACCAGGAATTTAATATACTACACTATGAAAATTTCCTGCTGATTTTTGATCCCTATGTGCCTCAGTTTATGGTGTGGATGAGTTCCTTATATAGGGAGGAGTGATACCGTCCAGTGGCTGTGTGATCCCTGGTAAATCACACAAAAAGCACTATGAGAGTAGTGGTCTATCCCTGACGGTAAGGGTCAGTGTGTAGAATACTGCCGGTGGAGGATCTATCATGACACTATGATTTGGAACTTGCAATTTTGGACTTTTTTATTGTGACCTTTCCTTGAGTCACCTATATGGATTTTTCTTGAAGTGCTGCACTTGTACATTTTATTTGTTACCATTTATTGCCAGTGAATTGCGCTACCTGTTTTTTCTCATATATTTTCAATGTAAGTGCGGGTTAAGTGTGTTTAATATATATTTATATTTATATATTTTATATTTTGGATATCAATACTGATATGAAATGAGTAATGTGTTGGGAATGAAAGAATGCCACATCGTTTGATGGAAATTACAATTTTGACCCTACAGAGGACTGAAATTAAAGACACCCAAAAATCTAAGTGAAAAAATGATGCAGCAGGCTAGTCCATTTTTTTGCAGAAATTTCATTGCAGCAATTTAAAGTGGTACTCAGTAGTTTGTATGGCCCCCACGTGCTTGTATGCATGTCTAACAATGTCAGGGCACGCTCCTTTTGAGACGACGGATGGTGTCCTGGGGTATTTCCTCCCAGATCTGGACCAGGGCATCACTGAGCTCCTGAACAGACTGAGGTGCAACCTAGTGGCGTCAGATGGACCAAAAAATAATGTCCCAGAGGTGTTCTATTGGTCAGGCGAGCGTGGGGGCAATTTAATAGTATCAATTCCTTCATCCTCCAGGAACTGGCTGCATACTCGCCACATGAAGCCAGGCATTGTCGTGCACCAGGAGAAACCCAGGACCTATTGCACCAGCATAGGGTCTGACAATGGGTCCAAGGATTTCATCCCAATACCTAATGGCAGTCAGGGTGCCATCAGGGGCGTAACTACAGGGGTTGCAGGGGTTGCAACTGCTACCGGGCCCCATGCTCCAGGGGGCCCGGTAGCAAACCAGTGGGTGAACTTCCAGGATCTCAAAGGTCACACTTGCGACCGGGCCCTGGCATTGCACCACTGTGGGGAGGCCCCAAGATTGCAGGAAGGGGGCCCACTGCAGAACTTGTGAAAGGATCCTGCTGCGGGACCATAATAAAAGGCCATGCAACGAGAGTAAAGAGCACCAGGATTAGTGGGAAGAGCCCCGGGCTTGAAGGGAAGGGCCCCGGCCAGGGGACTGGGGGGCCCTTCATGGTTTCTTGCATCGGGGCCCTGAAGGTTCTAGTTACGCCTCTGGGTGCCATTGTCTAGCCTGTAGAGTCTGTACGTTCCTCCATGGATTTGCCTCACCAGACCATCACTAACATACCACCAAACTGGTCATGCTGAACAATAGACAGACAGCATAACATTCTTCCCGGCTTCTCCAGGCCCTTTCACGTCTGTCATATGTGCTCAGGGTGAACCTGCTCTCATCTGTGAAAAGCATAGGGTGCCAGTGGCAGACCTGCAAATTCTGGTGTTCAATGGCAAATGTCAATCGAGCTCCATGGTGCCAGGCAGTGAGCACAGAGCCTACTAGAGGACCTTGGGCCCTCAGGCCACCTTCCTGAATTCTGTTTCTGATTGTTTGGTCAGAGACAATCACACCAGTAGCCTGCTGGAGGTCATTTTGTCGGGCTCTGGCAGCCCTCATCCTTTTCCTCCTTGCACAAAGGAGCAGATACCGGTTCTGCTGATGGGTTAAGGACCTTCTATGGCCCTGTCCGGCTCAGCTAGAGTAACTGCCTGTCTCCTGGAATCTCCCCCATGCTCTTGAGACTGTGGTGGGAGACACAGCAAATCTTCCGGCAATGGCACATATTGATAAACCCTCCTGGAGGAGTTAGACTGCCTGTGCAACCTCTATCGGGTCCAGGTATTGCCTCATGCTACCAGTAGGGACACTAAACCTAGCCAAATGCAAAATTAGTGAAAAAAAAGTCAGAAAAGATGAGTAGGGAAAACAATTTCAGTGGTCTCCACTTGTAAAACTATTCCTGTTTTGGAGGTTGTCTCATTGTTGCTTATCTAGTGCCTCTGTTGATAATTTTATTAACACCAAAGCAACTGAAACTGATTAACAACCCCTTCTGCTACTTAACTAACCAGATCAATAACCCAGGAGTTTAATTGACTTGACGCTATGATTAAAAAGTGTTCCTTTCATTATTTGAGCAGTATATATATATATATATATATATATATATATATATATACACTGCTCAAAAAATGAAAGGAACACTTTTTGATCACAGTATAGCGTCAAGTCAATTAAACTTCTGGGTTATTGATCTGGTCAGTTAAGTAGCAGAAGGGGTTTTTAATCAGATTCAGTTGCTTTGGTGTTATATATATATATATATATATATATATACATACACACATATCAAAAACAAAGCATGTTGTTAAAGTACTGTAAATCGTAAACAACTGCCATATTAATTAGACACATTTTTTTATATTTGCTGAATCTCAGTGCTGCAAAAGGGTGCATATTACAGGGTGATGCTACAGGAGGACAATTTGGAGAGTTGTTACTCTATAACAGGAAGTGCACTGAACAAGGACCTTCATGGCAGAATCACCAAGTATTCTTTTTTAGTAAACAGTGAATATTTAAAGAGATTGGAAAGAATGTTTAAAACTACATTAACATGTTAAAGCTAATAGATTTGATTAAATATGGTTAGGTCTACTTTTAAAATTAAAATTAAAAAACAAAAAAAAACAAAACAAAAGAAAAGAAAAGAAAGCAAAAGACAATAAATAACATAAAATTATTGAAATAAGGTTTGCTAATTTTTATAATACTAAGTAAGGTATTTTCATCTCTGCAACACCATTTATATTCAAATACATTGAAAAGTAATACAGTATAATGAAAAGACAATATAAAGCAATATAGCTAAAGCCCAATTGATTCCTCTTTTAACAAAAGCAAGTTTAAATCAATTTCCAGCTATTCTTGACTCATGTTAAAATGAACGAAATCCTGTCACTTCTTTTCAAAAGAGCTAACCTCCACCAGTGGACTAAATAAAAAAATGTTATAATAAGGAACCCTACAGCTTTATGCATACAAAAAAAAAAAAAAAAGAAAGAAAGTAACAATTGGCTAAATGCCCAGAAAATAAGAGACTTGAGAAAGGTCACACAAATATTTCTCCAAAGAATACAATTTCGAAGGGTAATTGACTGTGAGGTGAACTTCAATGAAGCATTGTCCTTTAAAAAACCTTGCACGTCCTCAAGCAAATTCTTCAAAATATCCTGGGTGCCTTCACAATAAAATATTGATTGCTTCAATTGGAACAAAGCACTTAGAAAAAAAAAATGCCATTCCTTAATTGAATGTGTTTGAGGAGAAATATCGGTAAAAGAAGCTCATCTGTTCCGCAGTAACATTTTAGCCCTCTCACAGAAGAGACCAAGAGTCCATTAAGTTGTTTACATGCTCAGTGCAAAATGGTCATTTTGCAAAGTAAAAATTGAACCGAAGTATTGACATGGAGGTTCTCAGACGCCTGGCAGGATGGTGTAATCAGAGCTTTATTTAGAGTCCATTCTACACTGGACTTCATGAATGACGACGCCTATTTTGCACAGGTTCTTCTGGTTTTGTCACCAACCATGCAACGTTTCTGTATGACTAACATAAAAACCAGAATATAATTCTAGAGACGGATGGGTGGTCTGCTCCTAGAGTGGAACTGAACTCAAAAGGTACAGAAAACAATAAAAATTGTGCCTAATTACTACCCTGATTTTTTTTTTTTTTGTTTCTTTATTTTTGTCTGAATTCTTCCTGAAAAATAGCAGTGCACTTCTGGTATGTAAGTGTGCCTAGGCACCCACACTAGGTGTGCCAAAACCTTAAGGCTCCGTTCACATCTAGGCGTTTTGGGGCGTTTTTGGGGCGTTTTTCTGCTCTAGGATCAGCTCTCAAAACGCCCAACAAGACAAATCCTATTCATTTCAATGGCCCCTGTTCACATCTGAGCGTTTTGACGCTGTATACAAAACGCCCAACGCTCAAAAAAGTACATGAGCTTCTTTTTGGGCAGATTACAGGCGTTTTCCATTGATCTCTATTCAATCTAAAAACGCCTGCACAAAAATCGCGGTAAAAATCGCGGTAAAATCGCGGTAAAAAACGCCGCAAAAATCGCGGTAAAATCGCGGTAAAAAAACGCGCGAAAAACGCTACGCTCAGGTGTGAATGTAGCCTAATAGCTGTATATCTACTGCATGACCTATAGGGCACTAGTGCTTCTGACTGCTAGTCTCAGGAGATCTGGAATGAAATTTGGTGATGTTACTAATTTGCTGTTCTGTGCTGGAGGCTCTGACATGAGGAAGGAAAGCCCTGCCTCTACAAAGATGGCTGCCTCCACACAGGGACACAGTGAAGAACAAGGCATGGTGAGTCAATTTTTGAGAAAAGCTGCAGGGAGACCACAGGAGGTGGTCTCTGAACAACATTATTCGGTACGGGGGGGGGGGGGGCTGGAATTTGGTGGGCTATATCAGCCTTTGTCAACCAGGGTGGCCGTGCCTCCTCGGTTCATCAGGGGTACCTTGGCAAAATGCCTAAAAATTGCAACAAATTGCCACAGGTTTTCACTTTGCAGCATTACAAGTCTGGGGACCCTGTGGGTCAAGCCACTGGCATCCTCACAACCTTGGGCACTGTGCAGATAAAAACACTGGCACCCTGAAAACCAATGAGATCACTGGTTGATAAGGAGAACCATGAGTGTTTGCACAGCATTCTTGTTTACTTTTGCCCTCTCCATCAGCAATGGGGTCACATTGGCAGGTAGAAACACTAGAATGCTATTCAATACCAGTTTTCAACTGTGGAGGAATAAATCACTTCTAATGTCGGATGGTCCATGTGTATGGATGTTGCTGCTATATGTAAAACTATTAGTTTAGCTTTTTTTTACAATTTAGAATGGGGTGCCTCGAGATGTAGAATTTTAAAGGGTGCCGCAACTGAAAAAAGGTTAAGAAATACTGGGCTATATGGTGCTTGCATAATTTTATTGTTGGTATAAAGTTTTTTATCAATATTCTTAAAATTCATTTTGTATATTTCTATTTTGGTCAGTGGAGTCTTTCCCCAATATTTCCCCTATAAGAGCAAGAGATGACGGTAGAGTATTAGGAGCCCAGACAGAGGCATAATTAGACTGCTAACACTAAAAGGACCTGGAAAAAATCACTGAAGGGGACACAGGGAAACAGTGAGTCTGGTATAGCTTTAATAGGTATGGAACCTTTAAGAGGTGCATGCCAATAATGTCAAAAACCTGGAAATGCTGGAGGCGTGTAGGAGAAGAAGTGCCGAAAGGAGGAAGGTAAGTGACAACTGTGCAGTCGACAATAATCCTCAAGGAGCTGTGTGGAAACTTAAGGGAGGGAAAGGAGGTGGAGTATCCCATTATTTCCTTCTCCCATCCAAGTTCCACAATAAATATAAAACCAAAACCCTTGGACTGTTTATTGAGTAACGAGTCATTGGGAGTAAGGATGGATGAGTGAACTTATGGCACTTTTCCACTGCAAGTACCGTCTCGGCTCTACTTGGCCCTGCTTGGCCCTGTTTGGTTTTCCACTGCATGGTACGGTGTTGGAACGGTTCGGTACGGTTTGGTATGGTTTGCTTTTCCACTAAAGTAGTACTTAAGTAAGTGGGTGGGAAAGTGGGTGGGATAACAACGATTCTCTGACCAATCAGTGGCTAGTAGTGACTGCATGCAAAGGATTGTGGGATATGGTACCGATATGGTACCTCTTGGAACCACAATTGAGGTGGTACTGTTTTAGAGAGCCGTACCGTTCGGTTCCATGCAGTGGAAAATCGCCACCGTACCGAACGGTTCGGCTCGCTTTTGTGCTTTTCCACTGCTGGTACCACATGGTACGGTGTAGGAACGGTTCGGTACGGTGGCGATTTTCCACTGCATGGAACCGAACGGTACGGCTCTCTAAAACAGTACCACCTCAATTGTGCTTCCAAGAGGTACCATACCGGTACCATATCCCACAATCCTTTGCATGCAGTCACTACTAGCCACTGATTGGTCAGAGAATCGTTGTTTTCCCACCCACTTAACTTTAGTACTACATTAGTGGGAAAGCAAACCGTACCACATCGTACCGAACCGTTCCAACACCGTACCATGCGGTACCAGCAGTGGAAAAGCAAACCGGGCCAAGCAGGGCAGAGTAGAGCCGAGCCGGTACTTGCAGTGGAAAAGTGCCATATGAACCACAATCGAGGTGGTACTGTTTTAGAGAGCCGTGCCATTCGGTTCCATGTAGTGGAAAAGCGCTGCCATACCGTACCAAACCATTCCTACACCATACCATGCGGTACCAGCAGTGGAAAAGCACAAAAGCGAGCCGAACCGTTCGGTTCCATGCAGTGGAAAAGCACCATAAGTGACTATCTTCAGGTAATCAGAGGAGACCCAAGAAGTCATCACACAGCAAGCCCTATGGGGACAGTGCTACATATGTTTGCACATCTGTTTATTTAAACAGTTCTCTGGGAAATGGTTATTGATATATGTTTTATATATGCACATACTAAGCTTTGCACCAATATATTTGATTGAGGTCTTCTGACACTTGTATGTTATTTAGTCGTCTATATTTGACATCAGTAGAAAGCGCACCTGTGTATATCATCAATCATTTCTATTGGTTAGTTGTGTATTCCAACATTCAGTGTGCTGCCTGCAAATTTACATCATGCGCAAGGAATATTTTTGTGCTATTTAATAAAAGTCACAGACTCCACCCACTAACATTCCAAGAAGAAGTGTTAACTGCTACATTGCACAGAACACAGAAAGTTTGGTAGGAGGAGGGGCACAGATTTAAGTTCTTCGGCTGGCCATGCACCGTTTGAATTTCGGCCAATTTGCCCCTGAATCAGCCAAAGTTTGAAATCAAACACCAGAGGGTGCACCATCCTAGGGCATTATCCCAGGGGCACTTTATTTATTAAGGTAAAAAAAAAACATACTGTACTCACACACAGTGAAGATGTACAGCATAATACGCCACCATTTCGTGGCACAGTGGATAGTGGGACCCAGAGTAGTCCAATGCCAAGCAAACGCTGCCTGTGATCCAAAAACGGCTTATGCATTTTAAGGATAAACCCTCTTCATCAAAGCCACAATCAGCCAAAGTTTGAGCCATAGATGGCCCCCTAGGCTGGAAAGTTTCCACACAGTGACCCATAGTATCTCATGTGCTGCTCACCAGGGCTGTACGAAATGCCTGTGCACTCATTTGTCAGGTTTCCTCCTACTGTCCAATATGCCTCCCTACTGGACCAGTGTGAAACACTTCAGACAAACTGAGCTGCACCTGAGCACCATGAGCAGACCTCACTAACAGATCCTGCTCTCTGGTAGGCGGAGAGCAATATAAATGTACCTGGCAATCTCTCTGGTAAGCAGAAAAGATCCAAAAAAACTAGACTCTCTCTTCTATCACCTAGCTAGGAGGGTGCTACACATATTTCATATCTCAGAAAAAGCCATGCACTAAATACATGTCAAATAAAAATTGCAAAAAGTGATAGTGAAAAGTGTTAAATCCATGCAAATAAATTCAGACTATATATGAGAGACAGTATTCAGAAATGTTCCTTCACGTGATTCCTCCACCATAAGACACTCAGCCTCTTACCAAAAGATGTTGGTTTCCTATGTTTAAAGAGATCAAAAAAAATGTGATGTGCATATGCCTTTAAAAGCCACCACTGGAAGCCGATGCGGTCTTCAGGAGCTCCAACCATCCAAACACTAAGGGGTTAATAGCGCGGCATATGCTGTACTTGTATCCTCAAAAAAGAGCCAAAGGAGCAAGCATAGCACACTGCCACGCAGGTTTATTGCAATAGCACAACAGGCAAGTCTTATTATCAAAGAAACTCTTTCCCTTCCCCCCCTTGTCCCTATATTGTGGAGACAAGTGAGTCTCTATATATATATACTTTTTTTTTTTTTTGCAACACAACATGCACAGTATTATACTGGCAGATACAAAACTTAAATAGTTTTTCTTTTTCATTGTCTTTCCCCCCCTCTTCTAAAATATAGCCACTTCCAACCACCGGACCATAAGCGACTTACCTTTTTCCTGATGATTTTTAAATCTTTTCCTTCCAGCTGTCCAGCCTTAATTTGGGATCCAGTTGATCTGACTTGGTATCCTTCAAATACCATCCACCAAGGAATGGCATACTCCTTCCCTCTTTAATACATTTGTATGGGGTCTCAGCACCTCAACCATACCTTGAACACGGCCAAAGTATAGTTTCGGCAGAGCATATACAGCACCTGATTTTAATACATCCTGGCAGGTACATAGTGCCATTCATCACTGCATAGAATGTAAGTTTTGTCTTCTTTCTATTTTTGAATGTTTTGTATAAATTGATGTAATGTATATATGACTGTACCATCCTGTCTATGTGACTGATTTTTGTCTGATCAAATTATCCACAGACCACCATCCAGGGTTACTCTCCCCCCTGAAGAAGGAGTAATTGTATAACTCCGAAACTAGTCGGGATCTGAGTCTCCTCCCTGAATTGGTGTGGTTATTTCTAATTGCACATGTGATGTATATTACTTTACTTGCCTTTTATATCTCATTGTTATATTGTTTTTTCTAATAAAATATTAAATTTTTCAAAATTTGTGTATTCATGAGTGCCTTAAAAGTCCCACCAATAGGGGATTTCTTTTTTTGATAGCACAACAGGCAAACACACAAAGATGGAGACAGAATCGCACAAACTGAAGCCACCACACCATCCAAACACTGGGAGCATGATAACAACCGGCTAGGCCCATCCTATGGTGCAGGAATCACGTGGAGGAACATCCCTGTGCCTATTATTATTAGCTGTGGGTAGGGCCCTGGGGAGAAGGGAGCATGTGAGTAGATCCCCTCTGACCAACATCATGTAGGTCTGTGATCTGTGCACAAGAGACAGTCCGCTTTGGGGCTGAACTGACAGAAGGCTTGAGATGAGGACCCAAGTTTTAGGGGGACTCACAAGGGAGAAGGTGGAAGGAAATCAGCTACCCCAACCTATGTTTATCAGATCTGTAGGCTGGAATGAAGAAGCCTTGGGAACGTGGCTGATGTTCAAAAAGTCATATTTCTGGAACTGTTGCGCTATGCACCATGAAGAGGAAAAGATACTGTTATACCATTGTGTTATGTTAGTTGTTTTACAGTAAATCTTTGAAAAGGCATTTTGTGTGGACATTCGTTATTCCAGGAAACAGGCTTCCGGCTCGTAAACTATGAGTGCTGTGTAGAGGGTGGGCCTCAGGCCTGGGGGATCCAAGACACAATATGGCAGAGTCTCGGCAAAAGACAGGTATGTGCATATTCTATATGGAGTAGAATAGCAAAAAAGGGGGATTTGTGGGACTTTAAATGAGGCGCATGATACTAGGTCAAGCACCTCCATCCCTTGTATAAATTAGAGTGGAAGGAATTTGAGAGTTTAAATGAGGTGTGTGACACGGCTAGATGAAATAAAAACATAACAGCATGTTTATTGTTACAATGACTAGGATATGACATATAACAGAAATAAAATATATGTAAAGATGTTTCAAAGAATTTCCATGAGGCGGATGCGAAAAAATTGCCCAAATCCAATGGTGGAAGACGCCAATCCACCCTTTGGTGAATGGGCCATCGCATCCGCGACGCGGGAATTCAAAGGAACAGATAGAAGGGGCTTGCGGGATTTTAATGGAATATACGGTAAATTGGTAGTAGGGGAAATCCATGTCCCCCTTCCCCTACTACCAATTTACCGGATATTCTGGTTCTTTGAATAATTTGCACTTTTCCATGTCCTATCTGTTATAATACATTTACTTGTTATATCATGTGCTCCATGAATGGATGGACTCATTCTGTTTCTTGTATTTTTAATGAAATGTCTGTCTTGATGTAATAAAAATTTTCTAATTTTTATTCGTTTGTCTTTATAAGTTTTTGTATGACACCATTAACCACTTTACCACCGGAGGATTTTGCTGTCTTCCGTCCAGGCCACTTTTTGCGATTCGGCGCTGTGCGACTTCAACTGACAATTGCGCGGTCGTGCGACGCCGTACCCAAACGAAATTTACGTCCTTTTTTTCCCCACAAACAGAGCTTTCTTTTGGTGGTATTTGATCACCTGTGCGATTTTTACTTTTTGCGCTATAAACAAAAAAAGAGCGTTTATTTTGAAAAAATAACAATATTTTTAACATTTTTTTATATGAAATTCCCCCCAAAAAAGATGTAAAAACCAATTTTTTAAAAAAAATTTTGGCCAATTTGTTTTCTGCTACCTATGTTTGGTAAAAAAAATCACAATAAGCGTATTTTGATTGGTTTGCGCAAAAGTTATTGCGTTTACTAACAAAGGGAAAGATTTCTGTCATTTTTGGTGTTTTTTTTTTTAACGCGTAATGGCGGCGATCTGCGATTTTTTTTGTGGGACTGCGACATTGCGGCGGACAGATCGGACCCTTGACTGACATTTTTGACACTTTTGGGGTTACCAGTGACATTACTGCAGTAATCAGTGCTATATATATGCACTGTTACTGTAAAAATGACACTGGCAGGGAAGGGGTTAATTTTATTGGAGAGGGAGGGGTTAATGTATGCCTGGTGCTTACTGACGTGTAGGGGGGGAGGTGACTGAGTGAGTCATGGACAGATCGGATGTCCAGCTATGCTGAACAGTCCGATCTGTCACTCCCTGTCACTATGGAGATCTGCCCGCTGTGTTTACACACAGCGGGCGGATCTCCACACTAGATCCCCGGTGATCGGGGCAGAGCAGCGGCGATCGCCCCTGCTCCTCCCCTGGCCCGACTCCCGCTGTGAATGAAAACAGCGGGAGCGAGCCTCCGGCGGCGCGCAAGCGCCGCCCAGAAGGGGGAGTGTCTGACGACGTTAATACTACGTCGTCAGACGATAACGAACCACTTTGCCGCAGTACTATTACCGTACTCGGTCGGCAAGTGGTTAAAATCCTGCTATGCCCCTTCTATCTGTTCCTTTGACTTCCCGCGTCGCGGATGCGATGGCCCATTCACCATAGGGTGGATTGGCGTCTTCCACCATTGGATTTGGGCAATTTTTTCGCATCCGCCTCATGGAAATTCTTTGAAACATCTTTACATGTTCAATTGGGATAAAGGTGTCTCTGTATATGAATTTATACATGGCCATATAGCAGTCTTTCTCTAGAAATAAAATATAGGTATTGGATGATAAAATATAGATATGAGCTGGTATGCATTTATCAAAATTGCACATGTTGCACAAAGTAACACTTCATCAGGAGCAGGTGTATGATGCGTATCTACAAAAAATATGTATATCAAATGGATACCAATATGGTTTAGTAATTGGAAAGGAGGAAAAAGACCAACCCCCGTCAATTACTCCTTTTCAAAGTCCAAATAAAGAAAGTCTCGCTGCTCCAGGTAAGGAGAGGGAAGCCTGATGGGTGTCCGCCTCGGCTCGCCTTCGTATACAATAGTAAAGAAAAGAATTGGCCGCACTCCACGATACATCAAAATTCTGGTTTAATAACCAAACATCCCAAGTATTACAAACAGTGTAGATGCGTTTCACACACTAATAGGTGCGCTTTATTTTCATTACCATTACCATTAATGAATAAGCGCAATTTTGAGAAATGCATACCAGCTCATATCTATAATTTTATCATCCAATACCTATATTTTATTTCTGTCATATGTCATATCATTGTCATTGTAACAATAAACATGCTATTATGTTTTTATTCCATCTGGTCACACGCCTCATTTAACCACTTTACCTCCGGGCCACTGTGCTGCTACTGCGGCACAGTGGCTCGTTATCGCCCAGCGACGTAGACCTACGTCGCTGGACTCCTCCCCCTGTAGGCGGCGCCCGCGCGCCGCCGGAGGCACGCTCCCGCTGTTTTCATTCACAGCGGGAGTCGGGCCAGGGGAGGAGCTCTTCCCCGATCGTTGGGGAATCTAGTTTGGAGATCCGCCCGCCTGTGTAAACAGAGCGGGCGGATCTCCGAAGTGACAGGGAGTGACAGATCGGAGTGTTCAGCATAGCTGAACATGCGATCTGTCCCTGGCTCACTCAGTCACCTCCCCCCACACGCGTTAGTAAGCACCAGGCATACATTAACCCCTCCCTCTCCAATAAAATTAACCCCTTCCCTGCCAGTGTAATTTTTACAGTAACAGTGCATATATATATAGCACTGATTACTGCAGTAATGTCACTGGTACCCCCAAAAGTGTCAAAAATGTCAGTCAAGGGTCCGATCTGTCCGCCGCAATGTCGCAGTCCCGCAAAAAAAATCGCAGATCGCCACCATTACTCGTTAAAAAAAAAAACACCAAAAATGACAGAAATCTTTCCCTTAGTTAGTAAACGCAATAACTTTTGCGCAAACCAATCAAAATATGCTTATTGTGATTTTTTTTTACCAAACATAGGTAGCAGAAAACAAATTGGCCAAAAATTTAAAAAAAATTGGATTTTTACATATTTTTTGGGAGGAATTTCATATAAAAAAATGTTAAAAATATTGTTATTTTTTCAAAATAAATGCTCTTTTTTTGTTTATAGCGCAAAAAGTAAAAATCGCACAGGTGATCAAATACCACCAAAAGAAAGCTCTGTTTGTGGGAAAAAAAGGACGTAAATTTTGTTTGGGTACGGTGTCGCACGACCGCGCAATTGTCAGTTAAATTTGCACAGCGCCGAATCGCAAAAAGTGGCCTGGACGTAAGACAGCAAAATCCTCCGGTGGTAAAGTGGTTAAAGTCTCAAATTCCTTCCTCTCTAATATATGGAGTAGAAGCCAGACAGGACCTTGTCAGCCTGGTGGAAACCCCTGTCCAATCCAGGTCCCTTACAGGCATATATAAAAAATAACTCATACTAAGATATTATTTAAAAATAGGTAAAGATTTTATTTCAACTAAGATATTTTATGACTATACCAGCACATTACACTTCAATTGCTGACCACACTTGGTCAGGATGCAACTTGAATTCATAGGCTCATGCCAATCCAATAATAATCTCTGGTATCCGGACTGGAGATCATAGTAGCAAATTTTCATATAACAGAATATTGTTTATTAATTCTCACTTTGCCTAATTATTGTTAAGATTTGATCTACTATAAATATAAGGAGGATAATAGCACTCATGCTTTAGTAGTCTCTAGTACCAGATAAGATCTCCTCTACAAAGAGGTTAGGCTGGGGGTAAAGAAGAAAACTCCTTGTGCTTTTGTTGATGTGCCTAATTGTTGGTGACAATTGCTTTTTCCCTTAGAGAAGCTCAAGCACTTGCAGGGTTGATTTCGATAGTATGGCAATTACGCAGATTAATTTGTAAATGAAAAATCACTTTAAAGCGTAACTCCACTTTTGTTGAGAAAAAAACATTCCCCTCTGGGTGATCTCTGTATGTTATAAGGTCTTTAACAAACGTTGTTGCAGATTACTACCTTTTGTTATTCTGAAGAAATCATTGTTTGTTCCTTTGTGCTGAGTGCGATTTCCTCATAAGAGCCCTGCAACTGCCCTGTGGCAGCTGCAGGGCTCTTATGAGGAAATCTGCAGGGCCTGCATCCCTTTAGAGGTGTTCCTATTGGGAGTATCTCACACCAAAAATGACATTTTTGTTGCAGGGGATGCCAGAAACCTGACTTGTATCTTAGTGCAGACTTCTGGGAAAATTGGTGAGCCAATCACGCAAGCAGAAAATTATGTTTCTGGGGTGTGGTCAGTATACATTCTGTGTACAGAAAAGCTCCAGGTAGCCATATTGCATTGCATTTTCAAAAAATTACAACAGCTGCAGATTGAAAAGGAAAGGTAATTTATAATAACATTTAATTACAATATGATTTGTGTCACAATTGTATATATTGTTTTTTCTTTTTTGCTATTTTTTTCCCCATGACAGTGGAGTTAACCTTTAAGCCTTGCCTGTCCAAATAGTGACAACTATGTCACTTGGGGACTCAGAAAAACAAAAACTTTAGTATTAGGCCTAATGCACATGGGGTGTTAGAAAAACAAGCTTCAAAGCCACTTCCAACGCCAGGGAAAAGAGCCTGAAAAATGCACTTCTATTAGCTTTTTGCAATGGTGTTAATGCAAATTTAGCTGGGTTAGCTTTTAACAGTGTTTCTCTGCCTCTATCCAAATTAATTGTTCCTTATGGGAGCTGTCTTAACTGATCCAACTTTCAGCCCATTGATTTGAATAGAAGTCGTATCCAAGTTGGACCATCATGATCCGACTTGTGGTGTAACTTGTGCTCTAAAGGATCTTGAAGGGGAACCCCACGCCAACATTTTTAAAAAAAATGGCATGGGGTTCTTCCAAAATCCATACCAGGCCCTTTGAGTCCGGTATGGATCTTGAAAGGGAACCCCATACCAAAATAGAGAAAAAAAAACGGCTTGTGGTCCCCCCAAGACAATACCAGACCCTTTGGTTTGGTATGGATTTTAAAGGAAAAACCCCATGCCAAAAAAACGGCGTGGAGTCTTTCCCCAAAATCCATACCAGGCCCTTATCTGAGCATGCAGTCCGGCAGGTCAGGAAAGGGGGGGGAGTGAGCAAACTGCCCCCCCCCCCTCCTGGATCATACTAGGCCACACGCCCTCAACATGGGGAGTGTGGGTGCTTTGGGGCAAGGGGGGCTTGGTAGCAGATTCTTACCTTAGCACTTGGTAGCAGATTCTTACCTTACCTCTGATCTGTTTGTTTCACTATGTCCTTCCTAGACTTATTCCTGAATGGGAGGGTCTGTACTCATTCTAAGCAACTGGTGCTTAGAATCATTAGTAAGACCTTATCTGGAATATGCATTTCAGTTTTGGGCACCAGTTCTTAAAAAGGATATCGGAGAACTGGAGAAAGTGCAGAGAAGGGCAACCAAACTGATAAGAATCATGGAGGAGCTCAGCTATGAGAAAAGATTAGAGGAACTGAATTTATTCTCTCTTGCGAAGAGAAGATTAAGGGGGGATATGATCTCCATGTATAAATACATAAGGGGTCCATATAGTGAACTTGGTGTTGAGTTGTTCACTTTAAGGTCAACACAGAGGACAAGGGGGCACTCTTTATGTCTAGAGGAAAACAGATTTCGTCTCCAAATATGGAAAGGTTTCTTCACTGTAAGAGCTGTGAAAATGTGGAATAGACTCCCTCCAGAGGTGGTTCTGGCTAGCTAAATAGATTGCTTTAAAAAAGGCCTGGATTCTTTCCTGGGTGTACTTAATATAAGTGGGTACTAATATTTATAGATAAAGTTGATTCAGGGAATATCCGATTGCCTCTCGGGGGATCAGGAAGGATTTTTTCCCCTGCTGTAGCAAATTGGATCATGCTTTGCTGGGGTTTTTCGCCTTCCCCTGGATCAACTGCGGGTATAGGATTGTGTATATGGGATTGTATAGTTGGATTTTCTTTACTGTTTTTTGGTTCCTTTTGGTTGAGCCAGATGGACTTGTGTCTTTTTTCAACCTGACTAACTATGTAACTATGTAACCTGGTGCTTTTTCAGTGTTCTAATAAGGAAAGTTGTAGTTTTGGCATCCCTTTAAAAGAATTTAATGCGTAGGGAGAATCTCAACAAAAAAAATAAATTCCTATTGTAGAGGATGCCTAAAATTTGACTTGTATCTTGGTCCAGACATCTGAGAAAATCAGTAAACCACTGACACAGGCAGGAAACGACTTTTCAGGGGTGTTCTGTACACCAGCTATGTACAGAATACCTCCAGGCTGCCATATTACATTTTTTTTACAGTTTTAGAATTATACAGCAGCTTCAGATTGAAGTGGTAATGGCATTTCTAAAAACACTAAATTACAAAATGGCTTGTGTGGCAATTTTATATGCTATGTTATTTTTTTTTTCTTTCCTTTTTCTTTTACGAAAGTGAAATTCCTCTTTAAATAGCTTGTACCGCCAGCCTCCCCAACAGGCAATGGACTAATGACCTTCATAGAGAGATACATGACCATGTACTTCTAACATTCCATCCAGACACTCCATGACAGTTATCATGGGAGAGAGATGAAAGAAAATTACACCTGCTGCTGGATTAATGAAGTGCACTCTTGCTGGGACCTGGGTTGGGTCACAAGGATAGAACGTGCACGAAAGTCATATGTTCGACAGATTTTCCTGCATGACTGTGTCCCCGTGTACAAAGCCAGCTCCATAAAACAATGGACTTGTTTGGTGTGGAGGAACTGGGGTGGCGTGCACGGATCTCTCACTTCAACTCTACTGAACACCTTTGGGATGAATTGGCATGCATTCCTACAGACACACTGCAGAATTTGGTGGAAAGCCTTCAAAAAAGAGTGGAGGTTGTTGTAACTGCAACAAAAAGGAAGAGGGGTAGGGGGGCGTTGCAACTCCCTAGTAATGCCCATGGTTTTGAAATGTCCAACAAGCACATATAGTTATGATGGTCGAGTATTCCCAAACTTTTGGCCATTTAGTGTTCCTTATCTCACCCATTGTTAAGAAGCAAGAAAAAATAATTACAAATTGAGTACCAGCTCCCTCTAGTGGCTAATCTACTAATCTTTATATTTAATACAATATCAAAATATGGAAGCAAAAAAAAAAAAAGTCACATAAAAAATAACTTTTTGTTGTAATAATAATTCAAGTTATGTTCTCACTGCAGGTACACCATACTTTCCAGTTAAGCAAAGCTAGCTTTTCTAAAACAAAGTTTATGTATACCATTGGACCCTTCCAAGTACAACATTATGCAGCTGACACAGAATTTTGTTTTAAAATAGCATCTTTAAATCTAATGTAAAAACACAACCCAGAACAGAACAGAAGGCCCAGGTGCCACTTAATGACTACTTCTGAACTTCTGAGTTTGCAGTTAATGCGCAAGCATTTAATCGCACTCTTCATGTTGAGTCGTATATTCTGACGATTTCCTCAAATCTTTATAGCAGCAGTAAGTTTGGGGCTCTGGAGAGCACTGTAAATTGAATTGTCTAGGTCATATATAGTGTCTGGAATGGTACATTACTTCTGCATGTGTACTATATTACCGTCCTTGGCAAGCGACAGAGCCCCCACGGGGAGCATTGGCGGAACAAAGCCTATAGAATTTACAAGAGGTCTCAAAATATACAATGCTACACAAAGTCTATTATTATAGGAGATATATTAGCTGACATGTGTCTGCATAGACAGCTGTGCAATGCAGCAGTATTAGTATTTTCTATCATTGTTGAAATAAACTCAGCATTATTCGAAAGTACCAAAATTGGCCATGAAAAAGAAAGATTCAGGCTCACTTCCACCAATTTCTTCCAGATCATGCCAGGAGCTACTAAAACAACAGTGCTTTATTTATGCAAATACTGACTTCATCTAGGCAGACACATTTTGAACCCCTTCCCATTGTCTCCTTGTTGTTGTAGCAATGTGATGAGCAGCCTTGCAGACCAATATGAAGGGATAGGTGGCAAGAGGGGTGAAACAAACTATGAATTTGTTGTATTTATTAGTATAGTATAAGTGAGCTCCAATCAGGGCTGGCCCAAGACATTGTGCTGCCTAGGCCCAAAAATGAAATGCTGCCCCCCCCCAAAAAAAAAAAAAAAGTCACACCCACCATTATTTTATATCATGATAGTTAAAATTAAATTTATCAGGAAGTCAGATTTATATGCAACAGCACCGTGTCTACATGCCCAATTATATGACATACCATTATATTCAATTTCAAACCACAAACTCCAGTATTATTTAGTTAGTCTGAATGTGTGACGTCATTGCGCACACCCTCCGCCTCCTCATACTCATCAGTTTGCAGTTGCACTACGGGCGGTAGTATGAGATGGGGAAATGCCGCACGTAATGCGCTGCAAACTGACGACACACGAAAGTGCTGGAAAAAAAATCTTGGACATCAATCTTCTGCCCCTCTCAAAGTGTTGCCTGGGTCCAATGGACCCAGTGGGACCCATGGTAGAGCCGGCCCTGGCTCCAATGCTTTGAAACGAATCTGCAGGTATTTGCATTTAACTCTAGGTACCTGCAATCCATTTATGTGACAATTAAAGTTGTACTCCAGGCACACAAAAAAAAAAACATGATTATAAAGGATGACGTGCATACAGGCCATAGCGGTTAAGTGTATTACTTATTGTTTTCTTTGAAACAATTGTACCTGCTAATTTCTGAAGCTCTCCACAAGTTATCCTTGACTCTTGAACAACTCTTCTGATAATTATTTTCACTCCTCTGTCAGAAATCTTGCGAAGAGTACCTGGTTGTGGCCGGTTTATGGTAAAATGATGTTCTTTCCACTACTGGATTATGGCCCCAACAGTGCTCACTGGAATATTCAGAAGTTTAGAAATCCTTCTGTAACCAATGCCATCAGTATGTTTTTCAACAATAAGGTTGTGAAGGTCTTAAGGGAGCTCTTTGCTTTTACCCATCATTAGATGTTTCATGTGTGACACCTTGGTAATAAGACACCTTTTTATAGGCCATCAGTTGAGACTGAACCAGCTGATAATAATTTGCACTGACAAGGGGCAAGATTGTTTTCTAACGATAGATTTAAGCTGGTGTCTTGGCTTTCCATGCCTTTTTGCACCTCCCTTTCTTCTTGTGTTCAATACTTTTTCCCTGTGTCAAACCATTTTATTATGCATTACTTCATTTTCGAACGTATTTGTTTTAGTTTCTTTGTATGTATGGATTGCATGGGTTGTTACCGATATGTGGTGAAAATTTCATGTCAATAGCACCTTTAGAAATATATTTACCTAGAAAAATGGTGACGTGTTCAATACTTATTTTACCTGCTTCCTATATCATACTAAGTACATTATTATAGAATACTAGACATTAAGCCCGTTAAATTTTTTTTTCTAACAACGCGAGAGCCGCATGACCTAGCCAGCTCTGTGCATAGCGTCCCTGTTGCCCTAGCAACATCGGGGACACACGCATTGCTGACCGAGCGGCTCTCACGTGCGAGCGCGCACCCGCCACGTGCCCGCGCACACCCGCCGCTTCAACATTTTCGCCTGGCCGCCCGAAGTCTCTGCGCTCCAAGTCCCAACGGCTGTCCGTGGGGCAGTAGCGCAATCCCACGGACACAGGGACTGGACGCAGAGACACTTGTACTTTATATAGTAAGATATGATTTATATGGGGTATGATGTTGTTTGTTATCCTGTAATCCAGTTCTTCAGAAACCTATGGGAACGCCCATTTCCTCCTCCACCCCTCCTCTCTATTAATATCTCCTTGTTCCACTCATCCTCCATCCCTGCCCCTTTCCTCCTCTGTCCCCGTCCCACTCTTCCTCTCGCATTCATCCAGGGGCTGCTATCTTGCTCATAGGCTCCTCCCCCTTCTCCGCCTCTTTCCCCAGAGCTGTCAATCAATCTCTCGGCGCTCAGTTCTCAGCCTGGGTCAGGTGGCCGGGATCGCCGATCTGTGGATTCGGGAGTGACAGCCATGGTGTCCGGCAGAGAAGGAGGAGGAGGGAGGGACGCCGGGCAGCGGGGTATGACAGCACCGGGAGCTCTCACAGTGTGCTTTCTTGCATGGAAGCACTGAAAAGGGCAGACATGAAGAGGGGCCCAGAGTGTGGGGGGAGGGGTGTAACATTTTCGCCCGGCCGCCCGAAGTCTCTGCGCTCCAAGTCCCATCGACTTTCCGTGGGGCACATGCGCAGTAGCGCAATCCCACAGACACAGGGACTGGACGCAGAGACACTTGTACTTTATACAGTAAGATGAGTGTGGGCTAATGAAAGTGTTCATAGGGCTCATTCATATGGCTGCTTAGGGATGCACACTGCCCAGACATTTCTACAGCAGGAATGGGCAGGTGCCTGTGCAAATCAATGACAGGCCACGAGGCTCTGCAGATGTCCACAAGAGATTGCGCATGGGTAAAAAACCTGTGCTTAGGGACAGATGCATAGCCCTAGGCACAAACAGCTTGTGTACAATGCCAGTCATCGGTCTTTAGATGTACAGGTGCATCTCATCAAAAAGTTAATTTATTTCAGTAATTTAATTCAAAAAGTGAAATATATTTTATATAGATGCATTACACACAGAGTGATATATTTCAAGCATTTGTTTATTTTAATTTTGATAAATATGGCTTACAGCTCGTGAAAACCCAAAATTCAGTATCTCGAAAACTTAGAATATTACATAAAACCAACAAAAAAAAAGGATTTTTAGTACAGAAATGTTGGCTTACTGAAAAGTATGTCCATGTACAGTATAGTATGCACTCAATACTTGGTCTGGGCTCCTTTTGCATGAATTACTGTATCAATGTGGCGTGGCATGGAGGAGATCAGCCTGTGGCACTGCTGAGGTGTTATGGAAGCCCAGGTTGCTTTGATAGCGGCCTTCAGCTCGTCTGCATTGTTGGATCTGGTGTCTCTCTTCTTCCTCTTAACAATACCCCCCAGATTCTCTATGGGGCTGGCCAATCAAGCACAGAGATACCATGATCATTAAACCAGGTATTGGTAGTTTCGGCAGTGTGGGCAGGTGCCAAGTCCTACTGGAAAATGAATTCAGCATCTCCATAAAGTTGGTCAGCAGAGGGAAGCATGAAGTGTCTAGAATTTCCTGGTAGAGGGATGCGCTGACTTTATAAAACACAGTGGAGCAACACCAGCAGATGACATGGCTCCCCAAAATATCACTGACTGTGGAAACTTCCCATTGGACCTTATGCAACTTGGATTCTGTGCCTCTCCACTCTTTTTCCAGACTCTGGGACCTTGATTTCCAAATTAAATGCAACATTTCCCACTACCAGGAAATTCTAGAGCACTTCATGCTTCCCTTTGCTGACCAGCTTTATAGAGATGCTGAATTCTTTTTTCAGCAGGACTTGGCACCTGCCCACACTACCGAAAGTACCAATACCTGATTTAATGATCATGGTATCAATGTGCTTGATTGGCCAGCAAACTCTTCTGACCTAAACCCCATAGAGAATCTGTGGGGTGTTGTGAAGAGGAAGATGAGAGAAACCAGACCCAACAATGCAGATGAGCTTAAGGCCACTCTCAAAGCAACCTGGGCTTCCATAATACCTCAGCAGTGCCACAGGCTGATCACCTCCATTCTGAACTGGATTGATGCAGCAATTAATGCAAAAGGAACCCTGACCAAGTATTGAGTGCATACTATACTGGACATGCACATGCTTTTTAGTAAGACGACATTTCTGTATTAAAAATCCTTTATTTTATTGGTCTTATGCAATATTCTCATTTTCTGGGATACTGAATTTTGGGTTTTCACTAGCTGTGTGCCATAATCCTCAAATTTAAAAGAAAAAAAATATTGAAATACATCAATCTGTGTAATGCATCTATATAAAATATATAAATTTCACTTTTTGAATTGAATTGCTGAAATAAATTCACTTTTTTGATGATATTCTAATTTTTTGAGATGCACCTGTATATAGGTGCTCCTTGAACAGCGGTGGAATGTTGTCAGCCTATCATTGATTTGTACAGGCTTCTTGTTGTCCATAGCTGATAACAACTACCTGCCCATAGCTGCCACAGAAATATGCAGATCTGGGCAGTGTACAGACATGATTGGCTGTGTGCATGGGCGTCCACAGAACTTTTTTAAGGGGGGGGGCATCATTTTATGGTCACCATGCTCCACCCCTTTTCAATAAGCTCATGAAGGGGAGGAGCGTAGGCATTATACTTATTTTGAGTATTTATTTTTAAAGAGCAAACAGCAGCATTTATTTTTAACCACTTAAGCCCCGGAGGATTTGGCTGCTAAACGACCAGAGGGCATTTTGCGATTCGGCACTGCGTGACTTTAACGGACAATTGCGCGGTCGTGCGACGCTGTACCGAAACGAATTTGGCGTCCTTTTTTTCCCACAAACAGAGCTTTCTTTTGGTGGTATTTGATCACCTGTGCGATTTTTTGATCACGCGCTATAAACAAAAAAAGAGCGTAAATTTTGCAAAAATAGCAATATTTTTCCCTTTTTTTTATATGAAATTCCCCCAAAAAAAAATGTAAAAATCAAAATTTTTTAATATTTTCGGCCAATTTGTTTTATGCTACCTATGTTTGGTAAAAAAAATCGCAAAAAGCGTATTTTGATTGGTTTGCGCAAAAGTTATTGCGTTTACTAACAAAGGGAAAGATTTTTGTCATTTTTGTTGTTTTTTTTTTTAACGCGTAATGGCGGCGATCTGCGATTTTTTTTGCGGTACTGCGACATTGCGGCGGACAGATCGGACCCTTGACTGACATTTTTGACACTTTTGGGGTTACCAGTGACATTTCTACAGTAATCAGTGCTATACATATGCACTGTTACTGTAAAAATGCACTGGTAGTGAAGGGGTTAACTTTATTTGAGAGGGAGGGGCTGTGTGTGTCCCTAGGGGCGTGATTCTAACTGTGATTGGCTGTGGCTTCAACTGTATGAGGAGTGATCAATGGATCTACATAGTAGATCCATGTGATCAGCTCTCATACAGAGAGGAGAATGACAGGCAGCTTGTTTACACAAGCTGCCTGACTATCTCCCTCTCCCCCGCCGATCGCAGAGTGGCCGGCGGCGATCGGGTCCGCCGGTCACGCGCGCGGGGGGGTCCGTGACCACGCGGGAGCGGGAGCGCGCCTCCGGCGGCGCGCGCTCGCTCCCTAAACCCTCACAGGCGAGCGACGTAGACCTACGTCACTTTGCCTGTGAGGGGCTGACCGCCCACGTAGATAGTCGTGCGGCGGTCGGCAAGTGGTTAAAGCATTTGTTAACCTAACCCCCCCCTCTCTCCCTCCCTGCCTGCTCATGTGTCAGTGCCCCCCTCCCCTCTTGCTGCTGTAGTTTAATTTAAAGTTTAATATCCTGTCTACAGTCTGTTTAATAATCCTGTGTGCCCCTGTGTCTGTGTTTTAAAAAATAAGCCATTCTTTTCGGCTTATTTTTCTTTTTGGCTTAAGTTTTCAGAGCCCCGCTCACGTGACCCGCCGCCTCTCTCCTCCTCATCCCCTCCCCTCCCCTCCTTCTCCCCTCCTGACTGACATCAGTGAGGAATCCGCTGCCCCGCCCACTGCAGACAGCTGTCAGACAGGGAGAGGAGAAAGCCGGCGGGTCACGTGAGCGGCGCACGGCCCTCTGAAAACTGGAAAAGAACGGCTTATGATTTTAAAACATATACACAGACACAGGGGCACAGGCACACAGGATTATTAAACAGACCAGACAGGATCGCATAAAGTGGCTTAACAACCACCACTTAAAAGGGGAAGTTGAGATCCCGAGGGGGGGGCATTTGCCCCCCCCCCTTGCCCCTACCTTCGGACGCCCATGGCTGTGTGCGTGATTCCCTACAGTGCAACACAACAGTTTTATTTTATTTTTTGAATATTTAAAAACGAATCCTCTCCTTGTGAACTTTTCAAATTCCAAAGATGTAGCACTCTTTATTGCTTTTTATTCTTACCTTTCTTCATTCTAATAAAATGAACGTTCTAGCAAAATAGATTAAAGCCAAAAGGGAGGTCAAACTGAAAGTGGGTTTATGGGCGTTAAATGCCTTATGAGGGTTATAGAAACACCTTTCAAAAATCATGGACCTGTTCTTGTGCCAGAAGAAAAGCCTCTTTATTATTTCACATTTCTGTCACAAAAAAAGTCAGACAGCGAAAAAAGGAAAATGAAAAAGGAAAGTACACAAAGTACGTAAATATCAATAAAATAAGCACAAAAACACATACAGGGAGCACTAAACGAAAAAAAAAAAAAAAAAAAAGCTCTTCTACCTCCCCCCCCCCCCTAAAAAAAAAAAAAAAATCCATGTTAAAAGAAAATATTTTTGACTATCCAAATATTTATTTCCTGACATCCGCTGAATGGTGTTGTCTCCGGGCAACCATAGACATGCGATTGTCATAAGATTTACCTGAATTTATTTATTGCCATCTCCAGATTTTATTCCTCCAGTTTGCCTAGGGTCCAAATGAAATAGTTATGCAAATGGTGACTTTCTTAGAGATTATATAAGGGAGTTTGTTTACCCCCCTTCATGACCAGGCAATTTTTTGTGATACACTAAACTACACTAAAACACTAGCTAGGCACACAGTTAATACTTTGATTGCAGTACTGTGGGATTATAAATGACAATTGCGCAGTTGTGCGACACTGTACTCAAATGAAATTTGTGTCCTTTTTTCCTCACAAATAGAGCTTTCTTTTGGTGGGATTTGATCACCGCAGCATTTTTCATTTTTTTTTCGATATAAACAAAAAAATGACTGACAATTTTGAAAAAAAAAGCAAGATTTTTTACTTTCTGCCAATAAAAAAAAGTAAAAAAAAAATCAAATTTCTTCAGCAATTTAGGCCAATATGTATTTTGCCACCTATTTTTGGTAAAAAAAATCCTAATAAGCATATAATGATTGGTTTGATCAAATGTTATAGCGTTTACAAACTATAGAATATATTTATGGAATTTTTATTTATTTATTTTTTTTTAACCAGCAATGGCGGCGATCAGCAACTTATAGTAGGACTGCAATATTGCAGTAGACAAATCAGATACTAACTGACACTTTTGACACTTTTTTGGAAAACAGTAACATAAAAAATATGCACTGTCACTGTACTACTGACACTGGCAAAGAAGGGGTAAACAGCAGGGGCGATCAAAGGGTTAACTGTGTGCCTAGCTAGTGTTTTAATGTAGTGTGGAAGGTGCTTTTACTAGTGGAAGGCAGGAACACAGGATCCACGCCGCCTGTACTGACAGAACTACAATCTGCTTTGTTTGCAAGGTCAGGCAGCCGTTCTGCCTGTGTATCGACTGATCGGTGGGTGCTGGCGGTCAATCACTGCAGGAGCGGGCCCCTAGTGGCACGCACTCGTGTACCCGGAAGTGCAGGAACACGTGTGTATATATATATATATATATATATATATATATATATATATATGTGCGTGTGATCCTCCGCAGCACGCTGCCCTGTAACAGTAAAATTGCCATAGGGTGGTTGGCAACTGATTACTCCAGTAACTTCACTTTGAAAAAAACAAAACCTCTCTGGGTGATCAATACACATTGCAAGGATTTTAACAAATGTTGTAGAGTCTTACCTGTTTTTTGCTCTGAAGAAATAGATGTTTGCTTGACCATGTCCTGCTCAGACTGACTCTGAATGGGAGGATATATTTCATTATAATCGCCTGTGTTCTGACGAGAAATGTTTCTTTTTTTGCTTTCCTTTAGAATAGGGGTCTCCAAACTTTCTAAACAAAGGGCCAGTTTATTGTCCTTCAGATTTTAGGGGGGCCAGACTGTGGCCAGCAGAAGTGTAAATTTTCTTGGCATCAGTAGAAGTAAACATCGCTACATTTGGTACTAGCGGGAGGAATAATGCCACATTGTTGGTATCATTAGGCGGAATAGTGCCCCATTGCTGGTGTCAGTGGGAAAAATGGTGCCCCATTGTTGTCATTTGGCAGAATACTGTTCCATATCAATGGAAGGAATATGCTAAGGGCCAGATAAGGGCAAGGGAAGGGTCACATCCATCCAGCCCCCAGGCCGCAGTTTGGAGACCACTGCTTTAGAAGTATTTAATACTTAGTGACTATCTCACCAAAAATGAAATTCCTGTTGCAGAGAATACCTAAAATCTGACTTGTATTTTAGTAAAGACTTCTGGGAAAATCTATGAGCCAATTGCACAAACAGAAAACTACATTTTTGTAGTGCACACTTCAGGATAACACAACCTTCCATCTGCTGCCAGAGCTAAACAGAGTTTGCCTGAATGTGTCTCCACCATTTAGGAGAAGCCTTGTATTTTCATAAAAAAACAGTACATCGCTACAAAAAAAAAAAAAAAAACGTATACTTACCGGTAATGGTACTTAAATTAATCTTCTAGGACAGCTACTTTGGGATAATTGGCTCCACCTTCTACAGGAAACACAAATCAGACATAATTTAAAAAGCCCTCCCTTTCCTCAGACCCTCAGTTGTTTTGAAGATCAAGTAAACCTCCACCAATGTGTACCAGGCAGACCAGTGTACCAGGAATTACAGAATATCTCTTAAATCACCATCACCAAGTTAAATAAGGAGACCAGTGCATAAAAGAATAGGGTGGGAATCTAGACACTGTCCTGGAAGATTCATTGAAATATTGTTACCGGTAAGTCTAACAAGGGGTTTTCCCCCTTTATCTTCCAGGACAGCTACTTGTAGAGGATAAGCAAGATTCTATACCTTAGGGAGGGACAACAGCCTGTAGAACTTTCCTTCCAAATGAGAGGTCCTGGCTAGAGAACAACTGGACTCTTTAATGCTTGATGAAAGAATGAGAGGAGAACCAGACAGCAGTTATGGATATTTCTTCCCACGATGATTCTGCTCTTTCTGCTCATGATGTGGCCAAATATCTTGTAGAATGAGCCCAAACTCTGGTAGGAGGGGTCTGACCTGAAGACCTGTAAGCCTTGAAAATAGTTTCCCTAATCCATCTGGAGATGGAGCCCCTGGAGGCCTTAGTTCCTTTCTTGCGACCACTAAAGGAAACTAACAGCTGAGATGATTTCCCAAAACTACTAGAAACTTGTAAATAATGTAGAAGACATGTCTTCACATCCAAAAAACGAAATCTCTCCTCCTCCGAATTCCTGGGTGAGGTACGAAAACTTGGAAGAACTACTTACCCAGATCTATAAAAACTGGAAGAGACCTTGGGTAAGTACAAAGGGTCAGGTTTAATCACCACGCTATCATCTAGAATTCTTGAGAAAGGGTCTTTACAAGAGAGGGATTCCAAATTCGTAATCCTTCTCCCCGATGTCATGGCTAAAAGAAAGGTGGTCTTAAATGTAACCAATCTTAAAGAAACCTCATTCAATGGTTCAAAGGGAGCTCTGGTAAGAACATTCAAAACTAAAGACAGGTCCCAAGGGGGAATCTGTTTAATCAATCTGGGAATATGTCTAGCTCTTGCTAAAAGAAAGCTCTTAGTCAATGGCTCCTCGGCTAGCCTGATCTCCAAGAAAAGCATCAGGACGGCAACCTGAACTCTAAGCATACTAACAGAAAGGTGTTTTTCTACTCCCTCCTGTAAAAAGTTCAGTGTACAGTAAATATTAAAGGAGTCAAACCCGGCTTTCTTTTGCCAGGAAACAAAAGTCTTCCAAACCTTACTATAAATCTTTCTTGTGACCAACTTATGGCGTTCCAGAATTGTACTAATAATCCTTTCTGAACACCCCTTCAGTTGTAAAAGGCACGCTCAGCCTCCAGGCCTTCAAATGGTAAATCTGAGGGTTTGGATGGAATACTGGCCCTTGTCAGAGAAGGTCTCTTCAATGTGGTGGGGGTCAGGGTGGAGCTGTTGAAAGTGTTTTCAGAGCAGAAAACCAACTCCTCCTGGTCCACCAAGGAGCAATCAGGATTACCTCTGCTTGTTCCTGGACAATCTTCCAGACCACCAGTGGGAAGGGTGGGAAGGCATGTACCAGACTCAACTTCCATGGGTAAGTCAGTGCATCTGTCCCTAAAGCTTCCTGTTTAGGCTGGATGCAAAAAGATCCATTCCGGGAATACCCCATTTTAGAGTGATCTCTTGGAAGATTTCTTGGTTCAGCTCTCAAGTGCTGCAACTGATATTCCAAATAGTCTGCTAGAGTATTTGCTGTGCCACTGATGTGAACCACCTTGCTTGAGGCAACATTGTTATCTGCTCAGCCTAGAATTTGCTGACTTATGGATAGAAGACTTTTCAAGTGGGTGCCCCTCTGCTTGTTGAGGTATGCCATGGCTGTGGCATTGTCTGAAAAGACCAATAGCTCCCTTGCTTGTGTAGCGGACCCCCAGAACCCCCTAGGGCCTAGTGATGACCTTCAGAGGCAGAGAGGGGCTACATACCTCCTGTGGGTGTGGTTTGTCAGGCATGGTGGGTAGTGATGCAGGTAAAATAAATGATGGGCGCCAGTCACTTTTATGCTGAAGGAACAGGATAGTTTATTTCTTCTCAACAGGTCAAAAATAAACTGAGGGAGAGAGGGGTAGGGTCCAGGACACCCTTTAAGAACAGTCTATTAGGCAGACTCCCATTGCAAAAGACAGGTACTCAGACAGCGGTACAGGATAACAGACCTTGAGAATCATTAGGTATCCATAAAACTTCAGATCGATCTGGGAGGCAACTTCTCTCCACCAGATTCAATCCCTTTTTGTGGTCTGTACTGTCTGGACAGCTGTCCTCCATAAGAAACAGGCAGGTTACTCACACAGGTTGCTGGATGTCTGTGGATGATCTTTCCCATGTGGGTCGCTGGCTCTCCTCAGCAGAATCCCAGGCATGTGACCAGGCCTCAGACTTCAGGCCTAGCCAGCAGCAGCACAGCAATACACACCCTCCCCCAAGGGGGTCCGGGCGGGAAGAGAGCGATTATTGGACCTCCCCCCTCTTAAATAAGATCTCCCAGAATGCCGTAGTGACACTGTAATTGGCTGAGAGAGACATGGACATTAACAGTTCATTTATATAACGCTCCTGCGTTTCTTATATGGTGTGGATTTTCAGCTGCAGAAATAGTCCCACGTCAGTAGTCATGTAAGAGATATGCTGAGATACCATTCCCAACCTCAATGACTCATCATGTGTGGAAGGTCTTATTTCAGCCAGTAAATACACACAATTAGCAAGCTGGTTCCTAGAGTGACTTTATGTATGTGGTAACACAATGATGAAGGTTGAGGGATAGGTTGAGTGGAGGTGGTAGGTGATAGACACTTGAAGGTGAGACAGTAGCAGATGGATGCAGGAAGGTTTAGCAATGTTGTATGATAGCAGATGATAGAATAGCAGGTGGACATACAAAAGAGATCAACCCAGTGCAGAAAAGTAGCAGTAGTCTCAAGAGCTAGCAATCTAGTTATGCAGATGTAATAAACAGTCTTTACTATGCAGAGCTAGATAGTGTAAGCTTAGTATAAGTTTATAGAGAATTCCCCTGCGGGGTACTTAGCACTATTAGCGATACAGCCGAAGGGTGGTTCAGGAGAGGCGGATGATCCAGTAGCGGGATACAGGGATCAGCGCAGCGAGGTTCCGTCAGCGAAGTAAGCTTGCAAGCATGGAAGCTTCAAGCAAGGTTAGCATCCAGGTAAGGGTGTTTGAACGAACACATGTGAGTGAGAACCGGCGCTTTAAATAGCCATCTAGTCCGGCGCTGGGTGATGACAGCTCCAGTCTTAAAGGTGTATGCGCACCTTTCCAAAAGTAAATGGTGGGGCGCATACACTTGTGGAAAGTGTAATTTAGGGTACCAAAGGTACCGGAACATTACAATACCCCCCCCTTAAGGCCTGCTCCTGAAGGCCTCTGGAGCTGGTTTGTCTGGGTATCTCGCATGAAAATTGCGGATTAATCTAGGGGCATGTATGTCAGAGGTGTTTAGCCAGGTGTCGTCTTGGGGCCCATAGTTCTTCCATCTAACCAAGTACTGAAGTCTTCTTCTGTAGATACGAGAATCCAGAATCTCTTTTATCTCGTATTCTTCTCCACCTTCAACTTGTACAGGAGGGGGAGGTGGAATATTAGGCCTTATTCCTTGGTCCGGAACATGGGGTTTTAGTAGCGACACATGGAAAATGGGATGGATTTTTAGGTCCATTGGCAATGTAAGCTGCACTGCAGCTTTTCCAATAAGTTTCTTGATTGGGAAAGGTCCCAAGAACAGAGGTCCAAGCTTTTTGCTAGGGATCTTCAGTCTCAAGTTTTTTGTTGAGAGCCAAACGAGGTCCCCGATAGTATACTGTGGAGAAGGTCTTCTACGAAGATCATAGTACTTCTTTTGTTGACTGTGAGCGTGTGCAATGGTAGTATTTAGTAAACCCAGAGAATCCTTTATTTGGGTAAGATAGTCTGAGGCTACTGGGTTATTTGAAGGAAGGATGCGTGGAGGGAGAATAGAGGGATGGAACCCATAGTTCAAGTAGAACGGACTCTGCTTGGTTGTACTGTGAGTTGCGTTGTTGTAGGCAAATTCTGCCAGGGGGAGAAGATCCAACCAATCATCCTGTTGGTAAGAAGTGTAACAACGTAAATACTGCTCGATGCATTGGTTGACTCTTTCAGTCTGTCCGTTGGTCTGCGGATGGTAAGGAGAAGTGAGCTTCCGCTCAATCCGTAGTATGTGACATAGTTCTTGCCAGAATTTAGAAATAAATTGGGATCCACGGTCAGACAAAAGAGTTTTTGGGATACCATGTAATCTGAAGACATGTTTCATCAGGAGTTCTGCCGTTTGTTTGGACGAAGGTAGTCTGCGAATAGCAATGAAATGTGCCATCTTTGTCAGATGGTCCACTGACACCAAGATGGTATTAAATCCTTTGGAAGGAGGCAATTCTACGATGAAGTCCAATGACAAAACCTCCCATGGAGTTTGGGGTATTGGTAGACTGCATAGTAGACCGGATGGTCTCGTAGTGTCAATTTTGGACCTGGCACAGACATTGCATGAAGAGACGAATTTTTGTATAGATGTTTTCATGTCAGGCCACCAGAATTGCCGAGAAATCAAATTGAAAGTCTTTGTCATACCCATATGTCCTGCCATAGGCACATCATGCGATAATTCCAAGATCTTGGTGCGTAGGGTAGGTGGTATGTAAAGTTTGTCGTTGTAGTAGAGGAAGCCTTCTGCATCGGTATTTAGTTGTGGTGGGGGTGAATCCAACCTTATACCATGCAGAACCTCTTCCTTCAAGGAACGGACAACTCCAATAATGCGTTTGTGAGGTATTATAGGAACGGAAGGAATTTCAAAGTAGTTTTCCTCAGTTAGTCGTGATAGTGCATCCGCCTTTTTGTTCTTATCTGCAGGTGTGTAGGTCACTAGGAAGTTAAACCTTAGAAAGAATAGTGACCATCGTACCTGTCGATGCGAGAGAGTTTTGCTAGTCTGAAGATATTGGAGGTTTTTATGGTCCGTGTATATAATTATTGGTAATTGGGTGCCTTCGAGTAAATGTCGCCAATTCTCCAGAGCCAATTTTATAGCAAGCAGTTCCTTTTCACCCACGGGGTAATTTATCTCGGGACTGCTCAGGGATTTAGAAAAAAAGGCGACTGGATGAAGTGGTGAAGTGGGGGTAGGTCGTTGGGAGAGTATTGCTCCTACTGCCAGGTTTGACGCATCTACCTCCAGAATGTATTGGAGGGATGGGTCTGGATGGCGTAATATGGGAGCGGAAGTAAACCTTGTCTTTAACAAGTGGAAAGCCTTATTTGCTTCTTCTGACCATTTAAATGGTATTTTTATGCTAGTGAGCTGTGTGAGGGGTCTCACAATAGCAGAAAAGTTTTTTATGAACTTCCTGTAGAAATTTGAAAATCCCAGGAATCGCTGTAGCGCCTTGCGTGTAGTTGGTGTAGGCCAATCCTGAATGCAGGATATTTTACTCATGTCCATCTCGATTCCTGTTTTGGATATGATGTAGCCTAGAAAGAGTACCTCATCTTTATGGAACAAGCATTTCTTCAGCTTCACATAAAGATTATGTGCAAGCAATCTCGATAATACAAGTCTTACATGTCTTATGTGTTCAGACAGGGTCCGTGAATATATAAGTATATCGTCCAGATATACCACAACACAGACATCTAGTAAGTCTTTAAAAATATCGTTTATAAATCGTTGGAAAACTGCAGGGGCATTGCATAGGCCGAATGGCATCACAAGATATTCGAACAATCCGTATCTAGTTCTGAATGCAGTCTTCCATTCGTGTCCATCACGGATTCGAATGAGATTGTATGCTCCTTTCAGGTCTAATTTTGAAAAATAGGTAGCTCCACGCACCTGCTCAATGAGCTCAGGGATAAGCGGTAGAGGATAGCGATCTTTTATTGTGATAGCATTCAATTTCCTGTAGTCGATGATAGGTCTGAGACTTGAATCTTTATTGCGAACAAAAAAGAGTCCTGCTGCTGTGGAAGAAGTGGAAGGTCTAATAAAACCTTTTTCCAAGTTCTCATCCAAATAGGTTTTGAGATGGGCAAGTTCATCCTGTGAAAGAGGATAAACATGACCGAACGGCAATTTGCTATTTGGGAGTAGATCAATGCTACAATCATAGTCTCGATGAGGAGGTAATGTTTGAGCATTTTTCTCAAGAAAAACCTCAGAAAGATCCTGATAACATAGTGGTGCAATCTCATCTGTCACCACAGACAGAATCTTCCCGGAAAACGGGAGGTTACACGTTTCCTCGCAATAACAAGAAGGGAAGGTCAAGGACCGTTTCTTCCAATCTATGGTTGGTTGGTATGTGTGCAACCAGGGAAGTCCCAACACAATGGGAAAGTGGGGTGAAGGTATTAAATCGAAGATAGAAGTCTCCCTATGAGACTCGTTAATAGTGACTAGAAGTGCTTGTGTCTGATCGGTGATCGGACCAGAGGATAATGGAACACCGGTAATAAGACTTACTGAGACAGGTTTGAGTTTAGAAATAATAGGAATTTTATTTAAAGCAGCAAAACATATATCCATATAATTTCCACAAGATCCTGTGTCAATCATGGCCTTAGTAGTAATCCTGTTCTGGTCCCACTGTAATGTCAAAAAAACAGAAATGTAGGGGTTAGTGAATGAAGTTGTCAATCCTCCTAGAGAGACATGTGAACACTTACCCTTCTTTTTGTTGACTAGGGGACAGACGTTTATCTTGTGATCCGGGGATGCACAGTACAAGCAGAGATTTTCATTTCGTCTTTTGGCTTTTTCCATAGTTGATAGCGGTGGGCGTATGGTTCCTACCTCCATAGGAACGGCCAGACTCCGAGAGGAAACGGATAATGGCATTCCCATCTTTTCAGCCTTTCTTTCTCGTAGTCTTCTATCTATGGTAATACTGAGTTGTATTAATGCATCCAGGGTTTTTGGCAGCTCGTCCTTAACGGCTTCTGATAGGCCAAGCCTAAATTAGGTTTTCAGAGATGCATCATTCCATTCTGAATCAAGGGTCCATCTCTTGAACTCTGCGACAAAGTCTTCTACAGGCCTCCTTCCTTGTTTCAAGGATCTTAACTGAAGATCAGCAGTACTCTGTCTATTGGGGTCATCATATAGGCTAGTGAGCTCTGCCAGGAACAAGGCATAGGAGTTGAGAAGCTGGTCGTTTTTCTCAAAAAGAGAATCTGCCCAGGCTCGAGGATCGCTTGATAGGTAAGAAATAATAGTACAAACCTTAATGTGATCAGTAAGGTAGGTACGAGGTTTTAGCAAAAAAAGTAACTCACATGCGTTTTTAAATTCGCGAAATTTTTTGCGATCGCCTGTAAATACCAAAGGGGGATTTATCTTGGGTTCAGGGGACTGAGCAGAGGTAAGTTGTGTCAGTCTAATTACCTGCTGCGACAGAGCCTGATTGTCTTCTTTTAATTCAGCAAGTGCGTGTATTAACACAGATACTTGCTGTTTTAATTGTGTCACCTGAGTGGTTATTTCTGCTGAATCCATTTTTAGGTTCGTTCAATCTATAACGCTCCTGCGTTTCTTATATGGTGTGGATTTTCAGCTGCAGAAATAGTCCCACGTCAGTAGTCATGTAAGAGATATGCTGAGATACCATTCCCAACCTCAATGACTCATCATGTGTGGAAGGTCTTATTTCAGCCAGTAAATACACACAATTAGCAAGCTGGTTCCTAGAGTGACTTTATGTATGTGGTAACACAATGATGAAGGTTGAGGGATAGGTTGAGTGGAGGTGGTAGGTGATAGACACTTGAAGGTGAGACAGTAGCAGATGGATGCAGGAAGGTTTAGCAATGTTGTATGATAGCAGATGATAGAATAGCAGGTGGACATACAAAAGAGATCAACCCAGTGCAGAAAAGTAGCAGTAGTCTCAAGAGCTAGCAATCTAGTTATGCAGATGTAATAAACAGTCTTTACTCTGCAGAGCTAGATAGTGTAAGCTTAGTATAAGTTTATAGAGAATTCCCCTACGGGGTACTTAGCACTATTAGCGATACAGCCGAAGGGTGGTTCAGGAGAGGCGGATGATCTAGTAGCGGGATACAGGGATCAGCGCAGCGAGGTTCCGTCAGCGAAGTAAGCTTGCAAGCATGGAAGCTTCAAGCAAGGTTAGCATCCAGGTAAGGGTGTTTGAACGAACACATGTGAGTGAGAACCGGTGCTTTAAATAGCCATCTAGTCCGGCGCTGGGTGATGACAGCTCCAGTCTTAAAGGTGTATGCGCACCTTTCCAAAAGTAAATGGTGGGGCGCATACACTTGTGGAAAGTGTAATTTAGGGTACCAAAGGTACCGGAACATTACAGTTTACCTGTAATTCTCACACTAGTGTCAGAGGCAACAGTGCCACCTACTGACGGAAGGAAGAAACGCAGTCAAACCAGATTAAGAGGGGAAGTCCAATTAACCACAGTAAAATTACAGCCAGGCTAGTTAAGGCCCAGCAACTAAATTTAACAGCAACCTTGCATTAAGACAAGGGTGCTACACTTGGATTCTCGTCTCCAGAGCTACTAAAGCCTTTCCCACTGCAAGAAGCTCTCTAAATTTGGACGACTGGGCTGCCTCCCTTTGCAGCCAGGCCCCCTGAGCCTACCAGTCCTCAGAGTGAGCTCCCCAATCCCACAGGCTGGCATCAGTGGTAACTTTTATTGGGGAGTGCTGGGCCCAAGGTTTCCCTCTCTGCAGATGGTCCGGCTGCTCCCACCAGGACAAACTGAGAGAATCACTGTCGGAAGTTGAATGAGCTGACTCAAAGAGCTCTTCCTGCAATCCCAAAGAGAGAGAATAAAAGACTGAAGGGATCTGGAATGTAATTGGGCCCATGGCACTCCCAGGATTGCTGCTGTCATTAAACCTAATAACTTCATTATCTGGCAGAGGGAGGCTTGTGGGAGCAACCTCAAATTACCCACAGAGAGAATGAGCTTTGAGATTTTTTCTGCTGGAAGAAATATCTTTTGGCTTACTGTGTCAGGTAACCCAAAAAGGGAAGAGTCTGGGAAGGAACCAGACAATATTTTTCTAGATTGATTTTCCAGCCCAATCTCTGAAAGGTCTGCAAAATCAACTCTAGATCTCTTAAAAGGTTATCTTTCTGCCATGCGCAGATCAAGAAATCGTCCAGATAGGGAAAGATTTAGATCTTTTGCATTCAAAAATAGGCCATGACCTCGGTCAAAAATTCTCGAGGCTGCCGAGAGAACAAAAGGAAGGGCCCTGAACTGCCAATGGTGTGGTCCGTTCTCTGTGAGGATTGCAAATCTCAGAAATCTCTGATGATTCCGGCAAATTGGCACATGAAGATAAGCATCCTGAAGATCCAGAGTAATCATGAACACTTCTGGTAGTAACAGATATCTGACTGAATAATTGCTTTCCATATGGAATTGTCTGTACACAAAAATCTGTTTAGGACACTTAAGTTGATGATCATCCGAAAAGAAAAGAAAAGAAAAAGAAAAATGTGGGAGTAGAACCCCTGAAATTTTTGATTCTCCGGAACAGAAGAAATCACTTGCTCTGATTCCCAAAGGGAGATCAGATTTAACATGGCCTGCTTCCTTTCCTGATTCCTGGGCTGACGGGTGAGAAAAAATCTCCGGGGCGGGGGCAGTCTGAATTCTAACCTGTAGCCCTCTCTTATAATCTGGAGTCTAAAAGAATTTTTGGTGACCTCTGCCCACTGTTTGGTCAACCTACCGAACCTACCGAACAATAGCTTACCCTCAAAGGAAATATTGCACAGTTTATTTTTGGAGGTAATGTTCCCCTTCCAGCCCAGGACTTCAACCAGATCGCTCACCCACTGCAAATAATGAGAGCTTAAGTTTTGGCCACAGACCTGTTTCTGCTGCCGCATCAGCTAGGAATGCTACAGACTGGGCAACAAGGGGAAGAGATTCCCTGACCTCCTCCACAGAAGTGTCAGAGGAAAGTAAACCATCTAGTCTCTGGATCCAAACATCTTGATTCCTAGCAACACACATAGACACTAGGGCTGGACCCAGGGAGAAAGCTGAGGCATCCCATGCTTTACGTAGCAGAGCGTCTGCCTTCCTGTCCACTTAATCTTTCAGTACACCAGAATCAACAAACGAGAGATCTGATTTCTTAGACACCTGAGACACCTGAGCGGAATCTAATCTAGGACATTTGAAAAATATATCCTCAATGTCAGGTTGTAAATGAAACCGCCTCTTATGCCCTCTGGACTGAAACAACCTCTTTTCAGGCTCTTTCCACTTGGAAAGGATTATGTCTTTATGGGAATGATGGACTGGAAAAGTCCTAGGTTTACGTCCCTATAGCCCCCTGTACATCTTATTCTGAACAGACTGAGTCTGCTGTGGAACATCAATCTGTTCAGAAGTATAGACTGCTTTTAAAATCTCATAAATTTCTTCAACCAGAAAGAAATCTAGAAGAGCTAACCGTTTCCTCAACCTCTGAAGCAGAATCCTTGTCAGATATAGAAACTGAATTCTCTCCCTCTTCTAGGTCAGAAACAGCCCATGAACTAATGGCCTCTAATTCTAAGGGGGGAAGAGACCTAGCAGGGACCGAAGGTTCCTGAACCACAGTAACAGACTTTGAAGCGGAAGGACCTAGACCTGCCAATTTGTTGCTAAAGAACTGAAAGAAGGAAACCACCTCCTTCAAAGACATCATCAATTCCTTTAAAGATGCAACAGATTAAGAACCTGCCACTGATGAGATACAATTCTCACATAATAACTTTTTACAGCTATCAGTAAGCCTAAAACTACATTCCCAGCGCTTTTTCCTAAAGGGTTTGTCAGCCTAGGAGACAGCAGAGAGTAAAAAAACATATAAGGAAAAACTTTTCACTGAATGCATCAAAAAACAAATAACCCCAAGATCTAATGGCTCTCAAATAAAGCATTTTTGGAGAGGCACATACCTTGAAGGCAGCATTGGTACTGGATGCAGCCATTGGATCAGCCTGAGCGGGTGCTCCATCTGCAGGGCTTCAGCGTCCCTCTAGGAAGACCTTCGAAAGCCTGATGAGGGATACTCTAAGCCAGTGTTTCTCAACTCCGGTCCTCAGGGCACACTAACAGGCCAGGTTTGCAAGATAACTGAAAAACATCACAGGTGATATAATTTGCTGCTCAGTGATTGCAGTATTCTAGTCTGCATCTCCCCAAGGTAATACTTAAAATCTGGCCTGTTAGTGTGCCCTGAGGACCGGAGTTGAAAAACACTGCTCTAAGCGACTCAGCCTGCAGTGCCCCTAGGCCAAGAACTTGCCCTGTGTATCGGCAAGGCTCCCTGTGCCTCCTGTGCCTCCTAGCAGTGGCCTCCCAGTCCACAGTCCAGCCTGGCCCACCCAGATTAAAAAATGGCGTCACACCACTTCCGGTTCCAGCGCCATCGTGCCACATCACTGAGAGTGCATTATTCAACGCCATTTTGGTACACCCGATGCGGGGAAAGGGACACCCAGGAGCAGCTCTCCCACCAATTGTCCTCAACTAGGTCCACCCTGGCCAGGCACACTCCAGATATTCCAGACACTGGGATGTGGAAGTTGCATGTTAAAGTAATAAGGCAAGTAACCCACAGCAGAAAAAAAGGGAACCCTTTTTAGGCAAATAATGGAAAAATACAGCAGACATAACCACAACTAGTCTGACCATATAAAACCAAAAAAAGGGGGTCCGCCAACCACAGTTATCAGACCTAAGTAAAACAACAAATGTTTTGATGTGTAGGGTAGGTTAACACAAAACAACTGAGGGTCTGAGGAAGGGAAGGGCCTTTTAAATTATGTCTGATTTGTGAGGGCAGAGCCAATCATCTCCAAGGACTGTCCAAGTTGCTGTCCTGGAAGATGAAGGGGAAAAGCAATCTCATGAAAACAGTGATGCTCATGCTTTTCTTTAGTGGTTACTTTCGTTTCTTCACACTTGTCACAAGTTTGCTTCAAGACATTTTGCTGTGCATTAGTAGCTTTGTTAGATAAAGTAGCTTATACATTAGGCTAATTGCTAGATAATGATGAAATCTATTAAGTACTATCTGAGTCAAAATTGGCCACCCAGCACCATTCTAATTTTAGAAAGTCTATTTTTCTTTCCAGGTAAAAAGACCTTTCTAATGTATGTTGTCTCACAGTTTTCTTTAAGACCTCGTGGAGAATTTAGATTTTTTTGAAGATAAACCGCTTGTCTTCATAGCTTCTATCATGACTTTTGCAAGGACTGGACAAAATATTAGCATGGCACAAAATATTAGCAACACTGCATAACTTGTAAATAGGTTAACTCCAAAAAAGTCAGTAAAATGTAAGCATGTTGTCAATTAAAAAAAGAAGTATGGCAGCAAGGACATTGGTATGTGAGTTTTGCAAGAAAAAAATAGGTAAATCATCAGTACTCAAATTGCAGGTTCATTGGTCAAACAATATACATGCAAAATATACAACACTATGGCCAAAAGTTTTTAAACTCCTGACCATCAAACCTATACAAGCTTATTGGACACCCCATTCCAAAATCATAATTCTTGAGTTTAGGTGTTTCCAGTGCAGGATACTGTTAATGCTATTGCATACAAAAACATTTCTAAAAAAAATGCCCACTTCCAAACCTTGTCAACAGTTGAGTTAAGGCTCTTTTCTGTTGCAGCATGACTGTGCCCCTGTGCACAAAGCCAGCTCCACAAATACATGGCTTGTGGAGCTTTAGAGGAACTCCATTGGCCTGCACAGAGCCTTAATCAATCCTAATGAACATCTTTTGGATGAATTGGGATGCTAATGGTGAGCCATCAACATCAGTTCCTGATCTCATAAATGATCTTTTGCCTGACTGGGTACAAATCCCCACAGACACACTCCAAAATCTTGTGAGAGTAAAAATAAGGCTGTTGTAGCTGCAAAGGAAGGGGAAGGGGAAGGGGAAGGGGGGGGGGGGGTAAACTATATATTATTTACAATGAATTTGGAATGGTATGGCCAAACAGCTCCTGTAGATGTGGGTGTCAGAGGTCCCAACTTTTGGCCATATGATATAACTTTCAAGAAGTATGCAGATGAATTACAGGACCAGGAGCTTTGTATGTACAATCACTGTGTTCTTGTGTTGCTACCATATTCCAGGTGATAATACCAAGATACACCTTATTACAAAATGTGTGAGTGATTATCATGAACATCACACTAAAGTTAAATAAAATGTGTTTGTGTGCTGCGCAAACCTATGTGTCTCTGTGTGCTACTATAAATATGATCACCTATGGACCAATTTAAAAATAAATAAATATATAAAAATGGAAATACGAAAAAATGGGGTAAAGGGGTAAGTGGGACCTTAAACTCCCCAATTGTAGAGGTACTCACTGGAAAAAGGGGAATGGGAAGGGCAGGTGTGCTGGAGTTTTGGGTACCAATATTTTAGTTAGTTAATATATCTTGGGAAGATTTGTTAAAAAAGTATAACTTTATTGAATATAAAAAGACAATAAACAATTAATTTACAGCAATATGACATATATCACATATGACTAACACAATTAGTGTCTGCTAAAATTCATTTTGGATGTGAAGAGTAGTCGGAATATCTCCACAGTGTTCTCTACATGTTTCGCGGGCTACGCCGCTTCTTCAGGAGAATATAACAGTAAATTTCTATCACAATCTAGAGAATAAGACAAAATAAATCAACAACAAACAAGGGGGCATATGACCAGGGAATAAGAGGTCTTTGTAATATGCATAGGGCATAGGCATATTTCTCTCCAATAATGCTATAACTGAGACCCAAATATTGGCTCTGAATAGTGGCCAGATAAGTGTAGATTCCAAATTGCATATAAATATAACACAATATGCATGCAATGCCACCAATATAAATCACAATGTGAACACAATATATTAAAGTCCAAAAAACCATGTGCAATGTACAAAGTATTCATGCAGAATATGCTAATATGTGAGAAATATTGTAAACAATATACATTCAAAATTGTCCATATACAGTGCTATGTGGTGGTAGGGATCCCAATCACCAGTGTTTGGGATTATCCTGGTAAAAAACTCCATCACGGTGTGATTCCGCCCCTCGAGTGTGTGCCTCACCTCACTGCGTGTGACCTTGCATTTAAGCTCGGTCAAGGGGAGCCTTATAAGCTATCCACAATATGGTGATGGCTGGGCCGCTGCTCCTCCACTGGTGTCGTTATGCTCGTGTCCCTCAGGATCCCTCAGGGATGGTTCGCACATAAGGAAAAGAGAACCCCCATAGCACCAATATTATATGGTAAAAAGCTGCTTTATTACAAACTAAGTACAGTATATCGCACTTACATTTATCTGGTGCTTAGAGCGCACCACACTGGATCAAGTTCTGCAATAGTAAACCCGGTGTACAGGTGAGTGTCTCCAACTGTGTACTGGATACTTTGTGTCCCTGTCTTTGTGAACCCTGATGAGGACACGCAGAGCCCTGTGTCGATACGCGTAGGGGAGGGGCCATATGTCGGAGTCAGTGTGCGGCTGTGAGTGTAGCAGTGTAGCTGCTGACCTTTTAATAAACACACACTCACCTGTCCCATGATTCAGTGATGCTGCAGTCCGAAGCCTCAGTTCTCTCCCATCGTAAATGGCCAGGCAATGGAAAACATCACAGGTCCCAGAAGATTGCAGGGAGGGAGGAGGAGAGGAGAACTTCCACTCAAGCCACCTAGAAGTGGGAGCGGGTACCTGTCAAACATAGGTACCTGCCCCCCCCCCCAAAACAAATGACATGCCAATTGTGGCATGCCAGGGGGTCAGGAGCAATTAAAGTGGAAGTTCCACTTTTGGGTGGAACTACGCTTTAATAAAGGATGGTGAAAAACACCAAAACCTTTAGGATTCCTACAAGCAAACCAAAAATGTACAAGAGCAAAAGATGACTCACATAGAAAACCCAATCTCCAGACACGGCCTTAGCTCTCTTTGAAATTGAATCTGAACTTTGGCCGATTAACTTTTAATACATTTTGATTCACGTAGACTGGCCATCTCCATGCTTTGGAAACAAACCAGTGTCCTGCCTATATCCACTGTCATAAATATTTTAAATTCAAATGTCGCTTACGAGAATATTTTTGCTCGCGCTCATGACTCGTTGCTGTATTTCATATATTTATTTTCTTTCTTTTTTATGCCATCTCTCCTCCTAGACACAAAGTTATATTGATACTCTTTTTTTTCTTTTTCTCTTGATCCCACCACGAGTCCAAGTTCAGACTGAACCCTTCTCACTCTTCCCTGTCTTTCCTTGGTCCCACACCCTTTTCCCCTTCCCTCTTACCTATAACTCCTTTACATCTATGTTATGAATATATGATTACAATTGCCTTATTTATAAGCAATATGGTTGTGTTAGAACCCTTCCTATTCTGTACAGTTTTGCTGGCTGAAAGTTATGACTCCTTAAAAACCCTTCTGTCTGAAATGAACACCTTTGCTCTGGTTTCTGGGTAAACTGGGACAAATTAAATCTTTTTCCATTAGATCAGGCTGTGATATCTATGGTTCACCCGGACTCCAGACTACAAATTGTATCTTTTTTTAGATAGCTGGGTGTTATAGTTCAATCACCTTTATCTTCATACATTAATAACAATCTGTGTCCCATATTATCACAGTTGCAAACACAGACCAAGCAATAATTGGATCTACCCCTGGACCTCATGGGAAGGGCCAATGTTATCAAAATGTTCTATCTACCCAAGCTGCTCTACATTTAGGCCAATTCCTTCTGCAAAATCCTCAAATCCATTTTGAAGCGCATCGATACTCTATGCGTGGCATTCCTATGGTACGGCTGTCCTCTTAGGGTGGCACTTGAAACGCTGCAGGCTCCCAGCACATCTGGCAGGTTTGGCGTTTCCTAAGTTTTATCTGTACTACCTGGCATCCCAACTGGTACATGTCCATGATTGGCTACACCCGATTGCCACTAACTCTTGTACCACTATGTAAGGGGCTATCGCCTCCTCCTTAGAAACCCTTCATAATGTTATCTATAGGGTCCACATTCTGGGTCATCCAGGCACATCAATGCTATGCACCACCCTCTCCTTATTTCAATCAATAGTTATGAAATCTCCAAAAATTCATGATCGACATCCCCCAACAACCCCTTGTGGTTCAGCCCTAACTTGCAGGAATTATACTCCCTGCCTGACCCACAAAGATGATATTCTAAGGTGATTAAATATCTGTGCTACCTATACGCTACACAAGGTTTTAAGTCCTTTTACCAATTGCGCATGGGCTTTGACCTACCATGCACCTACCTGTTTTAATACTACCAACTTCGACATGCTGTCCGTGCGTAATCTGGTTGTCTGGAAAATCCTATTAGAGTGCCGCTAATTGAGAAAATGGAGAAAAAAGACACCCAGATCCTACCAAACTTATTTCCACATATTATCCTGCCCTTATTAAAGACTCTAACCCTGGATTCCGGGTTGCTCAGACGAAGTGGACCTCCCTGGATATTCCTCTCACGGAGGCCGACTGGGCTGAATTTAGTGACACGTATAAGTCCTCAGTCATATCCTTTAGGGACTGCATTATCCAACTTAAGGTCTTTCACCACTTCCACCTTACTCCTGTCAAGCTAAATATAATGGGGTTATCCCATTCTGATAACTGAGTGTTTTAGAGGCTGTGGCAAAACCGCAGATTTCCTATATTGCTTCTGGACCTGCCCCATAGTTTAGGACTTCTGGGTAGCTATAGGTTGCTTTATGTCCTCTACACTAGGTCTGCCAAATATTGGTAATCCCAAGAACTGCCTTCTGGGTATCTTTGGTGACCTGCATATCCCCTCTCATGCTAAGAGACTACTACGCATCCTATATTTCTATGCAAAGAAGTCCTTTTTACTATCATGAAAAGGACCGCAGTGACTCTTTACCATTTTATAAACTAACATTTGAGACTCGGAAAACAGCTAAAATATTTCATAAAA
Source organism: Pelophylax lessonae (assembly GCF_965119305.1). Taxonomy (NCBI): domain Eukaryota; kingdom Metazoa; phylum Chordata; class Amphibia; order Anura; family Ranidae; genus Pelophylax; species Pelophylax lessonae. The sequence goes on along the minus strand of NC_138768.1, from coordinate 46,094,165 downwards.
TGTGGGGCAGATGAATAGCTAACCCTCTGACTCTTACCCCAATGTCAATGTGATAGCCATATTGTTGTGCTGTACACCCTATTCATTTTGACTAATATCTACCTAAATCAAAATTCTGCTGCCTGTATAAACCCTTGTGACCAACCATGCATTTAATAATCACGAGAGACGTGTGTGATGATAATTGACTATTGTTTATTGTTTAATGCTTGCTTGAGTGCACAGCCTTTCTTTTTGTGCACTGTTATGTTGTATTTGCTTTAAGCAGATATGTGCCCACCATAAAAGAACAGGGTGTGTGTTGCCCACATCCCAGGAAAGTTCAACAAACAAAAACCCAGATATTGAATGGAACTTTATTGGCAACAGTACACCCACTTTTAGTAAAATACTAAGTTAAAAAAATTATCAAACAAAAGTACATATACAAACATATTAAAAAACATACAATTCCAGTTAAAAGTTTTAGGTGAATGCATATGTAAATCGCATCTTGACTCCACTCCACCAACGCGTTTCACGAAAACTTTTTATCAAGGGTGCAATGGGGGGAGATGCATGTGTATAAGCGGTTCTATGAAAAAAATACATAATGTCAAAAAATACATTCAATAGTGCAGTTAATTCATGTTCTATAATCGTGATCTTTTTCCTTAAACGTGTAAGGAACACCTACCACATCGATTAGTTGTGGTGGGATGGATCTGCTCCCCACAAGATCCCTGTGATTGAAACTAATCAATGACTCTTTACCATTGTATAAACTCGCATATGAGACTCGAAAAAGAGCTAAAACATTTCATAACATTTGGGCAGATGAATAGCTATCCCTCTGACACTTACCCCAGTGTCAATGTGATAGCCATATTACTCTTTGGTTGTGCTGTACACCCTATTCATTTTGACTAATATCTACCTGACTCGAAACTTTACTGCCTGTAAAATTCCTTGTGACCATGCATTTAATAATCACGAAAGGCATGTGTGATGATAATTGACTAATGTTTAACCACTACACGACCGCCCGCCGCAGATTTACTGTGGCAGGCAGCGGCTCCTGAGCGAAACGATGTAGGTATACGTCGCTCGCTCTCAGGAGGCTAGGGGGCGAGCGCATGTCTCTATGGTCAGCTCACAAGCCCAACCCCCCCACAGTTAGAATCACTCCCCTAGGCTTACATTTAACCCCTTGATCACCAACAATATTAGACCCTTCCCTGCCAATGGCATTATTACAGTAACAGTGCATATTTTTAGCACTGATTACTGTAGTAATGTCAATGGTACCCCCAAAAGTGTAAAAAATGTCAGTTAGGGGTCCGATCTGTCTGCCGCAATGTCGCAGTCCCACAAAAAATTGCAGATCTTCGCCATTACTAGTAAATAAAAAACAAAAAAAAACAATAAAAATGACAAATCCTTCCCGTAGTTAGTAGACACTATTACTTTTGCGTAAACCAATCAAAATACACTTATTGCGATTTTTTTTTACCATAAATATATTGCAGAAAACAAATTGGCATAAAATGTTAAAAAATTTAGATTTTTACATTTTTTTGGGGGGAATGTCATATAGCAGAATGTGAAAAATATTGTTTTTTTTTTTCAAAATTGTCGCCCTTTTTTGGTCTATAACACAAAAATAAAGAATTGCACAGGTGCTCAAATACCACCAAAAGAAAGCTCTATTTGTGGGGAAAAAAGGACCTCAATTTTATTTGGGTACAGCGTCGCACGACCGCACAATTGTCAGTTAAAGTAACGCAGTGCCGAATCGCAAAATAGGGCCTGGTCTTTAAGCAGGAAAATCTTCCAGTCTTAAAGTTGTTAATGCTTGCTTGAGTGCACAGCCTTTCTTTTTGTGCACTGGTATGGGCAAGTTTGTTATTTTTGCTTTATGTATGTTTGTCCTTAAACTCAATAAATATTTCTTAATAAAATTTAAAAAAAGAAGACTTCTTTTTAGTTTTGTCAGGGCAATATTTTAAAAAGAGAAAAATATCGGTGCTTGTAATAAATAAACACAAGCTGCTGAACACTATACCTCTGATACTAGGGACATGTGAAACCATTAAAAAAGTGCAGTGCATTAAATCAACGTATGTGTCTCTTAACATGAATGACAATTTCTTTGGGACAAGAACATGTCCAGGATAGCCAAAAGAAGCTTTTGTAAATATTAGATGTCATCATTATAGCCCAAATGCACTTGAAAAATTAAAAAATTTAAATAAATTCCCCAGATAAAGTTAAAATAAAAAAGTAGCTTGGGCTGTAGTACTCATCCGATCTCTCATGCCACCAACTGCAAAATTAATTTTCTCAACTAGATGGTGCCCCTTTTCCAGGACCCCCAATATCATTCAACCCACATCCTCTCAGCCCAGGTTGTCAAGGACCCACCTCTACATCAGCCAGCCACCTTTAGCTTCCAAAAAATAAATACTATAGAAAGTTACACCCTCAGTTGAGAAGTGAAGAGGAGGAAGAGGAGACGTGATGTAACTCGACTGAAGACCCATGGATTTTTTTTTTTATCAAAAAGGGTGGGGGTAAAGGGGCCAGTTGGGGAAAGAAGAATGGTTGTAGTTGTACTTTAAAGCCAATTATACATTTAATACCACCAAAGAGACGTTAATTACACATTCCATAATGCATTTAGCCAAAACCTAAATCCTCCAATTAACACTAAAATTTTGGGAAAATTAAAACTTAAAGTGGAGTTCCACCCATTTTAGTAACTTTAGATGTATGTAATCCCCTTTAAAACTACTTTTACCAATGGAAATTTTTTTTTTTTGCTAGGAAATACCTTATTTTCTGCTTTATTCATCCTCTCCTCACTTCCGGGTTCGGCCGCCTATCAGCGATTACGTCATTCGGCGATTCGCAGGGGGTGCTGGGATGTATCTCATGGCATGAAATCTCGCATTATTACACAGGAGTCCTGAGCTGTACTGTTTGTATTGAGGCTGTGCTCTGCCCCGCCTCCGCCCCGCCTCCTCTCAGTGAGCGAGGACTGAAAGCATTATCTACTCACTGAGCTCACTGAGAGGAGGCGGGGTGGAGGCGGGGCAGAGCACGGCCTCAATCCAATACATACAGTACAGCTCACTGAGAGGAGGTGGGGCAGAGGCGGGGCAGAGGCGGGACAGAGCACGGCCTCAATACAAACAGTACAGCTCAGGACTCCTGTGTAATAATGCGAGATTTCATGCCATGAGATACATCCCAGCACCCCCTGCGAATCGCCGAATTACATAATCGCCGATCGGCAGCCGGACCCGGAAGTGAGGAGAGGATGAATAAAGCAGAAAATAAGGTATTTCCTAGCAAAAAAAAAAAAAGTTTCCATTGGTAAAAGTAGTTTTAAAGGGGATTACATACATCTATGTAATCCAAGTTATTAAAAATGGGTGGAACTCCACTTTAACTTGTTTCTTGTGCACTTTTGCTAATTAGCCACCCTCCCCCTTAAATTATTCCTACCCATTTGTAGGCCTGGCTATGTTTTTTGTTTTTTTTTTTATTTAAATTTTTATTGAACATCAATCTCAGTTATACAAACATGTATAAAAGAAAAAGAAAAGCTGGATGGGGGAGGCCTGGCATTGTAACAGCATGCAGTGCTGAGCTCAAAGTCTGCAGGATGGGTGCAGGCAAACATTTTAGGAGAATGTCAGATTCTGGATGCATTTTAGCTCCTTGCATTGCAAAAGGACATGAAAGTGTCAGTTGTTATATTTTCAGATTTTTAACAGCTTCACACTTTACCCTCTCTCCCTATTTAATCAAAATCAGAGGTCTCTTTTAATCTAAAAAAAATGATTTATGGGATTGAATGCAATAACTACTTGTTGCTTTAATCTTATCATTAAAGTCATGGAAAATGGCCGTATTTAACAAAAATAATGAAATACTCCATTTTGGACAGCGTTGCAGATAAATAAACAGGACTCCTGCTCAGGACGTGGCCAAATCTGAAGTTCTGGCATCTCCGTTGCAGCACAAGTTCCAGCGCCTGATTTTAATTTGGACAGGCAAATTCACAGCTGTGCTCAACAAGCCTGTCTATGGGAGGATTTCAGGGGAACGGCCATTAGCAGACATTAGGTCTGACCACAAACTTAAATGCACAAAGCTTTCAAGGATTGAAGCCAACATAGCAATGGAAATACACTGCACAGAGCTCTTCTGCTTGCTGGCACAGACTTTGGTGGAGGGGTCATGTAGAGGCCACCTCTTCTTGTTGGGTGCCTAAACCATTAAAAAAATTGTCTTGTTCCAGGGCAGAAGTTATGAACCTGGACAATCTTTCTAGTTCTGTTCTCCATGTAGCATCCAACTGCATAGCTCCCAACCATTTTTTATTTGATGGGATTGTCCTTTTTTTTTTAAACCAAATCTTTGTGTCCTTTTTCCTCCTCGTCATCCCTTTTTTTAGTAGTGATCGACCGATATCAGTTTTTCGTTGCCGATACTGATACCGATATTTTGGCCAATGCATATGGCTATCGGCCGATATTGGCCAATATTTTTTGTACATTTAAAAAAAAAATTTTTTTTGTTGACAGGTACTTTTGTGGAGGGATCTGGGGGTCTTAAAGACCCCAAAACCCTCCTCTGCACTTAAAAACATTCAAAACGCCAAGTTTGGCTGTTTTTGATGCTGTCATTTTTTTAAATCTGGCGCCAGACAGTACCCGGAAGGGATGTCACTCATGACATCACTTCTGGCTTTTTGCATGGAGCCGAATGCAGCTTTGATCGGGTCTTTGGCAGCCGTGCCTGGGTCTCCCGGTGAGACAGGACACCCGAGGCGAGCCACGGAAGGCGGCGGGAGGAGGGGGACATCCCCTTCCGCTCCTTGTAATGACAGCCGAGCGGCTTCTCAGCCATATCAGTTGTCATTACAAGACAGCCGACCGTCGGCTATGGACGCCCGTACCGGGGTGATGCCTCTAGCTGCAGCCATCACTCCGATACAAGAGTGTTACAGTAAGAGGACTGAGAGTCATACCTGAAGGAACTAGGTGCAAGCAGTCTGGGATGGATGCAGAGTCAGTCTGGGAGAACTGTGGAGAAGTAGCCAGGAGGGCTAGTGAAAGGGACAGCTGCAGCCAGGTGGACTGGTAGTGCCTAAAGAGGAGGTACTGGGAGCAGTATCCACAGAAAAGGACACCAAAGACCTCTATTTTTGCTGCTTTACTAAAGGGGCCCGCGGGTGCCTGCCTGCAAGGGGCATTCACAAGGATCCAACGGAATTTGTGTTGGATCAAACAGTGCTAGCTGGTCCTGGGTGTTGTGGTTCTATTAGCAAGTCCGTGCTTGTGGTAGAAGAGGAGAAGTTTGTATATACCAGATGTATATAAAGTAGTTTGTGTCCCTGAAGAGTTTCTACTGATCAAGTGGGCATCCCATAAGAACCCTTACCCCATCCAAGTTTAATCTCCCTAAATAAAAAAAAACAAAACAAAGCTGGACTGTTTCTTGTCTACAGAGTAAAATGAAAATGCATGTGCCTGTCTGTGCAGGGTGGGAGATACCCATATTCACCAGCAGCTCCTACGAGGGTAGCACTACACTAACAAGACCAGACATTCTAGACACCGGGGGAAGGGATGAACAAGGCTAAGAGAAACAGTTGCCCACTTTGAGTCAATACACCAAGAATTGATGACTAAAAGAGTTGGACAAACTATCACACTTTTCTACTAGCAGTTTGGTTCTCGGTTTACAGACCGTTAAAGGGTACCAAATATTGGAAGGGTCCTCACAGGGTCCATCATAGGGGACATCACGACAAGAGGGACAGCAACAAAACTGGATGGTGGGCCTAGACTTCACAGGCTGATTAGCTGTCTCCACAACCAAAAAAGTGCCAAAGTGATAGAGGACTCAAGTAAGTTGTAAAGTGGGCTAGCAGTGTTTTTATTTTTCAAAGCTGAACTCCAGTTTTTTTTGTGAGTTTTAACAGTTTGTGTGCACCAAGCTGATGCGCCCCCTGGGGCACTGTATAATTTGTATGTAGCACCAGCTACGTACAGTATACAGCCAGGGCCGGTGCTTCCACTAGGCAAACTAGGCAGCCGCCTAGGGCGCATTGCAACCTAGGGGCGCAACCATGAGTTGGCACTCTCTGTCCATCATGAATGATCCTTGTGAGCTGAGGGGAGGGGGCTGCAGTGGGGGAGGAAGAATGGACAGAGGAAGATGCCAGGTGTCTCGGGCAGTGGATGAACTACCAGGCCCTGGCTTTCCATCACTGTTGGGGGTGGGGGTTACTGTTGTTGTCAAGAGTCAGGAAGGGAGCCCACAGGAGTGCTGCCTGCATGATGATCCTCTTTGGCTGGAGCTGAATGGTGGAAACCCTGGGCAGGAAGTGACTCTCTGCACTGAGCTGGTGGGCAGCCGTTCATTTTCCCGGGTCGGTATTAAGCAGGGAGCGGAGGAGAGCTGAACCTGACCCCAAGCTTGGCACTGGAGGGTGGCACCTTTACTGGAGCAGAAACGGCGAGGCACCGGAATGGTCTGAGGAGGTTTGGGATTAGGGACGAGCGGAGTCCTCTGACTGCTGCTTCTCCCTTCGCCAGGACCCGGTTGGTGCTGTGGTGAGCACTGTGGTCCAGAAGAGGAGCATCCTAGAAGAAGGAATCAGCAGAATCACGGTGAAGGAGGGCAAAGTGCGGGCCACTCTCTTCATACCGCCCAGTGAGTGTCCCCAGAACAGGGGATCAGGGTCCCTGGGTGTGACATGGAGGTTCCCTGGTGTGAAAGTGAATCAGGGTCACCACGTGTGCCATGGGGGATAGGGGTCACCGGGTGTAACAGGGTTTCGGGGTCACCAGGTGTGCAATTAGGAATTGGGGTCCCTGGGTGTGCCATGGGGGACTGAGGTCCCCAGGTGTGACATGGAGGAACATCAGGGTCCCCAGGTGTGACATGGAAAAACATCAGGGTCTCTGGGTATGACATGGAAGAACATCAGGTGCCCCTGGTGTGACATGGAGGATCATCGGGGTCCCTTGGTGTGGCATAGAGGGACATTAGGGTCCCCAGGTGTGACATGGAGGAATATGGGGGTCACTGGGTATGACAGCATAACATAGAGGAGCCATCAGATCAGGATCACTGGGTATGACATAAAGGAGTTTTTAACCCCTTCCCTTTTTATTATTTTGGGGGCGGGGGCGCAAGTAGCTGGTCTTGCCTAGGGCGTAAAATAGTCTAGCACCGGCCCTGTATACAGCATTATATTTCAGGAGAAGGATGGGTACTTCCTGTCCTCCTACCAAACAAAAATGAGTCGGCTGCTCAGTCATTCACATGAACCATTGTATTTTATCAATGAGAACAGGGCTTCCTCTGATTTGCTGAGGTGGAGAGGGCGGGCAGACAATATCACAATCTTCACCTCAGCCATTCATAGGAAGCCTTGTATTCATTCATAGAATACAAAGCCTGCTGTGAATGGCTGAGCAGCATTCAGCCCGATTAAATTTTGTTTTGGGAGCAGAATGGCAAGTCCCCATCCCACTACTGGAACACAGTGCTGTATACTGTATGTAGCTGATGCTTTAAAATCGCAAGAAACCTGGAGCTAAGGGTTTAAACATTGTAAATGGATAGGACTGGAAGTAGTTAGTGGTCTAGGGTTTTTTTTTTTGCTTAACACCTCATTTACATGGATGATGATGCCTGTATAGCATGAATGAGCAATTTATTTATTTTTTCTTCCAGGTGCTGTGTACAGGCAGCCTATTGAAGTCTATTAGGATATGAAGCTGCATATAGACAGCTGCTTTTCCAAATATGCCAGGTGGGCAGGTGCAGGTAAGCGGCCCCAAAAACAGACAGTGTGCATTTGGAACCATTCACTCTCACGTCTGTCACATTAGGATGAGCGTCTCTGTCCAAGCAGCCGTTCATCCTAATAGACTTCAATGGGCTGCCTGCGTTCAGCACTTGGAAGTTACAGACACCGCAAAAAAATGGCCCATTCACTCTCTACAGTCAATATCGCCCATGTGAACGAGTCCTAAAGATAAACTTTAAGAAAACTGGAAATAACTTTTGAAATAACATTAACAAGTTTAATATTATATGACATTTTAGTGACTGTGTTTAGATCTATTTTATAGCACAACTGACAATGTACACATTAATCGGAGCATGCAGTCAGGTTGCACATGAAATGTAAGGACTGTGTGAGTGTTTGTAGTTCAATTTCCTAATGTTTTAGTGCTTTACTACTGAACAAACCTGCCCTGTACATTCACTCTGCTGGAGATCTGGACCAGTGCTCTCATATATAGTGCCATGTTCCAGAGTCTCCAGCAGTCCAACGTGCCACCTGCATAGCGATCCAACCAACAATGCTCATCAGGGAGTGTGTGTATTGTTCCTTTTATTCATTTAATGTATTATTATAGTAGAAAATCACAGTGCACTTTACTCGCTCCTGATTATTTGGGTTTAGGTCCTCAGACTTGTCCTGAAAATCTTAGAGGGCAAGGCACATGGCCTTTCGATCAAATTCTCCCCCCCACCTTGGGTTCCCCTTTGGAGGAGCCCCATCTAGCACTTATGGCACTTTTCCGTTGCAAGTACCGGCTTGGCTCTACTCGGCCCTGCTTGGCCCTGCTTGGCCCGGTTTGCTTTTCCACTGCTGGTACCGCATGGTACGGTGTTGGAACGGTTCGGTACGGTACAGTATGGTTTGCTTTTCCTCTAAAGTAGTACTAAAGTTAAGTGGGTGGGATAACAACGGGGTGGGTGGGATTCTCTGACCAATCAGTGGCTAGTAGTGACTGCATGCAAAGGATTGTGGGATATGGTACCGGGTATGGTACCTCTTGGAACCACAATCGAGGTGGTACTGTTTTTGAGAGCTGTACCGTTCGGTTCCATGCAGTGGAAAAGCGCCGCCGTACTGTACCATACCGAACCGTTCCTACACCATACCATGTGGTACCAGCAGTGGAAAAGCACAAAAGCGAGCCGAACTGTTCGGTTCCATGCAGTGGAAAAGCGCCATTAGATAGACCATGCATCAGCAGGTCTCCTGAATAATAGATTCCTCTTGGATTTGGCTGGGTAGACCATGAGTACCCATACCTCCCAACTCACCAAAGTAACAGTCCATTCATTCTGGTTCCAATAAACAGTGTAGGGGTTGACTTTTTTCTATAATTTATTGCCTACATAACTTGTGACAGGAGAGGGCTTAGGGTAGTGTGGGATACTCCAGAAATACTGAATTGAAATAGGAGAACACACTTCGCAAGGCTAGGCTTCTTTGAACAGTTTTTAGCGCAGGGACTAAAAGGAATAGCAAATACTGAGACCCTGAAAAAGCCGTCTCAGTTTCACTCATTATCATTGGAGTGATCGCTGATCACTCCAAAAGTAAAACAGCAAACTGTCCCCAGGATCATGAGCTCAGGTCAGTAGACATATTGTCACAGGACAGCTAAACACTTCCCAGTTTCCACCGGACATCTCTATGTCACAGGACAACTGCACAGTTCCTAGCTTCCACTTGACATTGTTCATGCCACAGGAGACGTACACACTTTCCAGCTTCCAACAGACACGCTTCCGAGAGTTCTCTAGACCAGATCCTTAGGTAAAGTCACTTAATTAGCTCAAAATATACTTAGAAATTCCTCCCTCCCACCAGCTCTGCTATCACTGGGAGTTTAATGAATATCAGCAAACTCCAGAAGAACTGCCTCAAAGGGGCAGCAGCCCCGGAGGCTGTAGACCTTTTCTAGCAGGACAAAAGTCTTGCTGCTCTAAGCCCCAAACTTTTTATGTGCTCCCCAACTACCTGCCGGGCATGCTTCCCCAGGGATTGGCTGAAGCAAAATAATTATTCAACTTGCCTATTTGACTCTTCCAGCCACTATGTTCTAAAAACCTCTAGAAGGCAGTGGAGAAGAGTCAAACTTGCAACTTGTGAGATCCAGAACAGCCCAAAGAAATCATTAGCTGCTCCAATGATTATAGAAGAGCCAAAATAATCAAAGTTACCTTTCATCCTAGCAGCCTATCTAGGGGATTGCCACAGACCTGTAAAAAATGTTTTCTAATTATCTATCAAAAAGTGTTATACGGTGCTAAAACTTGCATCCACTTTTTAAATGGTTGCATTTGTAAATTTTAGAAGCCAGCAGAAAGGAATTTTTGTGTTAAGAAGCACTTATGGGTTCTTCATAATTTTTTGGCACGGGTGTATCCTTTGTGGGGTAAAGGGAGGTAAAATGGCGCTGTCAGGCTAATAAATAGGAAATATAAATATGTCTTATAAGTGCACTGGTGATAAAAGTGAATAAAAAAATCCAAATATATGAAACTTAATGTGGTGAATCCTTAAAAAGTGTAAATATGTCTAAAAGAAATTAATAAAAAATATATATATTATCGTGATATGTGTGTATATATGAATATTAAGATGTTAATAATAAATTATTAAAAATCCATTCAGTGTGTGATCCTAAAGGTATAAATATGATTTCATACAAAATACATTAAATCAATAAATAAAGTGATATATTAGATAACCTCAATAAATAATTAAAGTGCTAATTAATCAAATGTAAATTGTGCTAGTGGACCAAGCAATATATAGCTATGTATAAATTTGTGCACAAAATCAATTCATAAATAGTGTCCCAGCAATTTAAATAACATAAATAAATAAATAAATGTAAAAAGAATATATAGAAAAATTGTCCATATAAATAGCCAAAATTAACTGGTGCTACAAATATAATTAAGTCCCAAGATGTAACACGAAGCAGAGATTTAACAGGAAAAAAATGGATTCCAGGAGTTCCAGAATGATGGGGGTGCTCAATACAGGAAGAAGTGCTCCCCTCCTATTACTCCCGCACTCCCCAGATGGTGGTACCCCCCACAGGGGTAATCAGCGTTTGGGGTGACTCTCAGAGGTCCCTCCGAAGGCTGGCTAGTAATCCACTTAATCCCGACTTCGTATACTGTATTTTTCTCCAGGGGAAAATTAATGGGAAATACCTCCTCTTTAAGTACTCCAATATAGGTTTGAGAGATCCGGATGAGGAAAGAAAAAAGGGGCTCCAATAGTGAAGTATTGCAATGAAAAGGTGCTTTATTCACATAAAATTACAATACTCACATTCATTAAAAGAGAAAAAGTGCACGTATGTCCTAGGGACCGCAACACCCTCGTGTAGCGGTAGTTCCGGGACGCGGTGCGTTCCACCGGCCGGATGTGCGTCTCAGTCAACAGGAAGCTCTACGCGTTTCGTCATCAATGACGTCATCAGGAGCAGCGTCATTGATGACGAAACGCGTAGCAATATATAGCAATAGCTATATATTGCTTGGTCCACTAGCACAATTTACATTTGATTAATTAGCACTTTAATTATTTATTGAGGTTATCTAATATATCACTTTATTTATTGATTTAATGTATTTTGTATGAAATCATATTTATACCTTTAGGATCACACACTGAATGGATTTTTAATAATTTATTATTTACATCTTAATATTCATATTTACACACATATCACGATAATATATATATTTTTTATTAATTTCTTTTAGACATATTTACACTTTTTAAGGATTCACCACATTAAGTTTCATATATTTGGATTTTTTTATTCACTTTTATCACCAGTGCACTTATAAGACATATTTATATTTCCTATTTATTAGCCTGACAGCGCCATTTTACCTCCCTTTACCCCACATTCACCAAATATAGTTATCTATATTTTTGAGGTAGGCTGCAGTCATTTATTTAATTCCTCCAATAGCGCGGAAACTTTCCCCTATATACGGGTGTATCCTTTGCCTAAATATTTTTTGCTAATAGGTGTGCCTTTATCCCATCTCAGAAAGTTGGGAGGTATGTTAGCACCCCAGTCCCTGTCAGGAGTCTTCGTCCCAGGGGATCAGGGCCAGGATTCTCTCTCTTTAGAGGAGAACCATGCGTATCTCCTAGGCAATTTTTTGTGTGTGTAACACCCTCCTAGGTAGGTTCTAGAGAGTGAGTATAGTTTTGGCTCTGTCTGCCTATCAGAGGAGCAGCAAAAAAATTCTATATTTCTTTCTGCTTTACAGAGAGCAGGATCTGTGAGTTAGGTCTGCTCATGGTGCTCAGTGTGTGATTCATTTGGTCTGGAGAGTGTTCAGCGCGGGTCCAATGGGGAGGTACATTGGACAGTGGAGGAAACCTGATCAAGGAGGCTTTGATACAGCTTCAGTTAATTGGCACAGACTAGTGGTCTCGGTGCATTCTGGGGTGTGGTATAAAAGCCAGGAGCACATGTGCTGCGGGGTCTTGGGCTGGGGAGAAGAGTCCCAGAGGGAGGGTGACGGCTGTCTCCTCCTCTGCGTTGAAGGCACAAGGTCACAGGCAGTTGGCCTGGGGACCAGTAGGAAAGGAGCTGAACCCAGAGGACCAGAAGAGCTGACTGGAAGGGATTGAGACACTGGAGACCCTCAAAAAACAGTATAGTGAGTAAAGGGGATCGTGTCCAGGGGCCTGACCTGAGAGGGGGCCACCCCGGCATAGGATAGTCAGAGGACGGGTGTCAATCGGTGGAGTGAAAGGGGATATTAGGCGGGTATCCCGAAGATAGTCTTTCTCACAAGTGATCTTACAGAAACTTAATCCTGATTCATCCAGTGGCAAGGTGGATCTGCAGCCTGACTGCATCTTCAGACAGGAGGAGTCCTCATCCATTGTGAATAGTTAAATTTGGACTATCCCACACTTCCCTTCTCCCATCCCTAAATCAAAAAAAAAAAAAAAATAACTACAACCCTGACTGACTGAGCCAAGGAGTACAGAGATAAATGTGAATGTGGCAGTTGCTAACGGTAACCCAGGGGGATTCCAAGGCTAATAATCCAGCAGCCCTCAAGGGGGCAGTGCTACATGTGCTTCACTTTTTGTATGCTCACTTTTTTTTGCACCTGGTATTACAGCGGTAAAAAAAAAAACTATTGTGGAAAAGCACTAATAAAGGTTTCTATGCAGCCTGACTGCCTACTCCCATTAGAAAGTAAAGGTTCGATAGGGCTTTAACTCTTAAAACCTCATTGTGACATTTTCTCACACTGTTGATCAATACCAGTAATTAACACTGATCCACTAGCTCCTTAGTATTAGCACAGATTGTTTTTTAATATCACCAAGTCCTCCAGATCCAACGATCATGCCAATAAATTGAGTAACGCCTCGCTGAGTTCTAGCTGCTGTAAGACTCCCGGGAAGTGAGCTTATAATGGCTCATTAACCCTCCCAGGTTTATATCTTAGTGTACTATTATTTCTCCTTCCTATGTTTATCAACTTTGTCTTCTTGCTTTTTTTTCCCCTTCACCATGCAAATGACCATCGTGGGAAATTATCTTAGCGATATGTCCAACTGTGCTGCCATGGCAACAAAGATAAGGCTTTGTGGTCACAATTTATAAACAGTTTATTTATAAGCCTCGGGGAGCTTTGGATTTTAAAGCTCGCAATTGCTTCCATAGCGCTGCTAATTTTTATTTCCCGTCTCTAGACTGTTTATCTCTGGAGTTTCAGTACTGCTGTTCCAAGCCCTGGATTTGATTAGCTTGTTTATCTCTTAATGCAGTATATATTTTTTTTTTTCCTCAATCAACTTCCAAAATGATAATTGTAACAGCCCGCAGGCTATAATTCTGTCTCGCCTTACAGTGATGGGAATCTTATCGGGGCCTCTCGCTCTCATCTGCCATCTGTTGGCTGAGTCAGGTATTGCGCCGGAGGTAAACAGGTGCCAGATTTTAGAGGAGGCCTGCCAGGTTTGAAATATGGAAGGTGCCATGCTGACCTGAGTTTAAAGCTCCAAAGCTGTCATCTTTATTCTTTATTTAAGTTACTGAACTGCAATAAGCATGCAGCCAGGGTACTCTTGGGACACCTGCTATGTTTAAAGGCAGGCCATTCATAAAGCATGACAGCTGGGGTCAGCCTACATTATACTCGGTCTTCGATGTCTCACTCTGTGGTTAATTTTCACTCATCTCCCTCTGGTCAGAACTCCTCTGTTGCCATTAATGCAGTGCCTGGACAAGATGGTCCAGTGTCCAGAGTGACGATGTTAAACTGCACCCTCCCCCCTTTATGTGGGTGTCCTCAGTCGTCTTCTGCAGGTGGGATTTACTATACCAGCACTATAGTGCCACTTCTGCCTGTTTGATATTCGCAAGGTGCAACTAAAAAAAGTCAGGTGGCCGTCTGGTACCCAGTGCCATCTTACTAACATCATGGGCCCCTGAGCAAAGTAATGCACTGGGGCCCCTACCAGACTGCATCAGTAGTCCCCATCACAGTGCCCCTGTTACGCTCAGCGCTCCGGGCCCCCTGCTGGCCTCGAAGCGCTCACAGCGCACTGGGACTCTTAGATCTAAAGAACCAGTGCACAGGTGATTGGTACCTGGCCCAGACTGGTTATTAAGGGTTAAGGTTTGTGAAAGGCAGTGCTGACTTAATTAGGCTTCACCTGTGCACTGCTCATTAATACCTTCTCCTCACACAGCTTCCTGCCGGATCTTTGTGCCTTGTGCCTCTGTGAAAGCGTTCCCTTCTGTGTTTGTTTGCTTTGCCTGTTGCCGAATCCTTGCTACCGACATCTCGCCTTTGAACCTCTGCCGCCTGCCCTGACCTCTGCTACGTCCGATTACGCTCTTGCCTACTCCCTGTGTACCACGCCATATCAGCTGCCAGAGAGATCGAGTTGTTACTAGGGGACACGACCTGGTAGTTACCGCCGCAGCAAATCCATCCCGCCTTGCGGCGGGCTCTGGTGAAGACCAGTAACTGCTTAGAACCGGTCCTCTAGTACAACCCGCGCCATCGTCTCTCTGGTCCAGAGGATCCACTACCAGTCCTGCCGGTTCGTGACAGCCCCCTTACATCAGTGCCCATATACTGTATATCAGGTTCCCCTATAATAGTGTCCATATACTGTACATTAGGCATTCCCATAACCCCATTAGAGCAGGTGTCCCCCATCACAGTGTCCCCATCCATCAGGTGTCCCTCATCATAGCGTTCCCATCCATCAGGTGTCCCCATCCATCAAGTCTCCCCATCCATCAGGTGTCCCTCATCATAGTGCTCCTATCGATTGGGTGTCCCCATCCATCGGGTATCCCAACAAAACAAGTGTCCCCATCCATCAGGTGTCCCCCTCACAGTGTCTCCATACATCAGGTATCCCCATCAGAGTGGGAGGAGGGAGGAGAAAGCTGAATTCTCTCTCCAGTAGAAGCCAGCTGCTGCTCCTTCTGACAGGAGTGACATTGCAGTCAAAGAAGAGTGGCACAAGCAGACAAATGGCCAATGCACCTCCCCAGCACAGTGACCCCCCCCCACCCCCCCTTTCCTAGCCCTGACCATAGCCCATGTAAGCACCTGGGGCTACAAAAATGGAAAAGAAGTAGCGCATAAAATCACTATTAAATGACTTAAAGTGTAAAAAGCATGCTTGTCTAAGATATTGCTTGATAAACACTCAAAAACATGTAGAGAAAAGCAATGTCCTTAAAAGTCCATAAATCCAGGAGTGCGTGAAGTATATAAATGGATCACCATCCACCACCAGGTGTCACACCGATAGATAGCAGAAATGGCAACTCACCAGAAAACAATGCTCAAGTGTTCTCACACCAGAGCAAACTGAGCAGGGATACCATACAGATGTAGGGAATACACGCATGGAAGACCAGAGTCACTTCACCACTGCCGCATAAAAGTATCCTTCACACACTTTCCTCAATGTAATAGTATTATGGAAAAAGAGAAGGGCTCCAAATAGTGAAGTACCGTCAAAACACTTGCTTTATTAAAACATAAAAATTTTGCACTCACATGTAAAAGCATATGGGTAGGCATTGAATAGCATGTCTCCGGTCAGAAAGGAAGCCTATCTCGTCCAGTGTACTGGGCTAACTCCACGCCAGCCCAGTCCCTTCCGGGTAGCTCCTCTGCCGTGTCCCGTGATGTCGGATGTGTCGTCAGGTCACGCCCCGACCGGTTTCGTCATGTCCGACTTCAACTGGAGGCGTGACCTGAACGACAACATCCGGCATCTAAATAGCCCTGCTGGAACGCTCTGCGTCCAATCGGCAATGAGGTAAGTGAACCGGAAGTGAACCAGCACCCCGCATTGCGGAACTTCCGACATCAATAACAACAATAGGGAAAACCTGCCATATCATAAAGATTCACTTTGGCACTGAAATATAAATAACAATACAGGTGCTATAATATGGTGAAAAGGATAACATTGTTATTTCTTGGAGTTCTACCCCGTGCCGATATGGATCTGCAGAGCATTGCCAGTAACATTCTGCATAAAAAAACAGGTAATCATGGTAAACATTAAAAATGCAGCAACCATCTACATTGCACTGATCAGTACCCCCATAGTGAAGGTTCCAATGTAATGTCTATTAGAAATGATAAAAAACATATAAAAAGCATATTAAAAAAGCACACCACTGGAATCCAAAATATAGATTGAGACAAATCAATCGTACTCCAGTACCATTATAAGGGTAAATGAAAAAGGCAAGATCATGAATCGCTAATATAGCAATTCAAGTCTAACTCTATATTTAACCCCGTCGGTGCGAGGGCCTGGGTGAGGAAAATCCACTTAGTCTCACATTTGGATAATTCCCTCACCCAATTTGACCCCCGCCACGACGGGGTAACTCTCTCAATGCCCCAGAAGTGAAGGCTTCTAGGATCCCTCTGGTGGAATTGGCGGAAATGTGCGGGCACATTGTGGTCGCGATTTCCTTTCAAAATGTTGGTGATATGCTCACCTACTCTGACTTTTAGGGCCCGCTTAGTACGGCCAATATAAACTAAATTACAAGGACACATCAGTCCATAGACCACATGTGTGGTGTCACACGTAATTAAGCTTTTGATTTTGAAGGATTTATTGATAGCTCGAACCATGAAAGAGTCCCTCCTCCTGAAATTGGTTGGTGTAAATGAACAGGCTCTACATCTTCCACAGGTGAAAGACCCCTTCATGTTCGGGAAGAAGGAGACGTTGGGAGGGTCTAGTACTTTCTTTACGATTTGGTCACCAAAATTTGGGGCTCGCCTATATATAAACGATGGTTTAGCTGGTAAAGCTGAACATAATGTTCTATCCATCTGCAATATAGGCCAATGGTGTCTAAAGATTTCCTCTACCTTTTTGTAGTCGTTAGAAAAATCTGACAAGAAGCTCCATTGTTTAGGATCATCATCCAACCTAACAGGTTTAGCCGCAGGTCTTAATGGTCTGGGGGCATTGCCAATTCTGGTGATTTCTTTATTTAAGTTGGTCTCATCATAACCTTTGGCCATAAACCTATCCCTCAAAACTGCTGCTTGTTCCATGTAGTCATTTACAGAAGTGCAGTTCCGCCTGACTCGGGTGAACTGACCCCTAGGAATATTCCTAAGCCAGTTAGGGTGGTGTCCACTTTGGATGGCCAAATAACTGTTCCTGTCTGTCATTTTGAAGTACACTTTCGTGGTTAATCTATTGCCTTCTCTCTTAATAGTGACATCCAGGAAATTAATTTCGTCAGGACTATGATGGAAATCCAACTTGATGTTATTGTGGTTGGTATTAAGGTGTTCCATAAAAGACACCAAATCCTCCTCTGCCCCTTGCCAGATGAAAATGATGTCATCAATAAAACGCTTATATAGCCTGAGTTCATGCCGTACCTGGTTATAGACAAACTTGTCCTCCCACTCCGACATGAACAAGTTTGCCAGGCTGGGGGCAAATTTGGCGCCCATGGCAACACCTGTTTTTTGACTGTAGAACCTACTTTGATGCCAAAAATAGTTATGGCTCAGACAAAAGTCTAACGCCCTACCAATGAATACTTTCTGTTCTCGAGGTAGATCCTCCCTCTGGCTAAGTGCCCAATTTAAGGACAACAAAGCATCATCATGCTGGATGATGGTGTACAGGGACGACACATCGGCCGTCACAAGGAAGACCGGCGAGTCGTCCCCAAGTACCACACCATCCAGCATGAGAAGAAGATCCGTGGTATCCTTCAGAAAGGCCTTGGTTTGAACCACACTTTTCTGTAAAAATTGGTCCAAATATTGGCCCAGTCTAGCACTGACTGAACCAATCCCATTCACAATTGGGCGTGGAGGAGGGTTAGTTGCGTCCTTATGGACCTTAGGTAACGTGTATAGAATCGGGATCCGGCACACGCTCGGTGTTAGAAAGTTGCGTTCCTTCTTTGTCAGGACACCGTCCCTGAAACCCGATTCTACCAAACGTTTCAAATCATTTACAAAGTCACCTGTCGGGTCTTTTGATAATCTGGTGTAAGTTGTAGTGTCACTTAACATAGCTATGATTTGATCGTGATAGAATTGCTTGTCCATCACCACCACTCCTCCACCCTTGTCAGCTGGGCGGATGATAATCTCTTTACGAGATTCTAGCGAATCTAGGCCTTCCTGTATATGTTTATACTTCTTGGTTATTTCAAACCCAGGTTCCAAGGCCTGCAGGTCGCGTAGGACTAGATTTTTAAATACTTCCACACAGTGGTTGTTACTCACTGGTGGGTTAAAAGTGGATTTATTACGTAGACCACTATTTATCATCCTTCCATTATTCCTATTGCTGATTGATGTGATGGGGTTGTTTAGAAAGTGTTTAAGCACCTGGGGCCCCTGGGCAGTGCCCAGGTGTGCCCATTCATTACGAAGACCCTGCTGGTACTCCTAGTTCTGATACCCACTGGGCACCACACCCCCACACCTTAAGCATGCCACTGGTACAGACAACATACCTTATCAACAGAGACATCACTGCTCCTCTGCTTGGGTTCCTCCTATCAGGTAGGGCAACCCCCAGGCAGCTGGCAGGATAGAAGGGGTGAGGACAAGCTCTCAGCTTGGTTGAATGAACTCTTCGGACAGATTGTAAGGGAGCTCCTGGCCAAATGTTGGCACCAAATCACTCAAGCCCCTGCCCTATTTCTTCTTGGATAGGACTATAACCCACTGCTGGTAGTTCTTCGCCGTCACCATATTGTGCTCAACTCCTTGTCATAGACCTTCCCACCACATTACCTGGGGTATGTGTGTTACCTTAATCCCTAGACAAATTTTTGAAGAGATACCCTCTATTGGATGGGACCCTCAAGTGGTCTCCTACGATGTATCTTAGGGAGAAAAGTCCGTCTCTTTTTTTTTTTCTCTGTAGGAGACCGCTCTAGGGGGCTCCTCGATACAGGCGAATACGTGAACCCAAACCTGTTATCGGCTGAGGACAGAGGTTGGGAGCAACTTTTTTGATTGTGGTTTTTCTTATTATTATTTTGTACTCACCAATCACCATAAGAATTGAGGGCCTGAGGTGTGGATATATCATACCTCTATGTTTTTCATTTGAATCTGAGAGAGATGGGTACAAGAAGTATATAGCTATCCCTCTGAAACAGCTGAGAGAATGCACTCAACCTTTTTTGCCCATATACCAGGGACTACAGAGGGTCTCCTAATCGACTTCCAGTATAACCAGATACACATAAAGTATATGAAAGGTTTTGCCTACCTCGGTGGAGTGGAGTATGTAACCCTTGATGAAGACTAATCAATATATCTATCTATCGAAACGCGTTGGTAACACACACCACTCCAATCAGTATTTCATTATGTATTTTATGTAATGTATAACTGTTTGACAACCAAGATACAAAATTTGATGTCGATATGCATACTATGTGAATTCACACCAATCTACCATTTGGTAGCTTTTTGGCAATAAAATAATTGTTTTTACTAAAAGTCATTACATAATTTTGGATGATATTTATAATTTAATTTGTTTAGTTACCATTAAAGTCCCATCCAATAGAGGGTATCTCTTCAAAAAATAGTTTCCGCACTTTACTCTTTATGCTCTTCAAAGATGGTAGTGACACATCACATCACATTGACATGCTATCCAGTGTCGCTTGGCATACTTCACCAATCACATATTGTAGGTGGTCCATAGACGTAAATTAGGATAGCCGCACTTTGCACATCACTAATAAGCCATCTTCTCTTAGTATCTCTACTCTCTTTGGGAGCACCACAGTGTTGGGACCCCTTTCCCTGTATACTATATCTGTAGCATTTTGCTCTATTCAAACCAAGATTCACAAGGTGAAGCATCCTGCTCTGTCAGCCGAGATGAACAAGATGCCTACTATAGTATATCAGTCTCTCTTCCTGTGCCCCACTCCATAGCTCTACCCAGCCAGCTACGCTCCCTGATGTTATTCTCCCACTACCAGTGTCTTTGGAACTCACTCACAGGGCTCTGACTTGCCCATTAGGCTTTACGCATCCATCTCACGACTCCCTTCACGAGACAGGACTGCTGCAGCTCCACTTCTAGACTCTGTACACATCTTCTAGGACCTCCAGGTGGATAAGCACTCACGCCAGTGAACACTTAGTCTGGCCTAAAAGGCCTTTTGCATCCCGCTCCCAGTCCAGTTAGACCATGTTCCAAGTTAACTTAGACCATGTTTCGTGAGACATGACAACTACAGCTGGTTCCTCTGGTGTAGGCTTTTATAACCCTGACCTTATGCCCTGTCCTTTGCATTAGCTGACTGCAAATGCAGGTGTGGGGGGTGTTTGGCTCCCATCCCCCAAATGCACTAGGCTCCTTCCAACCTGGCATCTTTTTTTTTTTACTTTGTAAAAGAAGATGTACTCTTTGTAAAGATATATGTGTGAGGGGCCACTAATCCAGCATTGCAGATGTGCCTGTGCTGGACCCTGGACAGTCAATAGGGGGTGTCAACAGAGGTGTATAGTAACTAAGTAGAACTACTTCACTACTGTACTTAAGTACCGAAAGGCGGTATCTGTACTTTCCTAGAGTATAATTTTTTTCTCCTACTTCCACTTTTACTTCACTACATTTTTTCAATGATTTCAATACTTCTACTCCGATATTTTTTTTTTGTGCTGCATAGTTACTCGTTACAATTATAAAAATGACCACTGCCAGAACAGTAGATGGCAGGTTTCATGAAGTTCAAAACATGTGTATTATCAGCGCATATGAAAATAAATGCTACTGTATGTATAAATAAAAGCTGCATTTGAAATAATAAAAAACAATATGATGTTCAAACTTTTGACTTCTTTCTTTAATAACTACATAACACAGTACTTGTACTTTTACTTTCAGTACTTGAGTAGCAAAATTTAAAAAAAAACTACATGCAATACTTAAGTACAAAAATGTTGAATACTTTAGTACTTCTGCTCAAGTCACTTTTTGATCGAGCACTTCCACTTCTACTCAAGTCACTTTTTGATCGAGCACTTGTACTTTTACTCAAGTATGGGTTTTGAGTACTTTATACAACTCTGGTGTCAATGTCACGCAGGCAGGTGGTGTGGGAAATGGCTATGGGAGGAGCCCAGACATCTGCTTTAATGTAGATGGAAATTAATTTCACCCACTGTACAATACCTGTGACTATTGTCTCTCAGATAATACACTTTAATGGTTACTTTAACCACCTCAGCTTCGAAAGGTTTTACCCCTTACTGACCAGGACATTTTTTGCGATACGGCGCTGCATTGCTTTAACTGACAGTTGCGCGGTCGTGCGACAATGTACCCAAAAAAAAATTATGTTCTTTTTTTCCCACAAATAGAGCTTTCTTTTGGTGGTATTTGGTATTTATTTTTGGCACTATAAACACTTCCAATAAAAAAATGTAAAGAATCAAATTTCTTCATCAGTTTAGGCCAATTTGTATTCTGCTACATTTTTGGTAAAAAAAAAATCCCAAAAAGCGTACATTGATTGGTTGGCACAATAGTTATAGCATCTACAAACTATGGGATAGATTTATGGACTTTTTATTTTTTAATTGTTTTTATTAGTAATGATGGCGATTTTTTAGCGGGACTGTGACATTACAACAGACAAATCTAACACGGGGCGACACTTTTTGAGGACCAGTGATACCAATACAATGATCAGTGCTAAAAAATGCACTGTCACTGTATAAATGACACTGGCAGGGAAGGGGTTAACATTAGGGGTGATCAAAGGGATAAGTGTGCTCCTAGGGAGTGCTTTCTAACTGTGTGATGGGTGGACTGACTGCAGGAAGAGAGACATCTGTGTTCCTGATTAGTAGGAACACAAGATCTCGCTCTTCCCATCTGACAAAATAGTAGTCTGCCTTATTTACATAGGCAGACCGCCGTTCTGTCATTCCTCCGAACGACCGCGGGTGGCCGGAGGCCGGCGCGGCCACTGGACCCGCTGATTGGCTCCCGCTGTGTCTAAGCACGTACAAGTATGCAATTTTGCGCTTAAGAGCCACCCTGCCGCAGTAAATGTACGTGGGGCAGTCCTTAAGTGGTTAAGCAAAAAATTTGCCTGATCCCTCCCTCTTATATTGCGGCCTAACCAAGCTGCTTACATACTGTCTACCAAGTATAAAATATTTGTGGCTATTGTCTCTCAGATAATACACTCTAATTTTCATTACAAAATAAAACTGGCCTTGTCTCTCTCCATTTGCTGCCTATACAAGTGCTCACATACTGTACCTGAACACAGAAATACCAGAATTATGAGCGTCCGCAAGGCCCCCCTCCCCCCCTGTAATCTCAAACTCCCCTGTAAAGTGGTTGTTAAGCCACTTTATAGCATCCTGTCTGGTCTGTTTATTAATCCTGTGTCCCCTTGCCCCTGTGTCTGTGTTTTAAAAAAATAAACCATTCTTTACCAGTTTTCACATGACCCGCCAGCTCTCTCCTCTCCCCCTCTGACAGCTGCCTGCAGTGGGTGGGGTCGAGTACTCAACGCTGATGTCAGCCGGGAGGGAAGGAGGGGGGGAGGAGGAGATGCCGAGAAAAGGAGAGAGGCGCTGGTCACGTGAGCGGTGATCGGCGCTCTGAAAACTGGTAAATAATGGCTTATTTTTATAAAACACAGACACAGGGGCACACAGGATTATTAAACAGACTGTAAACAGGATATGAAACTTTAAATGAAACTACAGCAGCAGGAGGGGAGGGGCAAGCACTGACACAGGAGCAAACAGGCAGGGAGGGGGGAGAGAGGACAGAGGAGAACAGGAGGGCTGCGGGTAATGGAAGCATGTAAACTGACCACAGTGTCAGGGCTCAGCAGCCATGATATACTGTAGTCAGTGTAAAGGGGGGAGGACATAGCCAGGCAGGATCAGCCAGGTATTTTTAGGCCATAGAAGGGCCAAATTACACAGCACAAGCACTGTGTTGTATAACATGCTTTAAGAGAACATGATCAATATATTTTTTTTTTTAGGTTAACAAACGCTTTAAAAACAAATACTGCCGTTTCAACTTTAAAAATGAATACTCACGAGTTGCGGCTCGCGCGGTAAATGACGCTGTCTTCATGACATTGTTGAAAAGGGGCAGAGCATGGGTGACCTTAAAATGATGCCCCCCCCCCCTGAAAAAAATTGTGTGGACGCCCATGACCAGATTACAGGAATATTTGCATTTCTGAATACAGGAATGCCAGCGGTGCAGCACAGCTATCATTTAGAGATATTGTTACATCTCCTGAATGAATGCAAAGTATTGAATGAATGAATGCAAGATCTCTCTCTCGAGATAGAGAGGATGAGCAGTGACATCAGGCTATCTACCTCGTCCAATTAGGGAAAGCTTTGCATTAATTCAGAAAAGGCAAAGCATTCTCTGAATGGCGCCCCTGCTGAGCGGCCAACCTATGCATCATGCTGCAGCTTGGCACAGGACCTGGAAGCGAGTGGAGATAACTGGAGTAGCGGTGTCTGTCTCAGTGATTTCCAGCTTTCAAGGGCATCGGCCAGGTATTGTATATACATAATTACATTGGTCCAAGCTGCACTAATGCAAATGTAAAATATACCATGTCTGGAATTATTCTTTAAACTGTTGTGACACATTTGTATAAAGTTGAGGGCTTTAGCTTTATGTTTTTAAGAAATCTTCCAATAGCTTTTAGCAGCAGTAGCACTGCCACTTCCACAGGTCAATTCAGGAGTATTACCACTTGAGAAAAAATCAGGTGTTGAAGCCCAAGCTACCTACCCTTTTTTTCAAGTTGAAGTGAATGAGATTGTTTGCTTGCTACATCTGTATTAAAACATTTGTTACTTTAATTCCTGATATGTGCCCGCTGTACCATGTACTTGTATGAAAAAGTATCCTGTTCTCTTTGTATTGCTTCCTTTATGTAAAATCCCTGGTGTTCCTGACAGTCCCATTGCTTTCCTTTTAAAAACTGACCACACTAAGCAGGAGAGCACTCTGTGGTCAGTTCTCTAGCTAAGCTGGGAACTCATGATCAGATTTGTCCTGACACTGCACAGCCATTCACTGGCAAGCTCAGTGTACGGCTGCTTTACCTCCCCCAGCTCTTATGCAGCTAAGAACAGAGAGAATGTGATCATTTAAAAAAAAAAAAAGGAAAAAAAAGGTGTTTATGATGTTTCTTTTTTTTATATATATATCTATACAAATGTGTTTCCTTCATTTCTATTTTACACCTATTGGGTTGGTTTTCAGGGTGATTGTTTACAATCAGGTTAAGCCAAGCCTAACCACTTCTGGACTGGAAGGTTTTTCTCTCTTAATGACCAGACCCTTTTTTGCGATTCGGCACTGCGTTATTTTAACAGGCAATTGCGCGGTCGTGTGACGCTGTACCTAAACGAATTTGACGTCCTTTTTTTCCCCCAAACAGAACTATCTTTTGGTGGTATTTGATCACCTGTGCGATTTTTTGATCATGCGCTATAAACAAAAAAAGAGCGACAATTTTGCAAAAATAACAATATTTTTCACATTTTTTATATGAAATTCCCCCCCAAAAAATGTAAAAATCAAATTTTTTTAACATTTTAGGCAAATTTGTTTTCTGCTACATATGTTTGGTAAAAAAAAATCGCAAAAAGCGTATTTTGATTGGTTTGCGCAAAAGTTACTGCGTTTACTAACTAAGGGAAAGATTTTTGTCATTTTTATTGTTTTTTTTTAACGAGTAATGGCGGCGATCTGCAATTTTTTTTTGCGGTACTGCAACATTGCGGCGGACAGATCGGACCCTTGACTGACATTTTTGACACTTTTGGGGGTACCAGTGACATTACTACAGTAATCAGTGCTATACATATGCACTGTTACTGTAAAAAGACACTGGGATGAAAGGGGTTAACTTTATTGGAGAGGGAGGGGTTAAGTGTGTCCCTAGGGGCGTGTTTCTTACTGTGATTGGATGTGGCTGTGTGTGTAACAGCACAGATCAACGGTCCTACATAGCAGGACCGAGTGATCTGTGCTTTTACACAGGGGAGAGTGACAGGTAGCTTTGTTTACATTAGCCGCCTGCCTTTCTTCCTCTTCACCCGACGATTGCGAGTGACCGGCGGACATCGGGTCCGCCGGTCACACGCGCTGGCTTCTTCGGGTACGAGCGGGGGCGGGAGCGTGCCTCCGGCGACGCGCGCTCGCCCCCTATTCGCTCCCAGGCTAGTGACGTACCGGTACGTCACTTTGCCTGGGAGGGGCTGACGGCCGCCGTATATAGCCGGGGCGGCGGTCGGCAAGTGGTTAAATCAGAAAATAATAATGTGTCATTCCATGGGTGTGTAAATCACAAGACCGGCTGGACGGAATTAGAAATCCAATGGCAGATAAAAGAATTTGCATGTGCGTAACACAACTGCATATTTAACCGTTTTCCCACAGTTCACCTTTAATTGGTGCAATTTGGTGGCCAATTATTCCATACGCTAACAAGGTTAATAAACTATATTAGGGTTAACATTCGCTCCCTACTTAGTGCGTTCCTGTTGGTAATAAATATGTTATGGCAACCATTAGGTTTTGTAAACACGAAGCTGTTTCAGTTTCAAGCCAACTGAGCCCTCCTTTGTTACTGTCCGTCAATTCTATCCTAATAAATTCTCTAATTGCACTTAATAAATAATAGATGGAGACTCGCTGAAGGGGCCATCTCAACAAGCCTTAATTATTTAGCCATTGTAAAATACTTTACTCTATATTATCATATCACATGTTTCTGCTGTGACTCAGACAGGCACATTCATTTTATTTGGCTAATGCGTCCACCACTTATTCGCTGTAAACAATTAATCTCTACTTCGCATATTCATTGCAAATGGTCCGCCGTGTTTGCGGAGCATAAATACTTAGATTACATTTCTAAAATTGGAATTACACCGACTTGTCCAACGTAATTAATTTTATCGGAGATAAACAGCTGGGTTTAATACCATAATGGTACGAGGAAGGCCAACATCGCATTTCAGTTGTTCAGAGAAAAAAAAAAATACAAATTAACTTTTTTTTAGGAAGCAGTTTTGCTAAAATTTTAATTTCCAAAAAACACTTTTTAGCAAGTAAATAAATTGCCTATTAGGCAAAATCAAATTATAATAGAAAATTAATATAACACTTTAAGCCAAACTCTGTCTTAGTGTAATATTAAAATATGTAGGGACGGTTTTATTAAAAGATTTGTAATTCTGTTTTGTCAGTCATTTGACTCAATAACACCCAATACACATTACAACCAGATCCTGGACCTTCCCCCAATATACTCTTCAGTTAATCGATAACTGTCCAGAATTCAGCTTTTATGGCTGAATTTGCCTCTCATAGACTTTGCAACCACTTCTTTTCTATATGCACTCTGGTGATGGCTGTCTGTCATTTCTCAGGACTGGTTTCCTGATAGGGACAGCATACTTGCCAAATGTCCCATTTTTGCCGGGACAGTCCCGGCAAATAGGAGCCTGTCCCGGGTCATTCTCATTGTACCGGCAATGTACTTATTTATACTTTGCACTTTATTTATATTTCCATATTCCATTTTTTGCATGGTCACAGCTGAGCACATTTGACACTTTAGAATTGCAGGGAATTGTGATGAGAATTTTAAACTTTAGGCAGAAGTAATGCAGCTGAATGGGAGAATTATTCCAACTCTGCTACTTTGGCCTCAAGTTTAAAATTCCCTTTTCAATTTCTTGTATTTCTCGTTTTAGTGAGTAGACCCTATAATCTGATGATAAGTAGGCGGAGAGTAATTATGTGGAGTGGGTGGAGCTTCAGGGAAGTGGGTGTGGTAAGTAATTGATAGCTGTGCGGCAAAGTGTCCCTGGAAATTTTTTTCAATTGTTGGCAACTATGGGACAGCAAGCACATCATGCCTGAGTAATGCGTGTCAAAACAGCCACTTGTAATTTCCATCAGGGTGACAACACAGGAACACAATACAGACAAGAGGGAAAGAGTGTTGTCACCCTAAATCAGGAAGTGCCCATACAACGACCTTAATGGACAGGTCACCATTTAACCACTTCAGCCCCCAGGAAGTGCCCATACAAGGACCTTAATGGACAGGTCACCATTTAACCACTTCAACCCCGGAAGGATTTGCCCCCTTTCTGACCAGGCCCTATTTTGCGATTCGGCACTGCGTTATTTTAATGGACAATTGCGCAGTCGTGCGACGCTGTACCCAAACAAAATTTACGTCCTTTTTTTCCCCACAAACAGAGCTTTCTTTTGGTGCCATTTGATCACCTGTGCAATTTTAGATTTTTACGCTATAAATAAAAAAGCGCGACAATTCTGAAAAAAAAAAAAACAATATTTTTCACATTCTGCTATATGAAATCCTCAAAAAAAAAAATGTAAAAATCTAAATTTTTTAGGACAATTTGTTTTCTGCTACATATTTTTGGTAAAAAAAGAAAAATCCCAATAAACGATTTTTGATTGGTTTGCGCAAAGTTTATCACGTCTACTAACTACGGGAAAGATTTATGTCATTTTTATTGTTTTTTTTTTTTTTTTACTAGTAATGGCGGCGATCTGCTATTTTTTGTGGGAATGCGACATGCGGCGGACAGATCGGACCCCTGACTGACATTTTTTACACTTTTGGGTGGACGTCTAACGTTGTCTAAACACAGCGGGCCGGCATTGCTAGCAGTCCAGTGACATAGATCCTACATGGCTGGACCCAGGGGAGCCGCACTACCACAGTAATATTACTGTGAGCAGTCGGCAAGTGGTTAATATTTTAATGAAATCTGTAGAATATATTGAAAATTATTTTTACGTGTATCTAAACCAAAAATCAGTGCCTAGATGGCATAGCTTTTTTTCCTTTATTTTCACCTGGTGATCCTGCCATTAACACACCTACTGTCCTACGGTGACACCGCTCATTCACTAACTTGTATTTATAGAGGAATGTTGTCGTCCTAGGCTGATCTCTTGATTTTGGATTACAAATACCTTCTTATCTCCATTACATAGAGCAGCCTTTCTCAATAATTTCTCAGGGAACCCCTGCTAAAATCACAGGGAAGAATGCTCCTTACATTGGTTGTCAGTGGGAAGAATGCTCCTTACATTGGTTGTCAGTGGGAAGAATGCTCCTTACATTGGTGGTCAGTGGGAAGAATGTTCCTTACATCGGTGGTCAGTGGGAAGAATGTCCCTTACATTGGTGTTCAAAGCGAAAAGTGCCTCTTTACATTGTCGGCCAGGGAGAAGAATGCCTCTTACATATATTGTCAGAATGCCCCATACACTGGTGGTCAGAGGAAACAGTGTCCCTTATTTTGCTGGTCAGTGAGAAAAATACCTCTTACATTGGTGGTCAGAATGTCCCTTATATTGCTGGTTAGTGAGAAGAACGCCCAATACATTGGTGGTTAGTGGAAGGAATGCCTCTGACATTGGTGATCAGAATGTCCATTACATTGGTGATCAGTGGGGAGAATGCTCCTTACATTGGTGGTCAGAATGTCGGTTGTCAGAATATATTGGTGGACAGTGAGAAGAATGCCCATTACATTGTTGATCAGTGGGAAGAATGCTCCTTACATTGGTGGTCAGTGGGAAGAATGCTCCTTACATAGGGGGTCTGTGGGAAGAATGCTCCTTACATTGGTGGTCAGAATGTCCCTTACATTGGTGATCAGTGGAAAGAATGCTCCTTACATTGGTGGTCAGAATGTCCCTTACATTGGTGATCAGTGGAAAGAATGCTCCTTACATTGGTGATCAGTGGGAAGAATGCTCCTTACATTGGTGATCAATGGGAAGAATGCTCCTTACATTGGTGATCAGTGGGAAGAATGTTCCTTACATTGGTGGTCAGTGGGAAGAATGCTCCTTACATTGGTGGTCCGTGAGAAAAATGCCCCTTACATTGGTGGTCAGTGGGAAGAATGCTCCTTACATTGGTGGTCCGTGAGAAAAACGCTCCTTACATTGGTTGGTCAGTGGATAGATTACCCCCGGATATGGTCTCCCCGCTGAGGAGCAGAAAGAGAAGGAGCTCTGCAAACAGCTGCCTGTTGGAGTTTCTGCTATGGAGAAGCCCTCTGCAGACATGCAAGGAAAACCCCTGACAGAGGTGTCACCAGACCATCAGAGGAATGTGGAAGGACCTGCATCAGACACCCCAGACATGGATTTTGCTGTTCCTTCTGAGACCAGTATTTCCTCTACAAGCAAGATGGCTGCCAGCTCAAAAAATTCTGCTTCGCCTTCACCTGAGCCTCCCAGTGTTCCAGAGCTGATTGACCAGTTGATTGCTGGAGGGGGAGGGGATCAGCATGGTGCAACAATTGGAGTGGAAGCAGCCATGGACGTCTCCTGCAATGTTTTACCTGTTGCTGTGTCAGAACAGTATTCAATTTTCTCACCTGAAAGCCCTGTCCTAGTGGAGGGGAAGATGACAGCTGGAGCTAAAGCTTTTACCAGTGCATTAGCAACTATGGACACTGCTGTGAAGACAACAAGAATTATGAATATGCTAGCAAGTATTAAGGATGACAATAATGTTAAAGCAATGGGTGTGTTGGTGGTGGGTGGTGGTGAAGGGGTTAGTATTGCTGGGAAAAATAAAAATGAAACTTCTCCCCCTGCTCAGCAGAGAAAGGATTCATTGGTTGTGCAGACCAATCTCAAATCTGCACAATCTTTATTTGCTAGAGTTGTGTCAGATGGTTCAAAACAAATGGATGGATCTTCTGCAGGGAGGAATGTGGGGAGCTATGCTTGAGTTTTGGGGAGTCGCACCCTGGGGGTTTGGTGGGAATTTTGTTAAGTATAATAATCACATTTCAGGGAGGTTTGCTGGGGGGCTGGTTCGTAGGTACAGGAGGAGGAATGTTGTACAGTTGAGGTGGGAGGGGGAGGTAACCCCACCAGTAATGGGGAGGGTGGCTGAGCTGGTTTTAGAGATGGGGTTTAAAGTCTCTGATATTTTTGCTTTAATTTGCCCAGTGGGCAGTTATGAATTTGATTTGTCTTTTGTGAAACCAGAGGGTCTGGATCTCTTTTGGGAGAGGTATAGGAGGTGCAAGGGAATTCAGCAGTGGAGTGGTTTGGTGCCAAAGGTGATTTCAAGGCAGCCTTTGACAAAATCAGTGACAATCATGGTGTGTAACGAATCAATACCAGAGGCTGATCTAGTAGTATGGCTACACCGATATGGCAAGGTCCTCACTCCACTGTAGAAGGCCCTTGATAAGCATGGGATATGGACAGCGGCCTTGACAGTGTCACTAAAATTGAGGGTGCTGGGAAATATAGTTTAGCACCTGTCCTGCTCAGCTTTTCTGGGAAGTGTTATACTGACCATTTTCTACCAGGGTCAGTCTAAGGTTTGTAATAAATAATGTGGTGATAAAGGCCACTTTGCATTGTCCTGCACCATCAAGATGTGCTCACTGTGCCATTTGGCCAGAGAATGCACCTAGATTCGTTACAATTTCTGCCAGCAGCTGGGTCATCCATATATGCAAAAAGAAAAAGAAGGTTGGGACTTTAAGTGAGAGACATGACAAGGCTGGCAGGGAAAAGTTTAAACATTTATTGGTACAAACAGATATACAACCATAACAGTAAAATCATCAAAATGATAAAAGGACTGGTAAGTAATCCCCAAATTCAAATGCATAAAAACCATCAGGGCACAATTTTAAGTAGTAGTAGAATAATTAGATATATTCACAACATCAATGGACTCAAATTTCAAGTATTAGTAGAGTAGTTTGATATATTATAACATCGCAACCTCAACGCTTTTCGTGGACCCAAATCGCCACTTCATCAGGAAGGGATGTATAGAAGCAAATCTATAAAAATATATAGATAGGAAATTGGTACAATGATGATACATGCAAAAGATGAAAAAAGGGGGGAGAAGGGGAACATGGCCCCTCAATTCCCTACACTTACATATTAACTCAGGTGGTAAATGGCATTGGAGATGGAGATAGCCCTGAGTGTCCCCCATGGGAGCTGAGGGCGCACAGGCAGGCGGGCAGGCAGGACACGCCGCACAAATGGTGGGTGTGAGCTGAAATAAATAGAGTGAGGAACACAAGGTGTGGCACCGTAAAGGATGTCTATGAAAAAAAAAATATATAAGGTATAAAAATCATATAGTCGATATGTGTATTCATAATAAGAGTGCCAAAGTGCTACTAAGGTGTGGATATAAAAGATGGGAAAATGGGAGTAAGAAACAGAATAATGTGTATAAGATAGGAGAGTGTGTTAAACCATGCAGCAAAAAAGGTAAATAGAAATCATGTGATAAAGTGAAAGGACATAATTGAATAAAAACCCAGTTGGGGGGGCTAAGTAATGGTTTGGACAAGCGTGTAAACTAGAAAAAGAAAAAAAACAGGACGAGAATCTAGTGGTGATATAAAAGGGACATGAGGTAAAAGTAAAAAGCAAAGAATATCCACACCTTGTTAGCAGCACATTGGCACTCTTATTATGAATACACTATATGATTTTTATACCTTATATATTTTTTTTTTCATAGACATCCTTTACGGTGCCACATCTTGTGTTCCTCACTATTTATTTCAGCCCACACCCACCATGTGTGTGGCATGTCCTGCCTGCCCACCTGCCCGTGTGCCCTCAGCTCCTGGCTTACAGATACATACATTCATGGACTTTATATATTTATATTTTATATTTAATTTAATTTGATTTTTCATTTATGGCTATCCACATTAGCACTAATTCTGTGATATCGCACTGCCACATCATTTATTTGTTGGTCCACTATTACTATCACTTGCACTCAGTCACTTATTATTGTCTATTCTGAGTGGACCTTGATAGATTTGTACATTTTTTACGTATGTATACCATTTATGATATATATTATTGGTTTTTTTTTTATTAGTGGTACCTTTTTAGCACTTTGTGATATTTAATATGCATATTTAATATGCATATTATCACTTCTTATTAATGTTAATACCTATATCTATTCAGCACCTTTTGACTTTCACAGTCACACCTACCTACCTCTTTCATATTTTACACTTTGCATTTATTTATTGCATTTATTTATTAGACACACCTATTTACCCACATTTTTTATACTAGTACTAGTTCAACCATAGCCCTATCAGTTATCTACTCCTCCCTAGGCAGCGCCATCATCCCTCCCACCCCTCTTACATACTTTCCTTGAGAGACTGACTTGATCAAAACCTATCTGATCCCAATCTTTTTATATGTCAGCTTTGTCTGTATTTTGCCAGAATCTCTCTATGCAAGGGTGTATAGCTGCTTTTTCCAACTGTGTTGGGGAAATAGGCTGAACTTGATCAAACACAATGTAACTTCCCTACCCAGGCGGGAGGGTGGCCTAAGTATGATAAACCCAATGTTGGGAAGATGGCAGGCCAGTGAAAGTCTGAGAGTCCAACATGGCAAGCTTCCGGCTTATGTTGCCTCATGTCTGAAAATACTTTGGCAGCGGCAGGTGACGGTGGAAGATATTGCGGTGCCAGATTACCCTGCGGAAGAAAGTCCTACCTGTCGAGGTGGTAGTGCACGATATTCTGGGTGAGGTTGGGAAGATTTTGGGCCTTGATAAGGGCGTGGAAGAATACCAGACCTGTCTTTAGTGAACTGTCCAACTCTGGTTGAGGAGCTCTTTTCTTATGCTATTCTTTCCACTCTCTTAGCCTTTGTTGGTTAGTATCTTCTTTTTAAAGAAAAGCTGCATGCATAATGGGGGCGGTTTTGTTTCCTGACCTCGCAGGTTTGATGTCTGGTGTAGGGGTGTGAGTCTTACTAAGATTATTTTCCCCGGTAATGACATGTTCATGATGAGAGTTTCGCTTTTGCTGAAAAGCCGTTCTTTATTTGAGAGCAGAATTTGCTATATTTTTTTTTTTCCCTTTTCATGTAAATATTTATGTATTTATTTATGTATACTGATTTTATGCTTATTGATTGCAAGACTTTTATTAAAGAAACATTGGAAAGATTACCCCTTACAGTACATTGGTCATCAGTGGGAAGAGTGCCCTTTACCTTGGTGGTCAATGTAAAGAATTCTCCCCTTATATTGGTGGTCAGAACGTCTCCCTTACAAACACTTTAAAAGATCATCCATCAGTAAAATGCCACTGGAATTGGTCCCCAAACTATGAGGTCCAATCAGATGGAACATCAATTAGCCAATAATCCCTAGCAAACTCTGGAACCCTGGTTGAGAATAGTGATGGGCTTAACGTTGGAGTCAAACGTAAGTTCGACTCGAACATCGGGTGTTTGTGTGTTCACCGAACACACAAACAAATGGGATGCTCGGCGGGAAGTTGGCCTGCCGATGAGCGACCCATAATGAACTGCATGATTGTAGTGCATTAAAAGCTTGTGATTGGCCAAAGCATTCACCTGACCCATATGCTTCTGCCAATCACAGTACAATATCCTGTCAGAGCCATAATTGGCCAAAGGTAGGGTGCCTTTAGCCAATCATGGCTCCACGCCCCACACTATATAAGGCTGCTTACATGGCAGCCATGCGTAGTGTGTTAGTAGTGGAGATTAGGCAGGGTAGTTAGTGGATTGTGCTTTGATGTTTAATGCAATCAGTGTAGTGTAGTGCTGTGCTAATTTATCTTGCGTAACAGTGTAGTGCAGTCATTGTAGTGCTGTGATTCTTATGTAACACAGTGTAGTGGGACCACTGAAGTCTTGGTGTACACAACATGTCTATATCACCCCACTGATCCCATTTTTTTTTCATTGATAGTCCTTTTTTTTTTTTGCAGCATCAGGTTCTGTTGCTGCAATATTAGTACTCCCCCTTCTGTGTCGCGGGTGCTACTACTTCTATGTCAGCAGTGATTTTTTTGGAGCGCAGCAGCACTAATTTTAATTAGGGAATAATTGCAGTCCCCCCTTTTGTGTCGTAGGTGCTATTCCTTTTGCGTCAGCAGTAGGGATGATCGAACTTTTGAAAAGTTCGGTTCGACCAGAACACCCGAACTTCACGAAAGTTCGGCCCGGATTTCAGAACCCCATTGAAATCAATGGGACCCGAACTTCTGTAATCAAAAAACACCATTTTTAAGCCCTAAAACCCAATAAATGCCCCTAAAAAGTGCCTAGGGTTCTGGGTCATGCCCCATTAACTATTAATCACACAAAAAAAGTTCTTAAAAATTGTCATTTTTGATAAAAAAGCCAATTATTGAAAAATTAAAAAAAAAAAAAAAAAGAGATTTTTTTGATTTTTACTTTGGATTTAGTATCTGGGGGGTCTAAAAGGTGTGCATGTGAAGTTTCAGCTCTGTAGCATGTCCAGAACCATGAAAAAAAAAAGATAATTTTTCAGTAGAACAGGGATGTGGTTCGGGAGCCTCCTTTAACTTTAACACCTATATGATCTTTTTTTCTGGTTCTGGACATGCTACAGAGCTGAAACTTCACAGGTACACCTTTTAGACCCCCCAGACACAAAATCACACAACAAAAGTTCTTAAAAATTGTCATTTTTGATAAAAAAGCCAATTATTGAAAAATTAAAAAAAAAAAAAAGAGATTTTTTGATTTTTACTTTGGATTTAGTATCTGGGGGGTCTAAAAGGTGTGCATGTGAAGTTTCAGGTCTGTAGCATGTCCAGAACCAGAAAAAAAAAGATCGTTTGTATTAGAAAACTTTAAGCACAGGAATATGGCTTCTCTGCTGTAACACCTTGCCGGTTTAATAGCAGGCATTTTTTTGGGTTCTTTGCAGTCAGGAAAAACATCTGAACTTGTGTATAGTGGTACTGTGCACAAGTTCTGATGTTTTGCCTGCCTCCAAAATTCCCCAAAAAATACCAGCAAAAACACACCTGGGCATTTTTTTTTTTTGACGCTAGCGTTTTTTTTTGGCATTTTTTGGGGTTCTTTTGAGGCAGGCAAAACATCTGAACATGTGTATAGGGGGGATATATAGACATATATGTCTGAATATATACCCCTAGACATATATAGGTGTGATAGTAGCAGAAATAAATGCTTGCGCTAATGAAATCATTTACAGTAATATATTTCTGCTACTATCACACCTATATATGTCTAGGGGTATATATTCAGACATATATGCCTATATATACCCCCTATACACATGTTCAGATGTTTTGCCTGCCTCAAAAGAACCCCAAAAAATGCCAAAAAAAACGCTAGCGTCAAAAAAAAAAAAATGCCCAGGTGTGTTTTTGCTGGCATTTTTTGGGGATTTTGGAGGCAGGCAAAACATCAGAACTTGTGCACAGTACCACTATACACAAGTTCAGATGTTTTGCCTGACTGCAAAGAACCCAAAAAAATGCCTGCTATTAAACCGGCAAGGTGTTACAGCAGAGAAGCCATATTCCTGTGCTTAAAGTTTTCTAATACAAACGATCTTTTTTTTTTATGGTTCTGGACATGCTACAGAGCTGAAACTTCACATGTACACTTTTTAGACCCCCCAGATACTAAATCCAAAGTAAAAATCAAAAAATCTCTTTTTTTTTTTTTTTTTTTTTAATTTTTCAATAATTGGCTTTTTTATCAAAAATGACAATTTTTAAGAACTTTTTTTGTGTGATTTTGTGTCTGGGGGGTCTAAAAGGTGTACCTGTGAAGTTTCAGCTCTGTAGCATGTCCAGAACCCCAAAAAAAGATCATATAAGTGTAAAAGAGGGGTCCCACCATCCCTGCTCTACTGAAAAATTATCTTTTTTTCTGGTTCTGGACATGCTACAGAGCTGAAACTTCACAGGTACACTTTTTAGACCCCCCAGACACTAAATCCAAAAAAAGTCATGCCTGCCTCCAAAAATGCCCGATAAATGCAAGAAAAAGCGCCGTAGAGAAGCCGTATTCCTGTTCTAATAAAAATTATAAGAAAATGCTAATTTTTGGGGGGTTCTGGACATGCTACAGAGCTGAAACTTCACATGTACACTTTTTAGACCCCCCAGATACTAAATCCAAAGTAAAAATCAAAAAATCTCTTTTTTTTTTTTTTTTTTTTTTTTTTTTAAATTTTTCAATAATTGGCTTTTTTATCAAAAATGACAATTTTTAAGAACTTTTTTTTGTGTGATTTTGTGTCTGGGGGGTCTAAAAGGTGTACCTGTGAAGTTTCAGCTCTGTAGCATGTCCAGAACCATAAAAAAAAAGATTGTTTGTATTAGAAAACTTTAAGCACAGGAATATGGCTTCTCTGCTGTAACACCTTGCCGGTTTAATAGCAGGCATTTTTTTGGGTTCTTTGCAGTCAGGAAAAACATCTGAACTTGTGTATAGTGGTACTGTGCACAAGTTCTGATGTTTTGCCTGCCTCCAAAACCCCCCAAAAAATGCCAGCAAAAACACACCTGGGCATTTTTTTTTTGACGCTAGCGTTTTTTTGGCATTTTTTGGGGTTCTTTTGAGGCAGGCAAAACATCTGAACTTGTGTATAGTGGTACTGTGCACAAGTTCTGATGTTTTGCCTGCCTCCAAAACCCCCCAAAAAATGCCAGCAAAAACACACCTGGGCATTTTTTTTTTTTGACATTAGCGTTTTTTTGGCATTTTTTGGGGTTCTTTTGAGGCAGGCAAAACATCTGAACATGTGTATAGGGGGTATATATAGGCATATATGTCTGAATATATACCCCTAGACATATATAGGTGTGATAGTAGCAGAAATATATTACTGTAAATGATTTCATTAGCGCAAGCATTTATTTCTGCTACTATCACACCTATATATGTCTAGGGGTATATATTCAGACATATATGTCTATATATACCCCCTATACACATATTCAGATGTCATGTCTGACATCAAACATGTCCTCAAAAAAGCACTGGCAGTGGCAGCCCCTGCAGCATTAAAAAATGCTTGCTGGTGAGAAGCCACATACCTGTCCCGAAGCAGAGAAATGATCATTTCTCTATAGCGGTCACCCTGCTATGGAAGGGTTTTGTCACCCTGCCATAGCAGTCACTGTCAGTTAACCCTACACTACACTACGGTCCCCTGACACTTAACACTTTCCCTACAGAAACTAAATTTTTGAAGCTAACTTAAGTGTAAAGGAGCACTCTAACTACACTAGATATCCCTTTCCTCACACTAAAAATAGCTAAATGACACTTTTAAAGTAAAATTAACAGAACTGCTTCCACTCTCTTCCATGTCCAGTATAACAATGCTGGGAATATGGCGGGGGCGATCTTATATACTGGGGGGCGTATTCACTAATGATTGGTCTAGGGACCCCCTAGTCACTCCAATCACATTCCTAGCATTCTCCTGCCCCCTCAATTGGCTTTTGCTAATGGTTCTGGTCCAATCACGGGCTTTTAAAGCCCATTTCCTGAAGCATTGCATTTTGGGCGGTTCTGGTTGCCGAATTCCGAACTTTTTGGGCAAAAAGTTCTAAATTCGGCCGAACCTCGAACACCCAATGTTCGGGCCGAACCGATGGTGGACCCGAACCGTTCGATCATCCCTAGTCAGCAGGGGTTTTCTTTTTTTTTCGGCTTTATTACGTTTTTATTTATTAAAAAAAACAAACAAACAACTATAATAAAACAGTTTATAATGCACAGTTTTATAAAGTACAAAAGTATTGCACCCAAGCGCCATATTCCCTTTCCACACTCTATAAGAAAAAGTTATAAAAATCCCCCCCAAAAAATAAAAAACAATAATAAAATGGTTTATAGTGCACCAAGCACAAAAGTATTGCACCCAAGCATCAAATTTCCATCCCTCATTCTATAATAAAAAGTTATAACACCCCCCCCCCCCCCCAAGAATCTCCATCATGTTAGAAAATCCAACAAGAAGAGGCAGGAGCTCACAGGCCACCAAAAGAGGGCAAGCAGACTTTGTGTCCACAGTGAAAAGTGGTGGTCGTGGACATGGTACATCCTCTGCAGGCGGGGCACGCTTGTCATTTTTTTGCGGTGTTGGCCATGTTATTGAGCCACAACATGCAGAAGAGTTGGTGGAATGGATAACTAAGCCATCCTTATCCTCCTCATTCTCTGTCACCCAGGCTCATACTAGTTTGCCTTCCACGGTAGCTGCCAAAGCGGCCAATTCCACAGGCTCCTTGTCAACAGCTACTCCTTCTGTAGCCTCACCATCATGCATGGAGGAGTCACCCTAATTATTTGATCATAGTGTCAGTTACATGATGCTGGAGGATGAGCATCAATTTGAATGCTCCAATGTTGGTTCCCAGGTTGAGGAAGGGAATAACTTGAGCCTAGAGAGAGGGGGTGACAATGACGGACAAGAAACTAGCAGTCATGTTCCCCAGCTGCAGCATACTGCCAAGTTTGCTCCAGTGACGAGGAGGGAGGGGATGATGAGGTCACTGACTGTACTTCGGTGCCTGAGAGAATAGAGAAGGAAAGTGAGGAGGGGGAGGCAGCCCAACTTCAACAAGGCAGAATGTCCTCCAGGGGCCTGCTTAAGGGCAGCCACCTTATTGCATCACACCACAGAGCTCCACAGGTGCAGGGCGCTTTTATCTCCCCACTGACTTCCAAAAGTTTATTGGTGTGGGCTTTTTTCAACGCATGTTCAGCAGACCGCAGTGTTGCTGTTTGTAAGCTCTGAAGCGGATCAGCCGCTTGGGCACCACATGCTTGACAAGACATTTGACGACCTGCCATTCAGTCCTTTGGCAACAGCACTTGAAAGACCCACATCATAATAAAATGCAGACTTCTTCTTGCTCCTCATCTGGGATCTCTACCCCTTCTATACCTCAAGTCCTCCCAAAAACCTGCACTGAGAGTGATAATGGTATAGCAATGGGTGCCAAAGGTACTGGCACCCAAACTGCTAGCAGTACACCACCTGCTGATTTGACAAGAAGGCAAATTTCGCTACCCCAGTTACTGTACCAGCCATCCACATGCTCAGCGTCTAAATGCTAGCTTGGCCAAATTGCTAGCACTACAACTGCTGCCTTATCATCTGGTAGACTCTGCCCCCTTTTGTGAATTTGCAGAATGTGCTATACCCCAGTGGAAGGTTCCAAAAATAAATTTCTTTTCACGTATGAACATTCCAGCTCTGTACCATCATGTATAAGGCAATGTTGTGGCATCATTGGACAGAGCGGTCTGCAGGAAGGTTCACATTACTGCTGATTCATGGTCAAGCAGGCATGGTCAGGGACGTTACATTTCCTTTCACGACGCACTGGTCAACTCTGCTGGCAGCTGGGAAGGCAGGACAGGGTTCAGTGCTGGAGCTTGTTCCGTGTAACGCTCCTGCGTTTTTATTATAGGCTGGATTTGCAGCTGCAAAATCTCCACTCAGTAGTCATGTAGAGATGTGTTGAATACCAGATCCAACTCTCCAGGACTCATCACCGTGGGCCTGTCAGCTTCAACATACAGATATATACACACTCAATGAGATGTTCCTGGAGTGATAGGATGTATATGATAGTATGAAGGTGATGTGCTGAAGGGACAGGTGTGAACAGTGACAAGGATGGTAATCACTTGATAGGTTTTGTATAGGAGAGTTCAAGATGGTATTTAGGAATGCAGATAGGTTAGTATCGAGTATGCTAACAGGTGGTGAGGACAGCAGATGACAAATACAGGATAGACTAACCCAGTGCAAGGATAGATAGTAGTAGACAGGAGAGCTAGCAATCTATGCAGCAGTGCAGATGATAGATGGTAGTAGGCTGAAGAGCTAGCAATCTATGTAACAGTGCAGATGATAGGATAGTATAGATAGGTAGTAACAGTCCTTAATGTGCATAGGTAGAAAGTGCAATAAGGTTATGGAGGGTTCCCCTGCTGGGTACTTATCACTTGTAATGTTAGTAGTTTAGAGAGGTCCAGTAGATAAGGAATGATCCGGTAGCGAGATACAGGGATCAGTAGCGAGGTTCCGGTCTGCTCCAGGTAAAGGGAATGGCTGGAGGTTCCGATCGAGAGACAGGCTTGAAAGCATGTGGATAACAAGGCAGGTTGAACGAACAATGTGAGTGAGACCGCCGGCGGTTGAAATAGCCGCTCTGCGGCGCTCAGCAGTGACATCATCGTTCTTAAAGGTATATGCGTACCACCTGAAGAGAAAGGTGGGACGCATTACAGAGAAAGTGGTGATTAAGGGTATCGGAGGTACCGGAATCTTACATTCCGCCTCCAAAACATAGGTGGTGATTCTGCCACATCTGTCTGCTCCAGCCCCTCCTCTTCTTCTTCCTCTATGGCCTCTTCTGCTGAAATGTCCTCTGAACCAGCAATGCTCCCTAAGCGTTCAAGGGGCTACGCAAGCAGTCAGGATAAAAGATGTCATGCAGTGCTTCAGTTGGTCTGTCTAGGGGGACAGGAGGCACACCAGGCCAGAGATTCTGTCAGCTCTGCAGGGGCAGGCCCAGAGGTGGTTGACACCTTGACAGCTTTAGCCAGGAATGGTTGTATGTGACAATGGCACCAACTTTCTTTCCGCCCTCTGACAGGAACACTTGACACATGTTCCATGCTTGGCACATGTCCTGAATTTGGCGGTGCAGCGTTTCCTGAACAGGTACCCAGGCTTACAAGATCTTGTGAAGCAGGCCAGAAAAGTCTGTGGCCATTTCCGGCAGTCCTACAATGCCAGTGCTTGGCTGGCTGACATTCAATAGAAATTAAACCTGCCCACCAACTGCCTCATTTGTGATATGCCTACTAGGTGGAACTCAACATTGGCAATGCTGCAGCGGCTGAACACGCAGCAGAGGGCCATCAATGAGTACCTGTGTAAGTATGGCACAAGGATGGGCTCAAGGGAGCTTGGCTTCTTTTCGCCACGCCAGTGGCTGCTGATAAAGGATGCATGCACTGTCTTGACACCATTTGAGGAGGCCACAAGGATGGTGAGCTCGACAATGCATGCATCAGTGACACTGTCCCGCTAGTCTTCCTGCTGGAGCACACGCTTTGTGGAATCATGGACAGGGCATTTTAGGCAGAGCAGTGGGAGGAAGAGGAGGACTTCCTT
This sequence comes from Pelophylax lessonae, assembly GCF_965119305.1. NCBI lineage: Eukaryota > Metazoa > Chordata > Amphibia > Anura > Ranidae > Pelophylax > Pelophylax lessonae. The sequence continues at coordinate 46,052,694 of NC_138768.1, read as the reverse complement.
TCTTCACAAGGCCTCCTTTATGCAGATAACATTCCTGCGGGGCCACAAAACACACAGGAGGAAGAGGAGGAGTGTGGCAGCATGGATGTAGAGGATAACATACAGCAGTCTCCAAGAGATGGTTTTCATTCCCCAGAAACCCCAGGAGTTGTACATGGATGGGGAGAGATTGCTCCTGACAATGTCATCCTTAGTGACCCAGAGAATTCAGAATCTCATGCCTCCTCAAACTTATGCTGCATGGGCCCACTGATGCTGCAAAGCCTGTGAAAGGACCCAAGGATTTGTGGTATCAAGGAGAGGGATCATTACTGGTTGGCAACCCTTCTTGATTCATGTTACAAGGGTAAAGTTGAATAGCCCAGAGGGAGCAGAGGATGAAACATCTTGAGGACGCCTTGAAGAAAAATTGGTGTAACACCTTTCCAGACACTTTGAGGTTACCATTTCCTGGACAACGTGTTTCTGAGGCTTCCTTCGGTCAAAGGAGGAGCGGTGGAGAAGGCCGCCGGCTGACCGATGCCTTTAAACAATTCTTTAGTCCTCAGTGCCCAGGGCTGTTAGGTTTAAGCAACCATCGGGAGCATCTGCAGCATATGGTGCAGGATTATCTAGGGGAAAGAGCAGACTTGGAGACCTTTCCAACTGCGCATCCACTGGGTTACTGGGTCTTGAAGATGGACCACTGGCCAGAACTTGCTCAATATGCAATCGAGCTACTGACCTGTCCTGCTTCCAGCATGCTTTCCAAACCGACATTCAGTGCTGCTGGAGGTTTTGTGACAGATAAAAGAGTATGTCTGTCTACAGACTCCATTGACCGCCTGACATTTATCACAGGTACATGTAATTTACATTTTTGTTTCTAATTTTTAACAGCAGGGCCTTTTCCTGCACATAGCAAGAGTAACTGTGAGGGGTTACAGTGTTCAGGCACCACCAACACCCAGGGTCCAATTTTTCTGCACCTGTATGACAAGTACATGTAGTTTCAATTTTTTTAATTATAATTTTTAACAGCAGGGCCCGTTTCTGAACCCAGCAAGAGTAACTGTTAGGGGTTACAGTGTTCAGGCACCACTAGAGATGGGTGAACGGTTTGCGCCGAGCATACATTTGGCCTAAACATCACCCATTTAGGTACTCGCCTAACATGTGAACTTTCTCAGGACTTAGCGGGATGTTTGCCCGCCGAGCGCACAGTCAATAGATTGTTAAGCCTTCCATGCTGAGAGCTGAATTTAAAAAAAATAATCATAAAAAGAAAATGTAAATTTAAAAAGAAAATTGAGGTTAAAACAGTTTGGGGGACCCTTTTTTAAAAAAGTCATTTGGTGGAGGGGGATTAAGGTGTGGGATTGTTCTTCAGGGGTTGGGTTTCGCCCCTTAGTTCCAGTGAAGGGAGCTCTTAAGGCATCAGTATACCAAGACATTTTGGACAATTTTATGCTCCCAACTTTGTGGGAACAATTTGGGGATGGCCCCTTCCTGTTCCAACATGACTGTGCAAGAAGGTCGAAGAGTTCATACAATTTCATGGATTGGGAAATGATGAGTATAAACTGAAAGGGAGCTGGGGGCAGTAAAAAGTACAAAATAAGGGTAATGGCACCACATGTGCGGTTACACTTTAAGACTTAACACCTAAGACTGCTCATCTGCATACTTGTTCAGAGTCAGTACATGATCACTGGCTGAACAAAAAACAAATCCTCTCGTGGCTAAAGCAGTTGATAATATGGATCTAAACTGCGCATTCAGCTGTTTGCCTAGTGTTCAGCTTCAACGTGTAACTGCGCTTTCAACAGTCATTGGGAATTGCAAAATTAATGTGAGCCAATGCTGCAATCTGCTTTACCACAGTACGGCATAAGTGAAGCAATCCACTGAGCACTTCTGTATACAGAGGAAAGATGAATATAATGATTCCCAATTCACGTAACCACTTGAGCACCAGCCTGTAATACCCCTTCATTACCGGCTTTCTTTCAGTGCTACGATAATTTGACTGACAATTACTCAGGCATGCAGCATGGTACCTAAAGCTATTTTGTATAATTTTTTTTTTGCGACAGATAGAGCTTTCTTTTGGTGGTATTTAATAATTGCTGTTTCGTTTAAAAAAAAAAAAGAAAAAAATGTAAAGTTTTGAAAAAAGTGTCCCCTTAATTCTGGTATAAAACATAAAAAAAATTGCCAGGACAGTACATTAGTTAACTACTTGCCGACCGCTCACATTGAGCCTACTGCGCAAAGTGGTTCGTTATCGTCCAGCGACATAGACCTACGTCGCTGGACTCCTCCCCTCGTGGGCGGAGGCTCGAACCCGCTGTATTCAGTCACAGCGGGAGTCGGGCCAGGGGAGGAGCGGCGGTGATCACCGCCGCTCTTCCCCGATCGTCGGGGATCGAGTGTGGAGATCCGCCCGCTTGAGTAAACAAAGCGGGCGGATCTCCTAAGTGACAGGCAGGGAAAGATTGCAGGATTCAGCATAGCTGAACCTGCGATCTGTGCCTGTGTCACACAGTCCCCTCCCCCCACACACGTCAGTAAGCACCAGGCATACATTAACCCCTTGATCACCAATAAAAGTTAACCCCTTCCCTGCCAGTGTAATTTTTACAGTAACAGTGCATATTTATAGCACTGATTACTGTAGTAATGTCACTGGTACCCCCAAAAGTGTCAAAAATGTCAGTCAAGGGTCCGATCTGTCTGCCGCAATGTCGCAGCCCCGCAAAAAAAAATCGCAGATTGCCGCCAGATCCGCGCCATTACTAGTTAAAAACAATAAAAATGACATAAATTTACCGTAGTTAGTAGCTGCGATAACTTTTGCGCAAACCAATCAAAATATGCTTATTGCGATTTTTTTTACAAAAAATATGTAGTAGAAAACAAATTGGCCTAAAATGTTAAAAAATTTAGATTTTTACATTTTTTTTTGGGGGGGGGGGGGGAATTTCATATAAAAAATGTGAAAAATATTATTTTTTCAAAACTGACGCTATTTTTTGTTTATAGCGCAAAAAGTAAAAATCGCACAGGTGATCAAATACCACCAAAAGAAAGCCCTATTTGTGGGGGAAAAAATAGACATCAATTTATTTTGGGTACAGCATTGCACGACCGCGCAATTGTCCGTTAAAATAAGGCAGTGCAGAATCGCAAAATATGGCCTGGTCAGGAATGGGGTAAAATCTTCTGGTCTTAAAGCGGTTAAAAATACGCTCATTGAGAATTTTTTTGTCAAAGACATGTAGCTAAATACATTTTGGCCTAAATATATGACAAAAATTGAATATATTGGATATTTTTTAACTGTCAAAGTAGAAAAATATTGTTATTTTTTCAAAATTGTTGCTTTTTTTTATTAATATTGCAAAAAATGAAAAGGGCAGAGGTGATCAAATACCACCAAAAGAAAGCTTTGTTTGTGGGAAAAAAAGGACGCAAATTTAGTTTGGGTACGGCCTTGCATGACCGCGCAATTGTCAGTTAAAGTCGCACAGTGTCAAATCGCAAAAAGTGGCCTGGATGTAAAGCAGGAAAATCCTCCGGTGGTAAAGTGGTTAAGGTCATAAGCCCTTGTAGTGAGAGTAGGCAGTGCAATTGCCTGGGTTAATTTCAAGAGGTGAGTGGGGTGTACCTTAAATAGTGAGGTTATACAAGCCCTGCCCCTGCCACTGTGGGGCATCTTGGGAAAGAGGGCTCTGCATATATAATCTAACAGGAGTCTACTCAAGGTTGGTTGGTCATGGGAAGCAGTGCAGAGACCAAGGCATGCAATCATGTAACTGTTGAGGCTTTAGCTTCTGTAAGCTATCCCTTAGGGGTACTGCAGGATTTTAGGGGGACATGGGCAGGCCCTTTCAGGTCCTCACTCACCCTGGGGAGGAGCCTTCCAGCTGTCATGGCTCCCCTGGTGCCTGACACCGTGGCTTCTGCCTTGACCTGGTCTTCTTTACGGGTTCTGGGTCTTCCTGTCCTGATTGGCCAGGAAGCTGGAAGCCTATTCGCTGGTATTTCAGGTTCACAAACAAAGTATTCAAGCGCTGTACAGTACATACTGAAGTGATAGAGAACGTGGAATAATACTAATTGAACCCCCCGCAGGCGAGAGGAAAACGTGAACACCAAGCAACCAACCACAAAGTTCCTCAATGGATAGCGCTGGGGGATTTGAGTCTGAGCAGTCAAAACTTAGTACTCATAAGTCTGATGGCTGGTATTTATAGTCCCACAAGGTGGGGCGGCACCCCTGCCCCCGTTGTGGACCAGCTGGTACTGCCAGAATATGTAAATCAACTGCTTTCCGTGAAGAGTTGAAGGGCTTTCCCTGCATTAACTCTTAATTCTCTTAAGGAAGGACTCCCGGTTAGGCAAGACTGGAGACCTCCCGGGGGTGCTTTTGTACTGGCACTGTACAGGCTTATAGTGGCTCAGTGAGTCTAAGGATGATTACTAATAATCATTCATTTTATTATTCGGTCGAAACACAGTCGATAACTAAACCTGAAACAGCTGTGTAGGAGGCTTAAAACTGGGTGAGAAGCAACCAAACTCTGCTACTAAGGCGAGGTTCTGGTAGACAGTTTCATGTCACAGGTCACACATCATGGCAAGACTGAGCACAGCACCAAGACACAAGGTAGTTATATTGCATCAGCAAAGATTTCAAAGCAGATTGGGTTTTTAAGATGTGTTGTTCAAGTTCTTTTGAAAAAGAAAAAGAAACGGTCAACATTGAGGACTGTAGACCCAGTGGTATATATACATATGCTTACCTATCTTCGACATCGGAAAATGCTGTTTTGTCACAACAAATATTGATTTAATTTGGATTTCTCTTCTGTTCATTTACTTTCCATTTTGATAAAAATAAATTAACGCTTCTATTTATGAAAGCATACTTCATTTACAGCATTTTTTCACACCTGCCTAAAACTTTTCCACATATATATATATATATATTTATATATACACAGTATCTCACAAAAGTGAGTACACCCCTCACCCCTTTTGTAAATATTTTATTATATCTTTTCATGTGACAACACTGAAGAAATTACACTTTGCTACAATGTAAAGTAGTAAGTGTACAGCTTGTATAACCGTGTAAATTTGCTGTCCCCTCAACACACAGCCATTAAAGTCTAAACCGCTGGCAACAAAAGTGAGTACACCCCTAAGTGAAAATGTCCAAATTGGGCCCAATTAGCCATTTTACCTCCCCGATGTCATGTGACTCATTAGTGTTACAAGGTCTCAGGTGTGAATGGGGAGCAGGTGTGTTAAATTTGGTGTTATTGCTCTCACTCTCGCATACTGGTCACTGGAAGTTCAACATGGCACCTCATGGCAAAGAACTCTCTGAGGATCTGAAAAAAAGAATTTTTGCTCTACATAAAGGTGGCCTAGGTTATAAGAAGATTGCCAAGACCCTGAAACTGAGCTGCAGCACGATGACCAAGACCATACAGTGGTTTAACAGGACAGGTTCCACTCAGAACAGGCCTCGCCATGGTCGACCAAAGTAGTTGAGTGCTCGTGCTCAGCGTCATATCCAGAGGTTGTTTTTGGGAAATAGACGTATGAGTGCTGCCAGCATTGCTGCAGAGGTTGAAGAGGTGGGGGGTCAGCCTCAGACCATATGCCGCACACTATCAAATTGGTCTGCATGGCTGTCATCCCAGAAGGAAGCCTCTTCCAAAGATGATGCACAAGAAAGCCCGCAAACAATTTTGCTGAAGACAAGCTGACTAAGGACATGAATTACTGGAACCATGTCCTGTGGTCCAGGCCCGGACTGGGACAAAAAATAGGCCCGGGCATTTTAGACTGAGCAGCCTTTTTTTTTTTTTATTTAAACCAAATTACAAATAATGACAGCTACCAGTTTCTCAATGTCTTTTAGCTCTATTTAGCCTGCTACAGTCACTGCTCTCTGATTGCTAGAGGTTACTGCACATTTTTAGCACTAACCCATTGGTGGCTGGGGAGGGGCGAGGTGTAATCAGTGGCAGTACTGGGGGGGGGGGTGAATTGAGTGGCCGTGCTGGGGGGAAGGAATGAGTGGCAGTTCTGAGGGAGGGGGTATGAATTAAGTGGCAGTGCTGGGGAGGGGGTGTGTGAATTGAGTGGCAGTGCTGGGGGGGGGGGGTGTAATCAGTGGCAGTGCTGGGGGGGAATGGAGTCAGTGGCAGTGCTGGGGGGATGGAGTGGCAGTACTGGGGGGGGGGTGTAATGAATGTCGGGGGGAATTGGATGTTATCAGTGTGGAGGGAGGATGGAATAAATGGCAGTGTGGGGGGGATAGGATGAGTGACAGTACAAGAGGAGGGTGAGATGACTGGTAGTGCTGGTGGGTTGTTGGGATGAGTGGCAGTGCTGAGGTGGATTAGATCAGTGGCAGTACTGGGGGGATGGAATTAATGGGAGTGTTGGGGGGGTGGAATTAATGGCAGTGCTGGGGGGGATTGGATGGGATCAGTGGCAGTGTGGAGGGATGGTAGGATCAGTGGCACTGCAGGGGAGGATAGGATGAGTGACAATATGTGGAAGGTGGAATCAGTGGCTGTGCGGGGGGAACAGATGAGTAGCAGTGCTTGGGGAAATTGAATGGGATCAGTGGCAGTGCTTGGGGAGTGGGTTGAGTGGCAGCGTGGACGGAGGCGATGGGAGGAGTGGCAAGGTGGAGGGAGAAGATGGGAGGAGTGGCAGCGTGGAGGGAGGGGATGGGAGGAGTGGCAGCGTGGAGGGAGGAGATGGGAGGAGTGGCAGCATGGAGGGAGGGGATGAAAAAAGTGGCAATGTAGAGTGGGGATATAGGAGAAGTGGCAGCGTGGAGCGAGGGGATGGGAGGAGTGGCAGCGTGGAGGGAGGAAAAGGGAGTAGTGTCAGTGTGGACGGAGGGGAGGAGTGGCAGCGTGGAGGGAGGCAGCATGGAGGGAGGGAGGAAAGGGGAGTAGTGTCAGTGTGGAGGGAGGGAGGGAGGGAGGGAGGGAGGGAGGGAGGGAGGGAGGGAGGGAAGGCATGGCAGCATGGAGGGAGGGGAGGAGTGGCAGCATGGAGGGGATGGGATGAGTGGCAGTGCTGGTGGTGGGTGGCATCAGTGGCCATGCTGGGTGGAGGGATGGGATCAGTGGCAGTGCTGGGGGGATCAGATCAGTGACAGTGCTGGGGGGGAACAGTGACAGTGCTGGGGGGGGGGGTCAGTGACAGTGGTGGGGGGAATCGGATCAGTGACAGGGCTGGGGGGAATCGGATCAGTGACAGGGCTGGGGGGAATCGGATCAGTGACAGGGCTGGGGGGAATCAGATCAGTGACAGGGCTGGGGGGAATCGGATCAGTGACAGGGCTGGGAGGGAGAGGGGAATCGGATCAGTGACAGGTCTGGGAGGGAGGGGAATCGGATCAGTGACAGGGCTGGGGGGGAATCAGCAGACTTGTATAAAGTACTCGAAATTTCTACTTGAGTAAAAGTACAAGTGCCCGATCAAAAAGTGACTTGAGTAGAAGTGGAAGTGCTCGCAGAAAAAGTTACTTAAGTAGAAGTATTAAAGTATTCAACATTTTTTTTACTTAAGTATTGCAAGTAGTTTTTTTCAAAAAATTTGCTACTTAAGTACTAAAAGTAAAAAGTACCAGTAGTTTTGAAAAAAAAAATCTACTCAAGTACTGAAAGTAGAAGTACAAGTACTGTGTTATGTAGTTATTAAAGAAAGAAGTCAAAAGTTTGAACATCATATTGGTTTTTATTATTTCAAATGATTTATTCAAATGATTAACCTGTGTTTGTTAGTAGTTTCTTGATGCACTTTTCAGCGCTGTAGCACCATTTATTTGTTTGTTTCATATTTTCTTTTTATTGGAAAGATTTGGTATAGCAGCTTTTATTATACACAGCCTTTATTTTCGTATGCGCTGATTTACAAATGACATTATACACATTTTTTTGAGCTTTATGCAACCTGCCATCTACTGTTCTGGCAGTGGTAATTTTTTTAAAAGTAACGAGTAACTATGCAGCACAAAAAAAAAATACTTGAGTAGAAGTATCGAAATCATCGAAAAAATGTAGTGAAGTAAAAGTAGAAGTAGGAGAAAAAAATTCTACTCTAGGAAAGTACAGATACCGCATTTCGGTACTTAAGTACAGTACTTAAGTAGTTCTACTTCGTTACTATACATCTCTGGGAATCAGAACAGTGACAGGGCTAGGAGGGGATCGGATTAGTGACAGGGCTAGGAGGGGATTGGATCAGTGACAGAGCTAGGAGGGGATTGGATCAGTGACAGAGCTAGGAGGGGATTGGATCAGTGACAGGGCTAGGAGGGGATTGGATCAGTGACAGGGCTGGGGGGGGGGGGGGTTTAGATCAGTGACAGGGCTGGGGCAGGGGGATTGGATCAGTGACAGGGCTGGGGTAGGGGGATCGCATCAGTGACAGGGCAGGGGGGGGATCGGATCAGTGACAGGGCTGGGGGGGGTTGGATTAGTGATAGGGCTGGGGAGGGATTGTATCAGTGCTGGGGGGGATCAATGAAAGTACTGGGGGGATCAGTGGCAGTGCTGGGGGGGGGTCAATGACAGTACTGGTGGGATCAGTGGCAGTGCTGGGGGGATCAGTGGCAGTGCTGGGGGGATCAGATCAGTGACAGGGTTGGGGAGATGGGATCAGTGACAGGACTGGGGGGGATGGGATCAGTGATAGTGACAGGGCTGGGAGGGGGGGATCAGATCAGTGACAGGGCGGGGGAGTCAGATCAGTGACAGGGCTGGGGGGGGGGGGAAATCGGATCAGTGACAGGTCTGGGAGGGAGGGAGGGATCGGATCAGTGACAGGTCTGGGGTGGGGGGGGGGAATCGGATCAGTGACAGGTCTGGGAGGGAGGGATCGGATCAGTGGCAGGGCTGGGGTGGGGGGGGGAATCGGATCAGTGACAGGTCTGGGAGGGATCGGATCAGTGGCAGGGCTGGGAGGGGATCGGATCAGTGACAGGGCTGGGGTGTGGGGGGGGGGGAAATCGGATCAGTGGAAGGTCGGGGAGGGAGGGATCGGATCAGTGGCAGGGCTGGGAGGGGATCGGATCAGTGACAGGGCTGGGGTGTGGGGGGGGAAATCGGACCAGTGACAGGTCTGGGAGGGAGGGATCGGATCAGTGGCAGGGCTGGGAGGGGATCGGATCAGTGACAGGGCTGGGGTGTGGGGGGGGGGAATCGGATCAGTGACAGGTCTGGGAGGGAGGGATTGGATCACTGACAGGGCTTGGAGAGGATCGGATCAGTGACAGTGCTGGGGTGTGGGGGGGGAAATCGGATCAGTGACAGGTCTGGGAGGGATCGGATCAGTGGCAGGGCTGGAAGGGGATCGGATCAGTGACAGGGCTGGGGTGTGGGGGGGGGGGAATCGGATCAGTGACAGGTCTGGGAGGGAGGGATCGGATCAGTGGCAGGGCTGGGAGGGGATCGGATCAGTGACAGGGCTGGGGTGTGGGGGGGAATCGGATCAGTGACAGGTCTGGGAGGGAGGGATCGGATCAGTGGCAGGGCTGGGAGAGGATCGGATCAGTGACAGGGCTGAGGGGGGGAATCGGATCAGTGACAGGTCTGGGAGGAAGGGATCGGATCAGTGACAGGGCTGGGGGGAGGTTCAGATGAGTGACAGGGCTGGGGTAGGGGGATCGGATTAGTGACAAGCCTGTGGGGGGGGGTTCGGATCAGTGACAGGACTGGGGATTGGATCAGTGACAGGACTGGGGATCGGATCAGTGACAGGACTGGGGATCGGATCAGTGACAGCAGGGCTGGGGATCGGATCAGTGACAGCAGGGCCGGGGATCGGATCAGTGACAGGACTGCGGATCGGATCAGTGACAGCAGGGCTGGGGATCGGATCAGTGACAGCAGGGCTGGGGATCGGATCAGTGACAGCAGGGCTGGGGATCGGATCAGTGATAGGGCTGGGGATCGGATCAGTGACAGGGCTGGGGTGGGGGGGGGGAAATCGGATCAGTAACAGGGCTGGGAGGGAGGGATCGGATCAGTGGCAGGGCTGGGGTGGGGAGGGGGGGGAAATCGGATCAGTGACAGGTCTGGGAGGGAGGGATCGGATCAGTGACAGGGCTAGGGTGGGGGGGGGGGAAATCGGATCAGTGACAGGGCTGGGAGGGAGGAATCGGATCAGTGGCAGGGCTGGGGTGGGGGGGGGAATCGGATCAGTGACAGGTCTGGGAGGGAGGGATCGGATCAGTGGCAGGGCTGGGGGGGGAATCGGATCAGTGACAGGGCTGGGAGGGAGGGATCGGATCAGTGACAGGGCTGGGGGGGGTTCGGATGAGTGACAGGGCTGGGGTAGGGGGATCGGATTAGTGACAAGCCTGGGGGGGGGGGGTTCAGTTCAGTGACAGGGCTGGGGTAGGGGGATCGGATTAGTGACAAGCCTGGGGGGGAGGTTCAGTTCAGTGACAGGGCTGGGGTAGGGGGATCTGATTAGTGACCAGCCTGGGGGGGGGTTCAGTTCAGTGACAGGGCTGGGGTAGGGGGATTGGATCAGTGACAAGCCTGGGGATCGGATCAGTGTCAGTGCTGAGGGGGGGGGGTGGTCAGTGGCAGTGCTGTGGGGTGGGGGTTAGTGGCAGTGCTGAGGGGGGGTCAGTAGCAGTGCTGAGGGGGGTCGTCAGTGGCAGTGATGTGGGGTGGGGGTTAGTGGCAGTGCTGAGGGGGGGTCAGTAGCAGCGCTGAGGGGGGGTCAGTAGCAGTGCTGAGGGGGGGTCAGTAGCAGTGCTGAGGGGGGTGGTCAGTGGCAGTGCTGTGGGGAGGGGGGTTAGTGGCAGTGCTGTGGGGAGGGGGGTCAGTAGCAGTGCTGAGGGGGGGTCACTTCACTTACCTTGCAGGGCAGGCCTTGGGTGGTGCGGCGCCGGTCATTTCCCGCTTCCCGACATCAAGCAGAACTCAGAAGGGGTCCCCTCTAGCTCCACCCCCTTCAGTCATGAGTCACCTGACTCCTCGTATCCAATAGCACGGTCCACCCCTCCTGAGCTGCCTAGAGAAGGCTGGATGGCTGCGGAGCCGGCCGCAGTGAGCGGCGCTGGGCTCAGCATCAGCCCGGCTGCTTAGTGGGGAGTGGGGACTGGGAGCCTGAGACATACATACCCGGCCGGCCAGAAGAATATGCGGCCGCGGCCCTCTCCGCGGAATCGGCCGCGGAGAGGCAAGCGAGCAGCTGCCTCGGTCGGGACTCGGAGGGAGTCGGGACAGTCACGGTCGGAAGTGACATGCGCCATTCGGCGGCCCACCGGGCATATGCCCGGTCTGCCCTATGGCCAGTCTGGCCCTGCTGTGGTCTGATGAGACCAAGATAAACTTATTAGGTTCAGATGGTGTCAAGTGTGTGTGGCAGCAACCAGGTGAAGAGTACAAAGACAAGTGTGTCTTGCCCAAAGTCAAGCATGGTGGTGGGAGTGGTGGGAGTGTCATGGTCTGGGGCTACATGAGTGCTGCTGGCACTGGGAAGTTACAGTTCACTGAGGGAACCATGAATGCCAACATGTACTGTGACATACTAAAGCAGAGCATGATCCCCGCCCTCAGAGACTGGGCCGCAGGGCAGTATTCCAACATGATAATGACCCCAAACACACCTCCAAGACGACCACTGCCTTGCTAAAGAAGCTGAGGATAAAGGTGATGGACTGACTAAGCATGTCTCCAGTCCTAAACCTATTGAGCATCTGTGGGGCATCCTTAAGCGGAAGGTGAAGGAGTGCAAGGTCTCTAACATCCACCAGTTCCATGATGTTGTAATGGAGGAGTGGACTCCATGCCCAAGAGGGTAAGGCAGTGCTGGAAAATAATGGTGGCCACACAAAATATTGACACTTTGGGCCCGATTTGGACATTTTCACTTAGGGGTGTACTCACTTTTGTTGCCAGTGGTTTAGACATTAACGGCTGTGTGTTGAGTTATTTTGAGGGGACAGCAAATTTACACTGTTATACAAGCTGTACACTCACTACTTTACATTGTAGCAAAGTGTCATTTCTTCAGTGTTGTCACATGAAAAGATATAATAAAATATTTACAAAAATGTGAAGGGTGTACTCACTTTTGTGAGATACTGTATATATATATATGTGTGTGGATATCAGACATTACAGGGATTAAACTGGGCTGCAAGTCTATTTCTAATACATAGATTCTATTTCATTAAACTTTTTAGACTACCTGAACCTGTCAAGCTGCTGATACTGAACTGGATATTGAGGTAATGAGGCAGGGAGGCCGGTGGGGAAGGCAGAATCGTGGAGCACAGACTGTTCTTTATCTCTTAGAAGAAATGAAACAGGAGAGAACTATTATATTGGAATAAATTGTTAAGTAAAAAAAAAAAAAAGCCAAAGTACTACAGATCGCTCATTTATGGTTTTATTTTATTTTTTTTCTGATTAATGTGCAAATTTAAAAAAGCCAGCAGCCAAAATGTGATAATATAGTACAATTGAATTACTAATGTGTTGATATATATTTTATATGCAAAGGGTGAGCCAACTGTATTGGCTCCTGTCTAAATTTGCCCTATTACATGTATATACTGTATAAATGTGATATAGACAGGGCTTTTTTCCAGCAGGAACGCCAGGGAACGCAGTTCCAGCACCTCCAGCACTGAATGCATGTAATGGCAAAGGGTGTTCTACAGTGTCCATTGATGCTGGCTGCTTGGGAATCTACAGTATTGTTAAAGGGGATATATTTTTATGCAGTGTTTATTGTTGCTGGGTAGGTCTACTGTTGCTGCTGTGGGACCTGTTGTCTCTGGGAGGGATCTCTTTTTAAAGGTTGCTGTTGAGGTCTATTTTTGCTGGTAGGGCATATATTGTTGCTGGGAAGGTCTATTGTTGTTGCTGGTGGGGGAATCTAATGTTGCTTGGGTTGGTCTTATGTTGCTGGGGGGGGGTCCGTTGTTGTTGGGAGGGATCTACTGTTGAGGGAGAAGTCTATTGTACCTGGCTGCTGGAGGGTCTATGAATGCTGTCTGTGGGGAGATCTGTTGTTGCTGCTGGGGGACTATTATTGTTGCTAGGGGGTATTTTGTTGTGGGTGGTACATTGTTTCTGGTGGGATCTACTGTTGATGGGGGTCTATGGTTGTTGGCTTCAGGGGATCTATTTTACTGCTTTTCTTGTCAATTCCATACAAATGACTTAGTACCACAAATGTTACTTGGTTCTGTATTCTCTAAAAGGGGATGTTGGATAGGGGGTGGAGCCAAGGAACGGTGCTCAAAGGTAGGTAGGGGCGGATAAATTGGGTAACTCTGAAAGGGGGAGTTCCTGCACCTACTTTCTGAGAAAAAAATCCCTAGATATAGGGGCCTTAGAATTTAAACTCCTCGAAGGGAACTGATGTGATGTACAGTATGTAAAGCATTAGATAAATTGTGGTCAGCAATTAATAGATAAACTCCAGGCAAAGGCTAAGCACACACACATATATATATATATATATATATATATATATATATATATATATATATATATATATATATATACAAACCCAATTCCAAAAAAGTTGGGACACTGTACAAATTATAAGTAAAAAAGGAATGGACTAATTTACAAATCTCATAAACTTATATTTTATTCACAATATAATATAGATAACATATCAAATGTTGAAAGTGAGACATTTTGAAATGTCATGCCAAATATTGGCTCATTTTGAATTTCCTGAGAGCTACTCATTCCAAAAAAGTTGGGACAGGTAGCAATAAGAGGCCGGAAAAGTTAAATGTACATATAAGGAACAGCTGGAGGACCAATTTTCAACTTATTAGGTCAATTGGCAACATGATTGGGCATAAAAAGAGCCTCTCAGAGTGGCAGTGTCTCTCAGAAGTCAAGATGGGCAGAGGATCACCAATTCCCCCAATGCTGCGGTAAAAAAAAGGTGGAGCAATATCAGAAAGGGGTTTCCCAGAGAAAAAATAGCAAAGAGTTTGAAGTTATCATCATCTTCAGTGCATAATATCATCCAAAGATTCAGAGAATCTGGAACAATCTCTGTGCGTAAGGGTCAAGGCCGGAAAACCACACTGGATGCCCGTGATCTTCGGGCCCTTGGACGGCACTGCATCACATACAGGAATGCTACTGTATTGGAAATCACAACATGGGCTCAGGAATACTTCCAGAAAACATTGTTGGTGAACACAATCCACCGTGCCATTCGCCGTTGCCGGCTAAAACTCTATAGGCCAAAAAAGAAGCCATATCCAAACATGATCCAGAAGCGCAGGGTTTTCTCTGGGCCAAGGCTCATTTATAATGGACTGTGGCAAAGTGGAAAACTGTTCTGTGTTCAGACGAATCAAAATTTGAAGTTCTTTTTGGAAAACTGGGACGTCATGTCATCCGGACTAAAGAGGACAAGGACAACCCAAGTTGTTATCAGTGCTCAGTTCAGAAGACTGCGTCTCTGATGGTATGGGGTTGCATGAGTACGTGTGGCGTGGGCAGCTTACACATCTGGAAAGGCACCATCAATGCTGAAAGGTATATCCAAGTTCTAGAACAACATATGCTCCCATCCAGACGTCATCTCTTGCAGGGAAGACCTTGCATTTTCCAACATGACAATGCCAGACCACATACTGCATCAATTACAACATCGTGGCTGCGTAGAAGAAGGATCCGGGTACTGAAATGGCCAACCTGCAGTCCAGATCTTTCACCCATAGAAAACATTTGGGGCATCATAAAGAGGAAGATGCGACAAAGAAGACCTAAGACAGTTAAGCAACTAGAAGCCTGTATTAGACAAGAATGGGACAACATTCCTATCCCTAAACTTGAGCAACTTGTCTCCTCAGTCCCCAGACATTTGCAGACTGTTCTAAAAAAAAGAGGGGAGGCCACACAGTGGTAAACATGGCCTTGTCACAACTTTTTTGAGATGTGTTGCTGCCATGAAATTTAAAACCAACTTATTTTTCCCTTAAAATGATACATTTTCTCAGTTTAAACATTTGATATGTCATCTATGCTGTATTCTGAATAAAATATTGACATTTGAATCTTCCACATCATTGCATTCTGTTTTTATTCACAATTTGTAGTGTCCCAACTTTTTTGGAATCGGGTTTGTATATATAGGAGCTGTTTGACCAGCCAAAACATTTCTATTTATGTCCATTTAGCCCTGAGATATACAGACCTCTGGCCCACAGCACAGCCATGTCTGGTGGGGCAGGAGACCTAAATTTTCCTCTGCTGCAGTTAAATAACACTTACAGGTCTTGTCCTGCCCCTCATATGTGACTGTACAGTGCAAAGAGAAGTAGCCCAGCGATGAGCTCATCTCATTTTGCTCTCTCCTCCTGCTGATTAGCTCTTTGTGCTGCTTCTTCTTCCCCCAGTCAGAGCTCTGATGTGCAGGGACTGCAAGAGGCTGAAGCAAGGTCGAAATGAGGTACTTAAACCCAGTGGCAAAGCTAGGCCTTCTTTCACCTGGGGCAAAGACTCAGTTCAACTCCCCCCCCCCCCACTTCAAAAAGAAGTTCTCCATCCATACACTCCCAGCCCACTTCCTAGAGTGGGAAGCGTAATAAATACATAGATAAGCCATAGGATGGTAATAATAATAAGAGTTTTGGTAATAATGATTTCAGTCCTCACTTCTGTATTGGACTAGGAGGGGCACCACCAGGAAAGAAGAAGTGAGCCAAGAAATTGGTCTTTATTAAGACCTGCTTTTGTGTGCTCCTCTTCCTTCCTGGCAGCACCCCTCTAAATTCACCATGGGGGTGAGGCTTGAAATCTCCAAATAATGCACTGCTGCTTTATTCTGGTGTGGCGGCTAGGGTTGCCACCTTTTCTTCAAGCCAATCCAAAACATTAAAGCAGCACACGCCAATTTTATTTTTATTTTTTTTGTAGTACACACTATAGGATTGTAAAATACCAGGGACACCTTTGTGTGCCCCAAAGAGAGCAGCAATGTGGTGAGTGAACAGTGGGTGTGGCCAAATTGTGTTAAAAGGGGCTTAAAGGGGCATGGTTATAGAAAACAAAAGCATTCATGTACCCATAAAATATACTAAGATTACTAAAACAAATGTCACTGTAAAAATATGAACTTGGCCTACCTTATACATTGATAGTGTCACTCAGTAGAGCAGTAGAGTGTGGACAGTGTCAGTAGGGCAGTGAATAATGAGTGGGCAGTGGATGGTGTGTGGGCAGTGTCAGTTGGGCAGTGGATGGTGTGTGGACAGTGTCAGTAGGCCAGAGATTGGTGTCAGTACGGCAGTGGACGGTATCAGTATAGAAGTGGATAGTGTCATTTGATCAGTGGAAGGGATCAGTAGATGAGAGGATAGTGTCAGCAGAACAGTGGGCGGTGTCAGTAGAGCAGTGGATGGTATCAGTAGGGCAGAAGTTGGTGTCAGTAGGGCAGGGAATAGTATCAGTAGAGCAGTGGATCAGAAGAGCAGTGGACAGTGTCAGTAGAACAATAGGTGGCGTCAGTGAGGGAGAATTTGGTGTCAGTAGGGCAGTGGACGGTGTCAGTAGAGCAGTGGACAATGTCAGTAGGGCATAGGTTGCCAACAATAGGGCAGTGGATTGTGTCAGTAACTAGAGCAGTAGATGGTATTAGTAGGGCAGTGGATTTATGGTTAAGGTGTCAAAGGTAGGTCAAAATCATAAGGTAACAAAATGTACCACCGTCCCAGAGTAATTCAGATAAAAGCGGAAGGAAGTATAGGAGGCATGGGGACATTAAGGGTACAATAAAGTCAAAGTTAAAGATCATAAAATCATATAAATTCATTAAATCACGATAATAAGAAAAGAGTACATAAATACACATATAATATTACATCTAAAAATCAAGCATAACAGAAACAATAAGCTCTCATGCTACCACCAGAAATCATGGTGCCCAATGTGTATAGGTCTTGCCCAACATATTTCGTGGTAAGTTGTCCGCATCTTCAGGGGTTTTATCCTAACAGAGAGTTTGTTTCACGACTAAATAGAGAGCTTGTGTTCAGATCTATTAAAGAAAAAAATGAATTTAAAGAAGTGCAATCATAAACAAAATGACATGTATCAGAAAGGGCCCAGCGGCCAACAAAGAGCCTATGGCCAGATGTAAAATAACATTATATATATATATATATATATATATATATATATATATATATATATATATATATATAAACACATACATAGCTTGATGGGGATCTTGATGTCCACAAATATTCCCAGATATTCCCAGATGGCCGGGATGATCCCAGAGACAGGATAAAGAGGGATGCCCCCAATTGAGCCCAGACAGTGGATTTGTCAGTAGGGCAGATGTCGGTGTCAGTGTACGTAGTTTTTTTTTTTTTTATTAATATTTTTTTTTACAGTGATGTTTCTTTTAATTATTTTTCACAATAGTATCTATATATTTTTTTAATACAATTTATGGGGGGCTTTGGTGAAATAGCAGGGGTCTCAATAGACCCCTGATGTCTCACTTTTGAGACAGAGAAAGGAATTGAGGACACAGATTATTCAATTCCTTTCTCTGCAGCCTCAGCTGAATGAATAGGAAGTGCTCTGTGCTGGGTGGCATGTACTAGAACTGTTCGCCACCTGATGTATTTTCCTCCTTCAGCCACTGAATCTGGCTTTCAGCGACTGCAGGAAGAGGATACAGCCGATCAGTTCAAGCAAATGCCGCCCCCCACTGCATCTACTGTCCAAGTTTGACTTCAAGGCATAAACAACATGAAAGCATGGATCAATCCTGCCTTGTATCAACGGTTCCGGCTGGTGGGGATGTAATGGTGTTTAATATGCACACATGGAGGAGCTGTCGCTGTTCCACCTGTACTCCAAAATGCCCCTCCCTTGCTCCTATGTGCCCTCCCAGCACCGTTCCCCTGTGCTTCCCCTGCAGCTGCCAGTTTTTCCTCCTCTCCCTTTCCACTGGCTTGGAGTGCTGCAGGGGAACCACAGAGATTCCCTCCCACTGCTCCAACCCCCCCTGCACGGTTCCCCCCAACTGAACCCCTTTCTTCTAGGGCGGCAAATCAGTGTAGTGTTCAGCATGCAGAGCAGGGTGGGGGGGGGGGTAGTATACATGTTATATTTACCAGCCCCTTCCTGAGCAAACACAGGGCCAGGGCCAATCTTACACGGATAATCACTACATGACCAATGCGAATGGCAGCAAATAGCTGCGGGCACTGTCAACCTCCTATTGCTTTGAATAGGGCTTCCCAACCAAAGCTATTTGTGGGAGAACCTTCGGGTAATGATAGCCAACTTAGGGCCTTAACCTGTTAAAAAAAGAGAGAAAGAAAATCAATTTGCTTCACTGGAAACACCTGAACTCAATAATTCTGGAGGGGGAGCTTGCAGCATTTCGGCCATATAGTAGGTTTGATGGTCAGGTCTTCACAAATTTTTGTCCATAAGGTAAATGTAAATGTATTTAGTGTATATGAGTAATAAAACACACACACACACCTCCGGGTTTTGAAAAGTATAGGAGAAAAACAAACCTACAACAAACATTCGGGTGTCAAACGGACCTCATTTTAGAACGTAAGCTCCTTTGGGGCAAACGGCTTCTCTGTATTTAGCAAAAGTCTTGCAGAAGATGTTAAACTATATAAATGCAAAAAATAAATACAATCAGCTCAACCTACAGGATATAAAATCAACAAAATCCATTTACCGTCAGCATTTTCCGTTAATCCGTTTTCGGTACGGCTTATCTAACACGGCGGACTATTAGTTCTGAATTCAAGGAGGCAGGAGTTGAACAAACAATCTTCCGACAGAAAATGTATCTGCCTGGACAGTTCTCAATTATACAACATGTCATATCAACAGATGTGAGCCCGCTTTGCCGCAGAGAGCGTGATCCTCCGGGTTTGAGATTGAAATATCTTCCAATTGATTTAACTAAAAGTAAACACTGGAACTGAGCCAAAGTCATTATAGACAGGACTGCAAAGCTCGGCTGCTTGGGATTGAATTTGTGGATTCTATTAAAATCACTATTTTCTCTGTTAATATAACAGGCAATGCAAAACATAACCGGTCTTGATGTTGTTAAAGGGAAACTAGTTTGTTTTTTTATTCAGTACTTATTTTGAGTTATTATTTGAATTTATACCTATAAACAAAATTTTAACATGATTTTCCAATATTTACATACAGTAATCGCCTGTAGCAAGTTTGAAGATTATTAGGAGCTCCCTCTGGGGGCTTTCTATATGGCAGCCAGTGAGATCAACATCCTTACTAAACTGACAATAGAAAGACGAAAACTGGCAAGGCTGTCTTACCGAATGGGCACGCTGGGCAGTTACCCGGGGACTCCACTTGCCCGGGGGGGGCTACACCTGCCCAGTGACCCAGCCCCAGCCAAGCATTTTCCCAACTCCCGTGTGCATCCCTCAGCTGCACTTAGCAGGTGGCAACCGCCTATCTGCCCTGCGCTGCTGTCAGACCACTAGGGCCGTGGAGGGGGAGCCCATAACTGCAGGAATACCTGTCCGCCTCCATGGGAACAGGCAAACACAGGACAGTCGAATCTGACTCCCGTCCATGTGTGTGTTCACCAGACCCAGCTGCAGAACGTGGAAGCTGTCATTAGCCTGGCACTGCTGTACCAATAAATATTGCCTTATCGATAATTTGCATTTTTATTCTCATGGGTGATTGTGTAGGCAGGACCCTAGTGTACTGCATTGCCCAGGGGCCTATAATGCTCTTAAGATGGCACTGAAAATGGGATAAACTTCTTGTGGGGGTTATTTTTTTAAATTAGACTCTAAACTCTAACCGGCATTTAGCTAGGTGTAGGCTGGTGGCCAGGTGGTAAGTGATAGCCTGGACTAGTGGTTCGCAACTCCAGTCCTTAGGACCCACTAACAGGCCAGATTTTAAGTATTACCTTGGGGAGATGCAGACTAGAGTACTGCAATCACTGAGCAGCAAATTATATCACCTGTGATGTATTTCAGTTATCTTGCAAACCTATCCTGTTAGTACCGTATATACTCGAGTATAAGCCGACCCGAATATAAGCCGAGACCCCTAATTTTACCACAAAAAAGTGGGAAAATGTATTGACTTGAGTATAAGCTTAGGGTGGGAAATGCAGCAGCTACTGGACCCAACTGGACCACCACGAGACACAAAACAGAGGCGCAGGTCATAGTACAGGCATGGCACAGGTAATGGTACAGGCATGTCACAGGTCATGGTACAGGAATGTCACAGGTCATGGTACAGGCATGTAACAGGTCATGGTACAGGCATGGCACAGGTCATGGTACAGGCATGGTATAGGCATGGCACAGGTGATGGTATAGGCATGGCACAGGTGATGGTATAGGCATAGCACAGGTGATGGTATAGGCATGGCACAGTATGTACAGGCATGGCACAGTAGGTACAGGCATGGCACAGGAGATGCAGTGCTGCGGGCATGGTACAGGAGAATGTCCTGTACCATGCCCGCAGCACTGCATGAGGAAATGCAGGGGCTGCGGACGAGTCTCACTTACCTGTCGGTGAGGCGCCGTCTTCGATTTAAAAATCGCGCCACCCAGCGCCGCCAATACGTCACCGCAAATGCGCCGCCGATGCTTGGGAAAGGCCGAACCCCTTCGGCTATTCCCGGGCATGCGGCACATGCGCAGTGACACGTCGGCGCCGAGCGGCACCATTTTTAAAAAGACACTCTAGCCAGTGACTCGAGTATAAGCCGAGGGGTGCATTTTCAGCATGAAAAAACATGCTGAAAAACTCGGCTTATACTCAAATATATACGGTAGGTCCTGAGGACCGGAGTTGAGAACCACTGGCCTAGACTAACCCAAGGAGTGCTTTTGCTGCCCCTTCAGGATACTGGTTGGGGAAAAGATTCAGAGATTCACTGATCACTAAATCACATACTTGTCTGAGTCTTAGTAAGAAACAAAGCAGTCACATGGGCTAGAAGTGTACTATTAAAAAGGCTCCAGACACCATCTTGGGGGAGACAGTGTCTATAAATAACCATGTTGGAAGAAGAGGGCTATACTGTAAATACCTACAGCTGCATCACAAGGGGCCCTTTGTTGTGGGGATCTAAGAAGGCAGGGACAGATACCCATTTGCTAGGGACAGTTAAGTCTCACCTCTTTGTCAGATAGGGTTAGAGAACTGGGACTATGTCAGACTGAAGATAGGAAACTCCAACTGGATGGTATTTAGTTTGCTAAACCACTTGTAGGCTCATGGGCAGGTGATAAATGGAAGCCTGTGCTAACCCGATGAGTGCCTTTGATGCCCTTCCAGGATGCTGGTTGAGGAAAAGATGTAGAGATCCACTGATCACTAAATCACCTATTTGTCTGAGTCCTAGTAGGAAACAAAGCAGTCACATGCGCTAGATGTGTCCTCTGCCATGGGCTCTGGGCACCATCTTGGGGGAGCCTGTGTCTAGTATTAACCATGTTGGACACAGAAGGGCTATAAATACCTACAGCTGCATCACAAGGGGGCCCTTTGCTATAGGGAATTAAGAAGGCAGGGACAGATACCCATTTGCTAGGGACAGTTAAATCTCGCCTCTTTGTCATATAGGGTTAGAGAACTGGGACTTTGTCGGACTGAAGATAGCAAACTCTTACTGGATGGTATTTAGTTTGCTAAACCACTTGTAGGCTTGTGGGCAGGTGGTAAACTAAGCCTGTGCTAACCCAATGCCTTTGTTGTCCTTTCGGGATGCTGGTTGAGGAAAAGATTTAGAGTTGCACTGATCACTAAATCACTTATTTGTCCTAGAGGAAACAAAGCAGTCACATGCACTAGACGTGTCCTCTGCCATGGGCTCTGGGGACCATCTTGGGGGAGCCTGTGTCTAGTAGTGATCATGTTGGTTGCAGAAGGGCTATAAATACCTACAGCTGCATCACAAGGGGGCCCTTTGTTGAAGGTAATTAAGAAGGCAGGGATAGACACCCATTTGCTAGGGACAGTTAGGTCTTGTCCCTTTGTCGGAAGCGGGATGGCATTTAAGTCGTAGATTATGCAATTTTCTTTCCTTTAATCATGGGTTGAAGGAAGGAAAATCACTCGGTTCGCCCATCAACACAGCAGGAGGTTTCCCAGCTCTCAGAATACAGTGATTACTGCTTGCATCTATAGCAAACTGCAGGAATCGCACAAGAAAAACCCAACAGGCTGGTTGTACTGAAGTCAATCGATAGACCAGCCTGCTCATAGGCAGATCAAAACTTTGATTTGTCTATGGCCAGCCTAAATTTGCTAAACCACTTTTAGACTGACAGGCAGGTGGTAAATGGCAGCCTCTGCTAACCCGAGAAGCAGCTCTACTGCCTTTTCAGGATACTAGTTTGGGAAAAAGATGCAGAGATCCACTGATCACTAAATCACATGCTTTTCAAAATGGTCACATAGGCTAGATGTATCTTACACCATGGGCTCTGGGCAGCATCTTGGGGGAGCCAGTGACTAGTACTGACCTTCTATGCTGAATCTATGCATGAGAGAAAGCATGTCAGCTTGCAAGGAGCTTCTTAAAGACTAGGGATGAGCTTCGAGTTCGAGTCGAAGGTAAGTTCGACTCGAACATCGCACATTCGCTCATTTGTCGAATGATGAACAAATGTGCTTCTTCGCGGGAAATTCGAGTTTCCCATAATGCTATGCACATGCGCCGCGCTTGCAGCGCGTTATGTGATTGGCCAAAGCATGCACCCTGACCTCATGCTTTGGCCAATAAAATGATCTCTGCCATAATTGGACTAAAGGCAGGCTGCCTTTAGCCAATCATGGCTTAGGGGCCAAGTACACGCCCCACACTACATAAAGGCTGCTCGCGCAGCCGCAGCAATGAGACAGGGACAGGCACGTGATTCAGGCAGGGCAAGAGTATTGTTTTTTTGGAGTTTGTAAGACATTGGAGAGACATTGCTAGCAGTGTAGGAAGGGCCAGGTTCCTGTGTGAGGTAGGGACAGATTTCTTTCTTTACATCAGATACCAGTCAGAGTATTGTTCATTGATCAGTTGTGGAACATTCTATAATCATCACAGACCTATAGTGTTTTAGATAACTTCCGATATCAGGCAGTGTATTCATTGATCAGTTGTGGAACATTCTATAATTATCACAGACCTATAGGGTTCTAGATCACTACAGATATCAGTCAGTGTATTAATTGATCAGTTGTGGAACATTCTATAATTATCACAGACCTATAGGGTTCTAGATCACTTCAGATATCAGTCAGTGTATTCATTGATCAGTTGTGGAACATTCTATAATATTCACAGACCTATAGGGTTCTAGATTACTTCAGATATCAGTCAGTGTATTCATTGATCAGTTGTGGAACATTCTATAATCATCACAGACCTATAGGGTTCTAGATCACTTCAGATATCATTCAGTGCATTCATTGATCAGATGTGGAACATTCTATAATTATCACAGACCTATATGGTTCTAGATCACTTCAGATATCAGCCAGTGTATTCATTGATCAGTTATGGAACATTCTATAATTATCACAGACCTATAGGGTTCTAGATCACTTCAGATATCAGTCAGTGTATTAATTGATCAGTTGTGGAACATTCTATAATTATCACAGACCTATAGGGTTCTAGATCACTTCAGATATCAGTCAGTGTATTCATTGATCAGTTGTGGAACATTCTATAATATTCACAGACCTATAGGGTTCTAGATTACTTCAGGTATCAGTCAGTGTATTCATTGATCAGTTGTGGAACATTCTATAATTATCACAGACCTATATGGTTCTAGATCACTTCAGATATCAGCCAGTGTATTCATTGATCAGTTATGGAACATTCTATAATTATCACAGACCTATAGGGTTCTAGATCACTTCAGATATCAGTCAGTGTATTAATTGATCAGTTGTGGAACATTCTATAATATTCACAGACCTGTAGGGTTCTAGGTCACTTCAGATATTAGTCAGTGTAGTCATTGATTAGTTGTGGAACATTCTATAATATTCACAGACCTATAGGGTTCTAGATTACTTCAGATATCAGTCAGTGTATTCATTGATCAGTTGTGGAACATTTTATAATATTCACAGACCTATAGGGTTCTAGATTACTTCAGATATCAGTCAGTGTATTCATTGGTCAGTTGTGGAACATTCTATAATTATTACAGACCTATAGGGTTATAGATCACTTCAGATATCAGTCAGAGTATTCATTGGTCAGTTGTGGAACACTCTATAATATTCACA
Source organism: Pelophylax lessonae (assembly GCF_965119305.1). Classification (NCBI taxonomy): domain Eukaryota; kingdom Metazoa; phylum Chordata; class Amphibia; order Anura; family Ranidae; genus Pelophylax; species Pelophylax lessonae. The sequence goes on along the minus strand of NC_138768.1, from coordinate 46,028,371 downwards.
GACATACAGTATGTGATTATAGATCACCTCCGATATCAGTCACAGTATTCATTGGTCAGTTGTGGAGCATTCTATAATATTCACAGACCAATTTGATTATAGATCACCTCAGATATCAGTCACAGTATTCATTGGTCAGTTGTGGAACATTCTATAACATTCACAGACCAATTTGATTATAGATCACTTCAGATATCAGTCAGAGTGATCAGTTGTAGAACATTCTATAATATTCAAAGACCTATTTGATTATAGATCACTTCCGATATCAGTCAGAGTGGTCAGTTGTGGAACATTCTATAATATTCACAGACCTATTTGATTATACTGTAGATCACTTCAGATATCAGTCAGAGTGGTCAGTTGTGAAACAGTCTATAATATTCACAGACCTATTTGATTATACTGTAGATCACTTCAGATATCAGTCAGAGTGGTCAGTTGTGGAACATTCTATAATATTCACAGACCTATTTGATTATAGATCACTTCAGATATCAGTCAGAGTATTCATTGGTCAGATTCTATAATCATCCATCTATAGGATTTTAGATTACATCAGATATCAGTGAGAGTATTATGAATTGGTCACTTGCGTACATCTATAACCACCACGGCTCATCTATAGGGCTATCAATTACATCATATCAGGTCATTGAGTATCTTTTGGTCAGTTGCGTATACCCTTTATTGATCTGAATCAACATCATGTCCGAAAGGCCGACACGGAGAGGCCGATGCTCACAGGCCATGAAAGAGGGCAAGCAGCCTCTGTGTCCATTGTGAAAAGTGGTGGCCACAGTCGACATAGTGCATCCTCTGCAGGCGGGGCATGCTCGTCCTTTATTTCCAGTGCTGCCCATGCTATTCAGCCACAACATGTGGAAGAGTTGGTGGAGTGGATTAATAAGCCATCCTCATCCTCCTCTTCCTCTGACACCCATGCTCCCAGTAGTTTGATTTCCACCGCAGCTGCCAAAGCGGCCCGTTCCACAGGCTCCTTCTCCACAGCTACTCCTTCAGTTGACCCACCATAATGCACGGAGGAGTCACCTGAACTATTCGATCATAGTGTCATTGACATGCTCCTAGAGGATGCGCAGCAATTTGAAAGCTGTGATGTTGGTTCCCAGGTCGATGAAGGGAGATGAGAGGGGGTGACAATGATGGACAAGAAACCAGCAGTCATGTTGCCACAGCTGAAGCATATTGCCAAATTTGCTACAGTGACGAGGAGGGAGGGGATGATGAGGTCACTGACTGTACATGGGTGCCTGACAGGATAGAGGAGGAGGAGGAGGTGGAGGAGGAGGAGGACGGGGAGGATGAGGAGGACGCACAACTCCAACGAGGCAGGATGTGCTCCAGGGGCCGCCATAGCATTAGCCAACCTATTGCTTCACAACACAGAGCTCCACAGTTGCAGGGTGCTGCAAAATCCCCGCAGACTCCAAAAAGTTAATAAGTGTAGGCTTTATTCAGCATCTGTGCAGTAGACCGCAGCGTTGCTGTTTGCAACATCTGTCTAAAGCGGAGCAAGCGTGGCCAGAACACCGGCCGCTTGAGCACCCCATGCTTGACAAGGCATATGACGACCTACCATGCAGTCCATTGGCAAAAGCACCTGAAAGAGGCACCATATCAAAACAAGCATATATCACCTTGCTCCTCATCTGCGATCTCTAACCCTACTATACCTCATGCCTTCTCAAATATCAGCATTGAGAGGGATGATGGTATAGCAATGAGTGGCACAGAGAATTGCACCCAATATGCTAGCAGTATACCACTGCTTGATTTGAGCAGCAGGCAAATTTCACTACCCTAGTTGCTGAACCATAGAAAGAAATACTGTCCCAGCCATCCACAAGCTCAGAGTCTTAATGCTAGCTTGGCCAAATTGCTAGCATTACAGTTGCTGCCTTTTCATCTGGTAGACTCGGCTCCCTTTTGCGAATTTGTGGAATGTGCTGCACCACAGTGGCATGTCCCAAAAAAGCATTTCTTTTGGCGTAAGACCATTGCGGCTCTCTACCATCATGTGGAAGGTAGTGCGTTGGCCTCGTTGGACAAAGCGTTCAGCAGGAAGGTGCACATTACTCCCGACTCTTGGTCCAGCAGGCATGGACAGGGACGTTACATTTCTTTCACGGTGCACTGGGTAAATCTTCCGGCAGCTGGGAAGGATACAGGACAGGGTTTGGTGTTGTAGTCGCCACCACGCTTCCAAAAAGCTGGTGCTGGTTCTGCCACATCTGGCTACTCCACCACCCCCTCCTCCATGTACTCTTCTGCTCAATTGTTCTCTGAAGCAGCAGTGCTCCCTAAGCATTCAAGGGGCTATGCAAGCAGTCAGGCTAAAATATGCCATCCTGTTCTTCAGTTGGTCTGTCTAGGGGGATAGGAGTCCCACCGGTGCAGAGATTCTGTCAGCTCTGCAGGGGCAGGCTCAGAGATGGTTGATGCCATGACAGCTTGAGCCAGGAATGGTTGTATGTGATAATGGCATCAACCTTCTCTCTGCCCTCCGACAGGGACACTTGACACATGTTCCATGCTTGGCACATGTTCTGAATCTGGTGGTGCAGCATTTCCTGAGCAGATACCTGGTCTTCCAAGATCTCTTGAGGCAGGCCAGGAAAGTCTGTGGCCATTTCTGCCGTTCGTTCAATGCCAGTGCTCGCTTATCTGACATTCAACGGGAATTCAAGCTGCCCACCAACCACCTCATTTGTGACATGCACATCCAGGTGGAACTCAACGTTGGTAATGCTGCAGCAGCTGCATACGCAGCAGAGAGCCACCAATCAGTACCTGTGTGAGTATGGCACAAGGACACGGTCAGGGGAGCTAGGTTTATTTTCGCCACGTCAGTGGCTTTTGATTAAGGATGCATGCATCATCCTGTCACCATTTGAGGAGGCCACAAGGATGGTGAGCCGGGACGATGCATGCATCAGTGACACTATCCCGCTAGTCTACCTGCTGGAGCACATGCTGCATGGAATCATGGACAGGGCACTTGAGGCAAAACAGCGGGAGGAAGAGGAGAAGGAGGATGAGGATTTTGGCAGCATGGATGTAGAGGAAGAGGATAGCATAAAGCAGTCTTCAAGGTATGGTTTTGATTCCCCAGAAACCACAGAAGTTGTACGTGGTTGGGGAGAGGTTGCTCCTGCTGACAATGTCATCCTTAGTGACCCAGAGGACTCAGAAGCTCATGCCTCCTCCAACTTACGTTGCATGGGCTCCCTGATTCTGCAAAGCCTGCGAAAGGACCCAAGGATTCGTGCTATAAAGGAGAGGGATAATTACTAATTGGCAACCCTTCTTGATCCACGTTGCAAGGGTAAAGATGCAGAGCTCATCCTGCCGTCGCAGAGGGAGCAGAGGATGAAACATATTGAGAAGGCCTTGAAGAAAATTTTGTGTACCGCCTTTCCAGACACTGGGAGGTCAACATTCTCCGGACGTGTTTCTGAGGTATCGTTCAGCCAAAGGAGGAGTGGTTGAGAAGGTGGCTGGCTATTAATGCTATTAAACACTTCTTTTGTCCTCAGCAGCACCCAGGACTGTTAGTTTAAGCAACCATCAGCGGCATCTCCATCATATGGTGCATGATTATCTAGGCGCAAGAGCAGACTTGGAGACCTTTCCAGCTGAGCATCCACTGTCTTACTGGGTCTTGAGGATGGACCACTGGCCAGAACTTGCTCAAAATGCAATGGAGCTACTGGCCTGTCCTGCTTCCAGCATGCTTTCTGAACGGACATTCAGTGCTGCTGGAGGTTTCGTGATGGACAAAAGAGTGCATCTGTCCACAGACTCTGTTGACCAGCTGACTTTTATCAAAATGAACCAGTCCTAGATCAACAAGAGCTATCAGACTCCTGATTCTGATGTAACTGATTGACTATGCTAGGGGTCTGCCAGCCCTTGAAGACTACATATGCTGCTTATCCTGTTCCTCTACCTTTATTCTGCTAGCTTCCAACAATGTTTTTGGTTTAGGTCACTACCAACCCACCAGGCCTAATTTTTCTGCACTTGTATGACAGGTGCATACTATTTAAATGTTGTATGTAATTTTTAACAGCAGGCCCTGTTTCTGTGCCCTGCTAACTTTAAGGGGTTACGGTGTTCAGGCACCACCAACAGCAAAGGCCAAATTTTTGGCACCTGTGTAGTACATGCAATTTCAAATTTGCATGGAATTCTTACCAGTACGTCCCGTTCCTGCTCCAAGCAAGGGTAACTGTGAGGCCTTGGTTACGGTGTTCAGGTACCACATACGGCAAGGCCCACTTTTTTGCAGTTGTATAGCACATGCAATTTTTAATTTGTATGGAATTCTTACCAGCAGGTCCCGTTCCTGCTTCCAGCAAGAGTAACTGCGAGGCCTTGGTTACGGTGTTCAGGCACCACATACTGCAAAGGCCCAATTTTGGGTACTTGTATAGCACATGCAATTTCAAATTTGTATTAATTTCTTACCAGCAGGTCCCGTTTCTGCACCCAGCAAGATTAACTGCGAGGCCTTGGTTACGGTATTGTCATGGGTCTGCAACCTAAGGGGTTAACTTAGTGCAGAGTCTGCAGACTAATTGCAGTGATTGGCAACAGGCTGCTCTATTTAAACTCCTCAGAAGCATTATGTCTTAGCTGTCTGATAAGCAGCTTCCTGTGATCCCTGCTCCTGTTTACCTGCTTCTGTGATTGATCTCCTGTTTGACCCGGCTTGACTTTGGACTTCCCTTGCTTTCCGCCTGCACCTGACCTTGGCTCCCTTCTGACCTTGAACCTGCATGCTCCTTTGGATTCCACGCCGCCCGCCTGTTGTTGACCTGGCCTGTGAACTGATCCGTTTGCCTGTGAGCCCCCAGAGTGAGTGTGGACTCGGGTGTTCCGTCCTTCTGCCTGCCTGCTGTTGGGATCCTCCTACCTGCTGGTTGTCTCCCTTTAAAGCATCTGGGACCTTGGAGCTGCCCGTCCAAAAGCTGACCCGCCAGGCCCCCATACCATTCTGCTCTCCCGTGCCACCTGTCTGCTCTACCAGGGGCCGCAAGTCAGATACGTAAGGGAGGCCTTCCTCTGCACTATCGGGCTCATCAGTCAGGTACGTGAGAAGTTGACAGGTATTCAGGCACCATATACGGCAAAGGCCCAATTTTTGGCACTTGTATAGCACATGCAATTTCAAATTTGTATGGAATTCTTACCAGCAGGTCCCGTTCCTGCTCCCAGCAACAGTAACTGCGAGGCCTTGGTTACGGTGTTCAGGCACCACATATAGCAAAGGCCCAATTCTTGGCACTTGCATAGCACATGCAATTTCAAATTTGCATGGATTTCTTACCAGCAGGTCCCGTTCCTGCACCCAGCAAGAGTAACTGCGAGGCCTTGGTTACGGTGTTCAGGCACCATCAACAGCAAAACCTGTATGACAAGTACATGCGATTTCATATTTGTATCGATTTTTTAGCAACAGGGTCTGTTCCTGCGCCCAGCAAGAGTAACTGCGAGGCCTTGGTTACGGTGTTCAGGCACCACATGCGGTCAAGGCCCAATTTTTGGCACTTGTATAGCACATGTAATTTCAAATTTTTATGGAATTCTTACCAGCAGGTCCCGTTTCTGCACCCAGCAAGAGTAACTGCGAGGCCTTGGTTACGGTGTTCAGGCACCATCAACAGCAAAACCTGTATGACAAGTACATGCGATTTCATATTTGTATGGATTTTTTAGCAACAGGGTCTGTTCCTGTGCCCAGCACCAGTAACTGTGAGGGGTTACAGTGTTCGGGCACCACCAACAACCAAGGCCCAATTTTTCTGCACCCGTATGACAAGTACATGCGATTTGAAATTTGTATATGACATTTTTTGCATTAGAAATGTCAGTATTCCACTCAGCCACTGGACTCTTACTGTCCGGTCCCAGTGGTGGATAAGTTTAAGTATCTGGGGGTAGTGGTATCGGCGGACCCGAATCAATATAGTGTGCTCAACATTGGCCCTCTTCTAACGCGGTTCCGGGATAAAATTAAGATCTGGACTAAGCTCTGGCTCTCGCTAGCGGGACGGGTAAACCTTATCAAAATGATCTTGATGCCTCAGTTGTTGTACTTCCTGCACAATTCCCCGATTGTTATTACCCTGAAAACTTTCCGCATTGTGAATACCCTCTTCCGGTCCCTGTTGTGGAAAGGAAAGGCGGCTAGGATCCGTTTGGAGCAACTGCAGAAGCCCAGAGATGGGGGGGGTCTTGCCCTACCCAACCCCTGGCTGTACTATCTGGCGTCCCAGCTGCAGCACCTGGTGGGTGCGCTGTCGGGGGCTCCGGCTGGTGCTGCGTTGACAGTTATGCGGGAATTTACAGGGGCAATTGGGGTGCCGGAGGGACTGGAGGCTCAGCTGTTCACCAAACCCAATCGGCGATACCCGACGTATCGCCTCCTACAGAAGGTGTGGGATAAGACAAAACAAATGCAACAAGTGACGGGATATACCAAATTTAGTCCGATCTGGGATAACCGTGCTTATCCGGAACTATGCAAATTAGATCAGGCGGATAGGTGGCGGGCTTTGGGGGTGACTCATTTGCGGCACATCCTCCATGGAGGGGTCATGCTACCTTTTGCGCAGTTACAGGAACGATTCTCCCTACCTGACCACATGAAATTCTACTACATACAGTTACAACATGCGCTGCGGGCTCAGGCTGCCAAATGACAGTTCCACCTGTCACCTGCTCCTGTATTCTATCTTATGGAGCAGTTTACTGACACCAAGGGGTTCATATCGAGTTGCTATAACGCCCTGCTGAGCAAGTACTTGGACAAATACCCTAGTAAAGCCTGTGACCACTGGAGCACAGATGTGGGGGAGATCCCGGGTGAGCAGTGGGAAGAGGCTCTAGAGTCAGTTTGCACGTGTTCTTTGAATGTCTCGCATCAGGTGTCTCAATTATACATCTTACTTAGAGTCCACCATACTCCTCTGAAGCTGTACTCCATGGGTGTCCGTGACGACGATATATGCGGTCGTTGCCAAAGGGAGGTGGGTGACTTAATTCACCTGTTGTGGCGCTGTCCGAAGCTGCACAGGTACTGGACTGAGGTGCGCTCAGCTATTAATAGTACCCTGGGAATAGATGTACCCGGGGACCCTAAACACTGCCTTCTGGGTATCTTAGACCAACAAGTGGAGGACCGGTATCTGCGGGAGGCGGCCTCCCGCGCCCTGTTCCAGGCTCGCTTGCTTATATTACGCCTGTGGACGGCACCTGAGCCTCCGACTTTTCGGATGTGGCTAGAGCAGATAGGGGGCACACTCAGAATGGAAAAGGTTATATACCAACATAGGGGATCTCCACAAAAATTCTCTAAAATATGGGGTGTATGGCTGAGCTGCCCGGGAATGGCCCCTACTGACCTCATCCTGGACCGTTTATTATCCTGAGTATGCAAATATGGGTTGGGGCTGATGGGGGATGATTGCATGAGGCCCTGGGGTGGAATGGAGGGACATGATGATGATATTGTACCAGTTGCCGCTGCTTGGGGCTGTCTGCTTTAAGGGCGACTGTGGTGTAATTGTTTTGCATTCTATTTTCTATGGTGATGTTGTTTTCATGTTACTATGCTTGTACCGTGTATTGCTGTTTCATTGTGGTTCTGTGAATTTCTCTCAATAAAGATGTTTTCTGATTTAAAAAAAGAAATGTCAGTATTGCTGCAGCAGGCTACATACATCGTAGAGATGCACTACTTTACAGTCACATTCAGGGGACCCCAGGCACCATATTTGAAGGAATTTTTCATTTTTTTTGTTTCACTTTAAGCTTTATTAAAATCAGTAAATCAGTGCTCCTTTAAAAACGATCATTTTTAAAAACTTTTTTTTCATTGCTACATGTTCCCCAGGTCAGGACCCGGACCACCATACACTTTTTTGGGGCAATAACTTGTATTTAAGCCTTCAAAATTACGCTGTTCGATTTTCGACGTTCGAGTCCTGTAGACTTCAATGGGGTTAGTTTTTCCGAACAAACTTTTCCTCTGTTCGCTGTGTTCTGGTGCGAACCGAACCTGGGGGTGTTAGGCTCATCACTATTAAAAACAATAACATGTCCTTCAGCATGGTGTCCATCACAAATTTTCCCACAGTGAGAAAGGCAGCTATGGAGTCAGGCTTCTTGTCCAACATCTGTGCTTGACCTCACAAATGCGTTTCTGGAAGAATGGTCAAATATTACCATAGACACACTCCTAAACCTTGTTTACAGCCTTCCCAGAAGAGTTGAAGCTGTTATAGCTGCAAAGGGTGGGCCAACTCAATAGTGAACCCTATGGACTATGACTGGGATGCCATTAAAATTAAAATTCCCATGTGTGTAAAGGCTGGTGTCCCAATACTTTTGGTAATATAGTGTATTAAATCCTCCTTTTTTTAAGTACTTTCAACAGCTGATTTAATCACTTAATGAGTATGCGGCTTCTTCGTCTTTTACTCCTTGCCCATGTTTTAGTTTAAGCTGGTAGCATGACCTGTGTCCCAAGTTTCCTGTTTCAGGGTGGTCCCTTTCTCTTGAAGCATCCTTGCATGCAGGGACTAGATTTGTGTCTCCCTACACCGTGTGCATCAACAGAGACACACAGCCCTATAGCCTAGGATGGCAAGACACTCCCCTGCTTTTCCCTCCTCCTCCCCACTTTTCCCTCTCCAAGCTAACAGACTGGATGGAGACTGCACTGTCCACTGTTAACCCTTTCATGTGAAGACCAGACGTTTGAGGAAGAGCTCTAATAGAGCAGGAGCCAGCAGCACTTACCAAATACAACGTAGTGTACTGGGGAAACGGCCTCTTTGCAGCCACTGCCCATCTTTATGGACTCCAGTGAAAAGTGCATGGTATTTCCTAGGGCGGTTTCCTCATGGTGACAATGACCGAACTCGTGCAATGTGTTTTGCCACTGCTGATTAAGCATAGAAATTATAAAAACAAAAACATTTTGCTAAAAAGATAATACCAATTATCTGATCTGATCGTCAGCCCCCGTTCACATTGACTGCCGCTCAAAAAAATCGATTGACTTCATCTGAAATCACACAATTTCAGAGCCTCGTGTCATTGCGACCTGCAAGACATCTGTGTGGCTTCATGCACAGATGTTTATGAAATCGCCAAAAATAGTGCAGGAGCTACCCACTTAAGTTGGTGCTCAGGGCCGTCTTTAACACCGGGCAAAAGGGGCAGCTGTCCTGGGCCCATTCATTGTTCTGGGGCCCAAAGCAGCTGCCCCTTAACCATTTACTGCCTGCAAATATTTGATAAGTGGATTTGGGAGGGCCCAAGAAAATATTTGCCCAATCAATATTAAAGATGGTCCTGTTGGTGTGGCACCGCAAAGTCAGCATCACATCGATTTGAACAGTGCTATTGCCAGCAATAGGCTGCGACATGTCATGTGATTTTATCTGTCAAATCACATGACAAGTGGCTCCAATGTAAAAAGAGGCTAAGTGCATTGTGTTGCGCTGTTAAGTTTGGTGTTAAACAGATGTAGCTGCCAATACGGTCAAACGAATGTCATAGCAGAACTGAAAAAGTAAGCTCTTCCATAATTATTATTACAAAAAAAAAATCCCAGACATCTCGCTGTCTGATCTGGTACAGCGAGCTGCCGCTTATGATTTTGTTTCACTATTTGAAGTATCATAAAACAACACATTTATATCCTTTATATGTTAGTGGTGTCAGGCTGTATGATGTAGTGTGCTTTTAAATGTTTTCAGGGAAAATGGATTGCTTTTGAAAGACATCAATAAAGCGTCTGCAATGCGTTTTCCATGCATTTACCAAATATACATATTGCAGTCCCCTTAGGCTTGCTCAAAGGAATTAAAAAAAAAAAAAACCCAGTTTAACAGATAATGTGGCTTTTATAAAAAGCCAGCACAGTGCAATTCACAGCAGAAGCCATGGCAAATGCAAGCTAAACTCCAAATGTACCTTCCAGAAAAAATGAAAGATTATACCTGGGGGTAGAAGACACCCCTGTAGAAGAACAGACCGCACTCCAATGACGTCACAAAAGTCATACAACTTTACTGATGGACAGCACCCATTGTATCCTCCCACCCTTGGTCCACTCCTCTAAAACTAAGCCTCAGTGGGTGAAACGTGTTAGTGAAGCAGATCTGGGGTGGAAGGATGCAGCATGGGCTGTCCATCAGTAAACTCGGCAAACTTTGTGACATCATTTGAGTGCGACCCATTCTTCTGCAGTGGTGTGTGTCTGTACAGAGCAAGAATGGGCTGCTTGGCTTTGCACTTGGCAAGCTCCACAGCAAAGGATTTGCTGGGCAGCTTTGATGCAAAGAGTTTCTGGGATTTCTTCTATCGTTATACTCAGGATGCTTAACCACTTCAGCCCAGGTAGGTTTTACCCCCTTAATGACCAGGCCATTTTATGTGATCCGGCCCTGCGTTACTTTAACGGTCAATAGTGCAGTCGTGCGACGCTGTACCCAAATAACATTGATGTCTTTTTCCCACAAATAAAGCTTTCTTTTGGTGGTATTTGATCACGTTTTTTATTTTTTGCACAATAAACAAAAAAAGAGCAACTATTTTGAAAAAAAAAAGCAATATTGTTTACTTTCTGCTATAAAAAGCATCTAATAAAAAAGATTTAAAAAAATCTAAATTCTTCATCATTTTAGGCCAATATGTATTCTGCTACATATTTGTGGTAAAAAATTCCAATAAGTGTATATTTATTGGTTTGCGAAAAAGTTATCGCGTCTACAAACTATGAGATATTTTTATGGCATTTTAGTTTATTTATTTTTTTACTAGTAATGGCAGCAATCAGTGATTTTTAGGGGGGTTGCGACATTGTGACGGACAAATTGGACACTTAACTGACACTTTTTTAGGGACCAGTGACATTATTACATTGATCAGTGCTAAAAATATATCTTCTCCCCTGTCGGAACGGCGATCTGCCTTGTTTACATAGGCAGATCACCATTCTACCTGTCTCAGGAACGATCGCAGGTGGCCAGTGGGACATCGGGTTCGCCACAGCGGCTGATTGGCTGTCACTGTAGTCAATCGGCATGCAATCATGCCTCTGGTGGCGCGGGCGCTCCCCTTAGAGCTTAGAGTGATTTCATGCAGGAGAGACAACTTGCCGCAGTGAATACGTACGGAAGTACCTTAGGTGGTCGGCAAGCAGTTAAGTTAATTTGCATAGTTTTACTTTTTTTTGTTTTCCTTTTATATTATCTAAAGTGGCAATAGAAAGTCTGTGGCTGAGAAGCATGCTGCAGGGTAGAATTTCTATTCTCTGTGTGGAAGCAGTGGTCTCCCTGCAATAGTCCAACATGTCCCTATGCTGCGTTAGAGCTATACCATTCAGTAAAGTTCACACTCCCTTTTGATGACCTAGCTTTGGCTTTGAAGATTCTCTACTCATATTTACCTGCTCTGTGATCCTCCTTTTCTCGGGTTCCCACGTTGGCGTTCCTGGCCCCTCCCTGTTGAGTGCCCCCTAAGAAAGCAGCTCTGCATGCCAGTTCAGACTCGGCCCGACCCCACTTTCTCCTCATTGGCTCACCAGCTGTGATTGACACTCCCTCTGTGGTCTCAGACAATAAGGAGGGAGAATCTCTGGAGAGCCGAGACACTGGTGCACATCGCTGGATCAAGATGGGGCTCAGGTAAGTATTGAGGGGGGGTGGCTGAGGGGGGAGCAGCACACGGAAAGCTTTTTACTCTTATGCATAAAATGCATGAATGTAAAAAACCTTCAGCCTTTAAAACCTGGTGGACAGTGGAGGAAACCTAATATTAACAAAAATAACCGCGCTAGACACCCAAAAAATAAAATGAAAAAGCTGCAGCTAGAAGTAGGAAACACCAAAAACGCAAATATCAATAGTAAAGCTGCGCTACTGGTGATTTATGTTATTGAAACATGTACATATAATGTGATATAAAATATCAATAAACAACATGCCTGACTTCGGAGTATCACGTGGTGACGTCAGCACGCCCCCGACGCGTTTCGTCATAGATGACGTCTTCCTGGGGAGGCGTCAAGTCAGGCGGTTGTGTCCTGTGGATTCTGCCGGTTTACAGCGCTGTTTTTTCTTCGTTTAAATGTGAGTTTATACCTTGTGTGTTATAATAAAATTGCTATTTGCTACGTACTTCACTATGGTGGCCCTCATTTTTATATGGTGATACTGCGGGGGAGATTGCCATCTGAGCTGCCTTTGAATGACACGGTACCTAGTGTGGAGATTCGTGAAGCATCCATTTGAGCTGGTTTGGTTTCTAGACCCTCCAGGGATTACTTTGAAAGGCCTTATTTCTTACTCCATCTGGTAAGCGCAATAGCTTGTCCTTTGGCACTCAGACACTGTAGAGGAAGAATTTACCTAATTCTAGCGGAGGACTACAACTTTCCTTACACATCCATTATTCACCGTTTTGGACTTTTCCTACTTTTTTTGATAATTTATATATTATTTAATATATGGTACCATTTGCACATGTCGCATTTTCATTGCACCGTTTAATATGTACGTGGGTTCACAACACCTTCTTAGTTTGTGATCCTATGTTGCATGTTGTTTATTGATATTTTATATCACATTATATGTACATGTTTCAATAACATAAATCACCAGTAGCGCAGCTTTACTATTGATAAGTGGAGAAGGGGGAAGTTCCACTATAAAGTCCATTGACACCATTTTCCAAGGTCTGTCTGGGATGGACAGTGGTTTGAGCAAACCCCATGCTTTCGTCCTGCTGCTTTTGTTCCGGATACATGTGGTGCATGCCCCCACATATTTCCTACCGTCTTCCTGTAAATGGGGCCACCAAAATGTACAGAGTACTAATTCGGCTGTTTTGCTGGCCCCAAAATGTCCTGCCAACGCATGGTCGTGGCACAGGTTCAGAACAGAAATGCGTACACCTTCCGGTACAAAGATCTTGTCCTGGTGCCATAATAGACCATCCCTGGTTTGTAAAGGTGTCTCAGGGAGCAAGGGAATTCCTATAGAAGCCTGCTTGATTTGAGAAATTAAGTCTTCCTGCAACAGGAGGAAGTTTCCGGGAGATAGAATGGTGTCCGGGAGATCAGTTTCTTCAGATTCTGCGAACATTCGGGATAGGGCATCTGGTTTAGTATTTTTTGACCCATGTCTGTATGTTATGTGAAAGCAGAATCTCTCTTAAGTATTCCAGGTTCTTATGATCTGTAAAAATAAGAATAGGATGAGCTGCCCCTTCCAGAAGATATCTCCACTCCTCCATTGCTGCCTTAATCGCTAGGAGTTCACGATCCCCTACATCGTAATTCCTCTCGGCTGGAGAGAGTTTATGGGAAAAAAACGCAACTGGATGCAGAAGGCCCTTGGTTCCTTGACGTTGGGAGAGTACTGCCCCTACTGACGTTTCTGAAGCATCAACCTCCAGGACATATGGTAGAACCGGGTCAGGATGCTTAAGAATGGATGCTGACGTGAATAATTGTTTGAGGTTTTCAAAGGCAGACTGGGCCTCAGCAGTCCAGGAGAACCTGTTGCCCTGTTTGGTTAATTGGGTAATAGGGGAAATGATGGTTGAAAATCCTCTGATGAATCTTCGATAGAAGTTTGAAAAACCAATGAAACGTTGGATTCCTTTTTTATCAGTGGGAGCAGGCCAGTCCAGAATCGCAGCAACCTTCTGAGGGTCCATCTCTATGCCTCCGGTAGAAATTATCAGTCCCAGGAACTGGATGCTCAACCGCTCAAACTCACACTTCTCTGGTTTGGCATATAGACCATGTTGTCGAAGACAAGTTAGCACCTTCTTTACATGTTCCCTGTGAATTTCCAAAGAAGAAGAGAATATCAAAATGTCGTCCAGATAGACAATAACAAAAAGGTCTAAAAAGTCTCGAAAAATATCATTAACAAAATGCTGAAATGTAGCAGGTGCATTACACAAACCGAAGGGCATCACCAGGTATTTAAAGTGCCCAAATCGGGTACGAAATGCCGTCTTCCATTCATCCCCGGCCCGTATGCGGACCAAGTTATACGCTCCTCGAAGATCCAGTTTTGTAAAGATCGTTGCTGATCTTAGTTTTTGAAAAAGTTTGGGTACCAAGGGTAAGGGGTACCAGTTCTTGATTGTGACTTTGTTAAGTTCACGGTAGTCGACACAAGGTCAAAGGGAATGATCCTTTTTCTCAACAAAGAAAATGCCCGCTCCGGCCGGAGAGGTGGAAGGGCGGATGAACCCCTTTTTCAAGCTTTCATCAATATAGTTCTTTAGGGCCAAGAGTTCTGGTTCCCATAAGGGAAAAATCCTACCGAAAGGTACCTCAGCCCCGGGGAGTAACTCGATTGGACAGTCATAAGACCGGTGAGGGAGAAGAGTTCCCGCCCCCTTTTTGCTAAAGACATCCAGAAAGTCCAGGTAGGCAGTAGGAACAGATTTATAAACTTTGGAGTCTGAGTCCATACATAAAAAAGGTGAACCAGGGGAATCTGATAAGCAGTGCTGGCAGCAATAGGAAGAGTTGAACTGGATCTCTTGTGTAATCCAATTGATGTGTGGGTTATGAGCCTGCAGCCACGGCATCCCCAAGATGATAGGAAACAAGGGTGAGGTGATGACATCAAGATATAAGAGTTCTTTATGGCAGGAAGCAATGATGACAGGTACTGGTATGGTCTCCTGTGAGACTAGTCCGGATTTAATAGCGGATCCATCCGCAAGGTGAACAGAAAGCTTCCGAGTCTTGGGTTGCAGAGGGATCTGATGCTTGGCAGCAAAGGTTTGGTCAATAAAGCAACTACAGGCTCCTGAGTCAACGATAGCTGGAACCTGAATAACTCTTCCTGGGAACTGTAATAGAACAGAGAGATTTAGATGAGAAGAGTTGTTAAGCTGAGTGAAAGGCCTGGGAGGGGAGATAGACAGGCACTTACGGAGTTTGGCAGGACAGTTCCTCATGTAATGACCTGGGTTCCCCGCAGTACATACACAGATTATTCAGACGTCTGCGTTGGCGTTCTTCCTGGGTGAGCGAGGGACGGAGTAGGCCGAGCTGCATAGGTTCAGCGAAATCACCAGCAGATCCTGAATTCTCAACGAGAGCGGGACCAGGAGGACTGGGGACCCAAGGAAGCATCCATACAGGGTGATAAACTCCGGTAGACCTCTCAGACTTGCGCTCCCTTAACCTCCGATCGATCTGAATAGAGAGCTTGATAGGATCGTCCAGGGAATTTGGCACTCCAACTCTGGCAAGTTCATCCTTTAGGGATTCTGAGAGTCCCATACGAAACTGGTAAGGGAGAGCTGCGTTATTCCAATTTGTATCTGCACTCCAACGTCTGAAATCAGAGACATAGTCCTCGACCGCTCTGCGGCCTTGTTGAAGAGAATAAAGCGCAGTTTCTGCAGTGGCGGTGCGTTGAGGGTCTTCATAAATCTGGGCCATGTCCTCAAAGAAGGAGGATAGAGTATTAAGGGAAGCAGCCTTCTGTTCCAATAGGCGATAGGCCCATGACTGGGGCTCACCCAGTAGCAAGGAAACCACGAATCCAACCTTTGTGGTTTCCAATGAAAAGGTGCGAGGCTGTAGAGCAAAGTACAGTTCACAAGCAGTGCGGAAGGCTCTAAATTTGCTGCGGTCACCAGAGAATCTTTCTGGGGTAGGCACTCTGGGTTCTGGTGGTAACATCACAACTGATGGAGGTGCAGGGTTTCCGGTGGAGGATGAGGAAGCAGCACTGGGAGCGGAGGTAGTAGAGGAGAGGGATAGGACCCATTCCTCCAGTTGAACATAACCTTCCTGTAAGCTCTTGACGGCCTGTGTAAGGCCAGCCAGGTGTTGGCAAAGTTCATCCATGGGAGAGGTTCCTCGCTCAGGCTCAGACATGGCTGTCTCGTACTATCACGTACCTGGCAGGTGGAGCCTGAATATGCTGAGGAAGGCCTCTCTTACACCTCTGACTCGGGGGCCCCTGGTAGTGTAAACAGGAGGTGCATGAGTACAGAGTCGCACGAGTGCCTGATGGCGTGCTGGTGCTGGTAATAGCAGAGTAGGATGTCAGGTGGCCACAGAACTCCAGTGGAGAGAAGGCAGCGGGTATGACTGGGAGCTTCCGGGAACTGAAAGTAAGCAGAGTTAAACAAGCCGGGTCATACACAGGAAGAGCAGATCAGATGAAATCGTTGGAGCAGAAGGATGGTCAAGGTCAAGCCGAGGTCGATGCAGGCAGGAGGCAGGGGTGGTCAAAGCAAGCCGGGTTGGTATTTCACAGGAGACAGGTAGCAGATGCAGGAACAACAGGGGAAGCTGAAGACGGGACAGCACTGAACCTGTGTGCTGATCCAGCTTAAATAGTGCTCTTCCTTGATGAGAAGGGTGGAGCCAGGATTAGCCTGTGGGTTTAACTCATCCTCTGCCAGAGCCTTCCTGACAAGGAGTATCCCACTCATCCAAGTTACAAAATAAATACAAAAACCCAAAGATACTTGACTGGTCATTGGCTAAGTGCTCACACTTGGAGAACATGCTTAAATGTGCTGCTGTTGCTAGCGGTAACCCAAGGGGACCCATATCCAGCAAAACGGCTGGGAACTGTGCTACAGGTATATGGCCCAACTCTCTATGCCCTATATTTAACTTATTCTTGCCTATTTGCCAGAATTGATTTTCAAGATTTACCCCCCCCCCCCCCCAAAGACTTCAGTGGGGTTCAGATTTTAAATTTGCAATTTTCAGACCTTACAGTTGGTTCGGCAAATGCCCTGGGAACTCAACCGAGACCAATTTGCTCATTCTTAAGCTGACCATTTTGCCAGCCTCCTGTCCCACATCTCTTGATTGACAAATCAAAGGAACTGGATGGAAAAATGTCCGAAAAACAATGGCTATATCCAATCAGAATTCAGTATTTTGACAGCTGGCAGAATTGGCTGTCACTGCAGATTCCTCCATCTGCACTGTGCAGCATGGGTGTAGGATATATATATATATATATGACCTGCCTTAGTGTGTTCACTAGAGATGTGCTTGTAGTGCACAGTGGATTTGCCTTAAGTAAATAAACCCCACTGTGATGACACAGAGGGGTTGATTTACTAAAACAGAAGAGTGCAAAATGTGGTGCAGCTCTGGATAGAAACCAATCAGCTTCCATTTTTTTTTTGTCAAAGCTTAATAGAAGAAGCTGAAGCTAGAAGCTGATTGACTACCATGCACAGCTGCACCCGATTTTGCACTCTCCAATTTTAGTAAATCCACCCCACAGTGGGGTTGATTCACTAAAACTGGAAAGTGCATAATCTGGTGCAGCTCTGCATAGAAACCAATCAGCTTCCAGGCTTTTTTGCCAAAGCTTAATAAAAGAAGCTGAAGTTAGAAGATGATTGTCTACCATGCAAAACTGCACCAGATTTTGCACTCTCCAATTTTAGTAAATCAACCCCCCAACTGGAGCGTGCATAATCTGGTGCAGCTCTGCATAGAAACCAATCAGCTTCCAGGTTTTTTTGCCAAAGCTTGATAAAAGAAGCTGAAGTTAGAAGATGATTGTCTACCATGCAAAACTGCACCAGATTTTGCACTCTCCAATTTTGGTAAATCAACCCCACAGTGTGGTTGATTCACTAAAACTGGAAAGTGCATAATCTGGTGCAGCTCTGCATAGAAACCAATCAGCTTCCAGGTTTTATTGTCAAAGCTTTGTTGAATAAGCTGAAATTAGAAGCTGATTGGCTACTATGCAGAGCAGCACCAGGTTTTACACTCTCCAGTTTTAGTAAATCAACCTCTGTGTGTGTAAATTCCAGCCTGACCAAATAAACTCTGTAAACAATAAGGAGCAAATAGAGATAGACTTGTGAAAAGAAGCAGAAAATAGAGACTATTATTCAATTAAATATCAAATTATTCATAAAAAACATTATTACTACTAATAATTTTTATTACTATTACTATTAATATTGAACATTTTCGTGTCCTGCCCATAATAAATAAATATGTACAAAACCCCTATATATTTCCTTTAAACGTTTTAATTCTTTGCTGTTGGCTACCATGTGAGAGACAGAAAGAATGATTACACTACACTAACTGTGTAAAGGTTTCTGCCTTAAACCTCTATGTTTCTCTAAATGAGATCATTGGTCTTTTTCTGGACATGTCTTGGCAGACATATAATGAAATATTTCACAGAATGTTTTACTTAGAAACTAGGAGTCGCCCAAAACTGGATATACTTTAAGTCCTAACTTCTTGAAACATCCGCAGATCCAAAATTTATTCCATTCCTGGAAAATGAAGAACTAATAGACCTCTCCAGTGATGTGTTTGCAAACACAACAGTCAAAGATGAGGTGACAAAAAGAGGGAAAAAAGGAATGTATTTACTATTCATTTAACCTGACTTTGTCATCGGAAAGCCTAAGCAGTGAAGGCAGTGAAAAGTTGTAGCTGTTAAGTAGTTATGGTCATTTGACCAAGACTTTGGTTATCACTTGAGCTCCGGAAGGATTACCCCCCTTCCTCACCAGGCCATTTTTGCGATACGGCACTGCGTTACCTTAACTACGGGTGTGCAGAGCTGTACCCAAATAAAATTTATGTTCTTTATTCCCACAAATTGGGCTTTTTTTGGTGGTATTTGATCACCTCTGCGGTTTTTATTTTTTGCGCTATAAACAAAAAAGCCTGACAATTTCAAATATATATATATATATATATATATATATATATATATATATATATATATTTTTTTTTTTTTTACTTTAGGCTAAAAAGCACATCCAATAAAAAAGTTAAATAAATCAAATTGAGCCCCGGAAGATTTTACCCCCTTTCTGACTAGGGGATATTTTGCGATTCGGCACTGCGTGAATTTAACGGACAATTGCGCGGTCGTGCTGTACCTAAACGAATTTGACGTCCTTTTTTTCCCACAAACAGAGCTTTCTTTTGGTGGTATTTGATCACCTGTGCGATTTTTTGATCATGCGCTATAATCAAAAAAAAGAGCGACAATTTATCAAAAATAACAATATTTTTCACGTTTTTTTATATGAAATTCCCCAAAAAAATGTATAAAACAAATTTTTTTAAAATTTTTGGCCAATTTGTTTACTGCTACCTATGTTTGGTAAAAAAAAAAATCACAATAAGCGTTTTTTGATTGGTTTGCGCAAAAGTTATTGCGTTTACTAACTAAGGGAAAGATTTTTGTCATTTTTTGTGGTTTTTTTTAACGAGTAATGGCGGCGATCTGCGATTTTTTTGTGGGACTGCGACATTGCGGCGGACAGATCGGACCCTTGACTGACATTTTTGACACTTTTGGGGGTACCAGTGACATTACTAGAGTAATCAGTGCTATACATATGCACTGTTACTGTAAAAATTACACTGGCAGGGAAGGGGTTAGCTTTCCCGCAAATTGGCTCCCAGGCTACTGACATACCGGTACGTCACTTTGCCTGGCTGGGGCTCACCGCCGCAGTATATGTACTTGCGGCGGTCGGCAACCGGTTAAGCCAATATGTATTCTGCTACATATTTTTGGTAAAAAAAAATCCCAATAAGCGTACATTGATTTGTTTGCACAAAAGTTATAGCGTCTAGAAACTATGAGATAGAGTTATGGAATTTTTATATTTTTTTTACCAGTAATGGTGGTGATCAGTGACTTATAGCGGGACTGCGACATTGCGGTGGGCAAATCTGACACTAAGGAGGTGATTTACTAAAATTGGAGCATTCAAGACCTGGTGCAGATGTACATAGAAACCAATCAGCTTCCAGGTTTTATTATCAAAGCTTAATTGAACAAGCTGAAGTTAGAAGCTGATTGGTTACCATGACCAGCTGCACCAGATTCTGTGTGTTCCAGTTTCGGTAAATCCCCCTCTTAGTGACACTTTTTGAGGACCAGTGACACTAATACAGTGAACAGTGCTAAAAATATGCACTGTCACTGAAATAACACTAGCAAGGAAAGGTTAACATCAGGGGCGATCAAAGGGTTAAATGTGTTCCTAGGGAGTGTTTACTACCTGTGGGGGAGGTGCTTTTACTATGGGAAGGCAAAGATCCGTGTTTC
This sequence comes from Pelophylax lessonae, assembly GCF_965119305.1. Lineage (NCBI taxonomy): Eukaryota > Metazoa > Chordata > Amphibia > Anura > Ranidae > Pelophylax > Pelophylax lessonae. The sequence goes on along the minus strand of NC_138768.1, from coordinate 46,008,209 downwards.
TGCTTAGCCGAAACACAGGATCTCTACCCCCCCATCTCACAGAACGGTGATTTGCCTTGTTTAGATTGGCAGACTACCATTTTGTCTCTCTTGGGAATGATTGGAGGTTCCACCAGACCAGGTGTGTCCAATCACAGCAGTAGCGGGTCGCCGGCAGCGCGCATGTGGGACCCAGACGCGTAAGTGCAGGATTACGTACTGGTACTTGATTTTGCACAGAAGAGCCGCCTTGCCGCCGTATATATACAGTACATGATCGGCAAGCGGTTAATGACACAACCTTTCATTAGAAACAGAAGAGTTTGGCAGAGAAAGGACCAAGTCCGTATCATTCTTTTTTACTTTGTTTATGTGTTTTTTTAATGTATTTTGAATTCTTTTTTACTTTTTCTTTCAGAGTATGTTCCTCCCAAGCATGTTTAAATACACTTACTGTTAGCTGATTCATGACCTCCACTGGAAGTCTGTTCCAAGCATCAACCACGTACACTTTTGATAAAGTGATACTTTCTAAGATTAGTTTTGAACTTTCCTCCTGCTAGTTTGAAGTCATGTTCCCTTGTTCTTGATTTTAACTTTGTATTAAAAATACTGCCCCCTCCCCGAATCTTCATACTTGTAATGTAATGAAAAGTTTCAATCATGTCTTCCCTTTTCTTTCTTTGGTCAAGACTTTACATAAATTCCTGCAATCTCCCTTGCTATGGTTTATCCCCAAGACCTTTCGCCATTTTTGTTGCCTATCTCTGAACTCTTTTTATATGATCAATATGTTTTTATATTGATCATATAAGTGAGATTTCGAAACAGGACCCAGTATTCCAAATGAGGTCTAACTAAAGATCTCTGTAGAGGAGAGGTCTGCTGGTGACCCCTCTAGTGATAGCTAAGGATCTGTACTGAGGAATGAGTACCTCTTTGGCCTCCTGCTGGTGACCCCTCCAGAGATAGCTGAGGATCTATACTGAGAAATGAGTACCTCTTTGGCCTCCTGCTGGTGACCTCTCTAGAGATAGCTGAGGATCTACAGTGCACAGCATAGGTGAGTAAACCCCAACAGATTTGTCAGAGAACCTTTACTTTTCTTTCTGGATCAACGTTTTCTTTGGGATACTATACTACAAAATACTCCCACAAATATGGGCCATTGGTTGCAACCAAGATTGATTAATTTGCACACACAAAAAAGTATTTTTCCCAACAAATTGATTCAAGACCATGTTGCAAAAAATTATTATTACTAGGAGCAAAGCTAAATTTTAGACAACAAAATCCTAATTTTTAAGAATTCAACTACAGTTGTATCTATTTATTCATTAAGCAGGTGTTCAGCAGACAGTTGATTATAAGTGTCGGTTCACACTGATCCGACTTGGACCGCAACGTGTCAGCCTGACAAGTCGCGGTCCGTCATGCTCCCATTGTGCGGTACAGGAGCCGTTCTAATAGGACTTAGAAAAAGGGTCCTGTACTACTTCGGGGCGACCTGGAGGTGACTTGCATAGACATTCATTTTATGAAGTCCGTGCAAGTCGTGCTGAAGTCGCGCTGCATGCGACTTCACAGGTCGCCCCCTGAGTCGGAGTGACGTAGTGTGAACCGAGCCTGAAAGTGTGTTACTTAGAATACTGTAGCAAAATTGATAGCAAATTTAACAAAGATGGAACTGCAACCATCTCACAGAGACTGGAATCCTGTACTCTGGAGTAATGAGACCAAAAAAAAAATGTTTATGAAGCTATAGGCTTCAAAACTGTATGGCATTGGAAAGGTGAGGACGGAGTACAAAGAAAGATTCATGGTGCCTACAGTGAAACATGGGGGTGGCAGTGTCCTTCTGTGGGGCTGCATGAGTGCTGCTGGTGTCGGGGAGCTGCATTTCATTGATGGTATCATGAATTGAATCAGATATACTGCTCTATAAGCAGAAGATGCTACCATCACTCCGTGCCCTTGGTCCCCATGCACTTTTCCAACAAAACAAAGATCCAAAACACACATCTGAGGCCACTGTTGAATTCCTGAAGAAGAACAGGATGAAAGTGATTCAGTGGCCAAGTATGTCTCCTGATCTGAACCCAATCGGGGAACACCTATGGGGAATTCTGAAGAGACAAGTTGAGCATCGCTCTCCATTCAGCATCCAGGCTCTAAAAGAGGTTGTTCTTGAAGAATGGGAAAGGATAGATGTTGCAATATGTCACTAAATTGTTCATTCCATGCCTAGAAGACTTGGTGTGATCTTTACAAATCATGGAGGTCATACAAAATACTAGATGTAGTATTTTCTGTTGTGGGTGTATTCATTTTTGCATCAACTAATTTGAGTAAAACTGAAGATTTTGTAATCTAAGTTATATTATTAACATTCCTTTAGGTAAAGAGCTAAACAAATGTTCTTTTTTTCAGGGCTGCATGAAAAAAAATGAGAAAACTTTTTTTCTTGCAAGACAATGTTACCAAAAGAAAACCTTGTTTACCCCCACCCAAAAAAACCTGAATGAATTACTTTGTTACCTTAACACGTAACATCACATAACACATATATGCGACCTCGTGGAAGTGTGTTTTTTTTCCATGGGGCTGCATATATGTGTATCTCCTGTTGTGCTGGGAGCGCGCCTCACAGCGTGTTCCCAGCACAGAGACCAGGGTCTTATCGAGGGCCCCCTACTAATGATCGGGACCCGGAACTACCAATTCTGGGTTACCTTATCGCTGTGGTAGCCTCTGATTGGCTACCACAGTGATCAGTCACTATGAAGCCTGCTCCGGTGCTTCTCTCTCTGTAAATGGAGAAGAAAATTACAATGTCCTGAACAAAATAACGGAGTGGGCAACTACATGGCAAATGAGGTTTAATGTGGAAAAGTGTAAGGTATTGCACTTGGGGACTAAAAACATAAAAGCACAATACACTTTGGGGGGGGGGGACCTTTGGGGGAATCAAAAATGGAGAAAGATCTGGGAGTCTTAGTAGAAGATAGACTAAGCAATAAAATGCAATGTCAAGCTGCAGCTTCCAAAGCTGGCAGAATATTAGCGTGCATAAGGAAGGGGGTGTATTCCAGAGATAAAACTTAAACTACCACTTTATAAAACTCTGGTCCGACCGCATCTGGAGTATTCTGTCCAGTTCTGGTCGCCAGTCCTCAGAAGGGATGTGTTGGAGCTGCAGAGAGTCCAGAGAAGGGCAATTAACCTAATTAGGGGATTGGAGGACCTCAATTATGAAGAGCGTTATAAGCCCTTGATTTATTCTCCCTGGAGAAGAGACACCTGACAGGGGACATGATAGAAATTTACAAATACCTCAATGGTGATCTCAGCATAGAAAAAAAAACTGTTCAGTCGCAACGAGTGCAAGAGGACACGAGACCAAACAATGCGATTAGAGGAGAAGGGATTAAACATCAGGCTACGCAAGATTTTTTTTACAGTAAGGTCTATAAGATTGTGAAACTCACTTCCACAGTTGGTGGTAACTGCGGGGAGTATGGCTACTTTTAAAAGTCTCTTGGACGTACATTTCAAAGATCAAAACATTCAGGGGTATGGGAAATGATTACATCCACACACACCTACACAGGTTGAACTGGATGGACTATCGCCTTTATTCAACCTCAACTACTTGGTAACTATATGTAACAATGTAACTATATGTAACTATGTAATGTGTCTTTCTCTAAATAAAAATAAATAAATAAAATAAAGAAAAAATATCTAGATAAAGGTTTGATCAAGGCTAGTGCCAGTGCAGTGTGTTAGTGTTTGAGTCAAGTAAGGATCAAAGGTCAAGGTCAGGGTCAGTATATTTTGAGCAGGATTTTTTTTTTAATATTTAAAATAAGCATCAGTGTCAGTGTGTTTTAAAAATAAAAGAAGCAAAATGCGCACTATTGCTTCTGGGCTGTACTACCGGTACAAACAACAAATAACATACACATATGTGGTATCAATGTGATCATCAGAAGCAGGAGAATTTATGTTTCGGTTAATCTTTGGTAGTAGGTTATGGTAATAACAAGAAATATGCAGCTAAATTTACAAAAAAAAAAAATTTGAACCTGTTTTCCTTTGATCATAAATTTTAGGAGAGATCCATAACAATTTACTACCAAATGAAAGCCCAGTTTGTCCTAAAAAAAACAAGGCATCATCCACTTGGATGCACAAAATCGTTGTGATATGTATGGTTTTACAAACACACGTCAAAGTTACAAAATTGTGCCTAGGCATTTAGATTTGTTTTACCCTTAGGTGTGAAGGGGTTAAGTAATACATTCCCATCTACTGTATGTTTAGAATGGTGTATTTCTGACTGGAAAGGTGCTGCAGTCCGACCCAGGAGGACTCCTAAAACCTTACTCAGTATAGACCTGGAATTAAGTACAGGATGTTTTTAGCCAATGTTTCCCTTGGAGCAAGCTGTCCCCAGGTTTTGGCCCTTGGGATTTCACTGCCTAGGTGGTAGCTTGAACAGAATGGCTATGGTGTGGAGACTGTACAAGAAAATCTAGGCAGGGGAGTAGTCAGGTCCAAGCAAATGTCATAGGCAGGCAGCAGGCAAGAGGATGGTCAGGTCCAGGCAGAGGTCATGGGCATTCAGCAGGTAAGAGGATGCTCAGGTCCAGGCAGAGGTCATGGACAGGCAGCAGGCAAGAGAGTGGTCAGGTCCAGGCAGAGGTCATGGGCATTCAGCAGGTAAGAGGATGCTCAGGTCCAGGCAGAGGTCATGGCCAGGCAGCAGGCAAGAGAGTGGTCAAGTCCTGGCAGAGGCCATGGGCAAGCAGCAGAAAAGAGAGTAATCAGGCACGGGCAAAGAACATGGGTTGGCAGCAGGCAAGAGAGCAGTAAGGTCTAGGCAGAGGTTATAGGCAGGTGGCGGACAAGCAAATCAAGAAGTGCATTAGATATTTTGCACAAAGGATGGCTGGTAAAGACACAGCACTAGTTACTTTAAAGGTTGAAGCCTAAATGCCTTTTGGTCAGAGGACATGCCTAGCCTAATTTCAAGGATTCTGTGGGTACCATTGCTGAAATGTTGAACTGAATTTTTTCTCTCTTTAAAATAGGTAATTAAACGGGGATATGCTCACCATGTATAAATACATAAGTGGTCCATATAGTGAACTTGGTGTAGTTATTCACTTTTAGGTCGTTGCAAAGGATAAGTGGGCACTCTTCACAGCTGGTGGAAAAGAGATTTAACCTCGAAATACAGAAAGGCTTCTTCACAGTAAGAGCTCTGAAAATGTGGAATAGACTCCCTCAAGAGCTGGTTCTTAGCAGCCCAGTAGATGGTTTAAAAAAAAGAGTTGGATGCATTCATAAATGCAAAAAATATAACTGGATTCTAAAATTTATAGGTAATAACACCAGGGGTAGTTGATCCAGGGATTATCCGAATGCCTCCTGGGGGATCAGGAAGATTTTTTTTCCCCACTGGAGCAAATTGAACCATTCTTTATGGGGTTTTTTCACCTTTCTCTGGATCAATTGTGTGTAAAGGGTTCTGAATATGGAGGTATTCTATTTATTTTTTATTTTTTCTCATGGTTGAACTATATGGATTTGTGTCTTTTTTCAACCTAAGTATGTAACCATTAGAAATACTTGCAGGGGTTCTGGAAGTTCTAAGAGATTCTGAGTAGGAGCTCTGTAAGTCCTGGCAGAGATTCTGTGAGTAAAATTGGAAGTCCTGGCAGAGATTCTGTGAGCAAAATTGGAAGTCCTGGCAGAGATTGCCGGCGTACCATTGGAAGTCCTGATTTTTCAGGGCAGGAGTTCTGCAAGTACCTAAAAGTGGGGCTCCAGGCCCCTTCAGAAAAAAATAAAAGTCAGCAGCTACAAATACTTTAACTGCAGACTTTTAAAATTAGGACACTTACTTGTTCACGAATCCAGCGGTGTCTTCACCCCAGGCGATTTTTCAATCGGCTCTCAGGTGCTGCCCCCGCCATTTTGGGTAAGGAAATCTGGCAGTGAAGCTTCACAGCCAGTCCCCTACTGTGCATGCGTGAAGCACGCTGCACTAGCAGCACTAGCAGCACTAGCAGCCAGCATCAATAGACCTTCCAGCAGCCAGCACCAATAGATGTCTCCCTCAACGGTAGTTTCCTCCCACTAACAATTGACCCCCCCCCCCAGCAACATAAGACGCCCCCCACCAGCAACAATAGACCCTCACACAAAAATAGATCCTCCCCAGCAACAAAAGATCACCCATCAGGCAGCATCAATAGACCCTCTAGCACACCCCAACACTCCTTGCCATAAAATACATTCAGTGCTGGAGGTTCCGGCACGGCGTTCCCCCGCGTTCCCGCTGAAAAAAAGCCCTGGTCCTCAGAGACTTGTGTTGCATAAAAAGGTAAGGGGGGTTATGTCTGACCAGGTCTGTGTGATTGATTGAATGCACCGGGTCTGTTTTTAGGCACTTGTTAGAGCACAGAATAATATCCGGACATAACGCACAACAGCTGTAACAGGAAAATACAGATAAGTCTTGTGAAATTGAGTTTTGGCACATCTATCTGCCCTGCATATCTATTTCAGTAACTTAATTTGGACTTTACCAAAGAAAAACAAAAAGATAATTTTATCAATCTTAATGCAGGAGGATCCTCAATCACAGTCCCCCAAAAAAAAATAAAAAAATAAACAGCACGAGTTAAAGATTTCCAGATGAAAACCAAAAACCGTACAGGGAAAGCCCATGCACTTGGGAGTCCTGTTTAAGAGCATCATATAAATTGTTAAACAGTATACATGATGTATGCCATCACCTGTCTTGTTTGCTGAAAACAATATGTTGCCGTGGCAACGAAAGCCAGAGAGAACGCATTGCTGGAGATTTACCGTATCTGGGGCTGAAAATTGTGATAGTAAATTTCCAATTGTTTGACATTTCGAGAAACATAATTATGATCTAAGTGCTTTTCCGTTTAATGGAAGAGGGAGAGCAAAGGCTCCTGGAGGGAGAAGCGCAGGTAATATTTCAGCCGGGAAGCTTCGTTCCGATTCTGAATTTGAGAAAATGAATCTGGGGTGAAATCTAAAAGAATGATAAAAATATTAATTAGTCTTTTATTCAATATCAGTGTGTGTGTGATGAAGCATTAAAGGCCTGCTCCAGTGGAAAACATTTTTTGGACACAGTGGGAAGACTTTGGGATCACTATCAATTTTTTTTTGCTGTCTGGATACCAGCTGGGGTCATTTCCCTTCATGTCCTATCCTGGTGATCCAGTTACTCACTTCATGAGGTTAATGAGGTACCTTCAGTGCTTGAAGTTTAGCTGGATTGTAATGCATTTTTTTGCATGAAGCAAAGTACAAAATACACTACACTGTCAAAAGTATTGGGACACCTACCTTTACATGCACATGAACTTTAATGGCATCCCAATCATAGTCTGTAGGGTTCAATATTGAGTTGGCCCATCCTTTGCAGCTATAACAGCTTCAACTCTTCTGGGAAGGCTGTCCACAAGGTTTAGGAGTGTGTCTATGGGAATGTTTGACCATTCTCCCAGAAGCACATTTGTGAGGTCAGGCACTAATGTGCACAAGAAGGTCTGGCTCACAGTCTCCACTCTAATTCATCCCAAAGGGGTTGTATCAGGTTGAGGTCAGGACTCTGTGCACACCAGTCAAGTTCCATACCTCCCAACTGTCCCTTATTTCGAGAGACTGTCCCTGATTTGGAACAAAGTCTCTCTGTCCCTCTTTCCTCCCCATTTGTCCATCATTTTGGTCTGATCTATAAAGCTGTATATAAAATGCTTTAAAAAAAGTGTTTCCTTTTGCTAAATCTTTCATTCAATTTCTAAATTGCTGCATTTGTAAATTCCAAAAGCCAATGTAATGGAATAGTAGTGCTAAAAAAAGCACTTGTGGTTTAAATAATCTTTTTATTTATTTATATTTCTCCTTTAAGGGGGTGTGACAGGGAGTGTGTCCTATGTCTACATACTTTTGCTAACAAGTGTCCCTCGTTCCCATCTCAAAAAGTTGGGAGGTATGAAGTTCCTCCACCCCAAACTCACTCATCCATGTCTTTATGGACCTTGCTTTGTGCACTGGTGCGCAGTCATGTTGGAACAGGAAGGGGCCATCCCCAAACTGTTCCCACAAAGTTGGGAGCATGAAATTGTCCAAAATGTCTTGGTATGCTGACGCCTTAAGACTTCCCTTCACTGGAACTAAGGGGCCAAGCCCAACCAATAAAAAACAACCCCACACCATAATCCCCCCTCAACCAAATGGTTTGGACCAGTGCACAAAGCAAGATCCATAAAGACATGGGATGAGCGAGTTTGGGGTGGAGGAACTTGACTGGCCTGCACAGAGTCTTGACCTAAACTTAATAAACCAAACTTTGGGATGAATTTGAGTGGAGACGGCGAGCCAGGTGGCATGCCTTCTCGTCCAGACCTCATAAATGCACTTCTGGAAGAATGGTCAAACATTCCCATAGACACTCCTAAACCTTGTGGACAGCCTTCCCATAAGAGTTGAAGCTTTTATAGCTGCAAAGGGTGGGCCAACACAATATTGAACCCTACGGACTAAGATTGGGATGCCATTGTATTTCATGTGCGTGTAAAGGCAGGCACCCCAATACTTTTGATAATATAGTGTATAGTGTATGTGTGAGTGTTATGTCTTTGTCAAAGCATGTCTAAACCCGAACACTGAATTTTAATATACAGTCAGGTCCATAAACATTGGGGCATTGACACAATTCTAATTCAGTTTGTAAACTGTTGTAATTCCTACACCTTTCACCTGATTTGGATGTAAATACCCTCAAATTAAAGCGGAAAGTCTGCAGTTAAAGATCTTGTTTGTTTAATTTCAAATCCATTGTGGTGGTGTATAGAGCCAAAAAGATTAGAATTGTGTCGATGTCCCAATATTTATGGACCTGACTGTATTGCAGCTTACCAGTTCTTAGATGTGGTGGCTGGATTCATTGCTTTTTGCATGATGTTTTTCTTTATTTTACAATTGGTGATCACGCCAGATAGCACACTTCCATTCTTAGGCCCCTTTCACATATCACTTAGCGGGAATACGGGTTCCCTCTAGGGAATTTAAATAGCACAATTAACAGAAACTCATGACATGCATTGGACAGTCTATTCATATAAATGGACTGCCCTCAGCCCTGTGTGCGATTGTCACTCCAAATAAGCTCAGGGACCAAATGTTGGCCCTGAACCAGGATTCTCTCGTGCTGCGACAATCATGGAAAAATCGCCCCGCATTTGGGGTGCCATTCAGGCTATAGGTCTGCCTGCAATTCCAAATCACACACAAGTGAATGGGGCCTTAGGGTGGCTACACTTAACCACTTCTGGACCGGAAGGATTTGCCCCTTTAATGACCAAGCCATATTTTGAGATTCAGCACCGCGTTATTTTAACTGGATGTCCTTTTTTCCCACAAATAGGGCTTTCTTTTGGTGGTGTTTGATCACCTGTGCGATTCTTTTTTTTTTTTTATTGCCTTATAAACAAAAAAAGAACAACAATTCTGAAAAAAAACTATATTTTTCACATTCTGCTATATAACATTCCCAAAAATAAATTTTTACATCCTTTTAGGCCAATTTGTATTCTGCTACATATTTGGGTTAAAAAAAATCGCAATAACTAGGGGAAAGATTTATGTCATTTTTATTTATTTTTTAATTTTTTAATAGCAATGGTGGCGATCTGCGATTTTCAGCGGGACTGCGACATTGCGGCGGACAGATCAGACCCCTAACTGACATTTTTTACACTTTTGGGGGGACCAGTGACATTACTACAGTGATCAGGGCTAAAAATATGCACTGTAATGTAATAATGACACTGGCAGGGAAGGGGTTAACCTAGGGGTGATCAAAAGGTTAAGTGTGAGCCTAGGGGAGTGTTTTCTAACTGTATGGGGCTTGTGAAATTATTATAGAAGAATCACAGGCGCTCTGTGATCATTTCAGAGAGAACAACGGTCGGCTGTGTTTGCCCGCGATTCCTATGTCGGTCCGCGCAGCCGAGCCAGCCTGCCTCCCTCGTTTCCATCTCAAAAAGTTGGAAGGTGTGACATTGTCGTCTTGCGGAGAGGGTGATCTTGGATGGACTGGTAGATTTAGATGACATAACATTGGATAGTTTTGGATAGAGTGGGAAGCGTTTAGGATCTCTATAAAAAATTGTATTGCTGTCTGGATGCCATCTTGGGTTGTTTTCCTTTCTTACTTGGCCCTGTGATACAGTTAAACCCTTATACACAGTGCTTGAAGTTTGGCTTGATTGTAATTTTTTTTGACACTTTTGACACTATTTAGTGACTAATGCAGTGATCAGTGCTAAAAAAAATATGCACTGTTACTGTACTAACTGACACTGGCTGGGAAGGGGTTAACATCAGGGGAGATCAAAGGGTTAACTGTGTGCCTAGGGTGTGCTTACTCACTGTGGGGGAGGTGCTTTGACTATAGGAAGGCAAAGACCTGTGTTCCTGCTTAGCAGAAACACAGGATCAATGCCTTCCCTTCTAACAGAGCAACAATCTGCCTTGTTTATGTAGCAGGATTCCCAGCTGTTTTGCTGGATATGGGTCCCCATACCTTTGTGCATGTTTCTCCAAGTGTGAGCACTGAAACAATGACCAGTCCAGTATCTTTGGGTTTTTATATTTATTGAGAACGTGGATAGGAGAAGGGATGAGTAGGATACTGCTTTGGCTCAACTATGCACAATTTACAGGGGACAACTAAAATAAATGACTGTTGGCACTGACTTGATGCTGGCTTGATGCCGGTCAGCGCCGGTTAACGCTGGTTAACGCTGGCCTGCTGCCTGTTAGCATTGAACTGACTTTTGATCACCTCCTTGTGACTCAAAGTCCTTTTGAAGCTCCCTTTGGCACTCCTTCATAGGTGTGCGCACAGGGTGTGCTAGGTGTGCCCAGGCACACCCTAATCATCCTGTGCAGCACAGATTCCCCCTACTGCCCTGACTCCCCTCCCTCTTACCCCCACAGCTCTTCCGGCTTCCCTCCTCTCCTCTCCTCTCCAGCCGGCTGTTGCTGTGGGGATGTTTTAGGATGAGTGGGGAAAGGGGCCGGTAAATATATCATTTGCCGGCCCCCTCCCTTTCTGAATGAACATCTTAAGTGATCGGTAGTGTGTGTCTGAACTTTGGTGTGCACACCCTAATGCATTGGGCTGTGCACACCTATGCACTCCTTGCTGAGTAGCTAATTTATCACTGCTGCACTGCTGAACACTTGTACGCTTCAGGGCACCCTCTTTCACTCATACACATCTTCAGGGCTTAGACACTGGCACCCCCTTTTCTAAGCCTTCTCTACTGGTTAGCTGGCTCTCTGAACCCTCTGACCTTCTGGAGTGGTCCCCTCTCCTAGGCAGACCCCTGGGCAGTTTCCAGTACTCACGACTCTGCTTTCCGGGAAACCTCTGCCCAGCAGCTCCACTCGGTCCACAGCCCACCGGATCCCTCTCTGCAGCCCAACTCAACCTTCTGTCCTTCAGGCCGAGCACCAAGGACACCTTCACTACCGCTGACAGGGAAGGGGTTAACCTAGGGGTGATCAAAAAGGTTAACCTCTGCCCAGAAGCTCCACTCGGTCCACAGCACACCGGATCCCTCTCTGCAGCCTAACTCAACCTTCTGTCCTTCAGGCCGACCGCCAAGGACGCCTTCACTACCGCTGACAGGAGGAAAGACAGCTGTCACCCTCCTCCTGGGACTCTGATTCCTGCCAAAGATGCTGCGTCATGTGTTCCCCTCAGACTTATACCCTCTCCCAGGGTGCTTTGCGGCAGATTCTGCCCTCTGGGATAGATACAAGCCCTGGTGTGCTATTGGCTAGGTTTCCTCCACTGTCCAATAGGAACCCCCCATTGGACACAGTGGGGAGTCTCCCCAGAACAACAGACACCCTTGAAACACATGACAGCCTGACTGAACAAATAGGCCCCCCTGATAAGCAGACAGGGTCTCCCTTATAGTTTTCCTAGCACCTACCTAGGAGGGTGCTACATTTACATAGGCAGATTGTCGTTCTGATTGTGCCCTGCGTAATCAGCAGGTGCCAGTGGACATTGAGTTTGCGGTACCCGCTCCTCGGCACCCGCTGTGTATAATCACAGTGGGAGCGGGTTGCTGGCAGCGCGCACACGCGCCCCAGACCCAAAAGTGTCAAATCATGTACTAGGTACGTGATCTGGTGCAGAGCGGCCGCACTGCCGCAATAAATGTATGGTGGGCAGTCCGAAAGTGGTTAAGGAAAGCAAGCACCAGACCGTTTAGTAAAGCAAATTAAATATATGGTCAAAAATAAAGTGGGTTAAAGTAGACAGAGATAGGGGATTAAATTAATAGCAATAGTAGTGATACACTTAAAGCGGTAGTAGTAAATTTCTTCCTGCAAGGCAATGTTATAATGTGCTACAATGGGATATTGTCATCTTCAAGTCCTGAGCCACATCACCGGTTCCAGACAGAGAGCAGGAGGAGGTATAATTACAGATTGTTTGGTGGTGAGAGACTCCTGGCAACAATGGCCCTGCCAGTCCAGGTGCCCCCCATCTTTCCTCTGCAAAAGGGAAGAGATGGGATACCATGCATGTGTAGAATGGAAGAACTCTGCCATCTTGGTCTCAAACTCCCAGCCAAAGGTCCACATCCAGAAATAAGGAGTGTTCATATGATCAGCCTTTTAATGTTTTAGTGTGACATGAACAGAAGTGCTAATGTTCTTCCCAGCACAGAAGTATACCACCTCATCTTTACACCAGATATTTGCAATACTGTTCTTGTCAGGTTCAAATTTAACACAGGGATACCGGCCAGCACTTCCACCTTCCTCTACTATACATTTCCTGAGATAGGCTCTCTCCTTGGGCCTATTCAGGGCCTATCCTGAAGGGCTTACTCCAATACTAGACTGCAACCTACAGTGGGGATCGAAAGTTTGGGCACCCCAGGTAAAAATATGTATTAATGTGCATAAAGAAGCCAAGGAAAGATGGAAAAATCTACAGATTTACAGATTAGACATTCTTATATGTCAACAAAAGTTAGATTTTATTTCCATCATTGACACTTTCAAAATTACAGAAAACAAAAAAATGGCATCTGCGAAAGTTTGGGCACCCTGCAGAATTTATAGCATGCACTACCCCCTTTGCAAGGCTGAGACCTGCCAGTGTCATGGATTGTTCTCAATCATCGTCTAGGGAAGACCAGTCAATCTCAAAGGTTTTAAATGCCCAGACTCATCTGACCTTGCACCAACAATCAGCACCATGGGATCTTCTAAGCAGTTGTCTAGAAAACTGAAACTGAAAATAGTTGACGCTCACAAAGCTGTAGAAGGCTATAAGAAGATAGCAAAGCGTTTTCAGATTTCAATATCCTCTGTTCGGAATGTAATTAAGAAATGGCAGTCATCAGGTACAGTGGAAGTTAAAGCAAGATCTGGAAAACCAAGAAAAATATCAGACAGAACAGCTAGCAGGATTGTGAGAAAAACAATTCAAAACCCACGTTTGACTGCACGATCCCTCCAAGATCTGGCAGACACTGGAGTTGTGGTACATTATTCCACTATAAAGAGATACTTGTACAAATATGGTCTTCATGGAAGAGTCATCAGAAGAAAACCTCTTCTACGTCCTCACCACAAAAATCAGCATTTGAACTTTGCAAATTAACATATAGACAAGCCTGATGCATTTTGGAAACAAGCTCTGTGGACCGATGAGGTTAAAATTTAACTTTTTTGGCCGGAATGAGCAAAGGTACGTTTGGAGAAGTAGGGGCACAGAATTTAATGAAAAGAACCTCTGTCCAACTGTTAAGCATGGGGGTGGATCAATCATGCTTTGGGGTTGTATTGCAGCCAGTGGCACAGGGAACATCTCACGAGTAGAAGGAAAAATGGATCCAATAAAATTTCAGCAAATTTTGGATGGTAACTTGATGCCATCTGTGAAAAAGCTGAAGTTAAAGAGAGGATGGCTTCTACAAATGGATAATGATCTTAAACACACCTCGAAATCCACGGGGGATTACATCAAGAGGCATAAACTGAAGGTTTTGCCATGGCCTTCACAATCTCCTGACCTCAACATAATTGAAAATCTATGGATAGACCTTAAAAGAGCAGTGCGTGACAGACAGCCCAGAAATCTCAAAGAACTGGAAGACTTTTGTAAGGAAGAATGGGCAAAGATACCTCAAACAAGAATTGAAAGACTCTTGGCTGGCTACAAAAAGTGTTTACAAGCTGTGATACTTGCCAAAGGGGGCAGTACAAGATATTAACTCTATATGGAATGAGTTGAAAGGAACCTAGTTCCTGTATGGTTTCTTCAGTCACAGGGAGGCAGCTATCCGATTGGATGCTGGCACCCAATGAGACTCTGGTGGCCATCTTAGGTCAGGCAGAGTCTATTTAAGACACTGGATTCTGAGTTTAGCATGCATTTTGCAATTGGCTAGAGTAGGGACAGGTTACCTGTCTGGCAGGAACAATGCTTTGCATCAGAGAAATGTTCCAAAGGAGTAGGAAAAGTGCAGGGACACACCATCTGTGATGGTACTTACCATCACTGGAAGTGAAAAACAGATACTTAATGGTTTGGATTACTCCAATGGGACAGTAATATTTGTCAACAATATATCTCAAAGAATATATGAAGACTCTGGGACTCTACACCTAGCTGCCTATTGCCAATAAGGCTTCACACAGTCAGAATCATTATCATGAGCTAGACAACCTGTCTTCCACGCATAGTATTTATGCTGATTTACACTGTGTTTATACCTGTTGTCAAAGACAGGCTCTCCCTAGTGTTTGTCTATTGAGGTGTGATGTGGATTTTGTTATGCCTGTCTGTTCCATTGTTAATTTGAAACTTAACATAAATAAATCACCGGGATCGGATGGCTTGCTCCCGAGGGTTCTTAAAGAGCTCAGCCAGGTGATTACCAGACCATTATTCTTGATCTTTAAGGATAGTTTACAGATGGGTATGGTGCCAGCTGATTGGAAAAAAGCCAACATGGTACCAATATTTAAAAAGGGCCCGAGATATATCCCAGGTAACTATAGGCCAGTCAGCCTAACATCAGTAGTCTGCAAGATTTTGGAGGGGATGTTAAGGGACCACACACAAGACTTTAGTAATGAAAACGGCATTATTAGTAGTAATCAGCATGGATTCATGAAAAATCGTTCTTGCCAAACCAATCTATTAACCTTCTATGATGAAGTGAGCTGCCACCTAGATAAAGGTAAGCCTGTGGATGTGGTGTACCTGAACTTCGCAAAGGCCTTTGACACTGTTCCCCACAAACGCTTACTGTTCAAACTAAGGAAGGTAGGTATGGACCATAAGGTGAGTACCTGGATAGAGAACTGGCTCCAGGGGAGGTTGCAAAGGGTGGTGATTAATGGGGAGAACTGAGATTGGGCGGGTGTGGAAAGCGGGTTCCCCCAGGGTTCTGTCCTGGGGCCAATCCTGTTTAATTTATTCATAAATGATCTAGAGGAGGGGATATCGAGTAAAATGTCAGTATTTGCAGATGATACTAAACTAAGCAGGCCAATATCTTCTGGGCAGGATGTGGAAACCTTACAAGCGGACCTGAACAAAATTATGGGGTTGGCAACTACATGGCAGATGAGGTTTAATGTTAAAAAATGTAAAGTAATGCACCGGGGTGCCAGAAACCAGAAAGCAAGCTACTCACTGGGGGGGAACCTCTGGGTGAGAGTAGGATGGAAAAGGACCTGGGGGTACTGGTAGATAGTGATGTCGCGAACCTAAAATTCGCGGTTCGCGAACGGCGAACGCGAACATCGGCAAATGTTCGCGAACCGGCGAACCGGGCGAACCGCCATAGACTTCAATAGGCAGGCGAATTTTAAAACACACAGGGACTCTTTCTGGCCACAATAGTGATGGAAAAGTTGTTTCAAGGGGACTAACACCTGGACTGTGGCATGCCGGAGAGGGATCACGCAAAAAAAAGTTCTTAAAAATTATAATTTTTTGATAGAGAGCCAATTATTGGAAAAATTAAAAAAAAATAAAAATAAAAAATTTCTTTGGATTTAGCATCTGGGGGGTCTAAAAAGTGTACCTGTGAAGTTTCAGCTCTGTAGCATGTCCAGAACCCCTAAAAAATAGCATTTTTCTTATATTTTCAGGAATATGGCTTCTCTGCGGCTGGCTTTTTCTCTTGCAGGCATTTAGCGGGCATTTTTTTAGGCAGGCATGTCATTTTTTGTATTTAGTGTCTGGGGGGGTCTAAAAAGTGTACCTGTCAAGTTTCAGCTCTGTAGCATGTCCAGAACCCCTAAAAAACAGCATTTTTCTTATATTTTCAGGAATACGGCTTCTCTGCGGCTGTCTTTTTCTCTTGCAGGCATTTATCGGGCATTTTTTTAGGCAGGCATGTCATTTTTTGTATTTAGTGTCTGGGGGGTCTAAAAAGTGTACCTGTCAAGTTTCAGCTCTGTAGCATGTCCAGAACCCCTAAAAAACAGCATTTTTCTTATATTTTCAGGAATACGGCTTCTCTGCGGCTGGCTTTTTCTCTTGCAGGCATTTATCGGGCATTTTTTTAGGCAGGTATGTCATTTTTTGTATTTAGTGTCTGGGGGGTCTAAAAAGTGTACCTGTCAAGTTTCAGCTCTGTAGCATGTCCAGAACCCCTAAAAAACAGCATTTTTCTTATATTTTTAGGAATACGGCTTCTCTGCGGCTGGCTTTTTCTCTTGCAGGCATTTATCGGGCATTTTTTTAGGCAGGCATGTCATTTTTTGTATTTAGTGTCTGGGGGGTCACAAAAGTGTACCTGTCAAGTTTCAGCTCTGTAGCATGTCCAGAACCCCTAAAAAACAGCATTTTTCTTATATTTTCAGGAATACGGCTTCTCTGCGGCTGGCTTTTTCTCTTGCAGGCATTTATCGGGCATTTTTTTAGGCAGGCATGTCATTTTTTGTATTTAGTGTCTGGGGGGTCTAAAAAGTGTACCTGTCAAGTTTCAGCTCTGTAGCATGTCCAGAACCCCTAAAAAACAGCATTTTTCTTATATTTTCAGGAATACGGCTTCTCTGCGGCTGGCTTTTTCTCTTGCAGGCATTTATCGGGCATTTTTTTAGGCAGGCATGTCATTTTTTGTATTTAGTGTCTGGGGGGTCACAAAAGTGTACCTGTCAAGTTTCAGCTTTGTAGCATGTCCAGAACCCCTAAAAAACAGCATTTTTCTTATATTTTCAGGAATACGGCTTCTCTGCGGCTGTCTTTTTCTCTTGCAGGCATTTATCGGGCATTTTTTTAGGCAGGCATGTCATTTTTTGTATTTAGTGTCTGGGGGGTCACAAAAGTGTACCTGTCAAGTTTCAGCTCTGTAGCATGTCCAGAACCCCTAAAAAACAGCATTTTTCTTATATTTTCAGGAATACGGCTTCTCTGCGGCTGGCTTTTTCTCTTGCAGGCATTTATCGGGCATTTTTTTAGGCAGGCATGTCATTTTTTGTATTTAGTGTCTGGGGGGTCTAAAAAGTGTACCTGTCAAGTTTCAGCTCTGTAGCATGTCCAGAACCCCTAAAAAACAGCATTTTTCTTATATTTTCAGGAATACGGCTTCTCTGCGGCTGGCTTTTTCTCTTGCAGGCATTTATCGGGCATTTTTTTAGGCAGGCATGTCATTTTTTGTATTTAGTGTCTGGGAGGTCACAAAAGTGTACCTGTCAAGTTTCAGCTCTGTAGCATGTCCAGAACCCCTAAAAAAACAGCATTTTTCTTATATTTTCAGGAATACGGCTTCTCTGCGGCTGGCTTTTTCTCTTGCAGGCATTTATCGGGCATTTTTTTAGGCAGGCATGTCATTTTTTGTATTTAGTGTCTGGGGGGTCACAAAAGTGTACCTGTCAAGTTTCAGATCTGTAGCATGTCCAGAACCCCTAAAAAACAGCATTTTTCTTATATTTTCAGGAATACGGCTTCTCTGCGGCTGTCTTTTTCTCTTGCAGGCATTTATCGGGCATTTTTTTAGGCAGGCATGTCATTTTTTGTATTTAGTGTCTGGGGGGTCACAAAAGTGTACCTGTCAAGTTTCAGATCTGTAGCATGTCCAGAACCCCTAAAAAACAGCATTT
Organism: Pelophylax lessonae; assembly: GCF_965119305.1. Lineage (NCBI taxonomy): Eukaryota > Metazoa > Chordata > Amphibia > Anura > Ranidae > Pelophylax > Pelophylax lessonae. Next base: position 45,990,014 of record NC_138768.1, on the reverse strand, counting down.
TTCTTATATTTTCAGGAATACGGCTTCTCTGCGGCTGTCTTTTTCTCTTGCAGGCATTTATCGGGCATTTTTTTAGGCAGGCATGTCATTTTTTGTATTTAGTGTCTGGGGGGTCTAAAAAGTGTACCTGTCAAGTTTCAGCTCTGTAGTATGTCCACAACCCAAAAAAAACAGCATTTTTCTTATGATTTTTAGTAGAAAACTAATGCAGTGTCTTTCCAGCTGTCTTTTTTTCTTTCTGGCAAGCTGAAATATGATATGCCAAGGCAAACATGCCTATCAGTTGAGCTATGACACAGACAACACTGCACACATGGGGAAATATGTAAAACAAAAAACAGGAAAAGGAAATTAGGTGACGGTAACAAAACATGATATTGTGATTGGCCAAATAAAAAGTCACCTCGCGATGAGGTCGCGCCAAAGTCGCGCTAAGTCGCGCCAAAGTCGCACTGGAAGCGACGCTACTTTAGTGGTAGCGGCAGTGTAAACCAGCACTAAAACATCCAGTGTGTGAATACGATCAGGTATGATGTTTTATCGGTCAAGTAGTGTAAGGGTTACGCCCGTTGCCCGCTTCACAGTGACAGACCAAACTCTGACAGACCAAACTCCCCGTTTAACAGTCAGTCAGTCCATTTGCACAACCGCAAACTCCCAATTTGCACAAGGTTGGATACCAAGCTAGCCATGTCCCGTTCCTTGTCCTCACTGACATCATTGAAGGTCTCTTCCTCCACCCAGCCACATACAACACCAAGGGTCCCCGAAAGGTGAGAACAAGCCCCCTGGGACGCCTGCTGTGGCTGGTATTCCACCTCCTCAAAGCCACCTTCCTCCTCTGACTTCTCTTCTTCAGACTCCTCTCTCTGCGTTGCCACAGGTCCAGCAATTGACAACGACAAGGCTGCTTCTGGTGGTGATGAGGACCACAACTCTTCCTCTTCATGCTCATCTACAGCCTGATCCAGTACTCTTCGCAGGGCACGCTCCAGAAAAAACGCATATGGGATGAGGTCGATGATGTTGCCTTGGGTTCGACTGACCACCAGGGTTGTCATCTCCGCAAAAGGACGCATGAGCCTACAGCCATTGTTCATGAGCATTCAGTAACGCGGCCAAAAAATACCCAGCTCCGCAGAAAGAATGAAAGAAAATGAATGTTTTTTTTTTATGAAAAATTATCCTGCGGATCGCTTTTGGTCTGTACACAATGAAGCAACGACCTTATCATCTGGGGTGTGCCAACACAATCCTAGAGGTGATCGCTTCATTGTGATACGCAAGCCCCTTCACCACGACAAGGTAACGATCACGAAGGGGAATTGACACATGTATGTGCCTTTTTTTTTGTTTTTTGTTTTTTTGCAGCCACAGTGTAGCACCAGAGGCCAGAAAAATTAGGCATGTACACATGCATGAAAAAGTAGGTATTGTTGCAGCCGCTGCTGTAGCAGCGGCCTGAAAAATTGAGGTTTTAAGGCAGAAAGTGCACTAAAACATTGCTGCTTGAACCGTAGTTGGTGGCGGAGACGTCACGTAAGTCATCCGGCATGCAGAGAATGATTATATACAGCAGCGTGTGGACCATTTTTAGGCCAAGGCATCTCAGTCATCACCAGGCCTTTTTTAGTCAAATGCATCCCCCACTGTCAGTCCCTTCGGGATCCATGCCTCATTCATCTTAATAAACGTGAGGTAATCAAGACTTTTTTGACCTAGGCGACTTCTCTTCTCAGTGACAATACCTCCTGCTGCGCTGAAGGTCCTTTCTGACAGCACACTTGAAGCGGGGCAGGCCAGAAGTTCAATGGCAAACTGGGATAGCTCAGGCCACAGGTCAAGCCTGCACACCCAGTAGTCAAGGGGTTCATCGCTCCTCAGAGTGTCGATATCTGCAGTTAAGGCAAGGTAGTCTGCTACCTGTCGGTCGAGTCGTTCTCTGAGGGTGGACCCCGAAGGGCTGTGGCGATGCATAGGACTAAAAAAGCTCCGCATGTCCTCCATCAACAAGACGTCTGTAAAGCGTCCTGTCCTTGCCGGCGTGGTTGTGGTGGTAGGAGGAGGATTACTTTCACCTCTTCCCCTGTTGGATTCCCGTTGTGCTGTGACATCACCCTTATACGCTGTGTAGAGCATAGTTTTTAACTTATTTTGTAGCTGCTGCATCCTTTGCGACTGCCGGTAATTGGGTAACATGTCACAGACTTTCTGCTTATACCGGGGGTCTAGTAGCGTGGCCACCCAGTACAGGTCGTTCTCCTTCAGCCTTTTTATACGAGGGTCTCTCAACAGGCATGACAGCATGAAAGACCCCATTTGGACAAGGTTGGATGCCGAGCTACTCATGTCCAATTCCTCGTCCTCACTGATGTCATTGAAGGTGTGTTCTTCCCCCCAGCCACGTACAACACCACGGGTACCAGATAGGTGACAACGAGCACCCTGGGATGCCTGCTGTGGTTGGTGTTCCTCCTCCTCAAAGCCACATTCCTCCTCTGACTCCTCTTCCTCACACTCCTCTTCCAGTGTTGCCGCAGGTCCAGCAATCGATGGTAAGGCTGTTTCTGGTGGTGGTGATGGTGACCACAACTCTTCCTCTTCCTCTTCACGCTCATCTACGGCCTGATCCAGCACTCTTCGCAGGGCACGCTCCAGGAAAAAAACATATGGGATGATGTCGCTGATGGTGCCTTCAGTGCGACTCACTAGGTTTGTCACCTCCTCAAAAGGACGCATGAGCCTACAGGCATTGCGCATGAGCGTCCAGTAGCGTGGCAAAAAAATACCCAGCTCCGCAGAGGCTGTCCTAGCACCCCGGTCATACAAATACTCGTTGACCGCTTTTTCTTGTTGGAGCAGGCGGTCAAACATTAGCAGTGTTGAATTCCAACGTGTCGGGCTGTCGCAAATCAAGCGCCTCACTGGCATGTTGTTTCGCCGCTGAATATCTGCAAAGTGCGCCATGGCCGTGTAGGAACGCCTGAAATGGCCACACACCTTCCTGGCCTGCTTGAGGACGTCCTGTAAGCCTGGGTACTTCTGCACAAAACGTTGCACAATCAGATTCAACACATGTGCCATGCACGGCACATGTGTCAACTTGCCCAAATTCAATGCCGCCAACAAATTGCTCCCGTTGTCACACACCACTTTGCCGATCTCCAGTTGGTGCGGGGTCAGCCACTGATCCACCTGTGCATTCAGGGCGGACAGTAGTGCTGGTCCGGTGTGACTCTCTGCTTTCAGGCAAGTCAACCCCAAGACAGCGTGACACTGTCGTATCCGGCATGTGGAATAGCCCCTGGGGAGCTGGGGGGGTGCAGTTGGTGTGGAGCAAGACGCAACAGCAGAAGAGGACTCAGCCGAGGAGGTTAGCAAAGAGGATGGAGTAGGAGGAGTAGAGGAGGTGGCAGCAGGCCTGCCTGCAAGTCGTGGCGGTGTCACCAACTCCTCTGCAGCAGAGCCACGCATTCCATGCTTGGCAGCCGCCAGCAGGTTTACCCAATGCGCAGTGTACGTTATATACCTGCCCTGACCGTGCTTTGCAGACCAGCTATCAGTGGTCAGATGGACCCTTGCCCCAACACTGTGTGCCAGACGTGACATGATTTCTTTTTCCACAATAGAGTACAGGTTGGGGATTGCCTTTTGTGAAAAATAATTTCGGCCGGGTACCTTCCACTGCGGTGTCCCAATAGCGACAAATTTTTTGAAGGCCTCAGACTCCACCAGCTTGTATGGTAAAAGCTGGCGGGCTAAGAGTTCCGACAAGCCAGCTGTCAGACGCCGGGCAAGGGGGTGACTCTGCGAGATTGGCTTTTTGCGCTCAAACATTTCCTTCACAGACACCTGACTGTGGGCAGGTGACGAGCAGGAACTGCTGAAGGTGAGAGGCGGAGGGGCGGGTTGTTGATAGGGGGCATGGAGGACAGCAGTGGTTGACGTGGCTGAAGATGCTGGACCAGGAGGAGGATGGTGGCTTTCAGTTTGTGTGCTGCTTTTACTCATGTGTTGATCCCATAGGCGTTTGTGATGTGAGATCATGTGCCTTCGCAAAGCAGTTGTACCTAGGTGGGTGTTGGACTTCCCACGACTCAGTTTCTTTTGGCACAGGTTACAAATGGCATCGCTGATATCAGAGGCAGACACACAAAAAAAATGCCACACTGCTGAGCTTTGCAAGGACGGCATTCTGGTGGTGGCAACAGCTTGCGTTGATTGGCGTGCTGTCTGGCTGACCCCGGGTGCCGAATCTACATGCTGTCTGACTGCGCCACTAGCTCCTTGCGATGACCTCCTCCCCCTGCTTCCAACTCGTCTCCTCCTCCTCTCTGTCTCCCCATCTGAACTTTCCCCCTCTTCTTCTGCTCTTCGAGCAGGCACCCAGGTGACATCCACAGACACATCGTCATCATCAGCCGCTTCACTTGACAACTCAGCAAAGGCAGCAGCAGCAGGTACAACATCATCATCATCACAATGTACGTCCATGTGTATAATGCTGCCTGACTGAGACATATCCCCGTTATCTACATCCTCTGGCACTAATAGTTGCGCATCACTTATTTCTTCAAACTGATGTGAAAATAACTCCTCTGACGGATCAAGTGAAGCGGCTGTGGTGCTAGTGTTGGTGGTGGTGCCGGCGGGCTGGCGAGTGGTAAATTGAGAGGTGCCCGAAGCTGAGCTGGAGGAGGATGGTGCATTAAGGTTCCGAGCGGAAGCTGTAGACGATTGGGTGTCCTGTGTAAGCCAGTCAACTATGGCCTCAGAATTTTTTGAGTTCAGGGGCTGTGGTGGCCTCTGAACACTGGGCATTATTCTAGAGCCTAAGGAAATCACAGCACCACGACCACGACGGCCCTTGCGGGGTGGCCTGCCTCTGCCTGTCATTTTTTTTTTAATGTGTTGTTACTGTTGTACTATGAGTGCAAGCTGCTGTGCCACCTTATATATCAGTGGTGGGTGGGCAGTGGCACAGTACACTCTCTGTGGACCTGACAGCAGTCACTGGCACCCAGGCAACTGCAATTTAAAAAATATATATATTTTTTTTTACTTTGCAAGCTGCTGTGCCACCTTATATATCAGTGGTGGGTGGGCAGTGGCACAGTACACTCTCTGTGGACCTGACAGCAGTCACTGGCACCCAGACAACTGCAATTTAAAAAATATATATATATTTTTTTACTTTGCAAGCTGCTGTGCCACCTTATATATCAGTGGTGGGTGGGCAGTGGCACAGTACACTCTCTGTGGACCTGACAGCAGTCACTGGCACCCAGGCAACTGCAATTTAAAAAAATATATATATATTTTTTACTTTGCAAGCTGCTGTGCCACCTTATATATCAGTGGTGGGTGGGTGGGCAGTGGCACAGTACACTCTCTGTGGACCTGACAGCAGTCACTGGCACCCAGGCAACTGCAATTTAAAAAAATATATATATTTTTTTTTACTTTGCAAGCTGCTGTGCCACCTTATATATCAGTGGTGGGTGGGCAGTGGCACAGTACACTCTCTGTGGACCTGACAGCAGTCACTGGCACCCAGGCAACTGCAATTTAAAAAAATATATATTTTTTTTTTACTTTGCAAGCTGCTGTGCCACCTTATATATCAGTGGTGGGTGGGCACACAGTGGCACTGCAGTGGGCACAGTACACTCTGTGGACCTGACAGTCACTGGCAGCCCAGGCAACTGCAATAATAAAAAATATTTTTTTTTTCAATTTATTGCAACAAGATGCTGTGCCAACGTATATATATCAGTGGTGGGCAGTGCACTGCAGTGGGTACAGTGCACTCTGTGGACCTGACACAGCACTCACTGCAATTATGACAGAGAAAAAAAAAATATTTTTTAAAATGCCAGGTACTGTGCCTGTGCCACCCGAAATGAGTGTGGTGTGCACACAGTACAGTCTGTGGTAGGTCTGTGGCCTCTCACACACAGCGGGCAGGCAACTGCAGTGTACAATAGATATATATATATATATATATATATAAAGAAAAAAATCTATTACCTTACCAGCCCTTGAAAGGGCTTTTGGGGACACTATATATATATATATATGTATATATATATAAATAAAAAAATCCTCAATTACCAGCCCTTAAAAGGGCTTTTGGGGACACTAGATAGATATAGATATATATATATATGAAGAAACAACTCAATTACCAGCCCTTAAAAGGGCTTTTGGGGACGCTAGGTATATATATATATATATATATTAAAAAAAAAAAAAAAAACACAAATACCAGCCCTTAGAAGGGCTTTTTGGGGTGCTGATATTACAGCAGTAGTGGACCAAGAACACTGCAAGACCAGGAACATTGACTAACTGTCCCTAGCTTAACAGCAGCAGCAGCAGCAGCAGCTCTCTCCCTATTCTCACTACACACACTGCTTCAGAATGATCTAAGATGGATGCTGCCCTTGCTTATTTATAGGAGGTGGGAGGGTGTGGGAGGGAGGTACGCTGATTGGCTGGAAATGTGTCTGCTGACTGTAAAGTTCAGGGTCAAAGTTTGCCTCAATGATGTCTTATGGGGGGCGGACCGAACATCGCATATGTTCGCCGGCAGCGGCGAACGCGAACATGCTAAGTTCGCCGGGAACTGTTCGCCGGCGAACAGTTCTATACATCTCTACTGGTAGACAACAGGCTTGGCAGTGGCATGCAATGCCAAGCCGCTGCAAGCAAAGCCAACAGAATACTGGGATGTATATAAAAGGGGATTCACTCCAGAAATAAAGAGATTATTCTCCCACTCTACAAGACTCTGGTCCGGCCACATCTGGAGTATGCTGTCCAGTTCTGCGCACCGGTCCTCAGGAAGGATGCGCTGGAACTGGAGAAAGTCCAGAGAAGGGCAACAAAAATAATTAGGGGAATGGAGGACATCAGCTATGAGGAAAGACTACAAGCACTGAACTTATTCTCTCTGGAGAAGAGACGATTGAGGGGGGATATGATATCAATGTACAAATATTGTACTGGCAACCCTAGCATATGGAAAAACCTATTCAGAGAAAGGAAATACAATAAGACACATGGCCACTCACTAAAACTAGAGGAAAGGCGGTTTAACCTTAAAATACGCAGGGGGTTCTTCACTGTGAGAGCGGTAAGGATGTGGAATTCTCTTCCGCAAACAGTCATATCAGCAGGGAGCATTGATAGTTTCAAAAAACTATTAGATGGGCACCTTAAAGACCACAACATACAGGGGTATACAATGTACGGTAAACAGCAAACACACACACACATCATAGGTTGAACTGGATGGACTGGTGTCTTTTTTCAACCTCACTAACTATGTAACTATGTAATTTTTAGGCTACATGTACACGGGACGTTTTAAAAAGTCCCTTGAACGCTGGAATTTAAAGGACGTTTAAAACGTCCGTTGTGTCACGCTTGCATGCCGCGTTTGGACGAGCTTAGCGGGCGTTTTTGCTCAGAACCGTTTCTAGAGGTCAAAAAATCATTCCCCTTTAAAATGGAAAAACGCAAGCACTAAACGCGGGTGATCGCGTTAGTTCGCGTTCGGTCGCGTTTTTGCGTTTGAAACGCCGGTAAACACACGTTCTGAACACCCTGAACGGAAATAATTGCTTTAAAAAAAACGACACTGAACTCAACTGCCTGTAAATGACTGTAAACGACCCTGTGTACATGGACAGATAAGCTAACAGAGGTGGGTTTAGGGGCTTCTGTAAAAAAACGCCCAACTGCTCCTAAGTTTACAAGTTGCAGTGTACATGGACCCATAATGAACTCACATATTGTGTCTGTCCAGATGGCTAGATAATTAGTTCAGGTTAATTCTATTTCTGTATACAATTTAATCTGCATATGATAATGTAATCAGGCAACCCCTGACCTGATGGGGTTATTTGATAAGGAGGGGGATGTGCTCATGTGTGTATAAATTGAGTGTGAAATTGTTCAATAAAGAGAAGGTTCCTTAACTTGTACAAGCTAAGTTGTCGGCTAGCTTTGTATGGGGGCGGCTGGAATATTTAATATCTATGTTCAAGACTGGAAGGAAGCCGTATACTGACGGATGTCCACAAGCACAGTGTGGGTTACGGTTCCGTTACACCATCCTTCCTGGAAGACTTCCTGGTTGGGTATGGACTGACTAGACCGCATTCTGCTCCCTGAGACAGATGCTGTCAGCCCCTTTGATTCACCACTCTACAGCTCCTTTGCTGTTACTACTTGTGAATGCTCCCGGACAGGTTGCTTTCCCCGTGGGCCTGTTTGTTTCTGCTGGACTTTCTTTATGATTCATTCTTGTGTTTTCTGCAGCCGCATCATGCTGCACCTTCCCACTAGCCCAGTTGCAGCTGGTGCATTGGGAGCGCAGGGGCGCCGCCCCCCATCCATGCCTTCGGCCCCTAATCGACATGAAGGGCACCGGACGCATGGATTCCAATGTTTTTATTTTTTTAAGTACGTGATTAGAGCCAGAGGCTCTAATAGGCTTCAATATTGTCAGTTGTGTGACAGTATGGAATGAATATTCGCTATTGCCACACTGAGTCTCCTCCTGGCTAATCAGAAAGTGGGTCCTGATTGTCGAAAGGAAAAGCCATGCTATTGGCCAAGGCGCAGAGGAGGAGGAGGAAGAAGACTGAGGGGGAAGCCGCCGCTGCCTACCCACTGTGAGTGAGCCGGCGACCGGGGCAGTGCGGGCTGGAGCTGGTGGGGGGCAGTGCGGGCTGGAGCTGGTGGGGGGCAGTGCGGGCTGGAGCTGGTGGGGGGCAGTGCGGGCTGGGGCTGGTGGGGGAACAGCGACCGGGGGGGCAGTGCAGGCTGGAGCTGGTGTGGTCGGGGGGGTAAGGTGTGGTCCGTGTGGTCCGTCTGCCCCCCCATGGAGCACCAGCTGCCACTGCACTAGCCCATAACAAAAAAGATATCTAATGCTTGGTACACTTTAAGGATTGCAAAGAGAAGACCGGTCCTCTTTAACAACTTCAGACATTTTGAAATGATAGCCTTTACTGTTTATCACAGATGGTAATTATGCGTCCAGCTTCAAATTCTTCAATGGCTGCAACATTCTCATCCCTCTGTAAACACACTGAAACAGTCATATAATGGGCTATTAAACAGCTTAAATATCAGCTCCACAATATATATTATGTGACTTGCTCTGTGAATATTTCCCCACAATTACTGAAGGTAAAGCTCCCAGCTCCAGCTAATAACAGCCCCGTGCTCAGCAATGCAAAGGGACACCGTGTTCTTGTACTTTATTGCTTGATTATGTACTTTGCCGACATTTCTATTAGGACTGCGACATATAAAAGCCTTAAAAGATGGAATACAATTGAGGCATCCAGAGAGTTTTCAATTACGTGTATGAAACAAGAGCAGGGCCAGATAAGAATGCCTAAAATTGCTGTAATTTGAAAATGTGAAGCTCCAAACTTTATCTAGTAGTTGTTAGATTGTAAAATAGCTTTAAACTCAGTATTTATTTTCTGCTAAGCTATGAAAGAAAAAAAAAGTCCCGATTATTTGATATAAAACTATAGGATCAGCACTGGACAGCTCCGTAAAACCCTACAGCTTTTAGAAAATGTAAAGCATTTTTGCATATAGATTTTTATCCTCTGTTTTTAGAAATAAAAATGAATTGCACTTTTACCAGTTAAGGTGGATGAGGCTAGTATTGCCAGATTTTACCAGGGTGATTTACTGCTATGTTGTGAATAGCCTGTGTTGATAATGGCAGGGTATCAGATTACACACACAGCTGAATGCATCATGGGGGGGGGGGGGGGTTACAGCCAAGTTCTCTCTCTCTGCTAATACCAATGGAACCCACTGGGATTTTCTGTCTACAAGGGCTCATTTAGGAGCTTAGTTGCTTTTTTAGTGCCGCAAACCACCCCTCCCTTAACCAATTCAGCCCCGGAAGATTTTACCCCTTTCCTGACCAAGGCCCTATTTTGCAATTCTGCACTGCGTTATTTTAACGGACAATTGCGCGGACGTGCAACACTGTACCCAAACAAAATTTACGTCCTTTTTTCCCCACAAATAAAGCTTTCTTTTGGTGGTTTTTAAACACCTGTGCGATTTTTATTTTTTACGCTATAAACAAAAAAAGAGCGACAATTTTGAAAAAAAAACAATATTTTTCACATTCTGCTATATAACATTCCCAAAAAAATGTAAAAATCAAAATTTTTTAACATTTTAGGCCAATTTCTTCTCTGCTACATATTTTTGGTAAAAAAAAATTGCAATAAGCGTATTTTGATCGGATTGCGCAAAAGTTATCGCGTCTACTAACTACGGGAAAGTTTTATGTCATTTTTATTGTTTTTTATTTTTACTAGTAATGGCGGCAATCTGCGTTTTTTTTTTGCGGGACTGCGACATTGCTGCGGACAGATCAGACCACTAACTGACGTTTTTGACACTTTTGGGGGTACCAGTGACATTACTACAGTAATCAGTGCTAAAAATATGTTACTGTAATAATGCCATTGGCAGGGAAGGGGCTAATACTGTTGGTGATCAAGGGGTTAAACGTGAGCCTAGGGGAGTGATTCTAACTGTGGGGGGGCGTGGCTTCTGAGATGACCATAGAGACATGCGATCCTATATAGAAGGATCACATGGTCTCTGTGATCATCCCAGGGAGAAGGACGGAGGGCTGTGTTTACAACAGCCGACCGTCCTTGTCTCTCAGCGGGGAATGATCGAGAGTGTCAGGCAGCAATTGGAGCCGCCAGACACATGTGTCGGCTTCTCTACTGACGAGCGGCGGCAGGAGCGTCACGCCGGCGGCGCGCACTCGCCCCCTAGCTGCCTGAGCGCGACTGACGAGGAGCTACGTCGGTTCGCCCAGGAGCGGCTGCCTGCCACAGTAAATCAGCGGCGGGCAGTCGTCTAGTGGTTAAGCTGCAAAAACAGTGGATAGGGGTGTCAGTGCAGGGACCAGGTCATCTAGAGCCCAGGGCGAACATGTCAAATTGCGACCCCCCCTCCCCCAAGATGTATGAACAATGTGTGTCTGTAAAAATCCCCTCCCCACTCCCTACTCACCCAAAATAAATTGAGCACTAATCTGCATGCTTACCCCCTAAGCATAAATTCCCCCTTCCTCCCAGTACAAATCCGCCTCCAACTGAAATCCCCTTCCCAGCACATATCTTTGCCTCCAACCCTCCAGCTCAAATTCTCTCATTCCCCATATGTCCCCAGCACAAATCCTAGATCAAATTCTCTATCCCTCAAAATGCCCCTTTGAGCACAAATCCTCCCCCCCCCCCCACTTTAAAAACCCCATCCTAGCTCCCAGCACAAATTCCACCCAAATTTCCCATCCTAGCACAAATTCCACCCAAATTTCCCATCCTAGCACAAATACCCCCAATCATCCCTGCTAACACAAATCCCCCCCCCCCCCCATCAAATAAAAAAATATAAAATTCCCCTCCTAGCACAAATCTTCTCCCCCCTTCCATATTACCTTCTCTAGCACAAACCCCCCAAAAATTTACCTCCTAACACAAATCGTCATCCCCCCTCCCAACACAAATCCTCTTAAATCACCACTCCTAACACACCTCCTCATATTTTCCCTCCTAAAACAATTCATATCTCTTGCTACCCCCCCAAATTCCCCCTACCAATACAAATCCCTTCCCCCCAACTTTCTTGTGGTGCCCCCCCCCACCTCACATGATACCACAGTGCCCAGGGCAGCTGCCCCCTCTTGCCCACCCCTTGTCCTGGCCCTGAGGGGTGTTCACATGTCACGGTTGCAATGCTTTGCGCCCGCAGCAAAAACGATACTGTCGCTTTTGGCGTGCAGTGCCGCCACCATTGGAGCGAATATGGACACACCACAAATGCCTTGCAACCCCCAATGGTGCAATATTTAGGGATTTAAACAGGCAGCAAGGCCTCCTTGCTGCCTGTGAAAGGCTTTGAAAAAGCGATTTGAATGCAGATCGATTTTCAGGTGCAGCAGTTTAGACGCAATCATTACAGAATCAGCTTGTTATACATTTCAAGTTGTAACATAAAGTTTTAAAACAAAGAATAGGAGCAATTGTCAAAAGAATGTGTTCTGGCACAAGATGTACTGGACACCAGGAGGAAAAGGGCACATAATAAATGCTTGAGACTGAAGGTGTACTGATATAAAAGCTACCTAATTTCAAGAAGTATGCAGGATGTCATCTTTCAGCCAGTGAGGTATGTGGCTAGCCAAGCTGACCAAGCGTCTACACAGTGAGCACTGACTTGGGAACCTAATGAGACCACTTTGGTCTCCTTTCAGTTGCCCCACCACCAGCTGCTTGCCAGAGAAAAACAGGAGCTAGAGATAGATTACAACAAATACATCCACCAGGCTTCATCCTTTTAGGGACGCCCTTTAAAAAAAAAGCTATCAAGCCCATCGATAAACACAGCATAGTTAAGTGTCCTACCCCCCCCCCCCCCCCCCACAGTAGTGTCCTCTGCTCCCCTTCAAATCATGCCCCCCACAGTAGTGTCCTCTCCCCCCTTTGCCCCCTCCATGCACTAGTGTCTTCTTCCTCTGAATACCAGTGTCCTGCCCCCTTGACATAACTGCCCCCCCACTGTAGTGTCCTATGCTGCCTATTGCAGTGTCCTCTACCCCCCATCAAATCACCCCCACTGTAATGCCCTCTGCCCCCCTCCATAACAGTGTCCTGTGCCCTACCAAAGCAGTGTTCTGTGCCCCCATTCACATTACCCACCCTCCAATCCCCTATAGTGTCCTCTGCCTCCCTTTACAAGCCCCCATGTAGTGTCCTCTGCCTCCCTTTACAAGCCCCCATGTAGTGTCCTCTGCCCCCCCCCCCATAAAGCAGTATCCTCTGCCCCCCTTCACACCAACCCCCCCCCCAACTGTAGTGTCCTCTTCCCCTCTGACCCCTTCACATCACATCCCCCCAACTGTAGTGTCCAGTCCCACTCCCCTTAGTAGTGTCCCGTGCCCTCTGCACCCCTTAACATCACCCCTCCCTGTAGCGTCCTCTGCCCCCCATAGCAGTTTCCTGTGCCCTCTGCCCCCCTTCACATCACCCCTTCCTGTAGTGTCCTCTGCCCCCCCTAGCAGTGTCCTTTGCCCACCCCCCCAAACCATCCATACCCCCCCCCCACACACACACACACCCTGTAGTTTCCTCTGTCCCCCATCACCCCTCCCTCCCAGGTACAGACTGGGAGGGGAACCCCACGCCGTCTTTTTCATTTTTTTTTTAATTACAATTTAATTAAAAGTTAATTGCAACAGCGAGTCAATTTAAATGTGATTTGACTTGTTTTTTTTCATTAGAAATGTCATTTTTCCTGCAGCATGTGTTATAAATGCTACAAATGCCCCATTTTACCGGCAGACTAAGGGGACAGCGATGTGCACTCTCCGGGCTCCCTCGCGGCAAGAGGAAGCTGTGTCCTCTTTCCCCTCCTCCTGGCAAACTCCTTCTGGGACATGCTTTTCAAACGTGCTTGATTACTGTAGAGCAGGGATCCTGAAACTACGGCCCTCCAGCTGTTGCGGAACTACACATCCCATGAGGCATTGTAAAACTCTGACATTCCCAGATATGACTAGGCCTGATGGGAATTGTAGTTCCTGAACAACTGGAGGGCCGTAGTTTGAAGACCCCTGCTGTAGAGTATCTCTCTTCTGGACTACAATTCCCACAGTGCAGTGATGCCTGACTCACTCTACTGAACTCTTTCTGCTCAGCAGCTCCCTTTTCTTGCTGATATGGCTGTTAACCAGTTCAGCACCTCAGGGCAGCAGCTACAGAGAGCAGCTGCAGCCAGTGTTTCTCTCACTCTCCATTCATACCCAAGCACCTTCTATCCCTGTGGTGTGCTAATTTGCTTTTTTATTTTATATGTAGATACAATATGTCTCATGTGTGTGTGTAGAATCATGTCGTTTCGAAATTCAGGATTAAAGTAATACTAAACACACACTGTTTAATTTACATTGAAAAAAGAAGGAGGAATAGTTCCGCGCTATGGGCTAATTAAATATACAGTAGATTAATTGAATGTACAAATAATGAGAAGAAAAGCTGCTGACCCCACTGAAACATCTACCAGAGTAGGTGTCTAAAGTGCAAAAAAGTAGTAATGGGGAGTGGGTGTGGCGCTGCTATTTATCCCACAAATGTGTATAAAATACAATGTGCCATGGAGCATCAAAAAATATAAAAAAATATATAAAAAACATAAATATCATAATAGATCAAATACCAGACAATATAATAAAATGTGCATAATTTAAAGACTCTAATTAATAGGTCCACGGATAACATCGGTGAATATTGTGCATATAATACATACTGTAAAACAGTAAGTCCTGTGGTGAAAATAAAACCAACAAGTCCTCAGGTAAAGGTGAAAATAATATATTAAAAGTCCTTGAAAACAGGTGCATGAAAAAGCTGCAAACTCCACACAGGCGGTCGGTGTCCAAATAATACTCGTGCTCCCCCCGTGAGTAGTAGCACTCACCAGATCGATCTGCGTTCTCAGTACCAATAGTTATTTTTAAATGTCCCCGCAGATGCCTTTATAACCTTATCCTGCTTTGCCTATGAGGTAACATGTAAAAACAATAGGAGCCTCCATAGTGTATACCGTTAACAAAACTTTTATTAAAAGGTATATATTGCACTTACATTAAGCAACATGAAAAAAAGCGTTTGTGTAACATAAACCAGGAAATCCAGAGCTCCCTGCGCTCCACAGACCAGATGTAACGCGATGACCCTGTAGCTCCGGCTTACGCATTTCGTCATCAAGACGTCATCAAAAGTGGCACCATCTTGCTACATCATTTGGTATTTATTGCATAAGGAACCTAGGGCAGGCCTTGACCCTGCCAGTGACCCAAAGAAATGAGGGGCGGAAGGGACATGAGCCCTGGGTGCAGCAGTTCAATGGGTAGGCAGGGGCAAAGGTGGAGTAGAGTGTTTGCTGTTGACAGAGAGCCCAGAGGCCAACAGAGATCCTTGAAAAGTGGCAGTGGGGTACAGAGTGCTAGAGAGCTCTCTGTGCTTTTTGACTTGACTAAAAAAATTGGTTTTCAGGCAGAGTGATCTCTTCTCAACCAATTTGCACTGTTTCTTCTATTTCTGTATATGGATGATGACACTGTAATTATTTTAATAAAAAAAAAAAAAAAAGCATCTAAGTACCTTTTTCCTAATCGATATACAGCTGTCAGATCTTTCCCAGCCTGTCCGCAGGGAAACCTAAGCAGGAGGAGCTTCTAGTTCTCTGCTGCTAGTCCCATGTTCATAACTAAAAAAAAAAAAACATCCTTTGGTATACAGAGTAAAAAAAAAAAAAAAAAAATTAACTACAATAAAATGTTTTAAATTGTCATACAAATGTGTCATGTCCCTCCAGCCTGTGTCTTAGAATATCATGGAGGCGAAACCACCATTAATATACATGTAATATCCTGCCCCAATTGTGTTTAGCTGGTTAGTGTGCATTAAAGAGGTGGGAGGAAGTGGGTTGTCATTTACCACTATGTATACACCCACATGTGTGACTCTATAGTCACATAAGCTGCTCAGATTTGATAGGAGGAAATGCTCAGCATAGAAACTCACTAAAAAACTAAGCATGTGCAGAGTTGCCACCACAGCTGCAAAATCCCTAGCTGAATTTGGAAATGGACAGGAGGGTAAGATAGAGAAAAATCGCAGATCGCCACCATTACTAGTAAAAAAAAGAAAAACAATAAAAATGACATAAATCTTTGCTGTAGTTAGTAGACCCGATAACTTTTGCGCAAACCAATTTAAAATACGCTTATTGCGATTTTTTTTTACAAAAAATATGTAGCAGAAAACAAATTGGCCTAAAATGTTAAAAAATTTTGATTTTTAATTTTTTTTTGGGGGGGGGGGGGGATGTTATATAGCAGAAAGTGAAAAATATATATGTATTTTTTTTTTTCAGAATTGTCGCACATTTTTTGTTTATAGTGCAAAAAAAAAAAAAAATCGCAGATGTGATCAAATACCACCAAAAGAAAGCTCTATTTGTGGGAAAAAAAGGACATGAATTGTATTTGGGTACAGCGTCGCACAACTGCGCAATTGTCCGTTAAAGTAACGCAAAATTCTACTTCAGAAGTGATGTCATGTGTTTGGTTGCTTTCTTTGTGTTTTTTCTTCTCTGAGCATGCCCAGTCTTGCTGATCAGATTTTTCCCTGTCAAAATCTGTACTGACAAATATGTACTGAAAATCGGCCGTTGTGTTGACGGCCAACAAAAATGTTATAGTCTGCACACCAGATTTTTTTGGCCGAAAAGTCGGAGTCGGTTGTCGGACGCATCATACTAACAAGCCGAAAATCGGCAGATCGGACGTTGGCCGAAAATTCCCTGCCAATTTTCGACGCGTGTGTACGGGGCTTTACAATTAGCAGCAGTGCTGTAAGCCTTGCCATGAGTACTCCTTTAGTTGGGTTGTCTATCACATTTGCAGCTGGCATGCCCAAACAGGACAGACAGCCCAACGGCCAAATAAAGGAGAGCATGTGGCAGGCTGACAACTCTGCTACTAATTGTAAGTCAATGGTCTAGTGTTGTCAGCCTGCAACAGGAAATGCTGTTGCTGGCAAGATCTGCAGGTTAAAAATTGCAACTGATTTACAAAAAATGGTTTGCTTAGAAAAACTGCCACGAGGCCTGATGCGAACAAATAGATCTGGGTTTACATACACTTGAATGATCCTGTTTAGACAATTTTTCATACAAAGAATTAAAAAAAAATATGATTTACTGAAGGACCCCATTTGTTCTTCATTACTCATTTGTAGTAGTAGAGTTCTTAAAGCTGATCTCCGGCTTTTGATACTTCACATAGTTTGTTTGGGCCAAGCTGGCCTAAACTAACTATGTTCCTTACTAACATGCAAGGCCACTGGATGTGCGGTATAATCTGTATGAAGCTGAGGCCACATACTACATACTGAACTGTGTTCTGGGTTGGAGCGGAGACCTTCCTGTCTCATACCCGGAACACAGTAGAGTCTATCTGATCGGCACTCAGCTTTTATGAGAAAGTAAAGTATTCTAGCAATGAATACAGAGCTTCCTCTGATTCAGAAGTTGTGACGTCATCAGCCCACCTGTCACAATCAGGGGTCCAGCTTGGAGACCAGTAGCTATAGAAGTAAAGGGCTTCCCTACGACCAGCAAGATAGGTATACAAGCAGGTCTCCCTGGTGGATGGATGGCACAGGCTCACCTGA
The DNA here is from genome assembly GCF_965119305.1 of Pelophylax lessonae. Taxonomy (NCBI): domain Eukaryota; kingdom Metazoa; phylum Chordata; class Amphibia; order Anura; family Ranidae; genus Pelophylax; species Pelophylax lessonae. Next base: position 45,972,705 of record NC_138768.1, on the reverse strand, counting down.
GGTGCGGAGTCTAAGCACTAACCAGTGTTCACCAGAGCTCCTGACGGTGAAGATGGGTTTTGCTATGTGTTAGTACCAGGTCGTTGATCCTCAGAATCGCCCCACCCAGAGGTAAGCAGGCCGGGGTCTAGTAGAGGATATAGCAGGTAAGGATCAGGCAGAAGTGTAGTCAAGGAAAAAGCCAAAGGTTGGCAAAAAGTGATTGCAGGTTGGAATCAGGCAGAAGCGTAGTCAAGGAACAAGCCAAAGGTTGGTACCGAGCCATTGCACAAATATGGACAGCAGCAGGAAAGACCAGAGCGAGATATTGGCTGGAGGGAGCGCAATAATCTGGCAAACAGGAAGTGCAGGGACATGGCTTAAATCAGACTTGTTATGTGATTTGACAGGTCAAATCTCATGAAAAGTGGCACTCTATTGTCGGCAATGGCCATGTTCAAACCGATGCGATGCCCACTTTGCAGTGCCGCATCGATTATCGATTTGAAAAAGTCTTTCCTGCACTATAAAGCCACATAGATGTCTTTAAAGTCACTCCTGAAGTCGCACTGACATATGGCATTGAACTTGTGCGATTTTAGATTAAGTTGCACTATTTCAAATCTGCATTCAATGTGAATGAGGGCTAACTGATCATCTGAACTGTAACATGTGAATAGAGCCTTCAACCTGTGTACAGGGGCTGCATTCCTGCGGAGTCCTGGCCGCACACAAACTGGCTGCAGCTAATCATCCAGTTTGTATTCAGCCATATTACAAAGTGTTGCTAGGTCCATACAGGGTGTTTAGCTACCTCTAAATGCAGCAAACTAACTTCACTACATTGTCCATGTAAATGTAGCTTAAGCATGTACTGTATGTACTTGAGGAGGAATTAAACCGATCAAATTAACAGTTTCCCAAATCAAGGCATGCCAGGAATGCTGTCACCTTTGCTTTTGCCCTCAACCAAACTGTCAAGCCAACAATTGGCTGATTTCATAAATGATCACATGAACATGAGCAGCACCATTGCAACTGACTATCAAAGTCCAAGAGGGCAGCTTCCTTGCCTGTAAAGTATGGAAGGTTTAGTTCCCGCTTTGCAGTGGAACTAAACCCGTTGATTCAACTGTTTCCCAAAACAGTCACATTCAATGTGTAGCGCCCTCCTAGTTAGACTGGGAGATTTTGTTTTTGCTCTTACAGCAACTGAAGGAGCAGTAATTTTTTGGTCTGGGGCCTGGGCAGGCTGGGAGTTTAAATAAATTCCCCTACATCTAGAAGAAGTTTCTAGAGTTTAAAGAGGAAGAATTCAACTGACCAGCCTAAATATTGAGCAGGGCCCAGCCAATCACCGGGGAGATGTGCCCAGTTGGTGGCTAGGATGCTAATAAATAGGAGCTGTAATGGATCAACCGCCACCCTGACCGAGTACCTCCGTTGACGGATGCTCCTAGTGCTTCCCGAGGGCTCCAAGCACTCCACCAGACACCATAACCACGTTAGACCCCACGGACCGCCGCAACTGACTGTTGGGGAAAGAGGACAGCAACCTCCTCTCCCTTCTCACCCTGGGCCTCCAAAACTGCCACAGGTGTGGGGCAGAGGTCATTGACTCTCTGTCCATCTGCCAGCACTTCATCAGCTTGTTGCTGAAGCAAGGGGCCGATTTCCCCAGCTTCCTGGAACTCTGTAGATTTTGTGTGTGTAGCACTCTGCCTTTTTGCCAGCTGGGTTGGGGTTGGCGAATATTACCTCCAGGACCTGGTTGGGGGTCTGCTGTAGAGAGGAGGGATCGCCTACCTCCTCCTCCTGGTATTCCTGCGGGGTAGGTTGGGGATCTGGACCGGCCATCCAGCATCCCTGTAGGTCAAGTGCAGAGACCGCGGTCCCATCTGCGCCATTGGGGTCAGGGCTGCTGTCTCCCTGTGGTTGGGGAATGAAGATGGCTTCCTCTTCTCCCATACCTTTATCCAGTGGCTGAACAGATGCATTCCTCCATCCAAGCTCTTCCCCTGCAGAAACAGGTTCATCCAGGTGAGTCAGCACTTGCTGCATCTGCCATAAGACATCCGCATCCAAGACTGTGGGTGCAGGTGAACAAAGCATACTACTACTATGCCATATTTTCGATTCTTCAGTCAGGATTTCTGGACTGTCTGCTGGTTCTTCTGGATATTCCCAGGCAAGGAGAACCCAACCCTGACGCTGATCAGAGTCCAGCAGCCGTCTGTAGGCGATCTCCAGCTCTCATTCCTGAACAGCCAGAAACTCCACATCTTCCAGTGCCCAGAGCACTTCCAAGATGTTCAGAATCCTTTCTCTGTAATCCATAATTTCCTCTAACTGCCAATCCAAATCGCTCCCAAAGTTAGGGTCCCTGACAGCTTCTCGTACAACAGTCCCCGGCCACCGTAGCCAAAGCCTTCAGTTGGGCTGTAATCCGATATCCAAGGGCATGTTTGGGATACATACCACCGGAGAGCTCTATAGCTCTCTTCCAACCGCATCTCTGCCCAGACCAGCCTGCTTAACTCAGCTGTCCGCTCTTTGTGCAGTGTAACTCCCATAAAAAACAGCTTCCGCAATCCATACTGTGACCAGTACGTTTTCTGGATGGAGGGGAGGATTTTTCCCTGGTGGCACTGCTCACAGGCTAGCGTTTCCTTCCACAGATCCAAGCGCACAGAATCATGCCATCCTAGCAAGACCTAGTATGACACTGGTCCCCTGTGCTGTATCTGCATCTCTCGCAACCTCCTTACGAATTCCTCTTCCATGGCAGCTGATATCTGTACCTCTCCTCTTATGGGGACGCTGCACGAATGTTAACTTGCTTGATAACGTTACCAGTGTCTCCGAGAGCTGCTTCTCCTCGCACTGGGACGCCATCCCACCGCTTGCCACCAATGTAATGGATCAACCGTCACCCGACCGAGTACCTCCGTTGACGGACGCTCCTAGAGCTTCCCGAGGGCTCCAAGCAATCCACCGGACACCATAACCACGTCAGACCCCACGAACCAGGGTCTCGCCATCTCCTACCCACCCTGGACCTATGACAAGGCTCCAGGTTCCCGTGGGTGAACCTCTCTGTCCCCAGAGAGTGAAGCAGGAACAAGCTCTTACAAGAGCTTAGTGATTATCCAAGGGAGTATGAAGGACATAGCAATCCCTTGTAGCATATTCCCCCAATGAGAGACAGGACTCTAGATTGAGGGTGAAGTATAACTAAACTTTATTGAACAAGAAACATACTTTTATACAGTTTTCCCCCACAAGGTTACCGCCCAGGTGGACCTTGTTGAAAACAGGCCCTGACATTCACAATCTAATGAAAACAGAGTTTTACACTCCCATACAGTGTACACAAAGATATACACTGTGGGACAATCCCCCCTCCCCCTTAGCAGCCAATCCACATACACATATACATCCCATAATAAGCTTATCTCAAGGCAGACAGAACAATGTGAGGTCATTAACATTTAACAATGAGACAGGCACAATCCACATTCCCTCCCAATACACAAACAATAGGGAAGTCAGTCAATGACAGTCTGTGTGTCTCTCTCACAGACAAGCACATGGAATACACTTTGCAAGGTGGTATTAAATCTTCATATTTCTATGTGAAGATATGGTTGACAAATATTACTGTCCCATCTGAAGCAATTCAAACCATTAAGTATCTGCTCCTCACCTCCAGTGACGGTGAATACCGTCACAGGAGCCCTGAGGAGATGGTGGTTTATCCCCATCCGGGGGATCTGATCTGCGGCTCTGCGAGGCATACACTGAGGATATACTGAATGTTTTTTTCTACCAGAGGGACTAGTTTTATCTTGGACCAAGCTATCCAAGTATGTCTTTGCTCCCCATTGGTTACCGCCGTTTGGCCTAGTATGTAGACAAGCACCTTGTCTAATCTGTTTACAGCAATATATCTCTCAGACTTGCCTCTGCAGATCATCCCCGTATGTACTTGGTATTCTGTCTACCTCGTTTTTGTTTATACTTTGGCCACTGTGAATACCACATCTGCCTTTATAGGGAACTTGTATCCTAATAGCTCCGGAAGAAGCTTGAACTTTAAGCGAAACATGTAGGGCATCTGGCTACATGAACCTTCCCCTATGTGCAAGTTGTATCCACTCTATCAAAGGACGCTCTGCGTTGCCCTTGACATCGGTTCCGAGTCATGTTGGATGTAACGTATAGCGTCCTCATTTACTGTCTTGTTTTTATTATGCAATTTGTGTGAACCATTTGTATGCTTATGCCCTCCTGGCATGGTATATTTTGTCGTGTTACATGTATTTTGACTCACCAGTATTTCCCCCTATAGGGGGTTCTGTCTTCTGATTTTATGTTAATCAACAATAAAAGTGTTTTATTTTAAGTCTACCGTGCCTAGAAAGTCCATTTTCCCTTCGCTTTTTCCATTCTTGACATTTTTAGGATGTGGCACATCGTTTTTCTATTTTTCTGCGCCCCTATCTCTGCTGCAATAGTGTTGGCGTATTAGACTTGTTCTATTATGTGAAGATATGGTTGACAAATATTACTGTCCCATCTGAAGCAATTCAAACCATTAAGTATCTGCTCCTCACCTCCAGTGACGGTGAATACCGTCACAGGAGCCCTGAGGAGATGGATCATTGAGTGAAGAGGAAGGGGTTTGCTTGCTCCTGTCTCCCTTTGGATTGGATGCTGGGATTCTTTACAAGATTCTACACCTACAGTATGGCCTGATCTTGTTCCAGGATTATGTGAGTGCAGCCTCCTGTCTGTGCTGCACCTGAAAGCTACTTCATGGTCCCCTGCCGTAAATGTATCTAGCTTTGTCTGTGCTAAAGCTATTGCATGGTCCCCAGCCTATAGACTGTTCCAGTCTAGCTATGCCTGTTCTGCATCTCATGGCGCTCAGCCGTAAACATATCTAGCTGTGTCTGTGCTAAAGCTATTTCATGGTCCCCAGCCGTGAACCTATAGACTGTTCCAATCTAGCTATGCCTGTTCTGCATCTCATGGTTCCCAGCTGTCACTGACAGACTGTGCTGCTGCTGTTTAGAGGGAGAGAGAGAGAGTTGTTCTCTGCAGAATTGTTCTGAAGCGTTTGGAGATTTCCACAGCACCCCAAATCCCTTCCCAAGTTTCTACAATGAATAAAAGAGAAAGACAAACATATGGGGTATGAAGCAAAGCCACTTCTACAACTCGGCAAGGAAAAGTTAGAGGAGGAATGCGGTTGCGTAACCAGTCACTAGTGCAAGGTTCATTGCAGCCAGTCATGAAGTGTGTTAACTGGTGTAGGTGATTTGTCCTCTGGTAGAGATGGGGTCAGTGATCTAGCCCCCCCCCCCCCCCCAGTGGTCAGTTTACCAAAGCAACCGTGACCAAACCCACGTTACAGAGACCCAAAACCTAGCCACATGGTACGTCAAAGGAGTTAACAAGGGTACGCATAAGGTGCGTGCTAAGTGCATGGCAGGACCCCATTCTGTACTGGGAATGAGATGGCAGAGGCATGCTGGATTGGTCAAGAGGGCACGGGCTCAGTAGTGTAACTCTGAATTGCAACATACATTACACAAGATGTATAGTGACACGGGACAGCATTTTTCAGAGGAACTTTATTACTGCACATGTTCGATTTTCACATGGCCATAGTCCCCACCAAGATGTATCACTACGCATCTTGCATAATGTATGTTGAAATTCGGAGGGACACTACTGAGCCCGTGCCCTCTCGACCAATCCAGCGTGCCTCTGTCATCTCATTCCCAGTACAGAATGGGGTCCTTCCATGCACCTAGCACGCACCTTATGGGTGCACTTGTCAACCCTTTCAACATACCATGTGGCTAGGCTATGGGTCTCCGTAATACGTGCCGTTTCCTGTATACAGCCATGCTTTGTCTCCACCTTGGTGATTCTTACCACCCATGCTGATTTCCAAGAATTTTAACTGAAAGTGTGCTATTATTTTCTTTTAATAAATGATTATTGTTATGCTAATGAAGATCCCACGCTCTTGTTTTCTTGTTGCTTGAAGTATTCTGAACCAGGCCTTCTTCCCCAAGCAGTTCACTGTATGAAACATTTTGTTTTTTCACTGGTGCAAGCTCATCCATTCACCAGTGTATAAAAATTGAAAAAAATTGTCCCATGTTTATTTAATCAGCATAGAAAAAAAAGAAATATTATTTGTACAATAAATGGCATTCCTAAGGACTGGACCAAATCATCTTTTATGTCAAATATATCCTAAACCATTTATTTTCCTATAATTCACAAGATGGATTTCAGTTCCCCTCCCATCCATTCCTATTACCAGAGTAGTTTTTTTTTTTTTTTTTAACGCCCAACAACAGAGTTTTGCTAACGAGCAATTAAATTAGGCCTGCCAGTTCGCTGTCCAATATGTCTTTATTTCAGCTTATTTTGTAATCGAGCTTCAACTCCCCGAGCTGAGATTAGCCCAGTCTTTTATTTTTTTTCCCCATCGAGTGCTTTGGTCATGAATTTGTCTAAATTATAAAAGGTTTTTTTTTTTTTTTTTTTTTCTTCTTAAAATAAATGCCCGCGACCAATTATTATTCAGGAACAAATCCTGCTGTTTATTCAGGGAGCACAGAGTGCAACCCGGCACTTGATATGCTCCTGATAAACGTTCACATGACAAGGTTATTTGGTGGAGAGAGCATAGAGATGTTGCCATGGTTACCTATTCACATTGCTCATAAATGCGGCGTGTAGTTATACTCGCTGGGTATGAAAAAAAAAAAGAAAGCGACAAAAGACAACTTCTGCAGTTTAATTTACAGCTCTGGATGTAAAAAAAAAATACAATGAATTGAAGGTAATGGGGGTGGTTGGTTTTTTTTTTTGTTTTTTTTTTTTGATCCAAAGATAGTCAGAAAATAAAATGCCCTGTTCACGGTCATCACCGGCGTCCTTTGAGAAAGGTTATAATAAATATCCCTAATTGCAGGAACAGCTGTGCTGGGTTTTTTTTTTTTTTTTAAGAAGGAAGAAAAAGAAAAATAGGACATCAGTGAAATCATCTTCGGCAGAAATGTTTGCATTAAAAATGGGAAGACTGAGTCATCGCTGAGCGTTGATGCGATGCTAGTTCCTGGAAACAGGAGGAGTTGTAACGTACTGTCTGCTGTTTGCTGGAATTCCACTCTTCGGGAATTCTTGTGTAATGCTGGGGCTGGTGGAGAGGAACCTAATATGTCCCACCTGCTTTCTTTCAAAAAGGATCGATGGGTTTTTTTTTTTACGACGCATTCTGTTTTTGCTCCATGGGTGGCCTTGTGTTTAAAGGGAAGCTATAACATGTTTTTTAGTGAGTTCAAATAAAATGTAAACCCAATAACTAAGATCTCGTGTAATCTTTATGGTCTAATCACACCTTTTCAGAGCATTCTAGGGTAACTCCATTTTGGTGGGGAATAAAAAGCAAATAAAGAAAAAACAATATAGCGTATACAATTGCGACACAAGTCATATTGTAATTTAATGTTATTAAAAATTAACTTTCCTTTTCAATCTGCAGCTGTTGTAATTTTTCGGAAAATGCAATGCAATATGGCCGCTTAGAGCTGTTCTGTACACAGAATGTATACTGACCACACCCCCAGAAACATCATTTCCTGCTTGTGTGATTGGCTCACCAATTTTCCCAGAAGTCTGCGCTAAGATACAAGTCAGATTTCTGGCATCCCCTTCAACAAAAATGTTGTTTTTGGTGAGATCAGTGGTGCATTTAGGTTTTGTGCTGCCCTAGGGCTTACTATGTTTGTGCACCCCCTAATTTAAATATGACCCACCCCTTCCTGTAAAGACCACACCCCTTCTGGTTTATGACCCGCCCTGTCATCTGTACACCACAGACCACAACCACAGTCTATCTGTGCCCATCAGCATAGTCTTATTGGTTCCCATAAGTTTAGCCCATAAGTTCAGTGCCCATCAGTGCAGCCTCATTACTGCCCATCAGTTCAGCCTCATCAGTGCAACATATCAGTGTGGCCTCATCAGTGGCCATCAGTACAGCCCCATTAGTGGCCACCAGTGTAGCCTATTAGTGCCCATTAATGCAGCCTTTCATACCGGCAGGTAGCAGTGTGACTGCTTTATGGGGGTGCCAGACTGATTTGCCTCCTGGACCCTGCCCTCTGGCCCAATTCGCCCCATAATACTGGCACTAAACTAAAAGTGTAGCGCAAGCTGGCGGGGACCCTTTTCATGCGGGAGCAGGGAGGTGGCTGTTTTTTTTCATGGGGTGTGCAGCTTTTTTGCTGCCCCCCTGCAAAGTGCCGCCCTAGGCCTGGGCCTTGTTGGCCTAGGCCAAGATACAGCACTGGGTGAGATACTCCCAATAGGAACACGTCTAAAGGCATACCTCCCAACTTTCCAAGATGGGAATGAGGGACTCCTATTAGCAAAAGTATGTAGACATGGGACACACCCCCTGTCACGCCCCCTTAAAGTAGAATTGTACAAAAAAAAATTATTGCTTAAACCAACAAGTGCTTTTTTTAACCACTTCTGTTCATTTATACTGGCTTTTGGAATTTGCAAATGCAGCAATCTAGAAATTGGATGAAAGGTTTAGGAAACACTTTTGTAAAGATAAATAGGGCATTTTATATACAACTATATAGAGAAGATCAAAATGAGGGACAAATGAGGAGGAAAGAGGGACAGAGGGACTTTGTTCCAAATCAGGGACAGTCCCTCGAAATCAGGGACAGTTGGGAGCTATGCTAAAGGGATGCAGGCCCAGCAGCTTCCCTCTTTAGAGCTCTGCAGCTAACACAGCTGATAGATAATTATGAAACCACTCCCATTTGACCCACTCAGCACAGAGGCACAGAGGAACAAACAATGATTTCTTCAGAATAACATAGTTACATATAGTTACATAGTTACATAGTAGGTGAGGTTGAATAAAGACAATAGTCCATCCAGTTCAACCTGTGTAGGTGTGTGTGGCTGTAATCATCTCACATAGCCCCGAATGTTCTGATCCTTGAGATGCACGTCTAAGACTCTTTTGAAAGCCACCATACTTCCCGCAGAAAACACATCTTGTGGTAGAGAATTCCACAATCTTGTAGCCCTAACAGTAGAGAACCCCCCACGTTGCCTGAGGTTAAAACGCTTCTACTCTAATCGCATTGTATGCCCTTGAGTCCTCATGCAATCCCTTCTACTGAATAGCTTTTTTTTTAAGCTGAGATCCCCATTTAGATATTTATAAATTGCTATCATGTCCCCCCTCAGGCGTTTCTTCTCAAGGGAGAATAAATCAAGCGATTGCAGACGCTCTTCATAGTCAAGGTCCTCCAACCCCCTTATCAGTTTAGTTGCCCTTCTCTGGATCCTCTCCAGCTCCAACACATCCCTCCTGAGGACTGGCGACCAGAACTGGACAGAATACTCCAGATGCTGTCGGACCAGAGTTTTATAAAGTGGAAGGATTACAGTCTTATCTCTGGAATACATCCCTTTCTTTATGCATGCTAATATTCTGCTAGCTTTGGCAGCTGCCGCTTAAAATTGCATGCTATTGCCTAATCTATCCTCTACCAAGACTCCCAGATCTTTCTCCATTTTTGATTCCCCCAAGGGTTCCCCTCCTAACGTGTATTGTGCTTTTATGTTTTTAGTTCCCAAGTGCAACACCTTACACTTCTTCACGTTAAACCTCATTTGCCATGTCGTTGCCCACTCTGTTATTATGTCCAGGTCATTCTGTAGGATATCTGCTGTGCAGTTATTGCCCTGCCCAATTTTGTGTCATCTGCAAAAACTGATATCGAACTACTGACCCCGACCTCAATGCTGTTTATGAATAAATTGAACAAGGTTGGTCCCAGGACTGAGCCTTGGGGGACCCCACTTACCACCTCAGACCAGTCTGAGTATGCGCTGTTTATTACCACCCTTTGGACACGCCCTTTTAGCCAGTTCCGTATCCAAGAGCAAACCCTGCTGTCGATACCAGCAGACCTTATTTTATAAATTAAGCGCTTGTGGGGAACTGTATCAAACGCCTTAGCGAAATCCAAGTACACCACATCCACTGGTCTGCCCCTATCTAGCTCACAGCTCACCTCCTCGTAGAATGTTAAGAGATTGGTCTGACAAGAACGCCCATTTGTAATCCCGTGCTGATTACTGCTGATGATGTTGTCGTCTTTAGCAAACTCTATGATATAGTCCCTTATCATCCCCTCCAGAAGTTTACATACTATCGATGTCAGACTGACAGGCCTATAATTTCCCGGGATATGCCTCTGCCCCTTTTTGAATATCGGATTCACGTTGGCTTTCCTCCAATCCCCTGGTACATCTCCTGTCCTAATACTGTCAGCAAAGATAAGGAACAGTGGTCTTGATATAACCTTACTGAGTTCCTTGAGTACTCTCGGATGTACGCCATCCGGGCCTGGTGATTTGTTTGTGTTAAGTTTATCCAGCCTTTCCCTGATTTCACCCTCTGTTAGCCATAGTGGCAAGTCCTGTGTATTACTACTAACCATACAGTCATGGTCAGTGTACCCCTCCGTTTCCTGTGTAAAGACTGACAAGAAAAAAGCGTTCGGCACGGTTGCTTTTTCAGTGTCCTCTGTAACCAGCCTCCCATCATCGTTAATTATGTGCGCAATATGCTCTGCCCTAGTTTTTTTGCTGTTGATATATTTAAAGAATTTCTTTGTTTTTTTTTTTAGTATCCTCCGCTATTTGTCTCTCAAAGTTGATTTTAGCCATCTGCCTCCTTGTATTGCTCGAAAGCCGATACTGTGCCCTCTGATTTATATTTCTTGAAGGCCAATTTTTTTCCCCTAATAAGTTTTTTAATGCTACGGCTTAGCCAGCCAGGTTTGGCTTTGTCTCTTCTAAATTTATTTCCCATAGGAATGCACTGCAAGATGCATTTGCTTAATATGTTCCTAAAGCATTCCCATTTTTCCTCTGTGGTCAGTGATCCCAGGGTTTGGTCCCAGTTTACCCTTTCCATCAATGAGTACAATTTTGGAAAGTTTTCCCTTCTGAAGTTTAGGGTTCTTATGTTCCCCACTTGCCATGTTATATTGTTATTTACACTAAATGTGATCATCCTGTGAATGCTAGAGCCCAGGAAGTTCTGGACTCCTACCTCCAAGATTAGGTCTGGGTCATTAGTGATCAATAGATCCAGGACTGCGTTTTCTCTAGTCGGAGAATCCACCAACTGTGACATGTAATTATCCTGTAAGGTTTCCGTGAATAGACGGGCCTTCTGTGAGTGTGTAGTCCCCTCTTCACAGTCAATGTCGGGATAATTGAAGTCCCCCAATATGATGACTGATCCCAATTTTGCCACTTTACCCAATAGTGCTAAAAAATCCAGCTCTACCTAACAAAAGATAGAAATCTGCAACAAAGGTTGTTATAATCCTTGCAATGTACAGAGATCACCCACAGGGGAATGTTTTTTTCTTAACAAAAGTGGAGTTACACTTTAAAGTGGAACTAAAACCTCCAAACCTTTCACAGCCAAATAATTTGCCAACTTAGCCTCAAGGTGAAGGCATAACTGGTGTTGGTGGTTCACAGGAGGTAGAGGAGTGGCGTTAACACACAATTGAATGCACATGAAAAATTATAAAGGAAGGAACGAATAGGGGCTGTAATTCCCTTTTGGCATTTTTTAATTGATATTGAGGGGGACGTGAAAAATTCATAAGTAGCGTATAGTAGTATACTGTTATTTTGGTCCTACTGGGTGTAAAACTACCTCACCAAGGGCTTTAGTCCTGGTAAGGGCTCTTAGGAAATAGCCGATTACATCCGAACAGCTCTGGGGTGTTTGGATCCCATTCATTAACTCACTAGGCCCCCTCCACCCTGGCAATTACATGGGCACTAACCCATTACATCACTAAAGGAAGGTTTCCTCCTAAATAGGCCTAACACCCAACTACTCCTTTCGCTACACCAGACTACATTGGGAACATCTAATGGTAAACAAGCTAACTGCACCTGCCCACAATGTACCCTTTACTCATTCCCTTAAAGAAGCCAGATATCTAGGAGCCCCCTTATTCTATAGGGTGTCACAATAGTCACATGGTCAGGAGTGGTCCTGCCAGCTCCTGATCATTAGTAGAGACCAAGAGCTTGATCTCTGTCACTGTGCTAGGAGTGCGCAGTGAGCTTAATCTCAGCACAGAAAGCTCATGCCCAAATCTGCACTTTAATACTCACCTTCATTCCAGAGTTTCTGCAGTACTTCCTCTTCATCACAAGATATCCTTAGTCTTTTGGGTTAAATTACTTCCATTATCACGTAACCCAGAAGACAAAGGTAAGACTGGGTGCAGGGTGTCATGGCCCCTGTCCCCTAAGCATGGTCCCCATTACTCACAATAGGATTGATTTACTAAAACTGGAAAGAACAAAATCTGGTGAAGCATGGTAGCCAATCATCTTCTAACTTCAGTTAGGCTTTGACAAAAAAAAACCTGGTAGCTGATTTACTTCAGTTTTAGTAAATCAACCCCAATGTCTTCAAGCAGAGAGTTGCGCTGATGTAATTACATCAGAGCTGCTCTCTACATCTTCCAAGACCACTCACCACCAGCAGACTAAAAAATAAGAAAACGTTTTTTAAGCTCCTCGGTGCAGTGCTTTGTTGAAACCCCTGTGGATAAAACATAAATAGAAAATGAACCGTGAAATCACAGCGCGCAAGAAAAGTGCACAGAGGGTGGCCAATCCTCTGATGAGATAGGACATCTAGCCCTGAACCTCCCAGGGAGTAAGGGTCCTAACAGAGCCAAGTTACAACCTGGTCCACCTAGGCCACAGCCAGGTGGACCCCATTCCTTAGGGACCAGTCGAAGCTGTTCCATCAAGTACTTGTTAAGGGGCTCTCCCAAAGAGAGACCCCTCCAAATGGGGAGAGACAAAAGACCCAAAGGCCAGAGAACCTTCCCCCAACATCAGGGCAGTCCCCTTGATGACCTGCACCCTCTATGTGCAAAAAGCACACAAAAAAAACACGTGTAGTGTAAGTGCTTCTGAATAAATATGGGACACTCAACAAAAAAAGGTGCCATGTGCAATACACATTGGGTCTTTTGGACAATATAAAAAATTTCCAATAGTGTGATGCAGCCCAAAAGTGTTTTTCAAGCACACTCAAGGAGGCACATTACCGGGACCTGAGCTAGGACCAAATGTGTCATGTGACCAGCCAGAAGACATAAGAAAAAGGTAAGTTAAAAAAAAGCATAAAATGCCACTGGAGACCCTAATAAAGGCAAATAAAGGGAGAGCACATAGCCTAGATTTGGGTTCTAGCTAGTGATCGACCGATATAGTTTTTTCATTGCCGATACTGATATTTTGGTCATCGCGTATCGGTATCGGCCGATATGGGCCGATATTTTCGTACATTTGAACATTTTTTTTTTTTTTTTTTTACTTGACAGGTACTCATGTGGAGGAGTCTAGGGGTCTGAAATACCACAAACCCCTCCTCTGCACTTAAAAGCATTCAAAATGTGAAGTTTGGCTGTTTTGAATGCTGTAATTTTTTTGAATTTGGCGCCAGTACCCAGAAGTGATGTCATGACATCACTTCCGGGTTTCTGCATGGACACCCGGTCAGAGCCGAATGCTGTGTAGGCTGGTTGCCCGGGTCTCCCGGTGGGACGGGAGATCCGGGCAAGCCGCAGAAGGCTCCTTGTAATGACAGCCGAGCGGCTTCTCAGCTGCATCATTTGTCACTACAAGACAGCCGATCGTTGGCTATGGACGCCGGTACCGGGGTCTAGCTGCAGGCATCACTCCGGTACAAGCACTTTCCCGAAATATCGGCAATATCAACTACCTTGGTGGCCGATTCCGATATATCGGGGAAAGTGCATATCGGCCCTTGATATATTGGCTTTGCCGATAATCAGTCGATCCCTAGTTTTAGCTATACCCCGGGACTTTTTAGACCCTTATAAATCAGACTCCGTATTTGATTTCATGAGCACTGTATAGATTTCTATGGTGTTCAGTAGCTAGAAAACTCTTAACAAAATAGCAACCAGAAGTCAAAGTGATGCCCTGATCTACCTAGGCCAAATCCTGGTGAACCCCACTCCTTAGGGACCAGCTGAGGCCAGTCTACCAAGTGGTGAGAGGCTCTCCTCAAGAGAGATCCCTCAAGATGAGGAGAGGCAAAAGACTCAAAGGCCACAGAACTTCCCCCCGATATAAGGGTAGGCCCCCTAATGACCTGCACCCTCCATCTCTGTGCAAAAAACAACTCCGTATTTGATTTCACGAGCACTGTAAGGATTTCTATGAGGTTCAGTAGCTAGAAAACTCTTAACAGAATACCAAACAGAAGATAGAGTGACAGCGTGGCTGGTTTGCTGGTGTGTTAGTCTTCCAGTATTAGCAGGCTGGCAGTGCACATAAAAGGTTTCAGAGACGGGTTTTTCGGCTGGAGGAACAGTTCAAAGGGATTCTGGCAGAGGCTGCACACGGCACTGCTTGGATACTCTATAAATAACTTTGAATAAATGCGCCATTTCATTTATCACATTAAAGCTTCTACAATATTTGTGCCAAAGACATTGAGCTATTACAAATCTGCTTGGGTGACATCCAAAACACTGTTTTCTCAAAGTAACTGAATTAGTACTGTCTGGGATTCTTCTGAGGTCCATCCGTGGACAGACTTTGACTCCATAGGAGCTTATAAATAATGTTTAATCCCAAGTCATGATCAGCAGCATACTTATTAAATCAGCCAAGTCACTGACCCCAGTAGCAGTCTGTATATGAATGTATAGCTATAGTATTCTGGGAAGCAGACTCTCTGTTAAATGTGCATTAAGCAGAGTCCTGCTGGGCTAACTTATATGGCTATATCAATCTGATTTAAAGCTAAAACTCCAGGTAAACAGCTAAATACGCAGAATACATATAAGGAGGCTGTTTTGCCTGCTAAGAGATTTTTTTTTCTGTCTATCCAGTCCTGATATTTCCACAGCTCTGCCACCGGCAAAGGTTAAATGCTTGCTAGGACTAGGGTGAGGGGGTCTCCAAACCTTTCAGTACAAAGGTCACCCTGTAGAATTTATAGACATTCATGGGGTGAAAAAAAAAAATCTGTTTTAAAAACAGTCCTCCCTTACATGCCAATTAGAGTTCCCCCTATATCCAGGAATGCCTCAGAGTCCCCCTTACAAGTAGGTGTGCCCATCAGAGTCCCCCTTACATGCAGGAGTGCCCATCAGAGTACCCCTTACATCCAGGAGTGCCCAACAGAGTCCCCTCTTACACCTAGGAGTGCCCATCAGAGTCCCCTCTTACATCTAGAAGTGCTTGTAAAAGCCCCCCTTACATCCAGGAGTGCCTGTAAGAACCCCCCTTACATCCAGGATTGCTTGTAAGATCCCTCTTACATCCAGGAGTGCCTGTAAGATTCCCACTTACATCCAGGAGTGCCTATCAGAGTCACCCTGACATCCAGGAGTGCCTGTAAGAGCCCCCCTTACATCCAGGAGTGCCCATCAAAGTCACCCTTACATCCAGGAGTGTCTATCAGGCGGACTTGGAAAGGGTCATGGCTTTCTGACTGGCAGTATATGCGCCAGTCTCCATATTGCAATACACAGACTAACACATCTCATGCCAGCCAGCTGGGGTGTTTCTATGGACAGTTGCTGCAGGTCAGATAAAATATTGTAACAAGCCAGATGTGACCCATGGGCTGAAGTTTGTAGACCCCTGATCTGGGGGGTAGAGGCATTATTTACCTAACATTCATTCCTGCAGGCTCCTTTGCTCTCCTCTTCTCCCCTTTGCTCTGCTCTATAGGTGATCCCTCAGTGTTACCTGTGTAATGCAGGGCTATTAATTCTGCATTGCGCGTGGAAGGGCAGACGTGCAATCATGGACAGGAGCATCTTAGAGATAAGGCTTCATGGAATCATACAAAGTTGGATGCATGAAATTGTCCAAAATGTCTTGGTATGCAGACGCCTTAAAGAGTTCGCTTCACTGGAACTAAGGGGCCAAGCCCAACCCCGGAAAAACAACCCCACACCATAATCTCCCCCCCACCAAATTATTTGGACCAGTGCACGAAGCAAGTTCCATAAAGACATAGATGAGCAAGTTTAGGGTGGAGGAACTTGACTGGCCTGCATTCCGATAGAACAAAAAATAAAAAGAAATGTGCAGCGCTAGTGTTTAAAGAATATGTACACATAAATGATACATAAGAGTCCAAACAAAAAAGTCCATCAGTATAATCCTAAGTGAATGATGAAGATGAAATAGATCCAACGGAAATAATATAATCTTAATGTGCAGCAAATCCCAACACCAGTGAAGATAAAGTGGATTGCGCTCACCAGATAGATGGGACCCAGATACCATATAGCATAAGGGTCAAACAGGCTTATGGGGATGTCTGTAGAATGTCCCAGCTGGATACACCGACCTCAATCGATTTCATATGGATCAGCACCGAATATGGACACTCCAGAGCTCAACTCCAACCCGGTTATAAATAAAACCAAAAAAAGGGGGAGCAGGCATAGTGTAATACTGCTTGACTCAATTTATTAAAAGATAAAGTCGATACACTTACAAACATCCATAAATGATATGCATGTCACGTATACATAGCAGGGCTGACTGTAGTCCTCTTAACGCGTTTCAGCATAGATGCCTTTCTCTTCCGATAGAACACCTTTGGGATGAATTAGAGTGGAGACTGCAAGCCAGGCCTTCTCGTCCAACATAAGTGCCTGACCTCACAAATGCGCTTCTGGAAGAATGGTCAAACATTCCCATAGACACACTCCTAAACCTTGTGGACAGCCTTCCCAGAAGAGTTAAAGCTGCTATAGATGCAAAGGGTGGACCAACTCAATATTGAAACCTACAGACTAAGACTGAAATGCCATTAAAGTTCATGTGTGTGTAAAGGCAGGCGTCCCAATACTTTTGACAAAGAAGTGTGTGTGTGATATATATATATATATATATATATATATATATATATATATATATGTACACACACACACACAGTATCTCACAAAAGTGAGTACACCCCTCACATTTTTGTAAATATTTTATTCTATCTTTTCATGTGACAACACTGAAGAAATGACACTTTGCTACAATGTAAAGTAGTGAGTGAACAGCTTGTATAACAGTGGAAATTTGCTGTCCCCTCAAAATAACTCAACACAGCCATTAATGTCTAAACCGCTGCCAACAAAAGTGAGTACACCCCTAAGTAAAAATCTCCAAAATGGGCCCAGTTAAACATTTTCCCTCCCGGTGTCATGTGACTCATTAGGGTTATAAGGTCTCAGGTGTGAATGGGAAGCAGGTGTGTTAAATTTGGTGTTATCGCTGTCTCTCTCTCATAATGGTCACTGGAAGTTCAACATGGCACCTCATGACAAAGAACTCTCTGAGGATCTGAAAAAAGAATTATTGCTCTACATAAAGATGGTTTAGGCTATAAAAAGATTGCCAAGACCCTGAAACTGAGCTGCAGCACGGTGGCCAACACCATACAGTGGTTTACCAGGACAGGTTCCACCCAGAACAGGCCTCGCCATGGTCGACCAAAGAAGTTGAGTGCACATGCTCAGCGTCATATCCAGAGGTCTTTGGGAAATAGACTTATGAGTGCTGCCAGCATTGCTGCAGAGGTTGAAGGGGTGGGGGGTCAGCCTGTCAGTGCTCAGACCATGCGCCACACACTGCATCAAATTGGTCTGCATGGCTGTCATCCCAGAAGGAAGCCTCTTCTAAAGATGATGCACAAGAAAGCCCACAAACAGTTTGCTGAAGACAAGCAGACTAAGGACAAGGATTACTGGAACCATGTCCTGTGGTCTGATGAGACCAAGATACACTTATTTTGTTCAGATGGTGTCACGCGTGTATGGCGGCAACCAGGTGAGGAGTACAAAGACAAGTGTGTCTTGCCTACAGTCAAGCATGATGGTGGGAGTGTCATGGTCTGGGGCTGCATGAGTGCTGCCAGCACTGGGGAGCTACAGTTCATTAAGGGAACCATGAATGCCAACATGTACTGTGACATACTGAAGCAGAGCATGATCCCCTCCCTTCAGAGACTGGGCTGCTGTAGCAGAATACATTTTGGCCTATATTTATGAGTTATGTTTTATAAAAGAAAGTAGAAAATATTGCTTTTTTTCTTTCAACATTTTTGACCTTTTTTCATTCTTAGAATTTAAAAAAAGCCAGAAAGCTGTTCAATTGCCAGTAAAAGTAGTGCAGTGCTGAATAGCAAAAAATGCTCTGGCCATGAAGAGGGTAAAATTTTACGGAGCTCAAGTCGTTAACCACTTCCATACTGCAGTACGTCATATGTGCTTGGCTTTGAGTGGAGATATCTGAATGATGGGTGCAGCTGCAGGCATCATTCAGAGATCATGTTTTTCATCCGGTGATTCCCTGTACTATAAAAACAATCATAGCAGCTTCTACCGGCTTGGCCGTGCGATTAGCGAGCCGAAGAAGCAATCCCCTTGTCGGCGGAAGTTTACCATAGAGAATACAGAGAACTAGATGGTCCCCGACAGTCTCTATGACTCTCGGAACCCAGGGCGTGATGATATGACATCACATCCGGCCTGGCAGTTGTCAATACTGCCATGATCTCGGCAGTTTTTTTTTTTTTTAATTTCAGGCTTTCCAGCCTGTAGGGGAGATCTGAGGTTTTATTGACCCCAGATCTCTCCATAAAGAGGACCCGTCAGGCCCTATTCCTATTACAAGGGATGTTTGCATTCCTTGAAATAAAAATAAAAGTGATCAAAAAAAAAAAATTAAAGGGAAAGTGTCAAAATAAAAATAAAATAAACAATAAAAAAAGAAAAAAATGTAAAGTGCCCCCATCCCTACTTGCTCGCACGCAGAAGCGAACCCATACGTATGTCACGCCCACATATGTAAACGGTGTTCAATCCACACATGTGAGGTATCACCACGAACGTTAGAGCAAGAGCAAAAATTCTAGCCCAAAACTTCTTCTCTAACCCTAAACTGGTAACCTGTAAAACATTTTAAAACGTTGCCTATGGAGATTTTTTAATAACGGAGTGTGCCTCCATTCCATGAGTGTGCACAATTTTAAAGCCTGACATGTTAGGTATCTATTTACTCAGCATAACATCATCTTTTACATTATACAAAAAAATTGGGCTACCTTTTCTGGGGTTTTTTTTTTGTTTATGAAACTGTTTGAAAAATTGCTGCGTAAATACCGCGTGACATAAAAAGTTGCATTGACCGCTATTTTATTCCCTAGGGTCTCTAATAAAAAAAATCATATATAATGTTTGGGGGACCTGAGTAATTTTCTGGCAAAAAAATTATGATTTTTACATTTAAGAAAAGGGGGAGAAGATAGCCGCGCTTATTGCACAGAAGGCTGCCGGTACATAGGTAATATCAGACCAAGAAAATATAGTAAAACAGTGTACAGTGCCAAACACCTCCTATACAAATAAATGCAACAGAGGAGAGACTAAACAAAGTCCATAAAATGTCTGTGAGGCCAGGTGCTTAGGATCGGAGATGAATAAAGGAAAGTTCCAACACCATAAAGTTGAAATCCCCAATCCTGGAGGAACCACATGCTCATATAAAGTAATTCCCTTACCGGAACATTTGACCCCCGGTTAAGGAAGGTCAAACAGGCATGGATCACAGAAATCACAGATAGAGTGGTATCCCCACAGATATCTGGCACCAGGTCCGTCATGATAATTTCATCAAAATTAATAGATCATCATCATATATTCGTACTTCATTAGCTCCTTGCCATGATTGGTAAAGATGCCCCTCCAAAGACAAATGGAACTCAATTGTGAAGTACGTACGTTTTATTGAAATACAAAACAAGGTAGATAACTCACATGAGGTTGCATGATACAAAGCGTGTGTGTTCATAATGGCCGCGGCTGGAGGCGCGTCTGCGAGTGGGCTGGAGTGCTGACGCGTTTCGTCGCAACATAGGACGTTGTCAAAGGCATTTAGGAGCAGAGTGCCTGAATTGGCCCGGTATGGAAGTGATTAAAAAACATTGACCAGGAAAGTTTACCTGCGGTGATTTGATGATCTTTCATTGGCCATACTGGACAATAGAAATGCCAATGCCAAAGCTGACTTTCATGTGAACACAGTTGAAAGTCAGGTCAAAGATTTGTACTGAAATAGGTAATTTTGTACAAAAAAAACTCATCATTTGCTAAATATTTGCTAAATAATAACAATTATATTTTTATACAATATAATTCAAAAGTAACACACTTTTTAAAGCAAATGTTTTTTTGGATGTTGCAAATAACACCTTCACCTCCATTAACGTCAGTTTATATACAAATGGATCCATTGTCCAAAGTAACTATATTTTTATTTTTCAAAGAATAATAGTATAAATCTTTTTCAACCAACGAAATGACACTTGTATCTCCATCATCTCTATTGTGTAGCTATCATCAAACAGTTGGACTGTACATAACACATTTCCTGCTGGGCCGAACGTTAATATAAACAGAACATTATGAATTATGTTTGTAGCTAAAATAAAGCTTTGCTCAGATTTTATTTGGAATCTATGCTGGAGCCATTATTTCCACAAAAACAAGTTATTACCCTGCAGGAGATAGCAAGACGGCGTTTATACTTGGTGTACTGGAATATTTACTTAACAACTGGAGCAGAACTTTTTCTGTATGGTTTGCCATTCATTGTCCAACTTTATTTATTTAATCAGCTGTTTTTTTTTTCTGATTAACTCGAAACTGTTTTCTGTATTTGACCTTACAAAAAATTTGTTTAAATAATGCTCCAATTGTGATATAACTATTTATATAGAAAATAATTATTCTACAGACTAGGTGTGCAACCTATGGGTCAATGCCATCAGCCAAGCAGTCTGAGCCCCAAGTCATGCAGCAGTCTCTTCTTCTTTTTGATGACTCTGTTAGCATGGTTTCCCAGGGCCATCCACCTAGCCCTGCCCCAGAAGTGGAAGAGATTGAGTGCACCGATGCCCAACCACTTATGTCTCAAGATGAGTACATGGGAGGACAATCGCAGCACGTCTCGGATGATGACGAAACACAGGTGCCAACTGCTGCGGAATTCCGAATTGTGGAGACCGACAAGGAGGGCAGGGGTGAAGACTGGGTGGAAGATGATGTGGAGGACGATGAGGTCCTCGACCTCACATGGAATGAACATCATGCAGGTGACCTGAGTAGTTTGGAGGAAGAGGCGGTGGTCGCACAGAGTCAATAGCACAGCAGAAGAGGGAGCAGGGTGCAAAAGCGGAGCGGCCGTGCCCTAGACACTACGCCTGCTACTGCCCAACGCAGCAAGGGAACGAGCACACCAAAGCCAGCTCTAAGGAGTTCCCTAGCGTGGCAGTTCTTCAGACAATGTGCTGATGACAGGACATGAGTGGTTTGCACGCTGTGCAATCAGAGCCTGAAGCAAGGCATAAACCTTCTCAACCTGAGCACAACCTGCATGACCAGGCATCTAAGTGCAAAGCACGAGCTGCAGTGGAGTAGACACCTCAAAAACCAAGGAAGGTCTCTGGCTCCTCCTGCTTCCTCTTCTGCTGCAATGTCGGCCTCTTCATCCACCTCTGTAGTGAGACCGGCACCTGCCACCCCGCAAACAGAGGATCTGCCAGCAACACCACCACCTGGGTCACCAACAACCATCTCCACAATGTCCTGTGGAAGCGTTCAGCTTTCTATCTCCCAAACACTGGAGCGGAAGAGGAAGTACCCCCCCTACCCACCCGCGATTCCTGACCCTGAATGCCAGCATTTCAAAATTCCTGGCCTTTGAAATGCTGTCATTCCGTCTGGTGGAGACGCAGAGTTTTAAAAGCCTTATGGGGGTGGCTGTCCCACAGTACGTCGTGCCCAGCCGCCACTACTTTTCCAGGCAAGCCATCCCTTCCCTGCACAACCAAGTGAGTGACAAAATCAGGTGTGCACTGCGCAATCTGCCCATCTGTGGCAAGGTCCACCTAACTACGGATACGTGGACCAGTAAGCACGGTCAGGGACGTTATATCTTCCTAACAGCACACTGGGTAAATGTAGTGACGGCTGGGCCTGAGGCGGATAGCAGTTTGGCGCATGTCTTTCACCACCGAGGATTGCAGTGCGCTTCAGTTTGCCTCCTGTTCCTAACTCCTCCTACTCCGCTTCCTCATCCTCTACCGCCTCCTCATCCGGAGCGTAACATCCGCAGCGTAACACCTTCACTACCAACTTCAGCACAGCCAGGGGTAAACGACAGCAGGCAGTTTTAAAACTTGTCTGTTTGGGGGAAAAACCACACACCGCGCAGGAGTTGTGGAGGGGCATTCAACAGCAGACCGATGAGTGGTTGCTGCCAGTGAGCCACAAGCCCGGCCTAATGGTGTGTGATAATGGGCGAAATCTCGTAGCAGCTCTGGGCCTAGCCGGTTTGACACACATCCCTTGCCTGGTGCATGTGCTGAATTTGGGGGTGCAGAGGTTCCTTAGAAATTACCGCGATATGTCAGAGCTGCTGCAGAAAGTGCGGGCCATCTGTGCGCACTTTCGGCGTTCTCACCCTGCTGCTGCTCGCCTGTCAGCACTGCAACATAACTTCAGCCTTCCCGCTCACCGCCTCATATGTGACGTGCCCACAAGGTGGAACTCCACCTTGCACATGCTGGCCAGACTGTGCGAGCAGCAGCAGGCCATAGTGGAGTTTCACCTGCAGCATGCACGCATGGGTCGCTCTGCGGAACAGCACCACTTCACCACCAATAACTGGGCCTCCATGCGAGACCTGTGTGCCTTGTTGCGCTGTAACATATGCAGACTAGGCCGCAATTTATTTTTTCCCCTAAATTGGTTTTTAATGATAAGCGGAATACAACAACAGTATCCAATGGGTGTATCTCACTGTAACATATGCAGACTAGGCCACAATTTTTTTTTTTTTCCCTAAATGGGTGTGTATTGAATAGCGGAATAGAACAACAGTATCCAAAGGGTGTATCTCACAGTAACATATGCAGACTAGGCCGCAGTTTAATTTTTCCCCCCTAAATGGGTGTTTATTGAATAGCAGAATAGGACAACAGTATCTAAAGGGTGTATCTCACACGTACAGATACAGACTAGGCCGCAATTTAATATTTTTTCCCTAAATGGGTGTTTATTGAATAGCGGAATAGAACAACAGTATACAAAGGTTGTATCTCACAGTAAAATATGCAGACTAGGCCGCAATTTTTTTTTCCCTAAATGGGTGTTTATTGAATAGCAGAATAGAACAACAGTATCTAAAGGGTGTATCTCACACGTACAGATACAGACTAGGCCGCAATTTAATATTTTTTCCCTAAATGGGTGTTTATTGAATAGCGGAATAGAACAACCGTATACAAAGGGTGTATCTCAAAGTAAAATATGCAGACTAGGCATTAATTTTTTTTTTCCCCTAAATGGGTTTTTATTGATAAGCGGAATACAACAACAGTATCCAATGGGTGTAGCTCACTGTAACATATGCAGACTAGGCCGCAATTACATTATTTTCCCCTAATTGGGTTTTTATTGATAAGCGGAATACAACAACAGTATCCAATGGGTGTAGCTCACTGTAACATATGCAGACTAGGCCGCAATTACATTTTTTTCCCCTTAATGGGTTTTTATTGATAAGCGGAATACAACAACAGTATCCAATGGGTGTAGCTCACTGTAACATATGCAGACTAGGCCGCAATTAATTTTTTTTCCCCTAAATGGGTTTTTATTGATAAGCGGAATACAACAACAGTATCCAATGGGTGTAGCTCACTGTAACATATGCAGACTAGGCCGCAATTATTTTTTTTTCCCCTAAATGGGTTTTTATTGATAAGCGGAATACAACAACATTATCCAATGGGTGTAGCTCACTGTAACATATGCAGACTAGGCCGCAATTACATTATTTTCCCCTAAATGGGTTTTTATTGATTAGCGGAATACAACAACAGTATCCAATGGGTGTAGCTCACTGTAACATATGCAGACTAGGCCGCAATTACATTTTTTTCCCCTAAATGGGTTTTTATTGATAAGCGGAATACAACAACAGTATCCAATGGGTGTAGCTCACTGTAACATATGCAGACTAGACCGCAATTAATTTTTTTTCCCCTAAATGGGTTTTTATTGATAAGCGGAATACAACAAAAGTATCCAATGGGTGTAGCTCAATGTAACATATGCAGACTAGGCTGCAATTACATTTCTTTCCCCTAAATGGGTTTTTATCGATAAGCGGAATACAACAACAGTATCCAATGGGTGTATCTCACTCTAAGGTATGAATGAAAATTTTCTATTTTTCCCTTTAATTGGTGATTTTTAAAGAGCAGATTTGAACAGCAGTTTCTAAACGCTGTATGACAGTGTCATAGTAAAGTATGAAAGAAAAACTGAAAAATATTTTTTTTCCCTGAATACTGAAAAACAATTATTTTTCCCTTAAGCAGACACATATGCACTGAGCTTGCATTACATGACCGCTACACACCGCACACCTAATAGGTTGGATACTGTTGTTGTTCTATTCCGCTATTGAATGAAAAAAAACATTTTAATGAAAAACTGAAAAATAATTTTTTTCCCCTAAATACTGAAAAATAATTATTTTCCCCTTACATTGGTGCTTTTTGAAGAGCAGATTAGAAAAAGCAGTGTCTAGACAATGTATGCCAAAGTAAAATATGAAGGAAAAAAGCTTTTTTCTTTTTTAAATGCAGATTAAGCAGACATATATGCACTGAGCTTGCATTACATGGCCGCTACACGCCACCCACCTAACAGACTGATAAACTTTTTTTTTCTCCCTCCTCCTCCTCACTGGGCTCAGGTCAAGGCAAAAAGATCATGCACTGCACCCCCACACAATACAATCAAGGTAGATCGCTGTCTGATTAAAGAAGATTCTTCCTATTCTTTCCCTGAACGCAAACTCCAGCCTGCCCCTACAATAATCTCCTATCTCTCCCTCAGCAGCATCAGGAACCTCTCCCTAGTATAGTTATAGCAGAGTGACGCGCGGCGCTATGTGACTCCAGCTTATATAGAGTCTGGGTCACATGCTGCACTGGCCAATCACAGCCATGCCATTAGTAGGCACGGCTGTGATGGCTTCTAAGGGCACACTAGTTAAACGCTTGCTGATTGCCTGCCTTGCACCTTTTGAAACTGCGCCATTAAAACCGTGCCAAAACATCAAATAACATTACCGAACAACGGACTGTATCCCGAACATACAGTGAAATGTTAGGGTCCGTGTCCGGGTACCGAATACCCAAAAGTCCGGTACGATCCCGAACAATACAGTCCGGGTTCGCTCAACCCTAAACCTAAGATTTCTAAAGAAGACATGTGTCCACACAATTAGGTTGGACAAGAAGCAGTTCAATCTTACTGTTACTGTTAGTCACTGCTATAGAGAAGTGGTGAGAAAGCTCAGTGGTCATCACCTGATGGCACCCAAGGCTACAGGTTTCAGGTTAAAGCAGTTGATCTTTCTCAGTCTTGACGGGCTTCAAGTTCATTCAATGCAGCTAAAGCCAAAAAATAAGCTTCATCCGCATGTGCTGAACGTACAGACAAGAGGAGAAAACAGAGATGGCCTCATCTGTCAGGTTTCTGTGGTAGTGAGCCCTTGTGCAATGCCAACCTGGGGTTCCCCAGGGTGCTAAATCTAAGCCTCAGCCTGCTTCTTCACCAGGACCCTTGATGGTGGGGATGGCCGGGTTGGACGGCAGTCAAGCACAAATGGAAGGCGAAGCCAGGGTAAGCACATAGGAAGTCAGACACGGAATACACAAAACACTAGAAAACAGGAGCTCAGAGAACTAGGAAGTTGCTCAGGCAACATGGGCTGCACTAAGCATGTTTTATATAGGGAAGCAAATTGGTAGGCGGACCTGGAAGTGATGGAAGGGAAGGAAATATAAACCCACTAAATAGCAAGCAATGCCGGTAGGTAAGCACGGAAGCCAAACAACACATGCGAATGGCATCACAGGTCTAGGAGAACCACTGCAGCAAGGAGGTAAGGTTTACACTGCAGGCTAAATTGTGACATCATAAGTCTATTGATGGTCTTTTACTGTCCAGGAACAGGATCAGGGCAGGAAGGTGACATGGCTGTGTTGTTTAACTGGTTTTAAAGACTGGATGGACAGATTTACAAATCTTTTGGTGGGTAATAGAGATGGAATGTTTATAGAGATGAAATGCTTAAGTTTAGAATACAAACACAGCTGCATGAGTAGGCAAAATAACCTATTCCAACGCCCTCTCTGATCCCTATTCTATATGGTTCTTTACCGATTTTCAATCAGAGATAACCTCAAAGTTACTGCTGTGCTCCCTTGTTAAGAAACCCTAAATGCTCAGCAAAACGATGTCATGAGTGCACCCTGTAATACATATTATTTAGACAGGGGGGTACCTACAGGGGTTGCAGTTGCGACCCATCCCCATGCTCTAGGGAGCCTGTGCGACCCCCCCTTTACACCTGGATAGAAGGGGTGGTAGGGGCAGTGGCATATAGAGGAAACAATGTGCCATCAGCGCATGGGCAGGGGGGGGGGGGTCCTGGGGGGACCTGGGGCAGCAGGACCTGAATGGTAGGGTCAGCAGCATATAGAGGAACCAATTACCTCAGATGTTCCTCCTGCACCTGCTGAAAGCCAACTTCTCCTCCCCTCCCTCCCGCAGGCATTCAGCGGCTGCAGGAGGAAAATTTAAAGGTATCAGTTCCTCTCTATGCCACCGCCACTGCTGCCCCTCCTATTCAAGTTCTGCTGCCCCGGGTTCCCCCTCACCCCCCCCCCTCCCGCACAAACAATGCTGACGGCTTCCCCCCTATTCCTTTTCCGACCGACTGCTGCAAGGGATGTTTCAGGAGGGAGAGCAGGGAAGGGGCCAGTACATATGTCATATACTAGCCCCTTCCTTTTGTGAATGGACAGAGTCAGTGATCAGTACTGATCATTGACTCGGTCCATTCATAACTGAAGTATAGTAAACTTTGTTTACTATGCTTCCATTTGTGAATGAATGGGAAGCTCTGTACAGGGCTATTCCTGTCCATTCATTCTTTGCAGTTGGGGCTGCAGAGATGGAGATTCAGCCAATCTGTGTTATCAATCTCCTTTCTCTATCTCAAAGGTGGAACATCAGAGGCCTGTTTAGACCCCTGATATTTCCCCAAAGTCCCCCAGCGGGTCTCCTAAATTGTAAAAAATACAATTGTAAAATAAATAAACACATAAAATAAAATGGTAAAAAACAAAATAACAAAAAAAAAACCACTACTGACACCAGTGGCAGAACTACAAGGGTATGGTGGCAAGTGGGACTTTTGCACCGCAGGGGGCCCCTAAAAATGTCAGGAAAGGGGGATAACTGCAGAACATGTAAAAGGGTCCCGCTGCAGGATCCATAATAAAGCATCAATCATTGGGAGTAAAGGACCCCGGGAACAGTGGGAAGGGCCCCCAGACCTGGAGGGTAGGGCCCTGTCTGGGAGTCAGGGGTGATCTTCATGGTCCTCTGCACTGGGGCCCCCGAAGGTTTTAGCTATGCCTCTGCTTTATAAATAAATATTTTACACAACTAATAAAAAATATATATAACAACAGTTTAAAAACTCAAAACTAAAAAAAAATTTACAGATTGTCTTTATCAAAAACTAACATACTTTGTTCTTCAAAATAAATAAAAAAATAATAAAATAATAATAAATAGAAATCCACTAGATCTGTGCATCAGGTTTCAAGGCAAACCCACGTTGTAACAGTTTTCTTTTCTTTCTTTTATGTTTACGGTCCTCCCCAAAGCATTGCTTGTTGCTTGTGTACTTCTGTGATATTTATCAAAGAGTCGGAAAGCCTGGATACCAGGCATTAGAGAAATAGGCCACTTTGGCTTGACTTGAATTTTTTTTGCAGTTTTCCGATTTTTTTGGCAAAATTATGGCATTTCTGTAAAGTTAGTGGGGAAGGGTTACTGGTTTCTAGTGTTTTTTTTAGGCTTTTAGGCTCCGTTCACATTATAGCATATGGATCACGGGCAGAACCGCCGCGGTTCCGCCCGTGATCGGGAGATTATTGCAAATCGCGGAACGCCTGTGCGATGCCCGTTGATTTGCAATAGACCCCCAAACGCTGAGCGATGTTGCCGCGATTTCCGCCTGCCGAATCGCGTTAACATCGCGCAAAAAAAAAATTGCGGGACGCAATACGACCAAAAAAGTACAAGAGCTTCTTTGGATCGTATTGCGTCCCGCGATTTTTTTTGCGCGATGTTACCGCGATTCGGCAGGTGGAAATCGCGGCAACATCGCTCAGCGTTTGGGGGTCTATTGCAAATCAACGGGCAACGCACAGGCGTCCCGCGATTTGCAATAATCTCCCGATCGCGGGCGGAACCGCGGCGGTTCTGCCCGTGATCCATACGCTATAATGTGAACGGAGCCTTAGGGTATTTCAACATCTCTTGCATGTTTTTACTTTGTGTTTTTTTGTTTTTGTGTATTTTGTTGTTTTGAGATTTTTATACAATAGGAAAAAATGGCAACTTTAAAATTTAAGCAGACAGTGCATATTTTTTTGTTGCTTTTAGGGGGTTTTCCTTGTTTTTTTTTTTTTTTTTGTCTGCTGTAGTCTTTTGTTATGTGAAATTTTTTACATATAAGAATAAAATATAAAAAAAAAAGAAAATGTGTTCTAATTATTTACATTCTTGTTTTGTGAATGCATTTTTCTGTTGTAAAAATAATTTAATTAACGATAAGGCTCCATTCACATATTGGCATTTTGTATCGTGGGCAGAATCTCTGTGATTCTGCCCGCCATCCCGAATCATTGCAAATCACCGGACGCCCGTGCGATTCCTGTGACTTAAAATGGCACCCCAAACGCAGCGCGATTTTGCCGCGATCGTCGCCCGACAAAGTTATTTTTTTGGGCGACGGGCATCCCGCGATTCTGTTTGCATGATTCATTGGGCGACAATCACAGCAAAATCGCACTGCGTTTGGAGCGCCATTTCAAGTCACCGGAATCTAATGGGCATCCCGCGATTTGCAGTGATTCGGGATTGTGGCCAGATTCGTGGTGATACTTCAAGCGATCTGGGATGCCAATATGTGAACAGAGCCTAAGAGAGGCAATAAGCTTGCCGCCTTCTGAAAAGCAATCCGCAGTGGATTGCTTTTCAAAAGGTGGTATAGCAACGGCTGACAGGTATTCTGGAGGCACCACTGCCACTTCCTGGTGCCTGTTTTTGGGGTGGAACTTTGAATGTGTGCACAATATTTAGTGATAATACTCTGCTAACAATAGACATAGGATTGATGCCAGGTTTCACCACTGTGATTACTTAAATAGCTAATATTTTATGCATGTGATTCAAATTAGTGTGTAGTAAGTGCAAATGCACCATGCCATTTGAGGTTAATTCATTAACCACTTCCACACCGGAAGGTTTTGCCCCCTTTATGACCAGGCCATATTTTGCGATTCGGCACTGCGTTACTTTAACGAACAATTGCGCGGTCGTGCGACGCTGTACCCAAATAAAATTTGATGTCCTTTTTTTCCCACAAATAGAGCTTTCTTTTGGTGGTATTTTTTACTTTCTGCTATATAACATTCCCAAAATAAATTAAAAATCAAATGTTTTCATTATTTTAGGCCAATTTGTATTTTGCTACATATTTTTGGTAAAAAAAATCCCAAAGGGCATTTTCTGAATGGTTTGCGCAAAAGTTATCGCATCTACAAACTATGGGAAAGATTTATGTCATTTTTATTTTTTTTATTAGTAATAGGGACGATCTGCGATTTTTAGTGGTACTGTGACATTGCGGTGGACAGATCGGACCCCTAACTGACTTTTTTGACACTTTTGGGGGGACCAGTGAGATTACAATGGTCGTCTGCATGGGGGAGCAAGTACCCCCCCCCCCCATATATGGTTTATATAATGTAATAGTCAAAAACTGGGAGTTTTCCTTCATCAAAAAAATGTTCAATGCTGTTTCTATATTCGGATAAGAAGCAGTAAGAGAATTGTCATGTATTCTCTGACACAGATCAAGATCCGTTGCAGATTTTAAAATTGACGGTATGGACTCAATTAAAAATTGAAAGCTTTCAATTTCAGCAGAAATGTCCAAGGCATCCAGATCTTTGTTATACTTAGAAGCCAAGTTATTAATATTATTATTATTATACAGGATTTATATAGCGCCAACAGTTTGCGCAGCGCTTTACAATATGAGGAAAAACATTACAGTTACAATACAATTCAATACAGGAGAAATTAGAGTGCCCTGCTCGTTAGAGCTTACGATCCAGAAGGTCAGGTGAAACAGAAGGCAATAACTGTGGGGGATGAGCTGATGGAGAAAATGGAAGTACAGTTGTTAGGTGTTGGTAGGATAGGATTCTCTGAAGAGGAGGGTTTTCAGGGATCGTCTAAAAGCTAATAGAGTAGGAGATAATCGGACAGATTGGGGGAAAGGAGTTCCATAGGATTGGAGAGGCTTTGGAAAAGTCCTGGAGGTGAGAATGGGAGGAGGTGATGAGGGAGCTACTGAGCAGGAGGTTTTAAAAGGAACAAAGAGACCGATTAGGTTGGTTTTTTGAGACTAGGCTAGTGATGCAGCTGGGGGCTAAATTGTGGATGGCTTTGTAAGATGTTGTTGGTATTTTGAATAAATGCAGATTTCTGTAATTCTTTCACAGTCATTGTGACAAAAGCAGAGCAAGAGAGGAACTCAAAGTCCTGGGATGTTCCACTTAGTGTTTGTGACTACCATGTCAAGTCAGCGATTAGAACATCAAAAAACCTGGTTAAAGCGGAGTTCCGGGCACAAAATCAACCTTTTTTTTTTTGTGCCCATCCGCTTGCTTTGCTTCACCTGAAAAGGAATTGGATAGTTAGGATTTTTATTTTTTTTACTTACCTCGTAATTGTAGAAAGAAATACTCACCTATTTTCACTTCCTCCCTCTGCGGCCTCGGCCCGCGCCGTCTCTTCCGGTTTGCAATGATTCCTGGGAGCTGAACGTCATCGCTCCCAGGAATCAATACGACGGCACTGGCCCCGCTCGTCACTTCCGGTGCGACGCCGCATTCCCTGCTGAACAGCTTCTGGGCATGCCCAGAAGCTGTGGAGGAATGCGGCGCCGCACCGGAAGTGACGAGAGGGGCCGGTGCAGGCACATTCTGGGAGAAGAAGACGCGAAAGAGGACGCAGAAGAGGATCGCACTGGCTTCAGCTGCCCACAACAGAGATGGCAACGCTGTGGAAGAAATTTTATAAGTGAGTATTTCTTCTTGCAGGTAAGTGCGAACCGGGACAGATCAGAGACTAGCCATTGTGGAATGTACTAGCCCTGACTGTCCCGGGGGTATGTTCACTGAAAAAATGTTTCTGTGCCCGGAACTCTGCTTTGAAGTAGATTCTAAAACGGTCTTCTTCACTCAGGTTGAACTGAGCATCTTGGGACTCGTATAAGGCTCTGGTCTTACTTTTTTTTTTGCCTCTTTGGTGGAAATGTTGCAGGAATCTGAAGATTTTCACATACTTCTACAGCATAAATAAATATTTCATGGACATCCATATTACGCATTCCTCAAGGTGCGTCTTAAGCCATCAATCATATGAGATGCCTGTAGTATGGAAATCCCATTGGCCTGGATAGCTTGGTTTACTAAATTGACCTGACCTGACTCAAGATTCTATTCCACACAAACGGTGCACACAAAAACGGTAATTAACCTGCAGCAAAAGACTTTTAGATATCGATACGGATTCAGGATTTGACGAGTTTTCTATAATGTCCGTAAGAGCTTCCCATATATCGGTGATCTGTATAGACAAAGCTTTTATTGCATTTGCTCTTGAAGACCATCTAGTATCTGTATGACCCTTTAGAGTTGTCTTTACAAGTTTTGTTAGGGTTTCCCAGCGGGATGTGGAACTGGAGAAAAATGTAAACATTTTTTGAACAGTTCCAAAAAAGGTTTTAACTTCTGGACTTATGTAAGCTGCATGTCTCTCTGCCAGGTTTAG
Source organism: Pelophylax lessonae (assembly GCF_965119305.1). Lineage (NCBI taxonomy): Eukaryota > Metazoa > Chordata > Amphibia > Anura > Ranidae > Pelophylax > Pelophylax lessonae. The sequence goes on along the minus strand of NC_138768.1, from coordinate 45,940,492 downwards.
GCTATGGGCTGCACTAGGAACAAATCTTGCATGTTGATTTTCTTGCAGAATTCCTGCCTGCACACCATTGTATTCGCCAGCCATGTTAGCTGCATTATCATAGCCCTGACCCCTTGCATCCTTAAAGTTAATTCCATCAATTTTTAATTTGTTAATAATTTTTGAGGCTAGGCTACTTCCAGTTCTCTCTTTCGTATGAAAACAATCTATAAAACTCTCTTCTATTGTCACATTCCCTTTAACAACAGTGACATAGCGAATAATTTCACTTATTTGCTCTTGATTAGAGATGTCTGGAGTACAATCAAAATGCAATGAAAAAAAAATAATTTATCCCAAATAAAATGGTAGAGCAAACAGTGTTGGCCAATAAATTGATAAATTCATTTTGAATTTTTTGGAGATGTAACTGACGGTGTGCCTCCGATGTATTTAAATTGTTTCTTTTAATGACATGTTGTAATGACTTATTACTTTTAAAATGTCAAGAAATATAGCAGAATGTGGCCTACCAATGACATCTTCGGATCCTCTAAGTGCAAGATTGTCTTTGGCACAAAATGATATACAATCTAAAATACATAATCAATAAATCCTACGAGCAACCAAAAAACTATATAATTGCTGCAAACACTCCACTAACTCACACAGTGCAAAAAATATAAAGAATAAAATGCTGCGCAAAAATAACATGAACCAAAATTGTGGTCTCCAACCAATTGAAGATAATAATAACATATCCAAACATTACGGATACACACATTGGATATGTAATTATTATCTTCAGTTGGTTGGAGACCACAATTTTGGTTCATGATATTTTTGCACAGCATTTTTGTTCTTTATATTTTACAATCCAAAATACATTTTAGGACATTTCACCACCTCTCTTTTTCAGTATTGATAACTTTCTCCAGTGCACTGCCAATTACTTTCCTATCTTTCAAACTTTTTTTTCATCATTTTCCACTTTGAATAGCATTCATGATGTTCTGGTGAATTTTCATGCTTAGTTAGGGATACGAGGATTCAGTTGTTTCCATGCACAGAATCCCTTCTTTGGGTTGGTTAACCTCCTTAGCGGTATTCCCGAGTGTGGCTCAGGGTGGAATTTCACTGCCATTAGCGGTAACCCCGAGCCACACTTGGGGTACCGCCAGGGAGCATCGCTGGATCCAGGTAGAGGTTACTTACCTTGTCCCTGGGATCCCGCGATGTGTCCCTGCAGCATACGGCGGCCGGATCTTGGAAAGCAAAATAGAGAATTTGAGATTTTTCAATAAATTAACCATGAACGATCAATATTTTTACCGCTAGGTACATTTTTAGTAAACCAAGCGGCATTAAAAGCGCATCTTTCTTGTGGTTTACATTTTCCAAAATCACCATCTTTTCCTTGATCTGGGCCCTTTTCAACCAGATGACACCTAACCTAATGTTAAAGTTGCCTACGAGGGAGGATCGTTTGGATTAATCGTGATATAACCTTCAACTTCAAGCGAAGTATCCTCTAAAGAGGGCTTACATGGTGTTGCTTGCTTTTCTGCTGCTTGGGCTTCACAAACAAATGTACCAAACGTGTTCTCTAAACTTTTAGCAGCCTCACTGACAGCAATCATCTCTTGATCTAGGGTGATGACATTGATATTTGTGGTTGAAGTATAGTCAGTTGCAGAACTTGTGCTGGCAACTAGAGATGTCCGAAACTGTTCGCCGGCGAACAGTTCCCGGCGAACTTCGCATGTTCGCGTTCGCCTCGGCGGGCGAACATATGCGATGTTCGGTCCGTCTCCTATACATCATCATTGAGCAAACTTTGACCCTGTACCTCACAGTCAGCAGACACATTCCAGCCAATCAGCATACCCTCCCTCCCAGACCCTCCCACCTCCTATAAAAAAGCAAGGGCAGCATCCATCTTAGATTCATTCTGAAGCTGCAGAGTTAGTTAGAGCAGGGAGAGTGCTGCTGTTGCTGCTGAATTGATAGGGAAATCATTAGCTAGGCCAGTGTTCTGTGTCCACTCCTGCTGTAAGGACAGCATCCTGACAGCACCCCAAAAAGCCCTTTTTAGGGCTGGTATATCAGTCTGCATTTATTTATTTATTTTCTATATATTTATCAGGCATTTTTGGAGGCAGGCATGTCTTTTTTGGGATTAGTGTCGGGGGGGGGGGGGGGTCTAAAAAGTGTACCTGTAGCATGCCCAGAACCAGAAAAAAAAGATCATATAGGTGTAAAAGGAGGGTTCCCACCATCCCTGCTCTACTGAAAAATGATTTTTTTTTTCTGGTTCTGGACATTCTACAGAGCTGAAACTTCACAGGTACACTTTTTAGACCCCCCAGACACGAAATCACACAAATAAAAGTTCTTAAAAATTGTCATTTTTGATAGAGAGCCAATTATTGGAAACATTAAAAAAAAAAAAAAAAAAAAAAGAAATCTTTGGATTTAGTGTCTGGGGGTCTAAAAAGTGTACCTGTAGCATGCCCAGAACCAGAAAAAAAATATCATATAGGGGTAAAAGGAGGGTTCCCACCATCCCTGCTCTACTGAAAAATTATCTTTTTTCTGGTTCTGGACATGCTACAGAGCTGAAACTTCACAGGTACACTTTTTAGACCACCCAGACACCAAATCACACAAAAAAAGTTCTTAAAAATTGTCATTTTTGATAGAGAGCCAATTATTGAAAAAAAAAAAAAAACTTAAAAAAAAAAAATTCTTTGGATTTAGTGTCTGGGGGTCTAAAAAGTGTACCTGTGAAGTTTCAGCTCTGTAGCATGTCCAGAACCAGAAAAAAAAGATCATATATTTATAAAAGGAGGGTTCCCACCATCCCTGCTCTACTGAAAAATGATCTTTTTTTTCTGGTTCTGGACGTGCTACAGAGCTGAAACTTCACAGGTACACATTTTAGACCCCCCCAGACACTAAATCACACAAAAAAAGTTCTTAAAAATTGTCATTTTTGATAGAGAGCCAACTATTGGAAACATTAAAAAAATGTCTTTGGATTTATTGTCTGGGGGGTCTAAAAAGTGTACCTGTGAAGTTTCAGCTCTGTAGCATGTCCAGAACCAGAAAAAAATAGAATTAGGGTTAGGGTTAGGGCTAAGGTCAGGGTTATTTTTAGTGCTTAGGGTTAGAGGGTTAGGGTTAGAGGGGTAGGGGTAGGGTTACTAACTCTAACCCTAAGTATCTCACCATAACCCTAACCCTATCCCCTAACACTAAACCTAACCTTAACCCTCTAACCATAACCCTAACCCTCTAACCTTAACCCTAACACTCTAAGCCTAGCCATAAAAATAACCCTAACCCTCTAACCATAACCCTAACCCTCTAACCTTAACCCTAACCCTCTAAGCCTAGCCATAAAAATAACCCTAAACCTAACCCTAGCCCTAACCCTAATCCTAACCCTAAACCCTCTAACCTTAAACTTAACCCCCTAACCCTAGCCCTAACCCTAACCCTAGCCCTAACCCTAACCCTAGCCCTAACCCTAATTCGTATTTTTTTCTGGTTCTGGACATGCTACAGAGCTGAAACTTCACAGGTACACTTTTTAGACCCCCCAGACACTAAATCCAGAGAAATGTTTAATTTTTTTTTATTTTTTATTTTTTCCAATAATTGGCTCTCTAAAAAAATGACGATTTCTAAGAACTTTTTTTTTGTGTGATTTGGTGTCTGGGGGGTCTAAAAAGTGTACCTGTGAAGTTTCAGCTCTGTAGCATGTCCAGAACAAGAAAAAAAAAATAGAATTAGGGTTAGGGCTAGGGTTAGGGTTATTTTTAGTGCTTAGGGTTAGAGGGTTAGGGTTAGAGGCGTAGGGGTAGGGTTACTAACTCTAACCCTAAGTATCTCACCATAACCCTAACCATATCCCCTAACACTAAACCTAACCCTAACCCTTAAAGCCCAGTTCCTGTCCCATTTTGGTCGGTTGTGGTCTGTTTGCGGATGTTTGCGGTGCGTTAAACGGGGAGTTTGGTCTGTCACTGTGAAGCGGGCGTAACCCTTACACTACCTGATCGATACAACATCATACCTGATCGTATACACACACTGGATGTTTTAAAGCACGTTATTCCAAACAATTTAGGAATGTTAGGTGATTTATGCCCTTTATGGATTAAAACCCGACTCTGCGTCAACTACGTAATTTTCCATGGGAGTTTTGAAACAACTTTTCCATCACTATTGTGGCCAGAAAGAGTCCCTGTGGGTTTTAAAATTCCCTGCCTATTGAAGTCTATGGCGGTTCGCAATGTTCGCCGGTTCGCGAACATTTGCGGAAGTTCGCGTTCGCCGTTTGCTAGGGGGTGTTTTTCAAAGAGATTCCTCACCAAAATAAGGCATAGAGACATGGATGGAGGGGGGAGTATGCTTTGAATATTAAAAATGAATTAAATATTCCTTACGTCCCCCTCGCCCTCCACAAAAGGTATATCTCTGTTTTATAATCTCATAGGCCAAAACCTGACCCTTTTGAAATCTCCACATATGTTAGCTTGGGAAAGGGAACTTCAAACGTCTTTCTCAGAGGCACAATGGAAGATTGCTATACGCTGTTCTTACAAATCCACCCAATGTGTGAATCACTGGGAACAATTCCAAAAACTTTATAAAGAGGAAAGAAGCCATGCCTAAACTGGCCAATGTACCCAGCAAGCTAACACCACATCCCTGTTTAAACATAGGACAAAAGAGGAGTGAATGGTATCACTAACCCTGCGGGCTCTATTGGCGCCCCAGAGAGGCCGCAATAGGTGGGCGTGAACCAAATGGTGGGATTTTATAGGTGAGGCTTGCTAGGGTATATATTTTAGATAAATAATAAGGAGACAAAGTAAAATAACAGAATTTAATTACAAAACCGATAAAAACAATCACATACAGTGATAAATATTCATAGCATAAAGATACTTGATGTACAGAGAACCATTGAAGTGTGCTAGGGGCCACTTGTGTCCGACATGTTTCGCCAGCAGGCTTCTTCTGGGACAATGCAAGAATGGTGACCTCTACTCAGGTTCTAAGTATGAATAACATACAATTAGTGTTGAGCGAACACGGACTGTATTATTCGTGTTCGTACCGAATAATTGGATTTTTTGTACCCGAACACGGACACGGACACTTTACTGTATGTTCGGGTAAAAATCCGTGTTCGGTCGTTTTATTTCCGGGTTTTGCATGCTTTGGCGCTCTTTTCATGGCGGGCTTTCAACAGCCAATCAACAATCGTTTAACTGGTGTGCCTTAAGCCATCCCAGCCATGCCTGCAAATGTCTCAGTAGCTGTGATTGGCCGTCTGAAGCATGTGACCAAGTCTTTATAAGTTCGAGGCAGCCGCAGCGGCGTCATTATGCTGCTTAGATTCAGGGACAGAGCACACATCAACGTGCTGGCTGCTGATTAGGGAAAGATAGGCAGGAAAAAACCATTTGTGTCCGGATAGAATTGAGGGACAGGTCGGAGTGTTTAGGCAGGGCGAGTTGTAGGCATTTTAGGGATAGAGTCTGCTGAATTATAGGGTCAGTGTCTTCTACAAACTACAATCGATATTGCTGTGTGGGGGGTGGGGTGAATCTGCACTCAATCCTGATCTACGATCTCTTCTCAATCCTGTTAGGGACAGAGTCTGCTGAATTTTAGGGAAACTGTGTTCTACAAACTACAATCGATATTGCTGTGTGGTGTGGGATTGGAGATAGGCAGGTGTCAGTGATCCACATCCATTTTTCTGTGTGTGAGCTGCAGTGAACACAATCTTTTTGGGCTGCAGTGAACACAATCTTTTTGGGCTGCAGTGAACACAATCTTTTTGGGCTGCAGTGAACACAATCTTTTTGGGCTGCAGTGAACACAATCTTTTTGGGGTGCAGTGAACAAAATCTTTTTGGGGTGCAGTGAACACAATCCTTTTTGGTGTGCAGTGAACACAATCTTTGTGGGGTGCAGTGAACAAAATCCTTTGTGGGGTGCAGTGAACACAATCTTTTTGGGGTGCAGTGAACAAAATCCTTTTTGGGGTGCAGTGAACAACATCCTTTTTGGGGTGCAGTGAACACAATCTTTTTGGGGTGCAGTGAACAAAATCCTTTGTGGGGTGCAGTGAACACAATCTTTTTGGGGTGCAGTGAACACAATCTTTTTGGGGTGGAGTGAACAACATCCTTTTTGGGGTGCAGTGAACAAAATCATTTTTGGGGTGCAGTGAACAAAATCATTTTTGGGGTGCAGTGAACACAATCTTTTTGGGGTGCAGTGAACACAATCTTTGTGGGGTGCAGTGAACACAATCTTTTTGGGGTGGAGTGAACAACATCCTTTTTGGGGTGCAGTGAACAACATCCTTTTTGGGGTGCAGTGAACAAAATCTTTTTGGGGTGCAGTGAACACAATCTTTGTGGGGTACAGTGAACAGAATCTTTGTGGGGTGCAGTGAACACAATCTTTGGGGGGTACAGTGAACACAATCTTTGTGAGGTGCAGTGAACACAATCTTTGTGGGGTGCAGTGAACACAATCATTGTGGGGTGCAGTGAACTCAATCTTTGTGGGGTACAGTGAACACAATCTCATACTTCTGAAGGTTTGAGGGTGCTGCCTGTTCCATACTCCCCCTACTCCTCATCTAGCCTTTTAGGGGTACAAACAATAGTAATTGGGGCCTAGTGTGGTTGTGTACGTGTGATATACATACACTTTTTTGGGATCATATTTTCTATTCCGCTATTTAATCAAAAACCTTTGGGGATCAGTTAAATTGGGGGATAGTCTGTGTTGGTACGTGTGAGAGAGATCCACCTTTCCAAGTTGTTGGGGTTCATCTCATACTTCTGAAGGTTTGAGGGTGCTGCCTGTTCCATACTCCCCCTACTCCTAGCCTTTTAGGGGTACAAACAATAGTAATTGGGGCCTAGTGTGGTTGTGTACGTGTGATATACATACACTTTTTTGGGATCATATTTTCTATTCCGCTATTTAATCAAAAACCTTTGGGGATCAGTTAAATTGGGGGATAGTCTGTGTTGGTACGTGTGAGAGAGATCCACCTTTCCAAGTTGTTGGGGTTCATCTCATACTTCTGAAGGTTTGAGGGTGCTGCCTGTTCCATACTCCCCCTACTCCTAGCCTTTTAGGGGTACAAACAATAGTAATTGGGGCCTAGTGTGGTTGTGTACGTGTGATATACATACACTTTTTTGGGATCATATTTTCTATTCCGCTATTTAATCAAAAACCTTTGGGGATCAGTTAAATTGGGGGATAGTCTGTGTTGGTACGTGTGAGAGAGATCCACCTTTCCAAGTTGTTGGGGTTCATCTCATACTTCTGAAGGTTTGAGGGTGCTGCCTGTTCCATACTCCCCCTACTCCTAGCCTTTTAGGGGTACAAACAATAGTAATTGGGGCCTAGTGTGGTTGTGTACGTGTGATATACATACACTTTTTTGGGATCATATTTTCTATTCCGCTATTTAATCAAAAACCTTTGGGGATCAGTTAAATTGGGGGATAGTCTGTGTTGGTACGTGTGAGAGAGATCCACCTTTCCAAGTTGTTGGGGTTCATCTCATACTTCTGAAGGTTTGAGGGTGCTGCCTGTTCCATACTCCCCCTACTCCTAGCCTTTTAGGGGTACAAACAATAGTAATTGGGGCCTAGTGTGGTTGTGTACGTGTGATATACATACACTTTTTTTGGATCATATTTTCTATTCCGCTATTTAATCAAAAACCTTTGGGGATCAGTTAAATTGGGGGATAGTCTGTGTTGGTACGTGTGAGAGAGATCCACCTTTCCAAGTTGTTGGGGTTCATCTCATACTTCTGAAGGTTTGAGGGTGCTGCCTGTTCCATACTCCCCCTACTCCTAGCCTTTTAGGGGTACAAACAATAGTAATTGGGGCCTAGTGTGGTTGTGTACGTGTGATATACATACACTTTTTTGGGATCATATTTTCTATTCCGCTATTTAATCAAAAACCTTTGGGGATCAGTTAAATTGGGGGATAGTCTGTGTTGGTACGTGTGAGAGAGATCCACCTTTCCAAGTTGTTGGGGTTCATCTCATACTTCTGAAGGTTTGAGGGTGCTGCCTGTTCCATACTCCCCCTACTCCTAGCCTTTTAGGGGTACAAACAATAGTAATTGGGGCCTAGTGTGGTTGTGTACGTGTGATATACATACACTTTTTTTGGATCATATTTTCTATTCCGCTATTTAATCAAAAACCTTTGGGGATCAGTTAAATTGGGGGATAGTCTGTGTTGGTACGTGTGAGAGAGATCCACCTTTCCAAGTTGTTGGGGTTCATCTCATACTTCTGAAGGTTTGAGGGTGCTGCCTGTTCCATACTCCCCCTACTCCTCATCTAGCCTTTTAGGGGTACAAACAATAGTAATTGGGGCCCAGTGTGGTTGTGTACGTGTGATATACATACACTTTTTTGGGATCATATTTTCTATTCCGCTATTTAATCAAAAACCTTTGGGGATCAGTTAAATTGGGGGATAGTCTGTGTCGGTACGTGTGAGAGAGATCCACCTTTCCAAGTTGTTGGGGTTCATCTCATACTTCTGAAGGTTTGAGGGTGCTGCCTGTTCCATACCCCCCCTACTCCTCATCTAGCCTTTTAGGGGTACAAACAATAGTAATTGGGGCCTAGTGTGGTTGTGTACGTGCGAGATACATACACTTTTTTTGATCATATTTCCTATTCCGCTATTCAATAAAAACCTTTGAGGATCAATTGAATTGCGGGATAGTCTGTGTCGGTACGTGTGAGAGAGATCCACCTTTCCAAGTTGTTGGGGTTCATCTCATACTTCTGAAGGTTTGAGGGTGCTGCCTGTTCCATACTCCCCCTACTCCTCATCTAGCCTTTTAGGGGTACAAACAATAGTAATTGGGGCCTAGTGTGGTTGTGTACGTGTGATATACATACACTTTTTTTGGATCATATTTTCTATTCCGCTATTTAATCAAAAACCTTTGGGGATCAGTTAAATTGGGGGATAGTCTGTGTTGGTACGTGTGAGAGAGATCCACCTTTCCAAGTTGTTGGGGTTCATCTCATACTTCTGAAGGTTTGAGGGTGCTGCCTGTTCCATACCCCCCCTACTCCTCATCTAGCCTTTTAGGGGTACAAACAATAGTAAATGGGGCCTAGTGTGGTTGTGTACGTGTGATATACATACACTTTTTTTGGATCATATTTTCTATTCCGCTATTTAATCAAAAACCTTTGGGGATCAGTTAAATTGGGGGATAGTCTGTGTCGGTACGTGTGAGAGAGATCCACCTTTCCAAGTTGTTGGGGTTCATCTCATACTTCTGAAGGTTTGAGGGTGCTGCCTGTTCCATACCCCCCCTACTCCTCATCTAGCCTTTTAGGGGTACAAACAATAGTAATTGGGGCCTAGTGTGGTTGTGTACGTGCGAGATACATACACTTTTTTTGATCATATTTCCTATTCCGCTATTCAATAAAAACCTTTGAGGATCAATTGAATTGCGGGATAGTCTGTGTCGGTACGTGTGAGAGAGATCCACCTTTCCAAGTTGTTGGGGTTCATCTCATACTTCTGAAGGTTTGAGGGTGCTGCCTGTTCCATACTCCCCCTACTCCTCATCTAGCCTTTTAGGGGTACAAACAATAGTAATTGGGGCCCAGTGTGGTTGTGTACGTGTGATATACATACACTTTTTTTGGATCATATTTTCTATTCCGCTATTTAATTTAACTGGGCCTCCATGCGAGACCTGTGTGCCTTGTTGCGCTGTTTTGAGTACTCCACCAACATGGCCAGTGGCAATGACGCCGTTCTCAGCTTAACTATCCCACTTCTATGCCTCCTTGAAAAAACAATTCGGGCGATGATGGAAGAGGATGTGGCACAGGATGAGGAGGAGGAGGAGGATGAAGAGGTAACATTTCCAAGGCTTTCAGGGCAGTCATTCGCAAGGGGCTCCGAGGGTGGGTTCCTGCACACGCAAACGCCAGGGACGCAATTGTCCAGCAGGGGCACAGTTCTGGAGGATGAGGAGGATGAGGAGGAGGAGGAGCTGGAGGAGGAGATGGAACCATGTTCACAGCAGGGTGGCACCCAGGCCAGCTCATGGCCATCACTGGTGCGTGGCTGGGGGGATACAGAGGACACGGACGATACACCTCCCACAGAGGACAGCCTTTCGTTGCCTCTGGGCAGCCTGGCACACATGAGCGATTACATGCTGCAGTGTCTCCACAACGACCGCCGAGTTGCCCACATTCTAACTTGTGCTGATTACTGGGTGGCCACGCTGCTGGATCCCCGTTACAAGGACAACGTACCGTCCTTAATTCACTCACTGGAGCGCGATCGCAAGATGCGCGAGTACAAGCGCACGCTGGTAGACGCCATGCTGCTGGCATTCCCATCTGACAGCGGGGCCACAGTGGAAGCACAAGGCAGAGGAGGAGGAGGAGGAGGTCGCCAACGCAACCAGGGCACCGCCAGCAGCTCAGAAGGCAGGGTTAGCATGGCCGAAATGTGGAAAAGCTTTGTCAGCACGCCACAACAAACAGCAGCACCAGCAGCTCAGATGGAACGTCTTAGCAGGAGGCAGCATTTTACCAACATGGTGGAGCAGTATGTGTGCACACGCCTACATGTAGTGAATGACGGGTCTGCCCCCTTCAACTTCTGGGTCTCCAAATTGGGCACATGGCTTGAGCTTGCCCTTTACGCCTTGGAGGTGCTGGCGTGCCCTGCAGCCAGTGTATTATCTGAACGGGTATTTAGCACGGCTGGGGGCGTTATAACAGACAAGCGCAGCCGCCTGTCCAGAGACAATGTGGACAAGCTCACGTTCATTAAAATGAACCAGGCATGGATCCCACGGGACTTTTCCGTACCTTATGCAGAATAGCAATGGATACCGACCTTACCCACCCATTGTTCCATTTTTGCTCTTTCTCACTCTTTTGGGGTGTACCCTCATTTAAAATTTTTGAAAAGAAGCAGTGTTGGCTACCTCGTCCTCCTCCTCAGGGCCAGATTAATGTAGGGGCTATTGGAGCTGCAGCTCCAGGCCCCTACCTTTTATATAGGCCCCGGGTTGGCCATATTCACTGTTACCGCTCTTCTGTCACTTGTAAACACAGAAGTCTGGCTTCTATGCTCGCTTCCCCAGGCAGCACCCTCAGAACCTCCCCACACAGCGTGAAGGCCGGACAAGGAGGGACAGTTGGCGATGCATGGATGTGTTTATGGGCTTCAGAGACAGCATCCCATGTTGAATTAGGCATGCATGGCTGCACCCTTCCTCCTCTGGGTGCATGGCAAGGCACGGCCCTTAAGGCCCTTCAAAATCCTCAGCACCAAGCCCATGATGCTGTTAATCCGGCCCTGGTCCTCCTCCACCGCCGCTTCCACCTACACCGCCCATAGGTGTGCGCAGCCTATTGCATTAAGGTGTGCACCCCAAAGTTGAAATACACATGCATGTGTTTGCCAGCAGGGAGAGTAATGTATCGGGGCCATGTACCTGTAGGCAAGGAGAAATAGAGCAGAGCAGGTCCCAGGGAGATCTTTCCCATCTCCTCACTGGCAATGCTATGTGCCCTAGGTGATTAGGGTGTGCCCAGGCACACCCAGCACACCCTGTGCGCACGCCTATGTCACCGCCACATCCACCACCACCTCAACCTCCCTCCTACTCCATATGGGCCTCGTCCTTCAGAGATGAAGAAGAACATTGTTTTATTTTTCTGTTTTTTTTTGTTTTAAGTTATTTCCCTATCCACATTTGTTTGCAGAGCACTTGCCATGCTCTTAATTACGTTTTGCTGCCATTTGCAGCACTCTAGCCCTTTCCTTTGGTGTTTTAGAGCCATTTTAGTGCCTTAAAGTTCGGGTCCCCATTGACTTCAATGGGGTTCGGTGTCCGGGAAAAGTTCGGTAAAAGTCCGGGACACGGACCCGGACTTTTTTTTAAAGTTCGGCCGAACCCGTCGAACACGGACATCTAGGTGTTCGCTCAACCCTACATACAATCAATTTACATAAGTACACATGGTTAATTACAATCAATTATTGGTATAGCAATATATTAGGGCTCACCAAAAGTTGTATCTAGAGCATAGCAGCAGTATCAGTATCCGTATATCAGAGATCATTGCGATTTATCCAATGGTGGGTAACCACCCTGAACTAAATAGTCCAGCCAGACCTGGCCCCGCTACTTTGACAGGAACCGGACCGAGCTCGGTCGAACCAAAGCAAATCTGAAAAAACCAACAATCCATAAAAAAGAGGAGCTAATTACTAAAAATCCCATATACCACTAGAGTAAAAAGAAGGAACTCAGGTGTATATGAGTATAGTATCGATAGGTCTCCGAAAGCAGGGCCAAAAAAGTAAGGAGAGATTAGAAGAAAATAAAGAAATCAACCTGAGGTTGTGAGAGTGAAGAGAGGTTGGATAGGGTGAGCCAGCAAGATTTCAGGAGGGGTAGATAAGACCAAATATGCAGAAAAGCTGCATAAAAAGTAAAAATGTAGCGTGTAGATAAGGACCAGGTGCATGCTAAATAGTGCAGAAAGAACTCCGAGTGTCCAAGACTTGTGGGAGTATGTTTAGAGATAAATTCAGAGCCGACCCAGTAAGTGATAATGAATAAGAGGGAAGGGGTGTGACAAAGATTGAGAAGTAGCCACAAAAGAAGAGGCTGGTGAAGAATAATCCCAAAAAGGCCGTGCAAGCAGGAGACCGATATAGTAGAACGCTTACCTTGGATGCTCCGATCATCTGGTGACAGACAGCCGCGCCACTAGTCGTGGCCTGCCTGTACCATGCCGAGTTCGGCGTTATAAGCGCGGTCCCACCGGAAGTGATGAGGTACCTCATGACCTCCAACTAATCACTTCCGGTGCGGGCGCCATCTAGCAGTCCCAGTCAGAGCTGCACCACAAGGGAGAAGGCACAGATGAATCGGAGCTCTGCACATCCGCCATAGAGAACAGGCGGACTCGGGGAAAAAAACGTGGGAGGAGAAGAATATACCTGCGCCACTTAGCTTTGTGGCGCAGGTATATCGACGACGTCATCGTTGTGTGGACAGGCTCGGTGTCCACTCTTTTAGAATTTATGGATTTCATATCAAACAACAATTATAATCTGAAATTTACCATTCAACATGACACTCAAAAAATAGCCTTTCTTGACACTATGGTGTATCTTACACCTGAAGGTAGTATTTACACCTCTCTGTACCGCAAAAATACTGCGGGAAACACTATACTTCATTATACAAGTAGTCACCCACGATCTCTAATACGCAGTATTCCGTATTCACAATATCTTAGAATACGACGTAACTGCTTTTTGGATGAGGATTACAAACAAGAAGCCAAGGCCCTACAGCAAAGGCTCCTGGCCCGTGGCTACAGTAAGAAACTACTTAAAAAAGCTTATCAAAGAGCCAATCTCCAACCACGGGATAAGCTTATTTTTGGTTCACGTCAGATTAAACCCATGAACACTACTAAATTAATCACCAAATATAGTTCCCAACATCAAACTATACGGAAAATCTTGGATAACAACTGGCACTTCCTAGCAGACGATACCACGGTCTCTAAATACATTAAACCATATCCAGAGATAGTTTATCGTAAGTCTGCCTCACTTAGAGACAGACTTGTACATAGTCATCATAAATCTATTGAGGAGGAGGACTATCACGGAGCAGTGGGGGGTTTGGGCACTTACAAATGTGGTCAATGTTCAGAATGCCCCTGGGTGGGAGAGGGTTATACCTTTTCTCTACCTCGGGGAGGGATCTTGAAACCGAGATTTAGGGCTACTTGCCTCACTGAGGGGGTTGTATATCTAGCTACATGCCTCTGCGGGGCGTTTTACGTTGGTAAAACTATTAGACCCTTTGCGAAACGTATTCAAGACCACCTCTATTACATGGACACTGGACTCATGTTTACACCCATTTGTAAGCATGTGGGCTTAAAACATAATTTTGACCCTCATACCATTAAATTCATTGTATTAGAAGCAATTAAGAAAAACCCAAGAGGTGGAAACTATGATAATGCAATCCTCAAAGCAGAAGCTAAGTGGATCTATAAATTACAGGCCACCAGACCACCTGGATTAAACACAGCTTTGTCATTCAAACCGTTTCTGGAGTAAATCCAGGAGCATATGAATGTCAATAGGGGTAATTATATAATATACCAAAAAACCCCACCAAAACCCCCCCCCCCCCTTTTCCTTAGGCTCGTCTCCTCTCTGTTTTATTATCCTATGACACATCTGATTATACATTGTGCCGTTTATACTATCCGCTTACCTATTTCGATGCAGCCTAAAATAACTAAAATACTGTATTAACATCACAGTAACCTACCAATTTGCCATAATTTAGGATAGGATACTATTGTATACCTTCCAGTTGATTATTTTTATGGGTGTCTATTACCAATGAATTCATAACTTATGGCGGTTATGTGCTGCAAGATACCAATGTAAATTATTTCATTTATTACAATATGTTGATTTACACCTTTTCTTTTTTCTTTTTTTTTTTTTTTTTTTCCTTTTAGTATTTCCATTAGATCGGAATCCTGTATATCATTAGGGGATCAATTTGTGACCAAATCCAATGTGCCAGTACTTTCCTTGCTTTTCTCTTTTTTGACAGGGGCTCGGGCGCCAAGCCGGGGGTGGTGTTGTTGAGATTTGTACTATTCTTCTCCTCCCACGTTTTTTTCCCCGAGTCCGCCTGTTCTCTATGGCGGATGTGCAGCGCTCCGATTCATCTGTGCCTTCTCCCTTGTGGTGCAGCTCTGACTGGGACCGCTAGATGGCGCCCGCACCGGAAGTGATTAGTTGGAGGTCATGAGGTACCTCATCACTTCCGGTGGGACCGCGTTTATAACGCCGAACTCGGCATGGTACAGACAGGCCACGACTAGTGGCGCGGCTGTCTGTCACCAGATGATCGGAGCATCCAAGGTAAGCGTTCTACTATATCGGTCTCCTGCTTGCACGGCCTTTTTGGGATTATTCTTCACCAGCCTCTTCTTTTGTGGCTACTTCTCAATCTTTGTCACACCCCTTCCCTCTTATTCATTATCACTTACTGGGTCGGCTCTGAATTTATCTCTAAACATACTCCCACAAGTCTTGGACACTCGGAGTTCTTTCTGCACTATTTAGCATGCACCTGGTCCTTATCTACACGCTACATTTTTACTTTTTATGCAGCTTTTCTGCATATTTGGTCTTATCTACCCCTCCTGAAATCTTGCTGGCTCACCCTATCCAACCTCTCTTCACTCTCACAACCTCAGGTTGATTTCTTTATTTTCTTCTAATCTCTCCTTACTTTTTTGGCCCTGCTTTCGGAGACCTATCGATACTATACTCATATACACCTGAGTTCCTTCTTTTTACTCTAGTGGTATATGAGATTTTTAGTAATTAGCTCCTCTTTTTTATGGATTGTTGTTTTTTTCAGATTTGCTTTTGTTCGACCGAGCTCGGTCCGGTTCCTGTCAAAGTAGCGGGGCCAGGTCTGGCTGGACTATTTAGTTCAGGGTGGTTACCCACCATTGGATAAATCGCAATGATCTCTGATATACGGATACTGATACTGCTGCTATGCTCTAGATACAACTTTTGGTGAGCCCTAATATATTGCTATACCAATAATTGATTGTAATTAACCATGTGTACTTATGTAAATTGATTGTATGTTATTCATACTTAGAACCTGAGTAGAGGTCACCATTCTTGCATTGTCCCAGAAGAAGCCTGCTGGCGAAACATGTCGGACACAAGTGGCCCCTAGCACACTTCAATGGTTCTTTGTGCTCTAAAGTATCTTTATGCTATGAATATTTATCACTGTATGTGATTGTTTTTATCGGTTTTGTAATTAAATTCTGTTATTTTACTTTGTCTCCTTATTATTTATCTAAAATATATACCCTAGCAAGCCTCACCTATAAAATCCCACCATTTGGTTCACGCCCACCTATTGCGGCCTCTCTGGGGCGCCAATAGAGCCCGCAGGGTTAGTGATACCATTCACTCCTCTTTTGTCCTAATTCCAAAAACTTCTCACCCGATGGTATTTGACACCGTATCGACTTTCAAAAATCTTTGACTCCCAGACCCCATTGTGCTGGCGCAATTGCGATCAAGTAGGGTCGTTATTACATATCTGCTGGTCCTGCAAAGGCATATCCAGTTTCTGGAGAAAGATGTTTGAGGTTCTGTCCACCACCACTGGCATCCTCAGGCCCCCCGACCCTGCCCTGGCCTTACTCTCGTTAGGTCTGGATACCTTCCCACCCTCCCTAAGAACAGTCTCTGTACATATACTAGTGGTGGCCAAAACGGTCATAGCACGTCACTGGAGAAAGCCCATTGCGCCTTCCCACACGGAAGCAATCCGGCTAGTCAACTTACAATGTTCTATGGAGAAGGCATATGCTTACTCTAAATTCCAGGGTCCAAAATTCTATAAGGAGTGGCAGGCATGGTTGCAAAGCCCATATTTCTCCCCTACGCCTAGTTAATGTCTGCGTTACAGGCAATTTTCCTTCCTCCCCTCCCTACCTTCAATTAAAGTTTGGGTTCTCGTTCTGTAAAATGCACTTTTAATGGATTGTCACGGGTCTTTTATGTGACTTCTGATATTGGTACCTATGCAGTATCTCATGTACTTATACTGTCTACATGTATGCAAATTTTCATATCCATGTTCCAGTGCATTTTCTTATTCATGATCCTGTCACGGTTAATTCATGTTGAATACGACTATGGTTTAATTTCTTGTATTTTGTAAAATTTCAATAAAAATCTATTGAAAGTAAAAATTAATTAAATAGTGTGTTTGGTTTGTGGTGTTCAGATGCCGTGAAGATTGCTTTAAGTACAATATGGGATATCCAACTAAACTTAAAGGGGTTGTAAAGGTTCAATTTCCTTTTTTATAAATATAACAAACATGTTATATCTGACCTGCTTTGTGCAAGGGTTTTGCACAGAGCAGCTCAGATCCTCTTCTTCTGGGGGCGCCCGCTCCCGCTGCTATAAATCTTATCCAATGAGGACAGAGACAGCGGCTGGAGCCGCTGGGCTCATGCACATTGCTGGAACGGATTGGCTCAGGTAAGAAAAAGGGGGGGGGGAAGCTCTGGGGGCAGCAGCAGCAAAGAAGGTTTTTCACCTTAATGCATAGAATGCATTAACCATTTCTGGACCGGAAGGATTTGCCCCCTTAATGACCAGGCCAATTGTGCGGTCATGCGACACTGCACCTAAATAAAATTGATGTCCTTTTTTTCCCACAAATAGAGCTTTTGGTGGTATTTGATCACCTGTGCGATTTTTATTTTTTGCGCTATAAACAAAAAAAGAGCGACAATTCTGAAAAAAATATATATATTTTTCACATTCTGCTATATAACATTCCCAAAAAAAATTTAAAAATCAAATTTTTTTAACATTTTAGGCCAATTTGTTTTCTGCTACAATAAGCGTATTTTGATTGGTTTGCTCAAAAGTTATCGCGTCTAATAACTACGGAAAAGATTAATGTAATTTTTATTGTTTTTTTACTAGTAATGGCGGCGATCAGTGATTTTTAGCGGGACTGTGACATTGCAGCGGACAGATTGGACCCCTAACTGACATTTTTGACACTTTTGGGGGGTACCAGTGACATTACTACAGTAATCAGAGCTAAAAATATGCACTGTTACTGTAATAATGACACTGGCAGGTAAGGGGTTAACACTGCGGCTGATCAAGGGGTTAAATATGTACCTAGGGGCGTGTTTCTAACTGTGGGGGGGGCGTGGCTTGTGAAATGATCACAGAGACCTGTGATCCTACATAGAAGGATCACAGGCACTCTGTGATCATTCCAGGGAGAACAACAACTGCCCGTTCTTCTCTCTCAGCAGGGAACGATCGCGGGTGTCAGGCGGCAATCGGAGCCACCTGCCCCATGCATCGGCTTCCCCGCTGATGAGCGAGGGCGGGAGCACGCTGCCTAGCTGCCTGCGTGCGACCGACATATACCTACGGCGGTTTGCGCAGGAGCGGCTGCCTGACGCAGTATAACTGCAGCGGGCGGTCATAAAGTGGTTAAGGTGAAAAACCATGAGCCCCTTTAAAAAAAATGATATACACCCTACACTACCTAGTGGAAACATAATCAGCTTATTCCAGCTCTCTAGCAGAAACATAAGCAACTCACTCCAACTAACATTTAAGTAGTCCACAAGTGGAAATGCACAGGAGATTGCCAGGAGTCTCTTCTGCACCATTAACCACTTAAGCCCCGGAGGATTTTCCTGCTAAACGACCAGGGGGTATTTTGCGATTCGGCACTGCGTGACTTTAACAGACAATTGCGCGGTCGTGCGATGCTGTATCTAAACGAATTTGGCGTCCTTTTTTTCCCACAAACAGAGCTTTCTTTTGGTGGTATTTGATCACCCGTGCGATTTTTACTTTTTGCGCTATAAACAAAAAAAGAGCGTACATTTTGCAAAAATAACAATATTTTTTCACATTTTTTTATATGAAATTCCCCCCAAAAAAAATGTAAAAATCAAAATTTTTTAAAATTTTCGGCCAATTTGTTTTATGCTACCTATGTTTGGTAAAAAAAAATCGCAAAAAGCGTATTTTGATTGGTTTGCGCAAAAGTTATCGCGTTTACTAACAAAGGGAAAGATTTCTGTCATTTTTGGTGTTTTTTTTTTAACGTGTAATGGCGGCGATCTGCGATTTTTTTTGCGGTACTGCGACATTGGGGCGGACAGATCGGACCCTTGACTGACATTTTTGACACTTTTGGGGTTACCAGTGACATTTCTACAGTAATCAGTGCTATATATATGCACTGTTACTGTAAAAATACACTGGTAGTGAAGGGGTTAACTTTATTTGGGAGGGAGGGGCTGTGTGTGTCCCTAGGGGCGTGCTTTCTACTGTGATTGGCTGTGGCTTGAGCTGTAAGGACACTGATCAACGGATCTACATAGTAGATCCATGTGATCAGTGTTTTTACAGCGAGGAGAATGACAGGTGGCTTGTTTACACAAGCCGCCTGACTTTCTCCCTCTCCCCCGCCGATCGCCGAGTGACCAGCGGACATCGGGTCCGCTGGTCACACGCGCGGGGGGGTCCGTGACCGCGCGGGAGCTGGAGCGCGCCTCCGCGGGCGCGCGCTCGCTCCCCAGAGCCTCACAGGCGAGCGACGTAGACCTACGTCACTCTGCCTGTGAGGGGCTGACTGCCGCAGTAAATATACTGTGAGCAGTCGGCAAGCGGTTAAGCACCAGTTACAATGCAATTACATCCCTCAAAAAGATGAACGGGGAACTACCACAATGATTTAGACAAAGCTTTACAAAATACATTATGTTAGAAAGGGTTTTCCACTTATAAATACACTAAGGGCTGGTTCGCACCTGGTGCACTGGGCAGGGCTGCTGTTAGAAATCGTGGGGCCCAGTGCAGACTACCTGGCAGGGCCCCCTCAAGAAAATATTAAAGATATATTTAGCTAAAATTACAAATTCAATATTATCAGACACAAATATAACATAACTCACATAATTCCTGCTAAATCTAAAAAAAAAAAAAAAACTATGTTAAATAAAAAAGATGAGATGAGAAAAATATACAGGCTGGGCAGTTGGAGCTCAGTGATCAGAGAGACAGAGAGAGAGAGAAACAAAGTTACAATTTACAAATAAACTCCTGAGCAAAGATAAGTGCTGGGAGGGGGGCCACACAAGGGAGGGGATTAGTGAGGGACGACTGTCTCTCAGCAGATAAAAGCTGATAGCAGGGAGAGGGACAGATCAGATTCAGGTGCTGGAGGAAGATTTCTGTATTTGTTGTCCATCACTAATCCCCCTCTCAGTGTGGGCCCCCCCTGTGTGCTCGGGCCCCCTACAAGAGGGCTGGTGGTCCCCCCTATCAGCGGCCCTGGCACTGGGACTGCGCTTGACAGCTATTTCCAGTGCAATCCTAGGGCAAGAAAAGGCAAAAGGCCAGTTCATATCACTGGATGGGGGTAGTGTGCACTTTTTTAGTACAGGGTATTGTGACAAAAACAATTGCATTGCAATGTCACTGTGTGAATGGAACTTAAGGAAATGTCACTTGTGACTGTTCGATAAAGTTCTGGCAAAAAAAAAAAAAAATGTGATACTCCAGGATCAGTGCATCAGAACTGTTTACATCCAGCACACACCAAGAGCCTTGAGATCAGTGCAACTTGCTGGTGTAAAAACAAGTCCTAAAAATTAAACAGTACATTATACTGTAGTACAATAGATCCGTACGATACATTTCCTAAACTTACTTTACTTGTTTTTGTGATGCTGCAGTCAGTGGCCCTTTCTGGACTTTTTTTTCAGGAAATGCTGAAAGAAAAAAAATATATACTATTCCATTTGAAAGATGACATTGACAATTTATACCTGCTTTAGCCACTACCTTAGTATTTCCAGTGCTCCCATCGTTTTCTTTTAAGCCTGTTCAACCTGCATGAATTAGGGTTCAAATGTCGAGGACTGAAGAGAAAGTAGGGGTAAAATAAGCCCCTTTGCTCCAGTAACAGTACCCCCGGCATTGATTTCAGAAGATGCAATAATATTCCCCAGCGTTGATGCCAATTTATGCAAAAGTAAATCCCAGCATTGAAGTTAGTAGCAGCAACAAAACCCCTCACACTGGTGATCGTAGTTTAAGCAATAATAACCCTGAGCACTAGTGCCAGTTTTGTAATAATAATCCCCAGTATCTGTGCCAGTTTCTGCAATAATAGAGCCCAGATTTTTGCCTGTTTAGGCAAAAATAACCCCCAGTGTAAATTGCAGGTTTCCATATTATTAACCATCAGAATCAGTGCCAGTTTCTGCAATTATATCCCCCAGCAACGGTGCTAGTTTAGAAAAATAACAACCCCCAGTATAAATGGCAGTCTAAACAATAATAACCGCCAACATAGTGCCAATTTATGCAATACCAATCCACAGCATTGGTGTCAGTAGCAGCAATAAAAAACCCCAGCATCAGTGCTAGTTTCTGCAATGAAATCCCCAAGCATTTGTGCCAGTTTAAAAAAAATAACCCCCAGCATAAATGGCAGTTTCCATATAATAACCACCAGCATCAGTGCATGTTTCTGCAAATAAATCCCCCAGCATGTGTGCCAGTTTCTGCAAATAAATCCCCCAGCATGTGTGCCAGTTTCTGCAAATAAATCCTGCAGCATCTATGACGGTTAAAAAAAAAAAAATAACCCCCAGCATAAATGGCAGTTTCTATAATAACCACCAGCATCAGTGCCAGTTTCTGCTATAGTAATCCACAGCATTGGTGTTAGTAGCAGCAATAATAACACCCAGCATCAATGCCAGTTTCTGCATTATATTCCCCACCATCAGTGCCAGTTTCTGCAATTATCTCCCCCACCATCAGTGCTGGTTTAGGAAACAGCAGCCAATTTACGCCATAATAAACACCAGCATTCGTATCAGTTTCTGCAACAATAATCCCCAGCAATGGTGCTAGCTTATGTAATAACCCTCAGCATTGATGGCAGTGTCTGTGATCCCCATGTGAACTGGCTGGAGTGGTTTACTCTCTTTTTGGGGCGGAGGGGGGGAGTAATTAACCACTTGAGCTCTAGAAGATTTTACCCCCAAATGACTGGTCCATTTTTGCTATTTAGAAATTACTTTAACTGGTAATTGCGCGGTCATGCAACACTGTACCCAAATAAAATTTATATCATTTTTTTCACACAAATAGAGCTTTCTTTTGGTGGTATTTGCATGCCACTGGGCTTTGTTAGCTTTTCTTATACATCACACAAACTAATTCATACTATTAACCACTTGCAGACTGCCGCACAACTATTTATGTCTGCAGTCAGCCCCTCACAGGCAGAGCGACGTAGGGCTACGTCGCTAGCCTGTAAGGGTTTTGGGAGTGAGCGCGCGCCACCGGATGCGCGCTACCGCTCCCGCTCGGTCACGAACCCCCCCCCCGCGCGTGTGCCTGGCGGACCCGATGTCCGCCGGGCACTCGCGATCCTCCGTGATGGCGGGAGAAAGGCAGGCGGCTAGTGTAAACAAAGCCGCCTGTCAGTTCTCCCTGTGTAAGAATGGTGATCAAACGGTTCTACTATGTAGGACCGTTGATCACTGTTCTTACACAACAAGCCACAGCCAATCACAGTTAGAAACACGCCCCTAGGACACACTTAACCCCTCCCTCTCCGAATCGCAAAATAGGCCCTGGTCAGGAAGGGGGTAAAATCTTCCGGGGGGTAAAGTGGTTAAAAGGCATAAATGTCCACCTCATTGATATTGTACACTAGTTACCGAAAATGGCTTAGTATTCTTTCCCCCTGACAGAGTGATGCCAGTAGATAGAGATGACGGTGTCTAGTGATCTTAAATAGATAAAGTCCAAAGGAATGCTCGGTTGTAGACCCTTATGGATATAGTAGGCGCTATATAGCCGTGGTTTAGATGTCAAAAGGTTAAGATGAACAAAGTCCTTCATAAACATATGATGAATGAAAGAGTGACCTAGATGATATTGGGAAGGTGCAATGGTCCAGAGGAGGATAATTGGACTTATAGTGGGACTGTGATAGTGACACTAACTGACACTTTGTTGGAACTGACTAACTGCTACTGACATCACCAGTGACACTAAAACTAAAACAGTGATCATCAGTGAAAACATTATACACTGTTACTGTACTAATGACACCCACTGGGAAGGGGTTAACATCTAGGGGTAATCAAGGGGTTAATTGTGTCCCTAACAATGTGTAATGTGTGCTGCTTTTTACTGCAGATCGATTTGTTTATTTTCCCTACTTTGCAGGGGGAAAAAAAGTGACCATTCCCTCTGTAAAGAGCCCTGTGTTGATTGTCAACACAGAGCTGTGGGCTGTGACTGGACACCGCCGATCAGCAGGCCCCAGCCATGAACCATTGGCTGGGATTTGCTGACAGTCTCCTGCTTTGTCAAATCACATGTGAATAGGTGGGTGGGAGCATGCGCCTAAAACCCTAAAACAGGCAGTGACGTATGCCTCTAGCTGCCACAATGCCACCCTGTAGCATTATATGTACTATGATGGGTCAGCAAGTGGTTAAAGCGGAGTTCCACCTAAAAGTGGAACTTCCGCTAAGCTGCTTCCTCCCGCCTCCAGTGCCACATTTGGCACCTTTCAGGGGGAGGGAGGAATGGGTACCTGTCTTCCTGGTAACAGCGTCGCGGCACCGTTCCTCGGAAGTTCAGCCCCCCTCCTCCTTCCCCCCACCCCCGGGCTATTTAGAAAGTGCAGCACACTTCGTACATACGCAGCAGGAAACCGGCTGTTAAGCCAAAAGGCTTCAGTGGCGGTTTCCCTTAGAAAGAATAGGGGCGGCAGCACCCGGCAGCTGATCCGAAAATCGGCTGGGGTGCTGACATCTCGGTCTCCTTGGACAGGTAAGTGTCTATATATTAAAAGTCAGCAGCTACAGTATTAGAAGCTGCTGACTTTCTTTTTTTTTTTTCCCCAGCTGGAACACCGCTTTAATTACCAATGCTATTTGTAATATTCATCAAATAAAGCAAAAAACTGCGCTAATTATTTTAAAATAAACACAAACAGCAGCTGCACACTCTACTGTGAAATAAAGCACAGTCCCAAATCATAAATTCATAAACAGAGCTGTGCTAAATAATATTGAGTCAAACACCAGTGATAAACACAAAGTGCCAATGTGCTAAAAAAGGTTCTTTAGTAACATCCGCCCCATCAGACACCTTCAATTGAGTGATCCTGTGACAGTCACCTCCACCATAGATAAAGTGCTCGCTTACCAGATTGCACGGACTTCGAGAAGCGCGGTGACGTCAGCACGTCACTCCATCAGCTGACGTCATCACGCTTCTCAAATCCCAGAACATGTAATCGCATTGATCCTAATGCGATTACATGTTCTTCTTGCATAGATAAAGTGCTCGCTTACCATATTGCACGAGCCTCCTATCACGGAATGTCAGTGACACTTGTGGCTCTAAACCCAGCCAGGGCCTTTAACTACTTCCAGCCCAAGGAGGTCATATGATGTGCTGGACTTGGGGAGTACCTGAATGATGGGTGTAGCTGCAGGCATCATTCAGATATCTTCTTTTGCAGCCGGCAATTCCCTTCACCATAAGAACAATCAGAGGCAGTTCAGCTACTTGATCATTCTTACAGGCTTCTACCGGCTCGCTCATGCGATCTGGGAGCCAGAGAAGGAATCCACTGGTGGCGTAAGTTCACAATAGAGAATACCGAGGACCAGATGGTCCCCAGCAGTCTCTATGACTCTCGGAAGCCCGGGCACGACATTATGTTGTCACGTCTGGCCCGGCAGTTGTAAATACTATCGCAATCTCGGATAGAAGGGCCGAGATCGCTTTTATTTTTTTTATCTCAGTCTTTCCTGCCTAGAGGAGAGATGTAAGGACTTAAAAACCCCAGATCTCTCTGTAAAGAGGACCTGTCATGCCCTATTATTATGACAAGGGATGTTTAAATTACTTGTAATAGGAATAATAAAGATTAAAAAAAAAAAAAACAAATGTAAAAGGAAAGTGTTAAATAATAAAATAAACAATAAAAAAAAATGTTTTAAAGCGCCCTGTCCCAGCGTGTTTGCATGCAGAAGTGAACGCATACATTTGTCGCGCCCACATATGTGAACGGCGTTCAAAGAACACAGAGCAAGAGCAATAATTCTAGCTCAAGACCTCCTCTGTAACTCTAAACTGGTAACCTGTAAAATTTTTAAAAGCGTTGCCTATGGAAATTTTTAAGTACCGAAGTTTGGCACCATTCCATGAGTGTGCTCAATTTTAAAGTGTGATATGTTAGGTATATATTTACTTGGTGTAACATCATCTTTCACATTATACAAAAAAATTAGACTAACTTTAGTGTTTTGTTTTTGTTTTTTTTAAAAAACACGTTTGAATAATTGCTGCTCAAATACCGTGTGACATAAAAAAGTTGCAATGACCTCCATTTTATTCCTTAGGGTCTCTGCTAAAAAAAACATATATAATCTTTGGGAGTCATTTTCTAGCAAAAATTATTATTATGATTTTTACATGTAGGCGAGGAGTGCCAAAATAGGGCCGGTATAGAAGCGGTTAACTGTTTGAGGAACCTCTTGTAGCAAGTGAACCCACCGTCCAGGAAATTATATCACAGATGGTCCCCAAAATAGAAAAGACTCGCTCGCCATAGTGTAACAATGTTTAAAAACTTTATTTAAGGTATACAATATTGCACTTACAGCAAGAAGAACATGTAATCACATTAGGATCAAAATCGCAGCTACCTGTCCTTCCAAGATTTGAGAAGCGTGATGGCGTCAGCTGACGGAATGACGTGCTGATGTCTCCGCATTTCTCGAAGTCCGTGCAGAACCTTTTTAGCACTTTGGGACTTTGGGTTTATCACTGGTGTTTTACTCAATTTGTAAAATGCAGCATGAGGGGGTTAATGTATGATTGGCTTACTTGAGATACACACTGCAGTGCTTAGTCCCTCCTCCTTAGCTCAAGCAGCACTCTATGCTCCTCCCATCACGCCTCCGGCCAGCCTCTCAGTGAGTGATGTCGGGACTACGGAGCACCTGTCAGGGGGAGCATCTCCACTGACAGGGAAGGCAAATGAAAAGCTGGTCTGCTCTAGGCCTGTGTCGGGTGCAAGAGCGCACTCGGCACATCGTTGCAGGAGGTGCAGCTATTAGCGGCCAGATCAATCACACACACAGTTATCTAGCCACTTTTTAGAAGTACACTTCACTGCGCCCTCCTCCCTCCAATAAATTGTACCACCCAGGGCATCCACCCCTTCCACCCCCCCCCCCCCCTTGTACCGGCTCTGGAGTCGACTATTTGTGGAGGTAGGCATCTTATAAAGTCTAGTAATGGGCTGTCCATCCTCCTCAGTATCAGCTGGCAAAACCAAATATATAATGCTTTTATAATCATATGAACTGGTGATCTTCATAGCACTTCTATCCAGACCTTCTACAAATTTTAGTTACCATATATACTTGAGTATAAGCCGACCCGAGTATAAGCCAAGGCCCCTAATTTTACCACAAAAAGATGGGAAAAATGATTGACTCGAGTATAAGCCTAGGGTGAGAATGCAGGGCGGCGGGCATGGTACAGGAGAATGCAGGGTGACTGGCATGGTGCAGGAGAATCCAGGGTACTGACATGGTACAGGAGAATGCAGGGTACTGGCATGGTGCAGGAGAATGCAGGGTACTGGCATGGTGCAGGAGAATGCAGGGTACTGGCATGGAGTCAGGCATGACATCAGAACTTCTGTGTAGGGGTATATATACACACACACACACATGTATGTATATATACACATATATAGGTTTCTGCTACTTTCACACCTATATATGTGTATGTGTATATATACATACATGTGTGTGTGTATATATACCCCTACACAGAAGTACAGATGTTATGCCTGCCTCCAAAGACGCCCAAAAAATGCCCAAAAAAACGCCAGCTACAAAAACGCCCAGGTATGTTTTTGCAGCAGGCGTTTTTTTGGGCATTTTTGGGGGGTCTTTGGAGGCAGGCAAAACATCTGAAATTCTGTATAGGGGTATATATACACACACACTTATATGTATTTATACACATACACATATATAGGTGTTATAGCAGAGAAGCCATATGGGTGTACCCATTTTGGATTACAAATATCATTCTTGGAATGATTGAGAGCTTCACTGCCGGTGAAGATTAGCAAGGCCTTGCCTCAGACGAGACTCATACAATCCATATAGAAGGGGGCCCCCTATAGGTGATAGAGTGCACTCTTTCAGGTTATTTTATCAAGCAATATTCCTGCAACTGAGTTAGTTGAATATAATTGTTTTATGCATCACTTATTTTGAAGATAAAGTCTGATATGTCACTCTCACATAGTTAAGAAAAAACTGCATCACTATTGCAGACATACAAATAACTTTTCAATTAGATAACAATATATCTACTGTTGTCATTGTAACATTGTGTATTTAAGGTCCTGAGTCTTGAGTCAGCCAGCAGCTCTGGGATTTACGGGACTCAGAACCCCATCTTGGTTCTCCGTATTCATATTTCCTGTCATGTTGATTTGTATCAGTTACACTTTAATTGTCCAGTAAACGGTTAAACTGGTGCTTCATTGTGTCAAAGTGTATTCTTAAAGGTGCATACACCCAAAAAATCACTAGGTGTGCCAGAGGAGTGGATCTTGGTGGTTGAAAGGCGGAGCAAGAGACCCGTGTTACTTAAGCGGCTCCTGAGGGGGTAGCGCTTCATATCTATGCCATGTATTTTTAGTAAACAAACTGTAAATATTTTTTTACTTAAAAAGTATTTTTACATTTTTGAATTTTCTTAAAAAATGTTTCCTTCGTCTATGTTTCAAATTTTCTTCATTTGTATTTATTGTGCTAGGACTTTAGGCATTTTAGTATACATTTTATGATTTTTGACAACTTGCATCATTTAAAAAAAATAAGTATACTTCTGCTACAACGTATGTTAGTTATAAACCTCTGGAACTACAGTAAATGCGTAGGTTTTTCTGGAATTAGCCAGCATTTCTCCATTTAGTGTTGCTGTAGGATTTAGCTGTTTTCTTTTATTTTCTGCTTTCCCTTAAAACAATGCCGGTTAAGTGCCATGCTATAATGACCTTCTTTGGAGAGCAGATGGTGCATCAGCTTCTTCACAGGATATTTGTGATGAAAATGTAAATCTGTTTCCCTCACATAATTGATAGGCATTTCTTATCATGAGCTGACATGTAGAATGGCTTGATCCCTTGGATACATTCCAATCCAAATCTAATCTGTGGACTGTGTCTCATTTAGCTCCAGATCTTTTTATAGACTTGTTATAGTTGACTAGTTTGTGATTGTTCAGACTCGCTGCAAGATCTCATTTAATTTCTTTTTTTGGTTATTTTTTTTTTTTTTAACAGGAACTTTTTCTTTTTTTTCAAATGTTCAATTTTTTTTAAAAAATGATTTACAGCTCTGCTTTATGAAATAGGCAGTTGGATTGTTGCCAATCGTTCCCATCTTGTAGAAACAGTGTATAGTTTGGTCCTTAAATATTGATGAACAAAGGCATTTTGGCAAAATTATTTTAGTTGATTTGGAGATTTATTTTAATGCACAGAGCTTCTTAGCTTAAAATTGAAAAAATAAAATACGATGCTGGATTTTGGGATATATTTATGATAATATAGTATTCTTTGTATCTGTTTTTTTGTTTTTGTTTTTGTTTTTTTTTCTTTATTGTGTGTATTTTATTATGTCTAGTTTAAAAAATATAGAAAATAATACAATGTAATAAAAAAAAAAAGCATGGAGCTTCACAATTGCACCCACATTTATTTAAAAAAAAAATTCCTTACCACAGGGTTTCCCACACAAGGGTTTCCAAAATTATTCCAAACATTATTCATTCATTTAGCTATTCTGGTAAACTCAGATTCTCCAGCCTGTCACAGACAGACAGCGTTGGCCATATCAAATGCAGAAACTCTCCTAGTGTCTGCATACACACACTGCTCCCTTCGCTCACAGTTGTACCCCAAAACAGTGTTTCTCAACCTTCTTTCAGTCAAGGCACCCTTTAAAATTATGGGCAATCTTGAGGCACCCTCCAAAATTATGGACAGTCTTTTGGCGCCCCATTCTAGAGAGTAAAAACTATTCTGATAATTTTTCATAGGACACCCGAGGTTAAAGGTGATATATACTTCCAAAGCAGATACACTTTTGCAAACTGGTACTGACTAGTATTCCAATGTTTCTCTTCTCCCTCACTTAGCTAATGAGACCCCAAAGCTGATGGAGAGAGGCAAGGGAGGGTTAAACAAGGAGGATATGGAGGCAACTGACATCCTCCTTATCAACTAATGATGTCATTGGTCATTAGGGGGTTGGTAGCTAAAAGGTTGTAATGGTGTACAATGACAATCTGTGGTTTTGTGTAACTAAAAGGCAGGCTTTATTCACCCACTGACTTGTTTTGGGGCAATTTTTTTAGGCATTTTGCCAAGGCACCCCTGAAAAAATCCCAAGGCCTCCCAGGGTGCCTGGGCATCCTGGTTGAAAAAGGCTGCCCTAGAGGAGACAGACCCCTAAGCTTAGTTGGCTCACACAGAAAAAGACATGTGCACATGTGCATAATCAGTAAGGGCTGATAATAGGACAAACATAGGGCACCATATACCCCACCAAATTGTAAGTACCCTCTGATTGGGGAACTTAAAGCAAAATAAAGTCGGAAACTTTTTTGAAGGCTGCAGATGCTGTTACAATTGATATGCTTTGTTATCTACAGCTTCTTCTGATGGAGAAATCCCCGTACAAAGGGTAATTCATTGGGAGACGTGTGCCCAGGGTCCTAGTGTGTAACATGACGAGGGGTTGCTTTCTCTGTCTGACATCAGAGGGGACCTGTTGAATATGGCCAATATATGATAACAAGTAAATAGATAGAAGAGAGAATGGTGCATCTATATCTGTACTGTAATGTATATGATTATAACATTGCCCATTTATAATTTGCAAAATGGTCAATAAATTCCTTGAAGAAGACTAAGTTAAAGCTGAAACGCATTGGAATCCCAGCAGTTTGTAGCATTGAACAACTAGACAGAGTCACGTGAATGAGGATTTCTACAAATAGCTGGACGTACCACTAAAGGCTAAGTTACATTTTACTGTATGTATTATGTTGAAACATACCAGCTCTGTCTTTAGATGGGGCTTGGAAAGTTCTAAAATATTGATCATTTGATGTATTTGATTAGAAGAAAGTTTGTAATCAAGTGCCCTGGATGTCAAAACGTTTTTTGGATAAAGGAAAAAATCGACAATAATTGGTAAGGGAAATGAGGAAAAGAAGGTGGGACTTTAAATGAAACATATAATAGTATATGTCTCCATCCCTGTACAATTACATGAGAGGAGTGGGGTTTTTTTGGGACTTTAAATGAGGTATGCTCAGATTGGCCAAGTGATGAGTCAGGAAAAGGACATTAAAACCGTTTATTGACATAGAAATTACTTTAGTCAAATCAGTACAAACAATTGGTATTGATAATTAGCTACTATGAAAGTTGCATTTAAACAGTGTGTCCATCCATGATATAAAGTCAATAAAATAAAAATTCTCATTGGTACAAATAGGAATCCAAAAAGTAAAATACATGTACATAATATGTTAGCAACTTAGCACACAGATGCCAGCAGGCTGCATATCAGCATAGCGCATTACTTTCGATGATGATGAGACATAATTCCATGGTGAGAGGAAATCATCATAGCAATTGGGATAATAAGTAAAAACAAGATTAAATGATTGTATAGAACTGTAATGGTGCATCCAAATAGGCCCAACGCGTTTCGTGGTTAAAAAACCCTTCCTCAGGGACAGATGCATCCAAATCTATAAAACAATGCATAATTATGTAAATAAATATTCTACCCAAAATATAATTAATATGTTAAAGGGAGTAAGTAGACCAGAGGGGGAAAAAAAGGGGAGAGGGAAAAAAACACAGCCCTCATCCCCCCCACAATAAAAAATATATATATACTCACATACCATAGAGTATGGAGATTTGGGGACCGCATACTGTATTGCTATCCACTCAGACGCCTTGTCCAGGAACTGAATCCCCAATAGGAGGAGGGATGATGTGGGAGAGAACAATGGATTCCTTGGCTGAAAGTGACAATACAAATGGATACTTGATATTGATAGCATGTTAATGGTGGTTGACAGAGAGGGGTCCCATAACCAGTGCAAGTATCTCCATAAGGGAGGGAGGAGGTATGAGTGTGCAGAAAGAGATAGTACAAAGATAAACCAGTGACAGTATGTGTTGATAGAAAAGAGGTAGGAATAGAGGATATGTGTGATGGGAATAGTCCAAAGGTGTCCAGGCAAATAGCTTACTTGGTATAGTTGTGTGATCAGAAAGAGGGTCCAATTGTATGAAATAGTATGTATTGGTAAGGGAAATAGGAAGATGCTGCTGGTCAACTGTAGATATACTACATGTGTGCAAAGTCAACTAAAATTAACTAGCGTAAATTCTTATATACACCAAACCAGGCTAGAATAAATCAATAATAGCCTTTAGGTGGACATAGGAAGATGGAAATATTTCATCTCTAAATTAAGGCGCCAGTGCAAGATTATAGATATCACATCCACAGTTAGCGCCGGTTCACACTGCAGCGCGCCGCGACCTCGGAGCGGCCGCCATGGACTTCATAACATTGAAGTCTATGGCGGTCGCCTCCGGGTCACCCCAAAGAAGCTCCGGACCCTTTTTCTAGGTCGGAGCAACTTGTGTCGCTCCTATTAGAACGGGTCCGCAGCTTCCCTATGGGAGGCGACCAGCGGCGACCTGTGAGGCGACCAGGTCGCCTCACAGGTCGCCCTAGTGTGAACCAGCACTAAAATTAAAGTGTATAGTGCAAATGTAAACAAAAATGTAAACAGCTGGTATATTTTTTGTTTACATTAGCACTATACACTTTAATTTTACTGTGGATGTGATATCTATAATCTTGCACTGGCACCTTAATTTAGAGATGAAATATTTTCATCTTCATATGTCCACCTAAAGGATATTATTGATTTATCCTAGCCTGGTTTGATGTATTTTATTAATTGACAATTTGACCCAATGTTGTGTAAGGGTCCCTTTTTAAATCTTGACATTCCCAGTTGAGGGGATTTGTCTGTTTATACATGATATTTAATAAATGTTATACTTTTTATGATTCTTTTTTCTTTTTTTGGGAATATTTGCCTATAAAATCCCCAAAAAAGAAGATACTAATTTTTGTAATATAAGCGAATAGGGATAATGGCAAGCTTACCTTGAAACTCAAGAGCAATTTTGTATTGTTCCCAAAAAAGAAGATACCTATTTTTGTAATATAAGCGAATAGGCATAATGGCAAGCTTACCTTGAAACTCAAGAGCAATTTTGTATTGTTCCCAATAGGACAAACATGGGCCTAGAATTGGAGACTTTATTCGACCCAAAGCTCTACAAAGGCTCCAGGACACAATACAGAACTTAACATGCCCAGAGAAAACAAAAAGTCTGTTTCCTCCAATGAAAACACAAACCCTGGAGACCCTCACCATGTGTGAGAAATGCAAATACTATCCACAGCCCTGCCAGCCTCCCACACTTGGTCAGCAACAACTCTTCTAGCTATATATATATTTACAGCTATACTATGTTCCAACTTCATCTCCTCAAAGCTAGCTGTCACATTATGAATTTTCTGGTTTCACCTTACAACCAACAAATTGATCACTAAACTATTCATGTTTTACAACTAGTCTTACCTGCTTTTCTAAAAATATTTTTGTGTAGATAGTTCAATAGCTCAATCTCAAATTTACTCACAAAGTTGATAAAGAAATGGCACCTCTTTATCTCTCCTGGCTCTGTCTGAAATTTTTTTGTAATCAACTTTTTATTGAATTTTTTCATCAAAAAGAACAGGATACAGGAAAAGAACAGAAGAAGTTACACAGCATACAGTATCCACATCATAAGGCTCTGACTGTTTTGATGGGGCAAATAGATTTTAGAGAGTCTGAAAGAAAACTGCTTCTGATTTGCTTACTAACCATAAATGCTCTCCAACATCCCTGTCACATGTTCATCCCGCAGTCACTGTTTTGCATGCATAGTAAAAAACACAGATTTCTCCTTACCTCTTTTTTTTTGGAGATATAACAGGAAGCGTGAGGAAATCTCTCCAAGATAAGTTGAATTCCCTTTTTTGACAGTTGTCACTAGGACAGATGTTCCCATGGAAACACTTACCATCATCAGGGCTGGGCTAAGGGGGTAGGCAGAAGAGGCTGCTGCTTTGAGAGCTTCAGCAGGAGAGGGACACAGAAGGACAGGACATAGAATCAATGTTGCTGAGGTAGTTCACATGGCCTTTTCACCTTGGGTGCTAAAGGACAAAGCAGACTTTGTCCTTTAGCACCCCAGACCCCTGACCTGTTCTGGTGATACCTATAAAATGTTTAATTTCCCATCTCTATATATACCAGTCACAATGGTCACCAGGACAAATACAGAAGGTGACTCTCACTTGGGAGAGCCAACAATAAAAAAAAACCTGTCAGGGGATTCTACCCTTCCATGACATATCCAAACTTTGGAAAAAAAATTGGCTATATTTGATATTTGTTTAAAATCTACTTTAGTCATAGGCCCCTTTCACACTTCTGCAACTTATCCTGCAACTTGGGACTGCAAAGTCGCATGACAAGTCATATCCCATGATTTCCAATGAGTACCATTGATATCTGTGGGACTTCAAGTCCCAGCGACTTCAAAGTAGTCCTTGCACTACTTTGGTCTGACTTTGACGTGACTTGAGGTCCATAGACCTCAAGATTACACAGGCATTGCTTCAAGTCACAGTAAAGTCGTGGCAAAGTCACAGCATAGTTTATTTACCAAACATTCTTGACCAGGCACACACACAGGCATCATTGCCATTGCTAAAAGTGCAATGTTAGATTGTCTTTTTGTGAGTTTACATTATGTAAATCTCCTTTCCCATTTTTATATGAATTCCTCTGTGACCCATACCGCCATTCAAATGTCCTTTTTCACTATTAAAACTTGTGATATTCTTCTTAAATACATCTTTGAGTCCAGTCTTAAAGTTATAAAGCTTATCGTGACTGGGAACTTGGAAAATACCATGATTCCATAATTATAACATGACTGTAGCAACATTAATAGGCCCGAAAATGGTGTTCCAGGAGTTTACCACAACCAAGGGATTGTTAGAAGACCAAGAGCTTTGTCAATAGAGTTAAAAATGTATAAATCAGTAACTACTATACTGCTATACTGAGGTTACTAACTAAGTATCTACCAAAGCCAGAACCAGATTTGCATAGCCAGAGTCATATTAAAAAGTGAGAGCAATGTATCCACCACTATAAAGCTAAAAAAAAGAAAACAACCATACTAGAGTCAGAAGCTAAACCATGTGAGCAAAGCTTAAACCATATTACCAGAGACAGAAACAAGTATCAAAATAACATTGCTTAATCAAAAGTGTGAACTATGTTACAAGAGTGAAAACCAGCTTAACAAAGCAAAGACAGAATTGTTGAAAGTCCACATACTATAAGCCTCAGTTGGGAGAAAGCTTCCCCTTGTTCGATTACTTTAGTGATTTTAAATAATTCAACTATTTTTAAGGATGAAGCACATGAAGAGCAAAATTAGAACCAAAATATCTAATGAGCACCTTGAGAATTCATGGAGAATTGCTTCCACATCCATCGAACCAGGTATTGATGCAATAGTTTATCAAAAAAATAACGCACTCAATTTATGTTGCCCTCTTTTACTTTTGTAATAAAAAATATTACAAAAAAAATGAAGTTTTATTATTCAGATAAGTACATTATCTATATGTGTGATTGTTAAGTTGTGATCTGCCCAACTACCTCAGCTATCCATATTGTTAGTAAATTTTATGTGTGGCCCAAGACAATTCCACTTCTTCCAATGTGGCCCAGAAAGGTCAAAAGGTTGGACAGCCCTGTCCTGAATCTAATCCTTTACATTAGTCTAACAAGGAAAACTAACCATAAACCTGAACCCAACCTCTAAAGCCTACTACACACGATGAGTGTATCGGAACGAATAGGTTACTAAAGTACAAAAAATCTCGTATGGCAGAATAAAAATTCGGAAGTGATGTACAGTAAAACCTTGGTTTGTGAGCATAATTCGTTCTGGAAACATGCTTGTAATCCAAGGCACTCTTATATCAAAGTGAATTTTCCCATAAGAAATAATGGAAACTCAGATGATTAGTTCCACAACTATGTATTCATAATAAGTATTTATTCATAAGTCTTTCGGTTTATAGTCCATATAAAAAATATTATAGCAATTTAGATTTAGGTTGTGTAACATATTACCAACTTATACAATTTATACAACATTAAGTAAATACATACAAATACTATTAATTATGACTGAGATTACACTAATCCTAACTAGCAATATTTAAACAAATATATGTATCATTCCTCATATTGCATGAATCCTGTCTATTCTTGACTTCCCATGACATTCTATACCAGATACCTTATGTCCTCCTCCAACTAGCTACATACACCAGAAATATCTGACATTTTACTGCCTCATCTCAGATAAAGACCTTCATCACTAATCACCTGATCAAGGTCATTCA
Organism: Pelophylax lessonae; assembly: GCF_965119305.1. Classification (NCBI taxonomy): domain Eukaryota; kingdom Metazoa; phylum Chordata; class Amphibia; order Anura; family Ranidae; genus Pelophylax; species Pelophylax lessonae. The sequence goes on along the minus strand of NC_138768.1, from coordinate 45,905,048 downwards.
CACATATTAATATTATGATTATTTATAAAACCAAATATATTTTGCAAGCTTGCTGAAAATATAATATAATTCCAATAAGTGCCAAATTATGAATTTGGAATAATTATCTAAAACTTCCCTGCAGTAGAGCAATCTGAAACCGAGGCTTGGAGCGCTCATGGAGTGCAATGTGGAAGCGATAACATAGATGGCGGTGCTGAGGGTGGTCTATGTGGGCAGCTTTACCCCAGATGCCTGCATACTTAGATGTGCCTGTTTTAATCATCAACCATGTGAGTTGTTAAATGTTGAACCTTCATTAAATGTAACCATATTGCTACACTTAGTGGCACCTCTCTTCTCTTTTATACTCAGTTGTGACATGATGCTACTTGTAAATCAAGACATTGCTTGTTTATCAAGTCAAAGTTTATAAAAAAAATGTTGCCTGTCTTGCAAAATGCTCTTAAACCAAGTTTCTCTCAATCCAAGGTTTTACTGTATTTGTATTGTGTTTTCGGACAAAATCTGTACTGATTAAATGAAAATCATATGATTTGGTATCGTAAGATAATTTTGCATGAAAGCTGTGTACTAACAATCAGATTATCGCACGATAGATTTGAAAACTGTATTTTTTGTACAATATCTTGGTCGCGTGTACGAGCCTTAAATTAGAATTAAATTAAGCCAAACCCTAAACCTAATCCTTAACTTGAATCTAATCTCCAAGATTATCTGAACCCCTATACCTAAACCTAACCTATTTAATGTAACCCCAAGTTTCAAGGTCAGCCATAATATTTTTTTCAAAAAATACTAACACAACAAAAATTATAATAAAAATAAAACAAAAAATTTAGAATCCTAGTGTTATGTCCTGGTTAGGAGACCTGGTCTAAAATCAGATGTAGTGTCCTAATCTACCTTGTAGTCTTTACCTATAGGCATATAGAGCTAATAGGCATTTAAACCTCGCAGTGCTGGGGGGCTTCACTGCAAGGGAATTTTTCTTTTATTGGAATTCCTAGAGTTTGGCTGCAAAGCCCAACTTTTATTTCTAAATATATATATAAAAAAAAAAAAAAAAATTGGCGCTAAAATCACAAATGCAATATATAAATGGGTGTAAAATCCAACACAATCTAGAAGTGTAGTAATCAGTGCAAAAAACACTCACTAATAAATATATAAAAAAGAAAAACCTAGAAAGGGAAGATCATAAGGACAAATACATCATTAAAATACATTAGTGAAACAAATAATAAAATGTATAAGTGATAAACAAAAATAAAGTGCAATAGTGTAGAGCAAAAGTAGTCCAAAATGGTTTCAAAGAAAGGAAAACCACAAAATGTGCAGGTAAAGGTGAACTGAAATCAGTGTCTATAAAATCCAATATAATCCCTGATGATCATCCAAGTGAAACTGAGAAAAGGATGTCTCCCGTGTGGCAAAAAGTTTCCCAGAAAGCCAGCAAATACTGAACCCCCTAAGGGTGCAATGGCCGCTCACCTCACTGAGGATGAATAATCACATTCCAATTAATCCAACTCCGGGGACAGGGATCCTCCTCATGGATGGATATAAGGCAAAGGCAGAAATTGAGACTTTCATGGGATCAGATCCCGTAACCATGGCAAATGCTCCACAGCCGCTCATGCAAGAAAAATGAAGGGCTCCATAGTGCAATATATCAGATTATAATATTTATTAAAAAGAATCACTTACATTAAGATTCACGTAATAATGGATAAAAGCGGAGACCAACGGGGTCTCTAGAAGGTATCTCGCTTGAAAATAGTAAACTTCCGGTTTCGGCCGAAAACAGGAAGTGACGTCACCCGGCTCCTCCCACACATTTACTCTTCCCACCCCTATAATGCCACCCACTCCATACTTTATAAGATTCCCAGTTTTCTGGCTTATCACCTAAAGGCCTAGGGTCTCCTCTCTCTTACAGCATTAGCTGTGGTTGGCGCTTAAAGCAGCAGAGAACAGCGTTCACATTGTGACATGAGAACCATTACCTGCAGCATTTTACTATAAGCCTAGAAAGATCTAATGACATACTCCCAGGGGGACAGTCTGGAATCAAAATAAGTAAATTGAGCGTCACTAACCTAGGACATTAGATAATTAGGTGGGGGGGACAGATCGTATTTTTGTGGTACTCCTTTTGACACTTAAAAATCCCCTTTCTCCTATCATCTCCTCTAAGTGACTTACCTTCTAATAACCTAAGACATTGCAGTGGAGTGTCAATTAGTGACCATGCTGCACCATGCTTCATTATTTAAAAAAAAAAAAAAAACAATACTGAGGGACAGATTTTTCATTTAAAAAAGCTGCACTAAAATTTCTGCACCCATTGCAGTCGGCCTGCCATAATAACATCACGGAAAGAACCAAGTTAGTGGATTTATTTTTTTATATCATAAGAAAAGATTGGCCAAGCAAGTCTGGGAATATCATTACAGGGTTCTTGTGACATTTTTAAAGCTTCTTCCGGAGTTCAAGTAAGGTTCTTTTTATCTGTACACTTTTTGGTGTTCTCATTAGATGCTTTCTTCTGAAACTGCAGATACAATTATTTAGGATTTCTTTTTTTTTTTCTTTCTGTGAACTTTTCAATAAGACACTGAATAGACGTGTTAAGGATTAAGGAGAAAAGCTTAATATAGCAATAGCTATAGCAATTAATTAGATATGGATGTCTTTACAAGAGCAGCTGCAGTTTTTACTTAATTTTTTATATATATTCTTTTTAAACTCAGGCCATAAAAAGATTTATTTAAGCAATGTTCTTTGACCATTAAGAATAGAGGAAAATCACACTTTTCTCAATTTTTTTACAGAGCAGAAATAAAAGAAGATACAGGTCAGGGAAAGTATCTCATGAAAACAGTATAATAAAGACCCTTTTTTATGTTTTTGCTTCTACTCTAAGAAATAAAAATAAGTGAAATAAATGACATTATGGGGAAACACACGTTGACCTTCTTTGCATTGTATGGGTTGCGTTAAAACTTTTATTGAAGGCGTATTTCATTTTACACAGAGATGGACATAAAACGTGTTGGCTTCCAACAAAGCACTTTAATTTTATTTGACATGTTTACAAGTTATACAAGGAAGCAAGAACTCTATCTCATGCAAGTCAATGATAAACTTCACCAAGCCCAGACTGGCAGCTAGCACCTGTGGCATATGTTAATGACTGGTATGCTCAGGTTAATGACTGGTATGCTGTAAAAAAAACATGGGGCTCCATACATCCTACCTGACAGCCCCTCCCCAGGTTTGTGGGTGCAGACAGTGTGCATTTGGGGCTGTTCACCCATACCTGTGAAAATGAGCCCTTAACCACTTCTGGACCGGAAGATTTTCCCCCTTAATGACCAGGCCATATTTTGCGATTCGGCACTGCGTGAGTTTAACGGACATTTGCGCGGTTGTGAAATGCTTTACCCAAATGAAACTGACGTCCTTTTTTTTCCCACAAACAGAGCTTTCTTTTGGTGCTATTTGATCACCTGTGCGATTTTTATTTTTTGCGCTATAAACAAAAAAAAGAACGACAATTTTGAAAAAATAACAATATTTTTCACATTTTTTTTATATGAAATTCTCAAAAAAAATGTAAAAATCAAAAATTTTTAACATTTTAGGCCAATTTGCTTTTTGCTACATATTTTTAGTAAATAAAAATAGTAATAAGCGTCTTTGGATTGGTTTGCACAAAAGTTATTGCGTTTACTAACTACGGGAAACATTTATGTAATTTTTATTGTTTTTTTTAACTAGTAATGGCGGCGATCTGCGATTTTTTTGCGGGACTGCGACATTGCGGCGGGCAGATCGGACCCCTGACATTTTTGACACTTTTAGGAGTACCAGTGACATTACTACAGTAATCAGTGCTATAAATATGCAGTTACTGTAAAAATGACACTGGTAGGGAAGGGGTTAACTTTATTGGTGATCAGTGGGTTAAATGTATCCCTAGGGGTGTGATTCTAACTGTGAGGGGCGTGGCTTGTGATGTAACCACAGAGACATACTGTCAGGTAAACTCCAATAGTTTGGCTAATCAGCGAATTCGCGCATTGGCGCGAATACGCATGCGCGGCCAACTCCGGGCAAGATCAACTAAGAACGTGCGTGCGCCAATGCGCACACACGCACGCAATCTTCAATATCGAGGTCTGTCTATCATCAGCGTATTACCAGCAAAGTAACGGCCAAACAGAAAGGACAAATCAGACCCTTGAACAATACCTCCGCTGTTTTTCTACATTCTCTCAGGACAATTGGGTAGCCTTGCTCCCGTGTGCCGAGTTCGCATACAACAACTCCATTAACGCTTCCACACATCAGTCTCCGTTCTTTACGAACTATGGGTTCCACCCATCTTTTCTGTCCAGCCCGATGCCCAAAACTACGGTACCTGCTGTGCAAGATAGGATAACATTCCTCCAAGAAAATTTCCTACTCCTACAAAGGACTATGCAAAAAGCACAAGAAGACTACAAACGGTTTTTTGACAAAAGGAAGAAAGACAGTCCTGCCTTGAAAGTAGGAGATAAGGTGTGGCTGTCCACCCTTAACCTAAAGTTGCCCTGCCCATCTAGGAAGTTGGGGCCAAGGTTCATTGGTCCCTTCCCTATCAAGAAGATAATTAACCCTGTGGCCTTTGAACTGTGCCTCCCTAATATGTACAGGATCCATCCAGTGTTCCACGTGTCCCTGCTCAAACCAGCCAATCCTGGTCCCTTTCCTAATAGAGACGATTTGCCTCCACCTCCAGTTCTAGTTCATGGCGAAACAGAGTATGAAGTTGAATCCATTCTGGATTGCCGTAGAAGAGGAAGGCAAACCCAGTATCTGGTGAAATGGAAAGGCTACCCTCCGGAGGAGAGTTCTTGGGAACCTGCACAAGACATACATGCTCCCAGGCTGTTACGGGACTTTTTTAAAAGATTTCCTGGAAAACAAGCCCTTTTGGGCATCCAGAGGCTGCCCCTCAGGGGGGGGCACTGTCAGGTAAACTCCAATAGTTTGGCTAATCAGCGAATTCGCGCATTGGCGCGAATACGCATGCGCGGCCAACTCCGGGCAAGATCAACTAAGAACGTGCGTGCGCCAATGCGCACACACGCACGCGGGACGTGACGGCGCTTGGCGCCAAACGGCCTATTTAAACTCAGCAATGACAGGCACTAGTTGCTGGATGATCTTCAGTTCCCTGTGTCCCTTGTGCCTTGTTTTGCCTTTGTCTTGGATTTCCTGTTGCCAACCCGGATTGCTTGACCACCGAATCTTCCTGATACCTCTGGCTTTTGACCCTTTGGCTTGTCCCTGGACTTTCCCTGTTTTCTCCAGTGTCTGACCCGGCTTGGCTATTGACTCCGCTGTACCAGTCTCCTGTGGGCTATCCAACTCACCTTGTTCCTGCAGCACACCTGCCTGGCTTGTCAAGTGTTTCAGATCCGCCTTGGACCTATCACCCATTGGCCTCAGCCACCATCTGGCCATCCCAGCCAGCAACCCGTGCTACTTCGGGCACAGCACTCCCTGTCTCACCTCCAGGGGTGTTCTGCACCTAGCCACAAGGGGAGCCCTCTCTACACTCCGGCTTCGGATCAGGTACGTGACACATACGTATAGTCTCTGCACTCACATCAGGGAGAATGACAGACGGCTGTGTTTACATCAGTCGTCTGCCTTTCTCCCTCTCCTGCGGGGAGATCACGAGTGGCCGGCGGACATCCGAGCCACCGGTTACACGTGTAGGGATCACTGTGAATGAGCGGGGGCGGTTTGCCCAGGAGCGGCTGACCGCCGCAGTAAATAGTCGTGCGGCGGTCGGCAAGTGGTTAAAGTCTCACTTTTGAGACAGAGAAAGGGATTGAGGATACAGATTTCTCAATCATTTCTCTGCAGCCTGATCAGCACTGCAGAATGAATGAAGAGGAAGCACTCTGTAAAGAGGCTCCCTGTCCATTCACAAGCCGAAAGCATAGTAAACACAGATTACTATGCTTCAGTTATGAATGAGCACAGAATCGATTTCTGTTCATTCAGGAAATGAAGGGGCCCCTTCTGCTCCCCATCCTGACATTGCTTCCCCTGTCCCAGCTGGTGGGAGGGGGAGGAGGAGAAGCCAGCAGCATTGTGGGGGGGGGAGCAGATGGCAGAGCTGCAGGAAAGGGGGTGCATTGAGAAAAGGGGTGATTGGAGCAACTGGGGGGATCCCCCTGTGGCTCTCCCTGAACCAGCTGAAAGCCAATACGAGGGAGAGGAGCAGAAGCTGGCTGTGTTATAGGGGGTCATAGAGGGATCAAAGGTGCAGTAAATGTAGGTGTGTACCTAATGTGTTTTTTATATAACAAATGTATTTATATTAAGGGAATTATTACAATTTTATGTGTGTTATTTGTTCAAGTATATCACATTTATTTGTAGGCATTAACTGTGTCAAGATCTAGTGTTTGCCTGTTCAAATAAGTCACCTTCTACAGCCTGCTGACTGGACAATGAAGGAAAAGCAACACACTGATAAGACATCAACCCTACTCATTGTGCTCCCCCCTCTTGTCAGCATGCTCCCTGTCAGCACAGGGCGGACTGGCTCCTAGCCATGATGAGATGGATGCCATGATGAGATAAATGCCACGATCAGATGGAAGAAGAAGATAATATCAAGGCAGATTCTGATACTCTTTTATTGTGTTAATTGATACCTCCTGAGGTGGGGAAGGGATTGAGGAAAAGGGGGGATTAGACAGATAACACCTTTGACATTGAAACTCACCCCACTGGCAACCAGTAGCTTGTTTTCCTTTCTTGTTTGCAACTCTAATGACTAAAAGCTTTTCCCACAATTTAATTTTGTATTTTTAATGTTGGATAAAGTGAGGAAAGGGTTCCTGTCAACTGTTCCTGTCAACTGTTCCTGTCAATGGTTCCTGTCAACTGTTCCTGCCAACTGTTGTCTCTGCTGAGGAGATGCAATGGTCCTTCTGACCAGTGTCAGAAATATAGAGAGAAATCCAAAATTTTACAGTTGTCAACACAACAGGAGGTAAAGATAAAAAATTCAGCAGGGTCACCTGTCAACAGTGACAAATGTCTAAGATGGGAATAACCATTATTTCATGGAGATTTCCTTTCATTTCCTGTTCAGAAGAAGGGAAATCTCTCCAGCCATAAGCAGACTACAAAAAAAAAAGAAAAAAAAAGCATAATAGAGGTTTTAGCTCTTCCCTAATCTATTAAAAACTAAAAGGAATGTTTTGCTATACGTATATGGCCATATGGCAACATTCTCTCCCAGAAAGAGGGACTCACAACTAGGGATGATCGAACTTTTCAAAAGTTCGGTTCGGCCAGAACACCCGAACTTCCCGAAAGTTCGGGTCCAGATTCCAGAACCCCATTGAAATCAATGGGACCCGAACTTCGGTAATCAAAAAACACAATTTTGAAGCCCTAAAACCCAATAAATGCCCCTAAAAAGTGCCTAGGGTTCTGGGTCATGCCCCAGGGACTATTAATCACACAAAAAAAAGTTCTTAAAAATTTTTGTTTTTGATAGAGAGCCAATTATTGAAAAAATTATTGAAAAAAATTAGCTTTCTTTGGATTTAGTGTCTGGGGGGGGGGGGTCTAAAAAGTGTACCTGTGAAGTTTCAGCTCTGTAGCATGTCCAGAACCAGAAAAAAAAGATAATTTTTCTTAGAATTTCAATAGCTCAGGGATGGGGCTACGCTCCTTTCACACCTGGGCGTTTTTGTTTCAGGCGTTTATTGGGCATTTTTTGGGCGTCTTTGGAGGCAGGCATGACATCTGAACTTCTGTATAGGGGTATATATACACACATATATGTATATATACCCATACACACATATAGGTGTGAAAAGAGCGGAACCCTATCCCTGCGCTACTGAACTTATTTGCAGGGATAGTGTTACCCTCCTTATTCCTATCCACCGAAGGAAAATCTGAAACTGAATAAATATATTTTTAAATAAGGCTACCCTGTAAAGGAAAAAATTAAAGCTTATCTAAACCCAAAAACACAAACGTAATATTTTTTTTTATGCTGCATTACATGTAATAGCAATGAACATTTATGAGACCACTTAACGCTATAGAAGGTACATAAATGGCACTGCAAATTTTATGTCTGTATCTAAAAACAAAAATGTAATACATTTTAGATTTCTGGTCCGTAGATGTAGTGGTTGCATTAGTTTTCTTTATTCTCACTTTTCCTGTCCCTCAGTGAAAACATTCCCCCTTCCACTGTGTGGGAAGATCTGTGAGAGATCCTTGGTTGTCACCCAGACTGGACTTCCAAAATGTCTTCCTCTTTTCATCTCCATCACATAGTGGTTGTTGGTATTAGTAGTTTAGTAATTTAGAGTGTGGTTTCAGTTCAGCTCAGCTCACAGGAAGTACATAGTAATCAAGAAACAATGCAGGTACAAGACATGCTCATAGGCGTGCGCACAGGGTGGTGCCAATTCCCCCCTCCTTCCTGTCTCCCCCCTACAGCTCCTCTCAGAGCTAAAATAAATAATAGTAATAATAGTAAATAATTCATTAACCAGCCCCTTCCTTTTCTGAATGAAGACAGTGAGTGATCTGTATCGCTCCCGTCTTCATTCTTAACTGAAGCATAGTAAACTATGTTTATTGCAGGCTGCAGGGAACGGGAAAGGGGATTTTCTGTCCTCAGTTTCTTTCTCTGTTTCAAAAGTGAGACATCAGGGGTCTGGTTAGACCCTTGATATTTCATAAAGGCCCTATAACAGTTTTCCTAAAAAAATTGTAAAAAAGTAATAAAAAATAATAATGTAAATAATAATAAAAACAAATAATATTGTAAATAATAAAACAAAATGTAAATAATAATAAAAAATAATAATATTGTAAAACATAATTAAAAAATAAAAAAAATAATAAAAATAAAAAACTACTGACACTGTCCACTACCCTACTGGCCCCAATCTACCAATCTTTGCTCTACTGACACCGTCCACTGCTTTGCTGATATACACATGTGTTTGTGCTCTTGGGTGCACACCCTAATGTAATAGGCTGCGCACACCAATGGACATGCTCAGTGGTGGGAGGAAAAAGATGGGGGGGGGGGGGGGGTTTGTACTCAAACTAGACAACAGAGAAAACATGTTACCTAAATCAAATACAGGAAGTCTTACAAAAACAAAATGTGTTACAAGAGCGAACCAAATTCACAAATGATTGATGTCTGGGGAAAAAAATGGATGAGCTAGAACTTATGTTGTTTGAGGAGGATTTTGAATTCATGAGAGTGTCAAAAACCTGGATGGACTGCTGACAGGACTGGACTGCAAATATCCAAGGGTACACCTAATTTTGGATGAACAGGGTTGGTAGAGGAGGTGGAGGGGAATGGCTATATGTCAAGAACCATCTGGAGGTGAGTGTGAAGGAGGATAACGACAATAGGTGTGGTGATGAAGCACTCTTTATGGCTAGACCTTCAAACAATTAATTTTAGGAGTATAGTATAGGCCACACAGAATTAAAGGTAAGGAAGAATTGAATCACCATTCCCAAATAGAACGAGCAGGGAACCAGAGTAATGTTATTATGATTATAAGAGACTTCAATTATCCAGATATTATATGGACAAATGGTGTTATCAAGCTGGTTCTTGAACATTTTGTAGGACAGTTTTATGGGGCAGATAGTGGAAGCCCCAACTAGAAAAAATGTTCTGTGAGATTTATTAATTACAAATAATAAAGAGCTCATGACTAAAGTGCAAATTAGGGATAACTTACTCAATAGTGATCAATCATAGGGTGATTACATTTGGCAAAAGTTACAGGAAGGAGAGGCATGTGGGTCTAAAGTTCGAAAAAGCCAACTTCAGTAAGCTGTCTTTTTTTCTGTGATACAAATTGGAACCAAATATTCATAACGAACAGTAGAAGTAGGAGAATTTTAAGAAAGTGGTAAACAATGGCATTTGTCAGTGCACTAAATTCAGTAATAAATATAAAATAATATAAAATAACAACAGCTAAACCAATATAGCTAAATTCTAGTCTAGAAAAAAAAGTGAAAAATCTGACCTTCAAAAAAAGATAAAACAGACGGAAAGCATTTACGAGGAATGCAATAAGGAATGCAGGAGAGCAATCAGTAAAAACTATGAGAAACATGTTTCTACGGAAATATGCAACAGGCCACTAAAGATTAGTGCGGTTCATGCGGCAAGGGAGAGAGGAGGAAGGAAGAGGAGCTGCGGGGACACGTGCGGGGGAAGCCGCACAAGGGGTGCGGGTGCACCGTGCAGGGACCAGCAACTGAGCGGAGGTGGAGGACGGGAGCCGAGGCAGAGAGAGGCGGCGGCGGCGGAGGTCAGAACCCGCCTTCCTTAGTGCCTGGAAGAAGAGGAGGAGGACCGTCCGTGCCCAGTGAGGAGGAGGAGACATCCGTCCCAGTGTGTGTGTGTGTGTGTCAGCAGCTGTGAGTAAAGCAGCAGCTGCAAACAGGGGGAAAGCTGTGTGACTGTACTCTGTGAGAAATCAATAGCTGTTTGTCTGTACTGCGACTGACTGCTGTGTGACTGTCTCTGCAACTGAGTACCTGGGAAGTCTGGTAAGTATCCTTGCGACTGGTGAGTATCCTTGCGACTGGTAAGTATCCTTGCGACTGGTGAGTATCTTGTGACTGGTGAGTATCATTGCGACTGGTGAGTATCTTTGCGACTGGTGAGTGTCCTTGCGACTGGTGAGTATCCTTGCGACTGGTGAAAATCTTTGCGACTGGTGAGTATCTTTGCGACTGGTGAGTATCTTTGCGACAGGTGAGTATCCTTGCGACAGGTGAGTATCCCTGCGACTGGTGAGTATCTTTGCGACTGGTGAGTATCATTGCGACTGGTGAGTATCTTTGCGACTGGTGAGTGTCCTTGCGACTGGTGAGTATCTTTGCGACTGGTCAGTATCTTTGCGACTGGTGAGTATCTTTGCGACTGGTGAGTATCCTTGCGACTGGTGAGTACCTTGTGACGGGTGAGTATCCTTGCAACTGGTGAGTATCCTTGCAACTGGTGAATATCCTTGCACTGGTGAGTATCCTTGCGACTGGTGAAGTAGCTTGCGACTGGTGAGTATCTTGCGACTGGTGAGTATCCTTGCGACTGGAAGTATCTTTGCGACTGGTGAGTGTCCTTGTGACTGGTGAGTATCTTTGCGACTGGTGAGTATCTTTGCGACTGGTGAGTATCCTTGCGACGGGTGAGTATCCTTGCGACTGGTGAGTATCCTTGCGACTGGTGAGTATCCTTGCGACTGGTGAAGTAGCTTGCGACTGGTGAGTATCTTTGCGACTGGTGAGTATCTTTGCGACTGGTGAGTATCCTTGCGACTGGTGAGTATCCTTGCGACTGGTGAGTATCTTGCGACTGGTGAGTATCTTGCGACTGGTGAGGATCCTTGCGACTGGTGAGGATCCTTGCGACTGGTGAGTATCTAGTGACTGGTGAGGGTATTAGCGACTGGTGGGTACCCCAGGTTTTGTACCAGGGAAGTAAGAGGTAGTGTAGGTAAGGAAGAGCAGGTCGTTAATATTATCCCCATAGAGTAGAGGGTAATAATGTCCGACAGGATTGGGGATGCCACTCAGTGCACTTCTTGCGGCATGTATGCGTTCCTTGATGAAACAATCGAGGACGAATACTGCTGTGCAAGATGTGAGCGACTTGTTGCTCTGGAAGCCCACATCGTGGATCTAGAGAACACAGTGACAAGACTGCGTGGCATCTACAACCTGGAAAGGAGCTTGGACTTTACCCATCAGGCGCTGGCAGGGGTCAGCATAGAGGAGGAAGGAATAGAGGAGACGCAAGCAGCAGAGGTACGCAGCTGGGTGACTGTTAGGAATGTTAGGGGGAGGAGAGTCAGGGAGGCCAGTCCTGAGTTGGTAGACCCTAACATGTTTGCCGAGTTGCAGGTTGAGGGGGATATCAACTCAGGGGTGGCAGTGCTGGAGCATGTGCCTTCCCCCAGCTGCCAGGGGAGGGACGGCTCCAGGAAGAAGGGGGGCCGTAACGCAGGAAAGGTTAGAAAGGTTGTGGTAGTTGGGGACTCAATTATCAAGAGGACAGAGAGGGAAATCTGTAAAAAAGATCGCGTGAACCGAACAGTTTGTTGTTTACCGGGCGCCCGAGTTCGGCACATCGCAGATCTGGCAGACAGATTGATGTGGGGGGCTGGGGATGACCCAGCGGTCATGGTGCATGTGGGCACTAATGACAAAGTTAAAGGTAGGTGGAGGATCCTTAAGAACGATTTCAGGGACTTAGGTAATAGATTGAGGAAAAGGACCTCCAAGGTGGTTTTCTCTGAAATACTGCCTGTACCTCGAGCCACACAGGAGAGGCAGAAGGAGCTTAGGGAAGTTAACAAGTGGCTGAGGAATTGGTGTAGGAAGGAGGGGTTTGGGTTCCTGGAGAACTGGGCTGACTTCTCAGTCGGCTACCGGCTCTTTAGTAAGGATGGGCTGCACCTTAATGGGGACGGTACAGCTCTTTTGGGGAGAAAGATGGCCACCGAGTTGGAGGGGCTTTTAAACTAGGAGACGGGGGGGAGGGCTCAGAAATAGAATCAGTCAGGAGGGAGCAGAGGACTGAAGGCAGTTGTAGGGTCAATAGCGACAGTAGGTCAACAACATCAATTGGCGGGTCTGTGCGGGAGAACAGCAGACCAAACAGAAATAAACAAAACCGCCAATCACGTTTAACTTCCGTAAAACTAAGAGGGGTATATGCTAATGCCAGGAGCCTAGCTAATAAGATGGATGAGTTGGACATGTTAGTACATGAGGAGGACATAGACCTTGTGGGAATAACAGAAACTTGGTTCGACCCCTCACATGACTGGCTGGCCAATATCCAAGGGTATTCGGTGTACCGGAAGGACAGGGTTGGTAAAAGAGGGGGAGGGGTATGTCTCTATGTCAAGAACAATATAAAGGTGCTAGAAAGGAGTGACATTACGGATGGGATGAGCATGGATTTAGAATCTGTGTGGGTTGAACTCGATAGGGAAGAAGATAAGGGAAAAGTAGTTGTGGGGGTTTGCTATAGGCCACCTAACCAAGGGGAGGAGGTAGAGCTGGAATTTTTAGCACTAATAGGTAAAGCGGCAAAACTAGGATCAGTCATCATATTGGGGGACTTCAATTATCCCGACATTGACTGGGAAGAGGGGACTGCACACTCGCATAAGGCCCGGCTATTCACGGAAACCTTACAGGATAACTACATGTCGCAGTTGGTGGATTCCCCTACTAGAGAGAATGCTATCCTGGATCTATTGATCACTAATGACCCAGACATAATCTCGGAGGTAGGAGTCCAGGACAACCTGGGCTCTAGCGATCACAGGATGATCACATTTAGTATAAATAACAATATAAAAAGGCAAGTGGGGAACATAAGAACCCTAAACTTCAGAAGGGCAGACTTTCCAAAATTGTACTCATTGATGGAAAGGGTAAACTGGGACCAAACCCTGGGATCACTGACCACAGAGGAAAAATGGGAATGCTTTAGAACAATATTAAGCAAAGGCATCTTGCAGTGCATTCCTATGGGGAATAAATTTAGAAGAGACAAAGCCAAACCTGGCTGGCTAAACCGTAGCGTTAAAAAACTTATTAGGGGAAAAAAATTGGCCTTCAAGAAATATAAATCAGAGGGCACCGTATCGGCCTTCCAGCAATACAAGGAGGAAAATAAGAAGTGTAAACACGAAATCAAGATGGCTAAAATCAACTTTGAGAGACAAATAGCGGAGGATAGTAAAAAAAACCCAAAGAAATTCTTTAAATATATCAACAGCAAAAAAACTAGGGCAGAGCATATTGCACACATAATTAGCGATGATGGGAGGATGGTTACAGAGGACACTGAAAAAGCAACCGTGCTGAATTCTTTTTTCTCGTCAGTCTTTACGCAGGAAAAGGAAGGGTACACTGACCATGACTGTATGGTTAGTAGTAATACACAGGACTTGCCACTATGGCTAACAGAGGGGGAAATCAGGGAAAGACTGGATAAACTTAACACAAACAAATCACCAGGCCCGGATGGCGTACATCCGAGAGTGCTCAAGGAACTCAGTATGGTTATATCTAGACCACTGTTCCTGATCTTTGCTGACAGTATTAGGACAGGAGATGTACCAGGGGATTGGAAGAAGGCTAACGTGATTCCGATATTCAAAAAGGGCCAGAGACATATCCCGGGAAATTATAGGCCTGTCAGTCTGACATCAATAATATGTAAACTTTTGGAGGGGATGATAAGGGACTATATCGTAGAGTATGCTAAAGACAACAACATCATCAGTAGTAACCAGCACGGGTTTACAAATGGGCGATCTTGTCAAACCAATCTCTTAGCATTCTACGAGGAAGTGAGCTGTGAGCTAGATAGGGGGAGACCAGTGGATGTGGTGTACTTGGATTTCGCTAAGCGTGTTTGATACAGTTCCCCACAAGCGCTTAATTTATAAAATAAGGTCTGCAGGTATCGACAGCAGGGTTTGCTCTTGGATACGGAATTGGCTAAAAGGCCGTGTCCAAAGGGTAGTAATAAACAGCGCATACTCAGACTGGTCTGAGGTAGTAAGCGGGGTGCCCCAGGGCTCAGTCCTGGGACCAACCTTGTTCAATTTATTCATAAACAGCATTGAGGAAGGGATCAGTAGTTCGTTATCAGTTTTTGCAGATGACACAAAATTGGCCAGGGCAATAACTGCACAGCATGAAGCAGATATCCTACAGAATGACCTGGACAAAATTACGGAGTGGGCAACGACATGGCAAATGAGGTTTAATGTGGAGAAGTGTAAGGTTTTGCACTTGGGGACCAAAAACATAAAAACACAATACACGTTAGGAGGGGAACCCTTGGGGAAATCAAAAATGGAGAAAGATCTGGGAGTCTTAGTTGATGATAGATTAGGCAACAGCATGCAATGCCAAGCGGCAGCTTCCAAAGCCAACAGAATATTAGCATGCATAAAGAAAGGGATGTATTCCAGAGATAAGACTATAATCCTTCCACTTTATAAAACTCTGGTCCGACCGCATCTGGAGTATTCTGTCCAGTTCTGGTCGCCAGTCCTCAGGAGGGATGTGTTGGAGCTGGAGAAAGTCCAGAGAAGGGCAACTAAACTGATTAGGGGGTTGGAGGACCTTACCTATGAAGAGCGGCTGCAATCGCTCGATTTATTTTCCCTGGAGAAAAGACGTCTGAGAGGGGACATGATAGCAATTTATAAATATCTTAATGGGGATCTCAGCTTAGAAGAAAAGCTGTTCATTCGAAGGAATTGCATGAGGACTCGAGGACATACAATGCGATTAGAGGAGAAGCGTTTTAACCTCAAGCAACGTGGGGGGTTCTTTACTGTTAGGGCTACAAGATTGTGGAATTGTCTACCACAAGAGGTGGTTTCTGCGGGTAGTATGGTGACTTTCAAAAGACTCTTAGACTTACATCTCAAGGATCAGGAGATTGAGGGCTATGTTAGATGATTACAGTCACACACACCTACACAGGTTGAACTGGATGGACTATTGTCTTTATTCAACCTCACCTACTATGTAACTATGTAACTATGTAATTATACGGATATATTAACAGTAAAACAGTAAGAACATGACTTTTAGGCCCCATGAAGGAGGAATATGGGCATTTGGTAACAAATGACAAGGAAAGCGTAGACATGCTTTATATATTTTCTTCAGTTTACACTCATGAAAATGATGGATTTAGGAGACAAAATAGCAGTTATAACACCAATTTGGTTGTCAGAAATAAGGGTCCAAAACAGCTTAGAAAAACTAAATGTAAATAAATCACAAAGCCCTGTTAGTTTACACCCATTTAGACCTTGGGGAACTTGCAGTATCTCACAAAAGTGAGTACACCCCTCACGTTTTTGTAAATATTTTATTATATGGGTGGCACAGTGGTGTAGTGGTTAGCACTTTCACCTAGCAGCAAGAGGGTCGCTGGTTCGAATCCCAACCACGACACTACCTGCCTGGAGTTTGCATGTTCTCCCTGTGCCTGCGTGGGTACTCCGGTTTCCTCCCACACTCCAAAGACATGCTGGTAGGTTAATTGGATCCTGTATAAAATTGTCCCTACTATGTATGTATGAATGTGAGTTAGGGACCTTAGATTGTACGCTCCTTGAGGACAGGAACTGATGTGAATGTGTAATGTATATGTAAAGCGCTGCGTAAATTGACAGCGCTATATAAGTACCTGAAATAAATAAAATAATAAATATGTTTTCATGTGACAACACTGAAGAAATTACACTTTGCTACAATGTAAAGTAATGATGTAAAGCACAATGTAAAGTAGTGAGTGTACAGCTTGTATAACAGTGTAAATTTGCTGTCCCCTCAAAATAACTCAACACACAGCCATTAATGTCTAAACTGCTGGCAACAAAAGTGAGTACACCCCTAAGTCAAAATGTCCAAATTGGACCCAATTAGCCATTTTTCCTCCCCGGTGTCATGTGACTCATTAGTGTTACAGGGTTTCAGGTGTGAATGGGGAGCAGGTGTGATTGATTTGGTGTTATCGCTCTCACTCTCTCATACTGGTCACTGGAAGTTCAACATGGCTCCTTATGGCAAAGAACCCAATGAGGATGTGAAAAAAAGTATTGTTGCTCTACATAAAGATAACCTAGGCTATAACAAGATTGCCAAGACACTGAAACTGAGCTGCAGCATGGTGGCCAAGACTATACAGAGGTTTAACAGGACAGGTTCCACTCAGAACAGGCATTATAATGGTCGACCAAAGAAGTAGACGTATGAGTGCTGCCAACATTGCTGCAGAGGTTGAAGGAGTGGGGGGGGGGGTCAGCCTGTCAGTGCGCAGACCATACACCGCACACTACATCAAATTGGTCTGCATGGCTGTCGTCCCAGACGGAAGCCTCTTCTAAGACTGATGCACAAGAAAGCCCACAAACAGTTCGCTAAAGACAAGCAGACTAAGGACATGGATTACTGGAACCATGTCCTGTGATCTGATGAGACCAAGATACATTTATTTCATTCAGATGGTATCAAGTGTGTGTGGTGGCAACCAGATGGGGAGTAAAAAGACAAGTGTGTCTTGCCTACAGTCAAGCATGGTGGTGGGCGTGTCATGGTCTGAGACTGCATGAATGCTGCCGGCACTGGGGAACTACAGTTCATTGAGGGAACCATTAATTCCAACATGTACTGTGACATGCTGAAGCAGAGCATGATCCCCTCCCTTGTGAGACTGGGCCGCAGGGCAGTATTCCAACATGATAACAAACCCAAACACACCTCCAAAATGACCACTACCTTGTTAAAGAAGCCTCTATACCTAAACCCTATTAAGAATCTGTGGGGCATTGTCAAATGGAAGGGGGAGGGTGCAGGGTCTCTAACATCCACAAGCTCCGTGATGTCATCATGGAGGAGTGGAAGAGGACTCCAGTTCCAACCTGTGAAGCTCTGGTGAACTCCATGCCCAAGAGGGTTAAGGCAGTGCTGGAAAATAATGATAGCCACACACAATATTGACACTTTGGGCCCAATTTGGACATTTTAACTTAGGGGTGTACTCACTTTTGTTGCCAGCTGTTTAGACAT
Organism: Pelophylax lessonae; assembly: GCF_965119305.1. Lineage (NCBI taxonomy): Eukaryota > Metazoa > Chordata > Amphibia > Anura > Ranidae > Pelophylax > Pelophylax lessonae. The sequence continues at coordinate 45,887,336 of NC_138768.1, read as the reverse complement.
GAATGGCTGTGTGTTGAGTTATTTTTAGGGGACAGCAAATTTACACTGTTATACAAGCTGTACACCCACTACTTTACATTGTAGCAAAGTGTAATTTCTTCAGTGTTGTCACATGAAAAGGTATAATAAAATATTTACAAAAATGTGAGGGGTGTACTCACTTTTGTGAGATACTGTAGCTCAGTGATTTAAAGCACTATACTGACTGGAATGGTACCAACCGATTGGTGTAGAGCAAATGTGGTGCCAAAATTCAAAAAAGGGTATATGTATATGTTGACTGGTCAGTCTAACATTAAGAAAATTCAAGATGTTTGAGGGAATGATCAAGGACTTTATTGAAGAATTTGTCAGAGAAAACAACATAACAAGTAGGAACCAAAATGGATTTACTAAAGGGTGCTCTTGTCAGTCATACCTGTTAACATTTTTGAGGAAGTGTGTAGTAGGTTAGATAGAGGTAGGGCAGTAGATATAATTTATTCAGATTTTGCCAAGGCATTTGACACTGAACCACACAAAGGCTTAATTTACAAACTAAGAGCTAGTGGTATAGAAGAAATGGAATGTACATGAATAGAAAGCTGGCTTCAGGAATGGGTACAGAAAATAGTGGTCAATGATTCAGCCTCTGAGCCATCACTCAACAAAACAAAGAAAAGAAAAAACCTTCATGTAGGCACCCTCTAACAGGAGGTCAGATCACAGCAACAAAAAAAGGAATTTGGAAATATGGAGAAGGATGAGAGCAATAGAAGCTACTTTTTTTCTTAATTAGGAAAACATTTTTTTGTTGTAAAAATTTTTTGTATTACGGTTTTTCAGAAAATACATAGACAGAGAAAAAGCTTGTACACAAAGTTAAATTTTCCAGTTTTAAAGCATACAATAACATGGTAACGACATTTTAGGAACATGTGAAAGTAGTTGTTGATATATAAGTAATGTTGTGCCTTTAGAGCTCCGAATAAGAAGATTTACCCAACATAGGTAGGTAGGTGATGTCTGTCTCCGCTCCCCAACCGGACACCCCTAAAGGAAAGGAAAACATTTTTTTTACTTAGGAGTACATTTTTGAAAATACGTTTTTTTTTTTGTTTTTTGTTTTTTTGGTTTTTTGGTTTTTTTTTTCAGAGTTCAATGTCACTTGCTGGACAGGAAGTAGTACCCGAGAAACTACAGTGCAAGGATCTCCCTGCATTTGCTTCATTAATTCTGTCAATCTTTGCTTTATAAAGCCCCATTCACATCTAGAGATGCTGGAGCAGCATGTTTTTCACACTTTCTTGGGCATTTTTGTGCTGCACTTTTGGAGCAGCAATGGGCTACCCTCCACTCCAGAAACATGCCAAAGTAGCTCCTGTACACTTTGAGCTGACTTTGGAAAGATTTTGTATGACTTGGTGTGTTTTTCTTGTGTTTTGTTGCTTCACAAAACACCCATTTTTTTGCACATTTGGGGTGCCTTTAAGAATGAATTTCTAGCTTTTACAAATTATACAATTTTAGCATGATGCAGAATCACGGTCAAAATCATGCAATTCAGCCCAAGATTCTGATACACAGGAGATCCCCAGTCATTAGAGGGAAAGCTCTGGCATTAGGAAGCAAAGCTCTGACTTTAGAAAGATGGCCCCATCCAAATAAAGAAATAGTTCACAACAAGGCATGGAATGTAATAGCAAGTCTACAGGCAATACTGGTGATTAGTCTTTTTTCCTCTACCTGATGGGTATGGCTTCCACAGCTTATGCCCTCTTTAAGGTAAACCAAATGAGCTGTTTGACTTTTTTTTAAAGCGAGTGCCCCCTTAAACTTTGCGTGTGTCCTTATTTCCTTATTCCTTTGTAAGTTTGCAGCAATAAATGGGATATTTCCTATCTTGGTTTAATTTCCAGTGTATCACTTTGCATACAGAAGTTGGATGGTAAGGTTGTAGTCACCACTAACACCCTGTAGAGCTTCAGAAAATATTCATATTAACCTGCTACCTCTGTGAGTGTTTCTCCTGTACTGTGTCCTGCTGTGTTCTACCCAGCATGAATCGGGATACAACCAGTGGTATGTGTTTGGCTAGAACTGACTTATTATAGCTTATTGCTCTCATTTCAAGATAACCTAAATTACTGCCTATAATAAAAATAAATAAATAAATAAAAGAAATATAGGTATTTGTTGTATCTTCTTTTCTATAAAGAAATAATGACTTATGCTGAGAAGATTAAAATTTAAACAATAAATATATTTCTCTCGTAATTTTAGAATTTTTATGATAGTCTGTTTCATTGTGTACCAGAAGCAGCTGGGAATCTCAGTTCCTTATTTAACATTCTGACAGCTCTGTGCCAATGTGCCTGTAGCATACCTTTGATTAAAGTTTTTCAAGTTGTAGAATATTTCTTTTAGGGTCAGTAAATTCAGGAGACATAAAGAAATGCTCAGCAAGGAACGAACCGAGGAGAAATTTTTAATCAAAAAGTGCCACTCTTTTTGTCAAATATACATGCCATCAATTCCCAGGCTCCCTCGAAAATTGAGAATTGGAGAATCCAATTACATAGCAGATAAAAGGCTTTGATAGCAGATATTTTAATTGGTTAAGGGGGGAAAAATGAATTCAATTTTCAGGGAAACTAGATTCCAAGCCACAGATTTATACATTTGTTTGATGTGGGGTTTTTAAGTCAATATATTGCAGATAGATATAAAGTGAAGATACATTGATTGAACAATAGGACTGATGGATAGACTGAAAGACATGGAGATACATAGATCCAACAATAAGATAGATAGATGGATAGATAGTTAGATAGACAGACAGACAGACAGACAGACAGACAGACAGACAGATAGACAGATAGACAGATAGACAGATAGACAGATAGATAGATAGATAGATAGATAGATAGATAGATAGATAGATAGATAGATAGATAGATAGATAGATAGATAGATAGATAGATAGATAGATAGATAGATAGATAGATAGATAGATAGATAGATAGATAGATAGATAGATAGATAGATAGATAGATAGACATGAAAATATCTAATATCTAAATCTAAACAATATCTAATATCTAAATCTAGACAAGAAAACAGACAGACAGGTGGACAGACAGATAGACACACACACACGGAGATAGACATGGGTATACATAGTTAAAAAAATAAGACAGATCCAGGTTGTCATATCATTTTTCAACCTCTCTACCCATGGATCCTACCAGAAGTCCAGTGAGCTTGCGCGTTCCTGTATGGCTGCACTGAAATCTCCAGCAGTTTTAAAAGACAGGCCCAGTTCACCTCTGTGAGCTACAGAACACCTCCCATCTAAGTAATGAAATCACACTTCCTGTCTTATTGTGACCACACTGCTCCTCCATAGATAAGGAAAAGTCAGTAAGTGTTGTCACCCTAGGACAGGAAATGTGTTACTGGTAGGATACCCAGTTAAAAAAGACATCTGAAAAAGTATTTGGGTTTAGATAGACTTTAACCTGTTTTAGGCAAAAAAACCTTGAGGCATTAGTGATTTTTTTTTCTTTTAACTTTTCTTTCGTAAGGTTTTTCATAAGCAGTGCTGGATTCATATTGTGAATCAGTAGGAAAAAAAGAAAAAAGATCCCAAACTTTTATCCAAAAAAAGAACATGGCAGTAAGTAAGAATGTGGAGCTTTTCATCCATCAATCCAGTTGCTAATATCTGGTGGTGGATCAATGTAATTCATAAAATGCTGATAAGGCAAAAGTAACTCTTTCAGGCAAATGAAAATCGAGACTTTATATTTCAGGGCGATTGAACCCACAAATTTTTCTCTGAGAATCTTGCTCAATCCGATTGTAGGGTTTATCACTGGTTGCTCCCTTTTGGGTACTCTCTTTGGAATTATATGAAGAAATAAATATGGATTATAGATTGGGTGACACCACAGCCCAAAAAGAGCAGATTTTGAAAAATGTAACAGTCAAGATGAAGGAGTGGTAAAGGCGTTAAGGGAAAGATCTTAACTAGTGTTCTTAAATGTGTAAAGCTCATCCCCGGGCAAAAATAAATACTCTATTACTTCCGATAACCTTTCTCCCATCCATACATATTTTTAAAGCAAAAAGACCTTCATCACTGGACTCATCATGGCACCTCTGGAGACCAGTGATCTGGTGTTGCAGACTAGAAACGCCTTGTTCCCGTCTGTCAGAAAAGGCCTATGAGACATTTGGCTCACAGAAATGCACATGCACTCGGAATTATTAGCAGAATAGCAACCAGGCGCATGCATGCTCACTGGGATGCGCACGGGCACGTGCGTACGCATGAGGACTCACATAAAGTGCATGTTAGACGGGCTATGTAAGGATGCTTCTGCTCACCTGTAAGTGCTGACTGGACTTTTAGCTGTTCCCTGCATCCTGCGTTCTTCCTGTGTTTCCCCTGACCCAAATTGCCCTTGACCTGATCTCGGATCATGCTTCTTATTTGTCGCTTTATTCCTGACCCCGGGTTCTTTTCCTGACTTTGGTTCTGCTTATGATTCGGTACCTCGCAGCCCTCCTGTTGATGACTATGGCTATTCCTCTGACCACACTCCCCCCTCCGATCCTGGCTGTCCTTGCTCAAATGCTCTCCTGGCTGTCCACTGCACCTGCTCTGCACTTTGCTGAGAGTTCTGACTGAGCCTGCAGCAAAGTGGAGTGCCCCTTTACTCTTGGCTTGTTTCCTAAACTCAGCTACTGTTCCTGTCCTGATGGTCCACCTGCTTCCCAGAATCTCCTACTCTAGCTGCAAGTTCTCCTATTAAGACCTGCTAGCAAACGTGTTCTTCCTGTCCCTCAGTACCTTCTGTTCCAAATGAACCAAGCTGATGTATGTGGAATCAAGGTGTGTCCAAAAATGTACACAAAGACAGAAGATAAGGGCCCACAGGACTTTTAGGAGACACACACCAAACATTAAAAATATATAAATGTATTACATGAAGAAATACACATATAAAATTGAATCATGAAAAATCTTTACAATGTAAATTCATCAGTAGAAACTAGGCAAAAATGAAATATAAATTCATACAAAATATGACTTCATCTATTTCCAACATTCTGTGCTATGTCAATATCAATCTCAATATACTGTGCTGTATCGATCTCAACACGTTTCGCAAAATCTGTAATTCGCTTCATCAGAATAAATCACAGATATGAGTCAAAGAACAGAAAAAACAAACATAAAACAAAGACAAAAAAAAGAAAAAAAAGGGGGGGGAGAGGGGGAAGGGAACCACCCATTTGAATCAACAACTTACAGTTAATGCCGTAATCACTCAATAAATGTTCCACTAAGTCCAGTCAACTGTTCCAATGGTTAATATAATTGACATGGAATGGAAAGAACCCCTCCTCCTCTTAGGGGTGCAACTCTCCACCCAGAGTTTGGGAGGGAGGGGGAGTCAAGTTACGGACGAACAAAGGATGCCACCAGATGAACATGCCAGATGAAAGGAAATCCTAGGACTACAAAATATACATGTCAAAAAAGAAAGAAAGGAAATAGTGCAGCACAGCCAGTAGTAACATAGAATTCAAACCAGACCCACATATGAGTGAGGAATAATGTACAGTGATAAGAAAGCTCCAGGGAATATATAAACTATATTCACAGTGCTCAGGGGAATTTATCCGCAATGTAACAATCGAAGAGAAAAAAACAATGAAAAAACAATAAATATCTTCTGTTCCACCCTCAGTGGAGCGTACGAGGGTTCGCACTCTGTCCACTTTTGAATCCATCCTTTGTGTTTTTGGCTGCCCACTTCATCATCATCATCATCATCATCATGGACATCTTCCCGTCCCTCCTTAAACTGCCTATGCCATTCAAAAACACTTGATTCTGTCATGAAATATTTACCATAAGCCTATGGTAACAGAGCTAAAGTTTTACTCACACTTTTGCAAATGTTCACTCAAAATATGATGTTAATCTGCCACTCCAGATTCCTGTCATTATTTTTTTCCGCCAACAATGCAATGCACGCAATTGTTATTTCTTCTACTACTCTGCAAAGACTGAGTTAACTGGCCTGTGACCCAGTCGAGCAAAAGTTAGAACATGTCAGAACACTCTGGAGTGTAAATTGTCAGGCCTCATAAGTGTTTGGTGCATTTAGCGTAGTTTTTTACTGAATGGGACAATTAGAAAGGTGTCATTAGGGGTATTGTTTGTGATGGGGGCCTCCCTATGCAGACTTTAAATTGATAAAATATTTAAACGAATAAGTGTTGTATCTGCTAAAGCAACAAAACAATTTGGACATTACAGCAAAAACTTGGTGTGGATGTATTTAAAGCCCAACTAGATTTTCTAACCCTGCCCAAGCTAACTAAAAGCATACCTCCCAACTTTTTGAGATTGGATAGCGGGACTCCTATTAGCAAAAGTATGTAGGCATAGGTCACACCCCCTGCCACGCCCCCTTAGAGGAGAACTGTACAAGAAATATAATTAGTTAAACCCACAAGTCCTTTTTTTTTTTTTTTACCACTACTATTCCTTTATACTCTTTTTTGAAAATTACAAATGCAACAATTTAGAAGTTGGATACAATCTTTAGCACTGGGATACACTTTTGGAAAGATAAAAAGTGCATTCTCTAAACAACTATATAGATCAAAATGAGGGACAAAAGAGGAGGAAAGAGGGACAGAGGGACTTTGTTTAAAATCAGGGACAGTCCTTCAAAATCAGGGACAGTTGGGAGCTACGATAAAAGTGTTTTTTAGCCATTTGTATAGGTATTGCAGATGTTTGTTCTACAGAAAATAAGGTAAATCTCCCCAATGGGGACACACTAAATAAAAAATCCTAATGTAAGTTTAAAGCTAAAAATAAAGTTTTTTTTTTGTCAGATCTGAGTTTAACCACATCGGGATCAGAAGGTTTTTCCCCCATAATGACCAGTCCAGTTTTTGCAACTTGGCACTGTGTGAATTTAACTGCTAATTGCACAGTCATGCAATGCTGTACCCAAACACGTTTTTTTCCCCCACAAATAGAGCTTTCTTTTGGTGGTATTTGATCACCTGTGTGATTTTTGTTTTTTGCGATATAAAGGAAAAAAGACCAAAAATTTTGAGAAAAATTAAAATTTTCTACTTTTTCTTAAAAAAAATATCCAATAAACTAAATTTTTGTCATACATTTAGGCCAAAATGTATTCAGCTACATATCTTTGGTAAAAAAAAAATCTCAATAAGTGTATATTTATTAGTTTGCAAAAAAGTTATAGCGTCTACAAACTATGATGTATATACTGGAGTTTACGCAGCTTTTACTTTCTGACTGCCTATCTAATTTCTTGAAGTGCTAAAATGGCAAGGCAGTACAACCCCCCCCCCCCAAATACCCCTTTTTGGAAAGTAGACACCCCAAAGAATTTCCTGAGAGGCATGTTGAGCCCATTGAATATTACATTTTTGTCATTTTCCTGAAACGTGTCACAAATTATAAAATATTCATTGAACTCAACATGCATCTCAGTAAATAGCTTGGAGTGTCTATTCTCCAAAATGGGGTCATGGGGGGGTGTTTGTACTATCTCGACATTTCAGGCCTCCAAAATGTTGATAGGTAGTAAAATAAGCAATTTACGCCCTTTGAAAACCTGAAGGCAGTGATTGGTTTTCGGGGTCCCGTACACAGCTGGGCTCCCAAAAAGTCTCACACATGTGGTATCCCTGTACTCAAGAAAAGCAGCAGAATGTATTTTGGGGTGTCATTTCACATATACCCATGGCATGTGTGAGCAATATATCATTTAGTGACAACTTTGTGTAAAAAAAAAAATAATAATAATTTGTCATTTTCCCGAAACTTGTGTCAAAATATAAAATATTCCATGGGGTGTCTACTTTTCAAAAACGCTAATTTGGAGAGTGTTTGAACTGTCCTGGCATTTTATGCCCAATATTAGAAGCATATGCCACACATCACCCACCCACTCTTCTAACCACTTGAAGACCAAGCCTTTCTGACACTTTTTTCTTACATGAAAAAAGTATTTTCTTTTACTAGAAATCTACTTTGAACCCCCAAACATATATTTTTTAAAGTAGAGGCCCTACAGAACAAAATGGTGGGTGTTGAAATTTTTTTTGTCACATAGTATTTGCACAGAGATTTTCCAAACCTTTTTTTTTTTTTTATTTAATACATAAATACACTATATATTGCCTAATTGTTTGATAAAATATAAAAGATGATCTTATGCCAAATACATAGATACCAAACGTGACATGCTTTAAAATTGTGCACGCCTGTGCAGCGGCAACAAACTACTTACATTTTTAAAAGCCTTTAACAGCTTTTACAGGTTACCCCTTTAGATTTACAGAAGATGTCTACTGCAAGAATTACTGCCCTTGATCTGAAATTTGCGGCGATACCTCACATGCATGCTGCAATTGCTGTTTATATATGACACCAGACCGATGCTTTCGTTCACCTTTGCACGCAAACACGGGGAGATGGGTGCTTGAATTTTTTTATTGTTTATTATTATTTATTTTGCTTTTCTATTTTATTTTTTATTTTGTTTTGACACCTTCCATTTCATTTTTTTTTTTTTATTATTTTTATTGATATCATAGGGAATTTAAATATTCCCTATGATAGCAATAAGTAGTGACAGGTACTCTTTTTAAAGAAAATTTGGTCTATTAGACTCTAGATCTCTTCTCTGCCCTTAAAGCATCTGACCACACCAAGATTGGTGTGATAAGATGCTTTCCCAATTTCCCAATAGCGCTGTTTATATCTGGCAAAACCATTCCATTATCTTAGGCTATAGAGATGATTGGATCCATTCTGGTCTTCAATCAGCTCTATGGTCAGCTGATGGAACCACCGGCCGCAGTCTCGGCTTACCCAGTGGGATAGAAGAGCCAAAGAAAACCATGGAAAGTGGCGGGAGTCCCCTCCCACTGCTTGTAAAAGCAGTCTAGCGGCTAATTATTTGCTAGAATTGCTTTTTAATGAAAGCCGACCACTTGCTGTAAAAAAACGTTACCAAGATGATGCCTAAATCTGCAGGCATCATCCTGGTATGACCACTCAAAGTCCACTCCAGCGACATACCAGTACATTGCTGGTCCTTGTTGGGCATATATTGTAAGGTTCTTTTTTTTCATGCAGCCTGTGGGCTGAATGAAAAAAGAGAACCTAACAGATTTCTCCATTCACATTGATTGATGTGGATGAAGAAATCTCTGCCAGAAAGTGTGTGGTATTCCCACCATTAGACCTCCCAGCATCCACCCACGTCTAATGATGGGCATACATGCATAGGGGAGATCCCCCTCTGTGTCTTCACCCCAACCCCTATCCCTTGCCATATACGCTCTTTTTTTAACTGTGGTGGTGAAATCCCCTCCTACAGCACTGCAATCATTGATTTACATATATTCTGAGAGTAAATGCTGTTGCTGTCAGAATAATCAAATCAGTGCTGCAGCTGATGGGCGTACCAGCAAAGCAAACAATGGTTAAAAATAAAAAACAGTAACAATAAAACATTACATTATAATAGCATACAGTACAGTAGAATGGTGGTATCTGCAAAGCAAACTATGGTTAACAATGAAAAACAGTAACAATAAAACATTACAGTATAACAGTATATTATAAAGTACAGTAAAAGAGTAAGAACAGAAAATTAACTCAATAAAACAACAACTGTTTTTGGCTTTTTTATTTTTTTTATTTTTTTTTATTTGTAAGTTTTTGTTACACTTTTTTTTGTAATTGTAAAAAAAACTTTAAACATTCCAGGCTAGGGTCTCTCAAAATGTGATAGCCATCTAACATCTTTCGAGACCCTGTGTAAAAGTGTGCCCTAGACTGTGCCAAGCTGTACCCTATACTGATACTCTTCTACTGTGTGGTAGCGACGGAAACAGTCCCCAATGCAGAGACAGTGTTAACCAGGACAAGAAGGACAAATATAGCAGGTGTCGAGCCCATATCTGCGTTTTCTACAGACACGACATCTTCTTTGGCGTGCTCTTTGGGTAGGGGTACCAGGGATGACATCAACAAAAATTGTCTGTTTCCACCTGAATTCCGGGTTGGCCAGTGAATGGGGGAAGTACGGGCACTGCAGAATCTGTGGGCTGCCAATCAGGATTTGCAAGCACATCAGGAAGGACACTATGGGCTCTACGGGCCTGTCTTCTAATTCTTGGTGACTGCGGGACACTATTTGTGCTAGCCATCGCACCAGCTGGAACTGCACTTATGGGACTCTCCACGTCACCAAGTCTTACTGCAGTGCTGGTATGTCTAGGACCAGGATGTACTAGGCCGCTGGTGCTAGCCAGTTCACCAGAAAGTTGAGCGGCACTGGTACCGACACTCTACTGCATATGAGAACTCTGTGATTGTTGTACAAAGTACATCAGCAACAGAAGAACGGGGTCGGGGATGCCTGACCTTAGCAGGGACCACTACTCCGTTGTCAGGGTGCCGCTGTTGTGTACAGGTTTGAATACTGAGCCGGATTCTAACAGTGAGGCATCCCCACCGCTCCCATCTGTCATTCTCAGCATTGTGTAGGCCTCTTCACTAGTGTACCCCTCTTTGGACATTTTGGCCAATAAATTTATAGGTACCTAGTGTGACTATAAAAAAGCACCTGGTTGTCAAGGACTGTTTGAACCACTACCACAAAAATTGAACTGCTAGTGCTAGCAGAGATCAGGCCTGACTCTGCTAATGCTTGCGGTTTATTGTGTTGTGTATTGGAAGTGAGAGTAATCTGCTGATACTGCACTTCTTGGAGGATGGGCGGAGGGGCTAAACGCAGGTGATGGCAGGTGTCGGGGCTGATCCTGATAACGCTGCATTTTGGGAACACTATACTCAACTATTGGGGAAGCTAGTGTCAAAGGGTTAAAATGTATTGCTAAATTTGCAGTGGGGATCGGACGCTATACTGGATTGACACTAACTAACGTTAACGCTAACTGATGTCACCTGTGACACTAATACAGTGATCAGAAAAAAGATCTGTACATTATAATAGTGACACTGTGTCAGGACAACAGAAGGGGTTAACTGGGGGTGATCAGGGGGTTAAATCTTTATTAGGGGATGTATGGAGGGGACCCTAAACCTATCTGGGACTGACACTAACTACCACTAACTGTCTCTCAAACTAACTGAAGTCATAAGTGACACTAATACAGTTATCAGTAAATGATCTGTATACTGTACAGTATATAGTGACACTGTGACAGGGAGTGAAAGGGTTAACTGGGGGTTGATCTGGGGGTGGCAAATGTGCCTATGTGTACTGGTGTCAGTGTAGTGCTTGTGTACTCACTGTCTGATGCTTTCTTCTCTCACACTGGAACGGAAAAGGGCTCCAGAAGTGAGGGTTACAGGCACAGGACGCTCTGCAATTTGTCAGAACCGATCACTGGGTCCAGGCCAAAATTCATTGGCCTGGACCTGATGACTGATCGGTTCTGAACCGAGTCAGCACATCGCAGGGACTGCAGGCGCGCACGTGCGCCCCCTAGCCTGCACACGTTTGACGTACAGTTGCGTCGGTTCGTGCAGCCGAGCCACCTTGCCACAGTAAAACGGCAGCGAGTGGTCGGCAACTGGTTCAAAAAGCTCTATTTGTGCTGGTCCAGATAACTTTAAAATCTGCTTAAAATACATTTTTTAAAATGTTACTTTCTCCATTCTTCAAATTCCCACCCCTACTACTGTATCTAGCTAGCTCCCTGACACCTGTGACAAGTCTAATTGGTAGTTCTGTTTTATTTCACTCTTTTGAGAATATTCATTATTGTCTTCCGACATAGACTTAGCTCCAAAAAGGCCTTTTAAGAACTTTTTAAAATATATTATTTCAAAATATATTTTTTACTAGACAAATTTGTATTGCATTTAAATGCTTTTTCCCTCCAAAAAAGTAAAATTCTTTCAAAAATGCTATTATTGCTAATGTCAGTTATTATGCTTTATCACAAATCTGGTAAACCCAGGGCACTTCATAAGTAAAATTTTCTTTTATGAACATAAAGGACCTTTTCCTACTGAATAGCAAAGGTAGCTATTAAAATAGACTAGTACAAATAAATGTATACAATAATGTTTCATTGTTCCTTTTGAAATTATATGGCTTGCACCACATGGTATTCTAAATTAAATTCCTTGGAAATAATCGCCCATTAAAATTGCAATAACTTTGAAAGTCTCTGACATATTTCTAAATTGTAGTGTGTCTGTTTTAATCTTATACGCTGCACGGTCATTGCTGCCAATTCAAATAAGATGTTTGTAATTGATAAGTCTCAGCGGAGGCCTAGTTCACTTTCCACAGCCAACAAAAGTAACAATGCAAGCAAACATATCATCAGAATATTTCATTGTAACCCTCTTTCTTCCTCTTTAATGGATCATTAAGTTGGAAGATTTTACAATTCTCTTGAATCTTGGAAATAATGTAAGCCAGTGGTTGTGGCTCTTGAAACATTTGGAACAAATTATTTCCACTTTTAGCGATACGGTGAAGGAATGTCAGGTTCAGAAGACTAGTACAAAATGCTCAGTTAAATGCAAATTAAGAAACAGAAACTTGGACATTTCTGAAAGTTACAGCTTCTTTTATAATTGTTAAAATAATAATTCTATGTCAAAATATTCAAAGTGATATTCTTTTAAAACCGCTAAAAAAAAAATTAATAAAACATAATCTTGATTTAAAAGAAATACAATTTTTATGTATTCCATTTTTTAAATGTTGAAAAAATATATATTTTAAATGTGCTTTTTAGAAAGGTAAGAATTTATAGCTTGCAATCGGCAGTTGTTTCAAGCTCTAAACAATATCAGCACTATCTTCTAGATCATAATACCGTATTTATCGGCGTATAACACGCACGTTTTCCTCCTAAAAATGGAGGACAAAACAGCAGTGCATGTTATACGCCGATATATAAAGAAAGAAAAAAAAAGGCCAGACAGTGCTGAGAGGCAGAGGGGGGCGGGCCAGCCGAGCAGAAGGAAGGACGAGCGGTTGCTCTCATAGGAAGTCCCGCCTCCTATGATAGACAGCACAGTCGCCCAATTCCGGGACGTGTGATGTCTATCATTGGCGTTGGGACTTCAGATAACAGCGGCGGCTTGTCCTCCCTTCTCCTCAGCCCAGCCTGCCTCCCTCTGCCTCTCAGAGCTGCCTGGCCTTTTTTTTTTAAATATATCACCACTCTGTGCAATGGCATTGGTGAGGCTGCATTGGTGGACACTGCGCTGGCGGGGCTGCATTGGTGGACACTGTGCTGGCGAGGCTGCATTGGTGGACACTGCACTGGTGAGGCTGCATTGGTGGACACTGCTCTGGTGAGACTGCATTGGTGGACACTGCACTGGCGAGACTGCATTGGTGGACACTGCGCTGGCGAGGATGCATTGGTGGACACTGCGCTAACGAGACTGCATTGGTGGACACTGCGCTGGTGAGGCTGCATTGGTGGACAATGCGCTGGCAAGGCTGCATTGGTGGACACTGTGCTGGCGAGACTGCATTGTTGGACACATTGCGCTGGGAAGGCTGCATTGGTGAAAAATGCGCTGGCGAAGCTGTATTGGTGGACACTGCGCTGGTAAGGCTGCATTTATGGACACTGCGCTGGCAAGGCTGCATTTATGGACACTGCACTGACAAGGCTGCATTCACGGGCAATTGTAAGGCTGCATTTGATTAAAAAAAGCTCTAAGTTCAATGCTGTTTATTTCAAATTTAAGCTTTTTTTCCTAAAATTTCCCTCCTAAATTTGAGGTGCGTGTTATACGCCGGTGCGTGTTATACGCCAATAAATATGGTATAAGCTACTCTGTTAAAAGAGATGTATAGGAATTTTTTTTTTTTTTAATCATTCTTGTCTAGGTGGATGCAGCATCAATCCCTGGGTTCTAACTCTAAGAACTGAGCAATATAACACTGCCAATCACTAATTTCTTAGAGCTTCCTGAATAGAGAGCCAGTAAATCTCAGTCACTGCTCTACCCCTCCCCACTCGCTCACTGGGCTGTGGAGGGGGTGGGAGTGGCAACTCAGGCTCTCATGGGCTCACTGAGAGGCTGAGCTAGGTACCAATCCAGGCATGTGGGCGGATCCCGACCATATGGTGGCGATCCTTCCCGAGCCTGGCCTGATGTCTGCTGAAAACGGGTCACAGAAATGCAGAATGATCTGCACTCCTGTGATCCACAGGCGAAGTACAGCCAAATGAGCCTTGGTTTTACTTCTCCTTTAAGTATATCCGAAACTCAAGGAGATCAGATTGCATAGATTGCAGAGTTACTCAAACAGAAAACACCCCCTCCTTCTCACCAAGCAGAAGCAGGACAATTGGTCTTAATGATTTAAATACAGCATACTTTAAAGCATTCAAATAACCCCTAACATAAGCAGCGCTTGTCAGGGTGCCGGGAAACCAGACCACACAAAGATGCAAGTAAAATAAAGCAGTTTATTAGGGCAACAACAATAAACACACAGCAAGAGTGAGGAGCAAAATCATAAATAGTCGGGGTCAAGTCCAGAGCGGGTAGTCATCCAAGCTGGGGTCGAGTCTAGAAGCAGGTAGTCACCCAATCCGGGGTCGAGTCTAAAATCGGGTAGTCATCCAAGCCGGGGGCCAAGTCCAGTAGTGGGTCATCTGCCGATGCGGAATCAAGAGCCAGAAAAGCCGCCAGCCAAGTCAGGTCATGCATGGGGGAACACGGAGAACAGAAAACTGCTAGCAGTGATGCACCTTGGAGCACAAACACAAGGGCATGGACTGCAAGACATCAGGTGATATATATATATATATATATATATATATATATATATATATAGTCAGGTGTGCAACATCATCACTGAGCGACACCCAGGCAGCAGACAAGTGATGATGCAAACAGAGTTTATAAGAGACAGCAGTCTGCACATGTCCAAGATGGCTGCCAACAGGAAGGCAAGGTAAGACCTCGATAGCGCTCTAACATTTGTATAACATACAAATAAAAGAGGACCTTATGGTAAGTGAACTTTTTCTGCATGCATATACAGTGAATGGGTGGTATTAAGTCGCATTAACACATACAAATTGTCCTTCGAATAAACAATTAGTAAAAGTCCACCACATGTCAGAAGTCCAATAAATGAGAGTGATATCTGTGGAGTCAGTATCAACCATGATCAGCACTTGAAGATCACAAGTGAGTCCTACTCCCTCTGAATTCAGCACTCACCGCTATTAATTATGGGAAAATCAGGAACCTATGATGTCTCTCCATGATCTCTCCCCAGACTGGTCTTCAGTATTAGGGATATGACAACTCATGCAGTACTGTCCAGTTTTCTAATCCAGACATCCTTTTTTGCTGATATTTACATATAGTGGGATGTTGGGGATCTGAACCAACAACCCCAGTGCTGCTAGGCAGAAGTGCTAACCAGTTAGCCATTGTGCTGCCACATCAAAGGCAGTGCTACATTTTCACCTTAAGGCTTCTTATATGGTGTTTTCAGATTGTCATGAATGCCCATTATTTTGAATGTTTACCTGTAAAATATATGGATATAAAGCATTTGACAAAAAACATTTTTGAGAACAATAAAAAAATGTTAAAATAAAACTGATCAAAACAGTATGCCCAACTATTTGTATTTATTTCAATTTTCTTTATGAATGAATTTTGTTCAGACCAAAAACAAATTTTTAAGTCAGGTAAATTCCATATTTCTTAATACCAGCCATCAGGTGGAGCTCTGGGTTACTTTTCATATGTTTACCTTTCTGATATGACTTGCTTTTCTGAAAAGCCTGTTGTAGAATTACATAGAGTTCAATTTACACAGCTAAATGAGTCAGAGGGAAATACTTGCTCTGCCTCCCAGCTCCCTCTCTGTTTGCTAATCTTGGCTCCATAGGGACTTTCCATGAAATAGAATCAACCTGAAAGTAAAGCGCTACTGTTATGATCAGAATTTTGAAAACCATAATCCCCTCAAAAATTTTATGTGTTATAGGGGTAACCTGCATTAAATTATTTTTCAATTAAATGCAAACATTTTAAATAATAAAAAATGTATTAAAATATAATAAATTAAATTAAATTAAACAATTACTGTTGTATAACGTCCTTTAAAATCAAATACATTTTCTGAAGAAGGATGTTTTTTATTTTCTCCAAAGTCAACATGTAAAGTATATTCATGTTCTTAAATGTAATTTATAATGGTTTTGTGTATTGTTTTCCATGTATACTGTGGTTAGTAATACAAAAAAAAGAAAAAGAAAAATCAGACAAATATGAAATATTTATATGAATATTTGCATTTTCATAAGCAGCCAGCAGGTGAAATATCCCTGAATGATGCCCATGTGGAGTGAATCAACCTGAAAGTAAAGCGCTACTGTTGTGCTCAGAATTTAGAAAACCATAATGCCCTCAACAATTTTATGCATCATGGGTGTAACCTGCATTAAATGCTTTTGCAATTCAATGCAAACATTTTAAATAATAAAAAATTTATTCAAATATATTAAATACAATTAAATTAAACAATTACCAATGTATAACTTTTAAAATAAATACATTTTATGAAGAAGGATGCTTTTTATTTTCTCCAAAGTCTACCAGTAAGTAAAGTAAATTCATATTCTTAAATGTAAGGTATATAGGTTTTGTATATTGTTTTCCACGTAAACTATGGTTAGTAGTAATACAAAAGAATAAAAATAAAAATCAGACAAATATGAAATATTTATATGAATATTTGTAATTTCATAAGCAGTCAGCAGGGGAAATATCTCTGAATAATGCCCATGTGGAGTGACCAACCTCTTGTGTTCACAATGTATCAGGCTGGACACTCAGTACAGGAACTGGAAGCCAGTGGAGTTTACTGGAGTATCAGTCAGCATTGGCCAGGTATGGTTCATGCTTAGTTACATTGGTCCAATTTAACTACAGGTGCATCTCATAAAATTAGAATATCATTAACCGGTTGCCGACCGCCGCACGACTATATACTGCGGCGGTCAGCCCCGGCCAGGCAGAGTGACGTATGGATACGTCACTCGCCTGTTACTGACTTGCGAGCCAATTGCGGGCGGGCGCGCGCCCGCCGAGGCGCGCACGCGCCCGCTGCGGCTCGTTCACAGACAAGTCAGTGCGTGTGACCGGTGGACTCGATGTCCGCCGGTCACACTACGATCGCTCCGGTGAAGGGAGAAAGGCGGAGCGGCTTATGTAAACAAGCCGCCCGTCATTCTCCCTGTGTAAAAGTGAAGATCAGACGGTTCTACTATGTAGAACCGTTGATCTTTGTTTTTACACCAATAGCAATGTCCCTGCACAGTCAGAAGCACGCCCCTAGGACACACTTAACCCCTCCCTGTCTAATAAAGTTAACCCCTTCCCTGCCAGTGTCATTTTTGCAGTAACAGTGCATATATATAGCACTGATTACTGCAGTAATGTCACTGGTACCCCCAAAAGTGTCAAAAATGTCAGTCAAGGGTCCGATCTGTCCGCCGCAATGTCGCATTACCGAAAAAAAAATCGCAGATCGCCGCCATTACGTGTTAAAAAAAAAAAAAACACCAAAAATGACAAAAATCTTTCCCTTTGTTAGTAAACACGATAACTTTTGCGCAAACCAATCAAAATACGCTTTTTGCGATTTTTTTTACCAAACATATGTAGCATAAAACAAATTGGCTGAAAATGTTAAAAAATTTTGATTTTTACATTTTTTGGGGGGGGGAATTTCATATAAAAAAATGTGAAAAATATTGTTATTTTTGCAAAATTTACGCTCTTTTTTTGTTTATAGCGCATGATCAAAAAATCGTACAGGTGATCAAATACCACCAAAAGAAAGCTCTGTTTGTGGGGAAAAAAGGACGTCAAATTAGTTTAGGTACAGTGTCGCACGACTGCGCAATTGTCCGTTAAAGTCACGCAGTAAAAAATTGCAAAAAACCCCCTGGTCTTTTAGCAGCCAAATCCTCCGGGGCTTAAGTGGTTAAAAAGTTCATTTATTTTAGTAATTCAATTCAAAAAGCAAATCTCATATTTTCATTACACACAGGGTGATATATTTCAATAATTTATTTGTTTTAATTTTGATGATTATGGCATACAGCTAGTGCAAACCTAAAATTAGAATATCATCAAAAAGTTCATTTATTTTAGTAATTCAATTCAAAAAGTGAAATTAATATTTTATATAGATTCATTACACACAGGGTGATATATTTCAAGCATTTCTTTGTTTTCATTTTGATGATTATGGTATACAGCTAGTGAAAACCCAAAATTCAGCATCTCAGAAAATTAGAATATTACATAAGACCAATTAAAAAAATACAGAAATCTTGGCTTACTGAAACGTATGTCCATGTACAGTATAGTATGCACTCAATACTTGATTGGGGCTCCTTTTACATGAATTACTGCATTAATGCGGCGTGGCATGGAGGCGATCAGCCTGTGGCACTGCTGAGGTGTTATGGAAGCCCAGGTTGCTTTGAAAGTGGCCTTCAGCTCATCTGCATTTTTGGGTCTGGTGTCTCTCTTCTTCCTCTTGACAATACCCAACAGATTCTCTATGGGGTTTAGGTCAGTTTGCTGGTCGATCAAGCACAGTGATATCATGATAATTATACCAGGTATTCAGTGTTAACTGGTTAAGTTTTAAGATGGTGGGGCGCCAGACCCCACCCTTTCTTTTGATCCATTCTACTTCTAATAAGACCCCTTAATATGGGATATACTGAGAGACCCCCCTAATATGGGATATACTGAGAGACCTCATATATAATAGGGGTCTCTCACTATAACCCATAATAGGGTGTCTCTCACTATAACCCTTAATAGGGTGTCTCTCAGTATATCCCATAATAGGGGGTCTCCCACTCTCAGTATATCCCATATTAAGGGGTCTCTCAGTACTAGTATATCCCATAAAAGGGGACAGGGGCCCTATTATGGGATATACCGTGAGAGACACTCTATTATGGCATATACTGACTGAGAGTAAGAGAGACCCCTCATATGGTATATATACTGAGAGAGCCCTATTACGGAATATACTGAGAGAACCCCTATAATAAATTAGGGGGTCTCAGTTTATATCCCATATAGGGGGGGTCCCTCTCACTCTCAGTCGGTGTATACTCTCAGTGTTGGTTTGGGCTGCTCTCACTCTCTCATACTGGTCACTGGAAGTTCAACATGGCACCTCATGGCAAAGAACTCCCTGAGTATCTGAGAAAAAAGAATTGTTGCTTTACATAAAGATGGCCTGAGCTGTAAGAAGATTGCCAAGACCCTGAAACTGAGCTGCAGCACGGTGGCCAAGACCATACAGCAGTTTACCAAGACAGGTTCCACTCAGAACAGGCCTCGTCATGGTCGACCAAAGAAGTTTGAGCGCTCATGCTCAGTGTCATATCCAGAGGTTGTCTTTGGGAAATAGACATATGAGTGCTGCCAGCATTGCTGCAAAGGTTGAAGGGGTGGGGGGTCAGCCTGTCAGTGCTCAGACCAAACTAAGGACATGGATTACTGGAACCATGTCCTGTGGTCTGATGAGACCAAGATAAACTTATTTGGTTCAGACGGTATCAAGCGTGTGTGACAGCAACCATGTGAGGAGTACAAAGACAAGTGTGTCTTGCCTACAGTCAAGCATGGTGGTGGGAGTGTCATGGTATAGGGACTGCATAAGTGCTGCTGACACTGGGGAGCTACAGTACAATTCATTGAGGGAACCATGAATGCTAACATGTACTGTGACATACTGAAGCAGAGCATGATCCCCTCCCCTCGAAAACTGGGCTGCAGGGCAGTATTACAACATGATAACGACCCCAAACACACCTCCAAGATGAACACTGCCTTGATAAAGAAGCTGAGGGTAAAGGTGATGGACTGGCCAAGCTTGCCTCCAGACCTAAACCCTATTGAGCATCTGTGGGGCATCCTCAAACGGAAGGTGGAGGAGTGCAAGGTCTCTAAAATCAACCAGCTCTGTGATGTCATCATGGAGGAGTGGAAGAGGACTCCAGTAGCAACCTGTGAAGCTCTGGAGAACTCCATGCTCAAGAGGGTTAAGGCAGTGCTGGAAAATAATGGTGGCCACACAAAATATTGACACTTTGGGCCCAATTTGGACATTTTCACTTAGAAGTGTACTCACTTTTGTTGTCAGCGGTTTAGACATTAATGGCTGTGTGTTGATTTATTTTGAGGGGACAGCAAATTTACACTGTTATACAAGCTGTACACTCACTACTTTACATTGTAGCAAAGTGTAATTTCCTCAGTGTTGTCACATGAAAAGATATAATAAAATATTTACAAAAATGTGAGGGGTGTACTCACTTTTGTGAGATACTGTATATACAAAGTAAACAACTCTAATTATTTAGTTTATTTTTATTGATTTATTTATTTTTTTCTTGCAAACTGGTAGGGGGCATTGCCCCAGGAGCCCCTATGGACGAGCCTTCACTGCAGGTATTGGTACTTTTGGCAGTGTGGGCAGATGCCAAGTCCTGCTGGAAAATGAAATAAGCATCTCCATAAAGCTGGTCAGCAGAGGGAAGCATAAAGTGCTTTCAAATTTCCTGCTAGAGGGCTGCGCTGATTTTGGACTTGATAAAACACAGTGGACCAACACCAGCAGATGACATGGCTCCCCAAATCATTACTACCTGTGGAAACTTCACACTGGACCTCATGCAACTTGGCCTTGATTTCAAATGAAATGCAATATTTTCCACAGTCCGTGATGATTTGGGGAGCCATGTCATCTCATGGTGTTGGTCCACTGGGGGGAGTTATTTTCAGCGAGTGCAGTACACAAAGGGGGAGCACGAGTGAAGACACCGGCACGTCGCATGAATATTAGGGATCTTGTGATAGCACATTATTTTTGTTCTTATGGTTCAAGTGATTTCTGTGCAATATCAAACTGAAGGACTTATATATTATTGCTTTTCACGCACATGTCACTTTTTCACTGAGTCACTATAATTGGTTTAAAGCACATGTCATTTTAATGTATTTAATTTTTTTCTCTTGATTTTGCACCTGATTTTGGTAAATGATTTATATGTAGCGCGTATTTTATTAGGCTTAGTATATTATGGGCCACACATTACTGATCACAAGCAGCGCCACACCCACTACTATTTCTAATATGTTCAGTTTAGACCCAATACCATCCCTGTTTTACTCCTTTCACCATGCTATATGAAGAAAAGAGTGCCAGTCCATCACCTTTACCCTCAGCTTCTTTAGCAAGAGTTTGAATGACTTACCTAAGCATCAATAAACTCCACTTTAATTACAATACATTAAAGACACCAACGCAAGCTACACAAAGTACTATTTTGATATATTTATAATAAAGCTTTGATGTATTTACATCAATAAAGCACATTTATTGATCTAATTTACAATTTCTTTACCTATCCCACATGATGCTGAACCATTTACTTAAGTATATTACGTTCATTCTATTAGATGTGAAAATTAAAAAAAAAAAAAAGAATTTGAAAAAAAGGCTGAAAGAAACAATTTCTCTTTGAAAAAAACATAATGATCTATGAACCCACCATTATAGCTTTATCTCAGGGATCCTCAAACTATGGCCCTCCAGCTGTTGTAGAACTACACATCCCATGAGGCATTGTAAAACTCTGACATTCATAGACATGACTAGGCATGATGGGAATAGTGGTTATTGAACAACTGGAGGGCCATAGTTTGAAGACCCCTGCTGTATTTTGTATTATATTTCTTTGTAAATAAATTCTTTTTTTTTTTTTTTAAGATTAAAACATGTATAAAAATGTATAAAATATCAGTTTAAAAATGTATACATTTTTACAAAATTTCAAAAAAATTAACCCAAATTGCTATAGTTTAAAAGTAATGCTTATTAAAGTTTTGGGTTTATTTCCGTGTCAAAATACGTAAAACATTCTTCATCCCTCCACCTACTTTCTCTAAAACATCCAAACAATTGTTGATCTTTATCCTTACAGCAGCACTCTGCCTAGTTACTCTCCATTGGATGAGCCATGCACCTCCTTCCAAGACAGACCTTCACACCAGGATCTGGGAGGTCAAACGGATGGAATATCTTACAGTCACCATCAGCGACTCTGTTGATAAGCATAATAAGATGTGGCAACTGTGGAACCTCCTGTAAGTACCCCCCGAAGCCCTTACAACCTCTTAGCCATATAATCACCTTGGGAGGGGGGGGGGGGCGGGTGGCATTTGGGCCCAGGTTGGCATGTAGGGACATCGACCTTCTAACCCATTTCTCTCCTCTCCTATCGTCTCCCTCCACTCTACACCTAGTTACTCACCATTGGATGAGCCAAGCACCTCCTTCAAAGACGGACCTTCACACCAGGATCTGGGAGGTAAAACGGATGGAATATCTTACAGCCACCATCAGTGACTCTGTTGATAAGCATAATAAGGTGTGACAACTGTGGAACCTCCTAGAAGTACCCCCAAAGCCCTTACAACCTCTTAGCCATATAATCACCTTAGGAAGTGCGGGGGGGGTGGCATTTGGGCCCAGGTTGGCGGGTAGGGACATAGACCTTCTAACCCATTTCTCTCCTCTCCTACTGTCTCCCTCCACTCTACACCTAGTTACTCACCATTGGATGAGCCATGCACCTCCTTCAGAGATGGACCTTCACACCAGGATCTGAGAGGTAAAACGGATGGAATATCTTACAGCCACCATCAGCGACTCTGTTGATAAGCATAATAAGGTGTGCCA
The DNA here is from genome assembly GCF_965119305.1 of Pelophylax lessonae. NCBI lineage: Eukaryota > Metazoa > Chordata > Amphibia > Anura > Ranidae > Pelophylax > Pelophylax lessonae. The sequence goes on along the minus strand of NC_138768.1, from coordinate 45,864,459 downwards.
ACTGTGGCACCTCCTGGGAGTACCCCCGAAGTCCTTACAACTTCTTAGCCATATAATCACCTTGGGAAGTGGGCGGGTGGCATTTGGGCCCAGGTTGGCGTGTACGGACATTGACCTTCTAACCAATTTCTCTCCTACCGTCTCCCTCCACTCTACACCTAGTTACTCACCATTGGATGAGCCATGCACCTCCTTCAGAGATGGACCTTCACTCCAGGTTCTGGGAGGTAAAATGGGTGGAATATCTTACAGCCACCATCAGCGACTCTGTTGATAAGCATAATAACTGGCAACTGTGGCACCTCCTGGAAGTACCCCCGAAGCCCTTACAACCTCTTAGCCTTATAATCACCTTGGGAAGTGGGCGGGTGGCATTTGGGCCCAGGTTGGCGTGTACGGACATTGACCTTCTAACCCATTTCTCTCCTTTTCTTCTGTCTCCCTCCACTCTACACCTATACTCCCCCCCCCCCCAACACCCTAACTTTTTGATGCTTCCTCCTCTCTACATGGCAATTGCATTCAATTTTGCTAAATCAAATAATTGTTCTTTGCCAGTTGAATTCATAAAATAAACACCTCAGATATTAAGGAGGTTCTAGGTGACTGTAATACCTTGCCAATGCCTCTACTTTCAACCCTTTGCTCCTAAATGCAAAACTTCTCAATGTTGTTCATGACCTTCCAACTAATCGAGCTTAATGTATTGTACTCTGCAACACTGTTTTCTTGAGCAACCCATGAACCTTGCATACTCAGTTTGATGTTATGCATGGTATTTTACATCTAGATCCTCCTGTATTATCTTTTTGTACTACCTTGAAAAAAACACTCTCAATGTAAAATACCGTTTTCCTAAAATACTTACAACAATATAGAAAATGCAAAAATGGTCTTTTAAATATTTTTAAATTGCAAAACACCTACATTGCAGAAGGAAAAAACCAATTTCACAAAAGAAAAAAATACACATTCTTTGTTTTTGTCTATAAAAGTCTTAAATAAATGCACACTTACGCTACTTGTTTTCTTTTTATTTCTTTCTCTACCAAATCATTGTGTTCAATTTTTCTCCCCCAAAAATGTGCAGTCTGAAAATGTACAATATGCAGCCATAAGGTAAGGAGGAAATGCGCCATTTACAGCCACTAGCAATACATTTTGTGCCTCATTGACATTATAACCACATGCTGAACCAGAAGATTAAAAGGTTATGAGCTGAAGGTTATACTCACAGTGGCTTATTTGTGAATCACCCCTAACAGCATCCACCTCTGTACATCTTGTACTCAGCAGGGAACTGCTTTTAAGTTAAATATTTCTATAAAGTTGTCAGTAAAACAGAAACCAGGTTAAAGGAAGAATATGCAATATTTTACAGTCACATAAAAAAGGAATGCTTTGGATTGGACGAGTTTTTTGGTCAAAAATGGTGCGCTGAAGATGCTAAAACAAGTAAAAGAAAAAATAAAACTTACATTTTTAATAAAAGAGAAAACAAATATGTTTTTGTTTCTGAAGCTTACCAGCTTTTATACTGATGTTTAATATCCTAGGCATCTATTTATTTTTTTTTTTTTTACCCAAGATGCACACAACTTTCACACAAGATTCATAAATTTTAACCAATGATTCAAATAGAAAAAAATGTGTAGATTGTGGGAATCTTGGGTGAAAACACTGATTAACAGATATTTAAAAAAATAAAATTAAAACAGGAAGTTTCTGTAATACATGGTTTTGCAGATCACGTTGTGCTTTCTAAACAAGCCCAGCACTAGCTCTGCACTTGTTGATGCTTCCTGATTTAAATATATACAGAAATGGAGATTCATTCAGAATTTTTTTTTAACAGCACAATTGTCTAAATCCTGCTTTCCGTTGGTGGTGACTGGCTAACACAGCAGTTTTAGGCTAAGGTGGTAGAGACAGTGGAGCTATTTTTTTTCTAGTAGCTACATGTGGTTTTCTTAGTCAAGTGATAATGGTTTTGGGCACCAGATGGGCTTATATTGAACCCAAAGACACCAATATAATCACTAATAGAAGCTGAGACTTAGAGTTGGGAGTTAGAGGACTCTACCCTACCTTCCTGTGCTTATAATGGTCCCAAAGGCACCAATAAAATCACTAATAGAGGCTGAAAATTAGAGCTGGAAGTTTTAGGACCCTACTGTGACAGACCCAACCAGGACAGAGGCTTTTGGCGGGGACTGCAGGGTAGCCTCTTGCCTACTGACTATGGGCCCTGGCATTTGAGGGAGCTGCAAGCATTTAGGAAGATGTTCTGTTATATAATGCAAGAGGACATTTTTATATTTAACAGTCAAACATGCCAGGATGGTCTCTGCCATCTTGAAGCTCAGTGAGAAGATGTATGTGAAATGAAAGCTGGTTAATGAGATTTGGACAGCCCTGAATACTGGTGCCGAACTGTCTAAGTGACTAGTTGTTAATTAGTTCATGTTAATTGAGTCACTTATTGTTTCTGTCTGCTCATCTCTTGGAGATGTGATTAATGATGTGTCCATTTTACATTGTTACCAAACCATTGTGGGGTGTTTATGTGTTTATGCTTATGATAATGTGTAATGTACTTTGTGTATCCAGGGTTGTTGGCCTTTTTGCCGGACGGTCTGGACACCTAGGCTTGTATAAGTGACTAGATTTTAAACAGCTTACTTTTTAATCAGCTTGATGTTTATTTTTATGTTGGCTGTTCCTTAGCTATTTTAATTATATTCCTGTTTACAGTTTGTATTGTTAGGGTAATGTGATCAGGCTCTATCTGATCTTGTGTGCTATATATTCTGTGCGAATTTTCAATAAAGTGAGTTCCAGTTTGCACCTAAGCTAGTGTTGTCTAGATCTTGGGTCCTCAGCTATAATATCTGGTTCCTGGGTCCAAACTGGAGGAAGCTGTATCTTGACGGAAGCACCCTAGCTGGGTGCTGGACAGTTCAGTTACATCTACCCAACCTTCCTGTGCTTAAAATGGACCAAAAAACACCAATATAATCACTAATAGAGGCTGAGGTTTAGATCTGGGAGTTAGAGAACTGTCCTAAACCTTACTCCTTTGTTGTATCGCCACTCCATTATCAGATTCACTGGGGCTGATTTACTAAAGGCAAATGGGCTGTTCACTTTGCAAAGGAATTTGCAACTCTGCTGCCTTCCATCAACCAATCACATACAAGCAATAACATACTTATTTATTTTTCTTGGACGTGATTGGATCTTCTTTGCAAACCAAATTTTCATAACAATTACTATGCTAAGGGCAAGTTTTCTTGCAAAGTGAAAATTCTCTTGCAGGGTGAGCAGGATATTTGACTTTAGGAAATCGATCCCACTGTCATGTGCACCTTTCTTTTATCACAATTTCTCTAGTTGTATCCATCTTTTTATTGTCTAAGCCACCTTCGTCATCTGACTTTCCCAAGTTAGGAGACCATGTTTGCCCAGGGGTGGCCTTCTCATTCATGCTGCTACCACATGATTTTGTATAGGCTTTACTGTAAACAACACCAGCATTGTGATACAGAGAATGACAATTTAGCTCTACCCCGTAGGGACCACTGTAATTGAACTGGTTATTTCCCAAGATTAGTGCAGAGGCAGCCAGGCACACAGCAAAAGTTAATTCGCGCCATCTCATTAAACAGTATAGGGGATGTATTTTTAAAGTTTATTTTAGAACTGGTAACCGGAGGAAATTTGGGGTGGCATGGGGTACTCTAGGAACACTGAATAGTAGAAGAAGGACAATTATGGCTAGACTAAACTTCTCTAAACAGTAAAAAAGCAAACTAAGGTAGCCAGAACTGAGACCTTGCGAGGGATTTCTCCGCCAGAATCACTGGCACTCTCAAACAAAGAATACCAGTACTTACTCATTAGGGCCTGAAGCTTAGGTCTGTACTCACAATGTCACAGGATAGCCAGTTACCTAATTTTAGTATCCACCAGACACTCTTCCATGAGGCAGATGTTAAGGCTCACAATGCTACAGGACAGCTATGCACATTTGAGCTTCCACCGGGCACTCCCAGTAAGTTCTCCATAACAGACCCTCAGATCCAAAGGAATTTAAAAATAGCCCCCCCCCCCAGTTATGCCACAGCTGGGACCTTGATTAACATCAGCTTGAATCAGTAGAACTTCTGTGGTGGGGTAGCCACCCCTCCCAGACAGGTGGAATCCATCCTAAAAGAAGACCCTGCTGTTCTAAAACTCAGACTATTTATATGCCTCTCCAGCCACCTACTGGACACACTTCCCCAGGGATTGCCTGGAGCTCAAAAAATATTCAGGTTGCCCATTTGCCTTGCTCAACCTGCTATGTTCCAGAAGCCTCCAGAAAGCAAGCGACAGCAATCAAACCTGTGAGATCAAGAATAGCCCAATTAAATCAAAAACAACTGCCCCACTGATTACAGGAGCCAAAAAGAAATACATTTGCCTAACATCCTAGCAACCTAACTAGGAGGGTGCTACAAAATCAAACTTTGCTTTCTGGTTTGAGACCAAAAAAAAAAAAAAATGCTTGATAGAGGTTCCGACTTTGTGCCATAAGGGAATATGGCCACAGGACACAGAAGGAGATGAACAATTTACACTGAACTGCATGGCTACGAGACCTGTAGAAGACCAAGCAGGGATATTGTTACATATCAAAGTGTCAGATTCAGGTTACACAATATCTCTCTACACATGTGAATCTAAATGAGTACTGCACAATCTTAGACAATTCTTCTAGATTACTGGGCTTTTTGGAAAAATGGCAAAACAGAGGGGCTAGCTACTATGTGCTACAAAGGATGGTCTTCTCCCCTCTACTGCTCATACTAGGGTCCTCACCAGCTTGGAGCTTGTGATATATTTTAGAGAGAACACTTCATTATTTCTTTTTTGGTGGTATAGTGAGTAGGGATGATCGAACTTTTGAAAAGTTTGGTTCGGCCAGAACACCCGAATTTCCCGAAAGTTTGGTTCGGATTCCAGAACCCCATTGAAATCAATGGGACCCGAACTTCTGGAATCAAAAAACACAATTTGGAAGCCCTAAAACCCAATAAATGCCCCTAAAAAGTGCCTAGGGTTCTGGGTCATGCCCCAGGGACTATGATTCACACAAAAAAAGTTCTTAAAAATTGTCGTTTTTGATAGAGAGCCAATTATTGAAAAAATTATTGATTGGATTTAGTGTCTGGGGGGGGTCTAAAAAGTGTACCTGTGAAGTTTCAGCTCTGAAGCATGTCCAGAACCAGAAAAAAAATGATTATTTTTCTTAGAATTTCAGTAGCGCAGGGACGGTGTTACCCTCCTTTCACACCTGGGCGTTTATTTTGGACGTCTTTGGAGGCAGGCATTACATCTGAACTTCTGTATAGGGGTATATATATATATATATATATATATATATATATATATATATATATATATATATATGTATATATATATATATATATATATATGTGTGTTTGTGTGTGTGTATATATATATATATATATATATATATATATATATATATATATATTTGTATACCCCTAACCCAGAATCTGCATAGTGGGGTCACCCTGGCATAGCAGAGTCAGTTCACCCTAAACTACATACTACACTACGGTCACCCTGACATGGAAGAGTTCGTTCACCCTGGCATAGCAGAGTCAGTTCACCCTAAACCACACTATGGTCACCCTGACACTTAAAACTTTCCCTACAAAAACTAGATTATTGAATCTAACTATAGTGGTATATAGTACCCTAACTACACTGCATATCCCTTTCCTCACACTAATAATTGCAAAATGACACTGGAGCAGCAGGAATAACAGAAATGCTTCCACTCTATTCCACAGCCTCTCTATTACAGTTGTAGAGGTTTGGCGGGGCTATATTATATACTGGGGGGCGTATGGGGGGCGTATTCACTCCTGATTGGCCTCTGGACCCCCTAGTCACTCCAATCGGCTTTTACTGATGTTTCTGGGCCAATCACGGCCAGTTCCTGTCCCATTGCATTTTGGGCGGTTCTGGTGGCCGAATTCCGAACTTTTACCGCAATGTTCGGGTCGAACCGATGGTGGACCCGAACCGTTCAATCATTCCTAATAGTGAGACCTACCAACTTGACAACCATGAACCCGGGCAAGCAAGACCTATTTTTTTCCGGTTCTTGTAAACAAGGATCTTTGAGTTTATTCTCATGCAGTTTATGCAGACTAACGTTGGAGCTACTGTACAATGTTAGCTCTACGTCAAATATCAAAGAATTCTGTCAAAACAGGCTTAAACTTTTTTTTCTTCAAAACCTTCTTCATTTACCATCCGATTCCGACTTTACCAACGAAAAGTTCTGAAGGGACAAACTCCAAAATGTTTCTTGTACGTGAATAGTGTTGAGCGAACACGGACTGTATTATTCGGGTTCGTACCGAATAATTGGATTTTTGTTACCCGGACACGGACCCGAAAACTTTACTGTATGTTCGGGTTTAAAATCCGTGTTCGGTAATTTTATTTCCTGTTTTGCATGTAATGGCGCGCTTTTAATGGCGGGCTTTCAACAGCCAATCAACAAGCGTTTAACTGGTGTGTGCCATCCCAGCCATGCCTACTAATGTATTAGTAGCTGTGATTGGCCATCTGAAGCATGTGATCCATGTCTTTATAAGTTCGAGAGTCACAGCGCAGTGCGTCATTCTGCTGTAGTATAGGGAGAGAGCACACATCATGCGTGCTGGCTGCTGATTAGGGACAGACAGTGAAAAATTGTGTCCGAAAAGAATGCAGGGACAGGTCGGAGTGTAGGCAGGGAAAGTTTTTGAGCATTTTAGGGACAGGCTGGAGAGATTATGCAGGGACAGACTACATCGATTTTGCTGTGTGGGGGGTGGTGCAGTGAACAATCTTTTTGAGCATTTTAGGGACAGGCTGGAGAGATTAGGCAGGGACAGTCTACATCGATTTTGCTGTGTGGGGGGTGGTGCAGTGAACGATCTTTTTGCCCTCACTTGAGCCCACTGAGGAGGAGGAGGAGGAGAAGGGAGAAAAAAATCTATTTTTATCAGTCTGTTGTGTGCAGCGTTCAGCTATATTTTACTGCAGATTGCTGTTCTAATCTGCTATTAAAAAATGAAGTTAAATGGAAATTTTTTTTAAGAGCACTTGCCATGCTCTTAACTACGTTTTGCTGCCATTTGCAGCACTCTAGCCCTTTCCATTGGTGTTTTAGAGCCATTTTAGTGCCTGAAAGTTCGGGTCGCCATTGACTTCAATGGGGTTCGGTGTCCGAGTAAAGTTCGGGAAAAAGTCCGGGACACGGACCCGGACTTTTTTTTCAAGTTCAGCCGAACCCACTGAACACGGACATCCAGGTGTCCGCTCAACTCTATACGTGAACAAAACAAACTATTTTCATTTAATGTGTACCGATTTTCGTATGAAAAATATCAGATACGAAAGACTGTGCATGATCAGTAACAACAAATAAAAAAAAGTGCCTTTGTCGAACAAGCATTTTTGTATATTATTTTGATCCTTGGTTCCAACTTGCTGTGAAACATTGGGGAATACTGGCTGAGTGTTTGCCCGATTTTCTTATAGTGTGTACCCCACTTTCAACTCCTTTCACACTTGTATGACTTGGGATCCGACTTGTGAGACCCCAAGTCGCAGGACATGTGAAATTCAATGTATTTCTATGAGAGCCATTCTTACTGACATTACAGAATTTGCTGCTACTTCAGAAAAGGTTCCTGCACTACTTTGGTCAAACTTTTGATGCGACTTTGGTCCAGAGAATGTAAAGTCACATCAAAGTTGCATTAAAGTTACGCTTTAAAGTCACACTGGAAATCAAATGACTTTGGAGACGCGCTAATGTAAAAGAGCTTGACTGAATAATTTATAGCAGATATCCAACTCCTGGGACTAAAACAGTTCCTTGCAAAATGGGACTTCTTCTTTGCTAAATAAAGCACAGCTTTAAAGAGTTAAGGCCCGTACACACGTAGCGATTGTCGGCCGTAAATATTCGGCCACCGACCGATTGGCCGATTGTCGGCTTGTTAGTATAATGCTTCAGACAACCGACTGCGACTTTTCGGCCATCTGGTGTGCAGGCTTTAGAATTTTTGTTGGCCAACACCAGAACGGCCGATTGTTCCTCAGTCAGTACAGAATTCGGCCGACAAACAGCAGATGAGCAAGACTGGGCATGCTCAGAGAAGAAAAAACACACGGAAAGTTAACCATCACATGATATCACTTCTGCAGTCGGCTGTTGTTGGCCGACAAAATTCGTGTGCAGTCTTTAGCACTTTTCAACCGACAGGACAGCACCGGACAAAAGACGGCCGATCGTTCGGCCGACATTCGGTACGTGTGTACGGGGCTTAACTACACTTTTGTTGAGAAGAAAACATTCCCCTCTGGGTGATCTCTGTACAATGCAAGGATTATAACAACCTTGTTGCAGATTCCTACCTTTTGTTATTCTGAAGAAATCCCTGTTTGCTCCTGTGTGCCTCTGCACTTAGTTGGTTTAATGGGAGTGGTTTCATAATTATCTATCAGCTGTGGCAGCTGCAGGGCTCTAATGAGGAAATCGGCTGGGCCTGCATCCCTTTAGAGGTTTTCCTATTGGGAGTATCTCACCAAAAATGAAGTTTTTCCAGGGGATGCCAGAAATCTGACTTTTAACTTAGGCAGACTTCTGGGAAAATTGGTGAGCCAATCACACAAGCAGGAAATTATGTTTCTGGGGGTGTGGTCAGTATACATTCTGTGTACAGAACACCTCCAGGCGTCCATATTGCATTTTCACAAAATTACAGCAGCTGCAGGTTGAAAAGGAAAGGTAATTTTTAATAACATTCAATTACAAAATGACTTATTTTGCAGTTATATACGCTATATTATTTTTTCTTTATTTGCTATTTTTTTTCCCCGCGAGAGTGGAGTTACTCTTTAAAGCGGATTTTCACTCTTTTTGTAATGTAAACCTCATCTTAATGCATAGCTTTGTACTTATTGGATACTGCAATACTTTTTTTCTCTTTAGCTACCTTATTTTGCTTAGGTTTCCCACTGGTTGTGGCCGGTAAGGTGATTGACACCATCGTGATATCCCGTTTACTCAGTATCATCAATCCCAGGAGTCCTCGGGCCTCCTCAGCACATGACATTGTGGTATTTCCAAACCGAAAATTATGCGACTGCAGGCGGAGTTAGGTGTCATATTTTAAGACATTTGATGACATGCCCTGACGCTTGTCTCTGCTGCTTCCAGGTTCCCTGTTGTTGAAAGTTTGCTATAGCAACAGGGCAGGAACTTCCGCCAGCGCTGCAACTGCTATAGCAACCTGTCCACAACAGAATGCATTGCGCAGCGTGATTTCTTTGCAGACACGAGACCTGGATGTGCAAGCTGGGTAGCCAGCTGCACAAAAACCAGGAAGTGAACGGGTGTCGGCTTCAGGTGCCCATAGATAGAATGGCCGCCGTCAGGCTTTACTCAGGAGATATGCAACATCTGTACATTTGTGGCACTTAAATACTATTTTCTAATGTAAGAGACTAGCCTCATTAGATGAAGTGCTGTTTAACATTTAAAAACAAGTTAGGAGACTTGAGACCAGGCTATTGAAATGTATATATTTAGGTATATATGTTCAGGTATTTATTTTCAGGTAACAATTCTTTATTTCAGATCCTCAGAGAGTTCTTTGCCATGAGGTGCCATGTTGAACTTCCAGTGACCAGTATGAGAGAGTGAGAGCGATAGCACCAAATTTAACACACCCGCTCCCCATTCACACCTGAAACCTTGTAACACTAACGAGTCACATGACCCTGGGGAGGGAAAATGGCTAATTGGGCCCAATTTGGACATTTTCACTTAGGGGTGTACTCACTTTTGTTGCCAGCGGTTTAGACATTAGTGGCTGTGTGTTGAGTTATTTTGAGGGGACAGCAAATTTACACTGTTATACAAGCTGCATACTCACTAATTTACATTGTAACAAAGTGTCATTTCTTCAGTGTTGTCACATGAAAAGATAGAATAAAATATGTACAACAATGTGAGGGTGTACTCAGTATATATATATATATATATATATATATATATATATATATATATATGTTCAGGTATATATATTTAGGTATATATATTTAGGAATATATTCTTAACAAGCAGCAAATGAGCTGGAAATAGGACCCCACTAACATCTGCAGCTGCAGGTATTGTGCAGCAATACCTCTCTTAAAGTGATTCTAAACCCAAAGTTTTTTTTTGTTTTAGTTTTACATAAATGTAGCACTGTCCTCGTAGGGCTTGCTGTATGATGACTTGTTGGGTCTCCTCTGATTACCTGCAGACAGTCACTTAGGGACAGATCACTCATCCATACTTACTCCCAGTTGCTCGTTACTCAATAAACAGTCCAGGGGATTTGGTTTCATATTTATTGTGGAACTTGGATGGGAGAAGGGAATAGTGGGATACTCCAACTATTAACAGTAGATAAGGACAACTCTCACTCGGCCTCATCGGGTTACTTGTGGAAACATACACACTGCTTTAACCATACTGCCACTTGTATGGAAGAGAAGTCCTCTTGCTCTCTATAGCAGTAGACTTAATGCAACTACATTATCTTCAGGACACATTCTAGCATCCCCTTTACTGACACCCATCCACTGACTCTCCTAGCAGAAGGGGTGGCCCTCTCAGGATAGGCCCCTTGACACAGATCTGTACTCAGAATCAGATCCTTTCCAGTGTCTCCCTTCCAGTCAGCTCTGCAGGACATCTGGGTTCAGCTCCTCTCTTGCTCTCAGGCCCTCAGGTAAACCACCTGAGGTCACATGGCAGCTTCTACAGAGGAGGGGCAGCCACCCCCTCCCTCCGGGACCCCGCTTTACAGCTGAAAGACCCCAAGCACATGTGCCCTTGACATTTATATCATATCCCAGCATGCACCGAGGCACCTTCCTCTACCAATCACCAGGGCTGTAGTAGATGCCTGTGCACTCACTTGTGAAGTTTCCTCTCACAGTCCAATATGCCTCCCTATTGGAGCAGTGTGAAACACTTCAGGCAAGCTGAGCTGCACCTGAGCACCATCAGCAAACCTCACTAACAGATTCTGCTCTCTGGTAGACAGAGAGCAATATACATTTACCTGGCAACCTCTCCGGTAAGCAGAAAGACCCTAAAACTATACCCTCTCTTCTAGCACCTACCTAGGAGGGTGTTACATAAATAAACAGCTGATCTTTGTACACACCTCGGCCAGTAGTAAATGGTCCTGCAACGCCTACATGTGCAGGAGAGCTTGTTTAAAAAAAAACACAACAGACTTACTAGCTGGATCACCAGGTGAAAATAAAAGAAGGAAAGCTTAAAAAAGAAAAAGGATGCAGCCACCATATTTAGGAACTGTAAAGCTGCAATATGATAAATGTTTGCTTTTTTTTTTTTTTTTTTACTAGCAGAAGCACTGCAATCATTTAAATCATTCTTTCAGTAGCTCTGCTCAACCTGCTCCCTATTTAAAACTCCGTGGGTTTAGTTACATTAGAATTAGAAGATTACAAAGCTGATGAGCTACTGCTAAAAGGGGGAGAAGGGAAAATTAGTTGCTGAGAAAACTTAGACAATTTTAGTTTTTTCTGTTGTAATTTGTAAACTTTGAGGATGAATTCCTCCACAGTTATAATAGCTGCTTAGATCAATGAGGGTATTTTTTAAGCTCTTTTACTGTTTATTAAGACTACATGAATGTCCAAGGCCTGGCCACTGGTACACTTCAAGGTCTTAAATGTTTTAGCTCATACAGTATATTTTATTTGGGACAGAATCCTGTAAGTAAGTGGAGGGAGGTAAAGAGGCACAGCCATTGTGGGGCACATGTGGTGGTGAATAGTGCTGTACAGAAAAAGTATCCTTTCCACAGTACTTAAAGCAGAGTTCCGGCCTCAAATACCTTTTTTAACTAAAAATGCCCTTATAATACTAATCCATCGCTCTTTACAGAACCGCTATTTTCATACTTACAAGGTGTACAGTATTGGACTTTAGTCGAAATCGTACTTTTAAAAACGCTGTCTGAGTGCGGCCATCTTGGATGTGGGCATCTGAAGCCGCAGTGTAATCTGCTGTGTCCTTCTTCCTGATTCCAGGGAGTGTTCTGGGAGTTCTTCCTGATTCCAGCCTCCTGGGAGTGATGACAAACAGCTCCCAGGATGCAATGCAAAGGCGGAAGTGATGTCGGTGGCCACGGCCACAGAGGGGGTAGAAGGAGGAAGTATAGTCAAAAATGCCCTGAAAATAAGGTAAGGGACCACCGAAAAAAAATTGAAAATGGCCAATTGTTGATCAGCATAGCGAGCACGCCAGGAATCAGTAAAGTTGCAAAATAGGCCAGAACTCCGCTTTAAAGTATGTCTACATACCAGTCAGGCATTTAGATGGATAATGTTAAGCACCATATCCCAAACGACCAGAATTCATACACAAAAAAATGAAAAAAGGAGCAAGAAAACTCACAAGTGTTTACTGCTAAAAGCATATATTTATTTTTACAAATTCTTTACAAGATGAAAAGTAAAAAAAAAAGAGTCCTAGTCCTTGAAATGTTAATACAATATAAACACCTCTAATGGCAAGCCCATAGATATAAAATATCCGTCCGTCACTTCAAAAGCTTCTAACTGTAGTTAGATATTTATGCTGTCTATAAATACAGAAACATAACATCCCATAACTTGAGATAACTAAGTTTAGTGGTCATTCAAAGGGAAATGTTTTCACATAACAAATATACATATACAGTAAATGCAAGCATCCCAAAGAATTAATGACTTTGTGACTCATAACTTAACAAAAGTAAGGACACGTAATAGTACTCTTTAATTCTTCCCAGACGTATGCCAGCAGTGAGTGAGACTGTCCTAATGCATCCTCTGGCACAGGAATTGTTGAAATCAGCGCAAAAACACACTAAAGCCAAGGGCTCAAATGATTCAACCAGACTAGAATGCATTAAAAGAATGGCATACAATTCCATCACTAAGTGATGCTAATTGACCTTGGGTGCTATATTTGTGCTATATATCGAAATCAAAACATGACATGTGGTTTGGATCTGTTCCCCAAGAGAAATGGATTAAATCATTTCTAAATGGAAGTAACTATTAAGAATTATTATTGAAAGAAACAAAGGTGGGCATGAAAGAAAAAAACACAACTTTATTTTTACAATGTCACATTGAAACAAACTTTGGTGGGAATTAACGTGTATCCAAATCCAAGAACAAAAATTACAGCAATTGCAGATTACCAGTCCTTGGATGTGGTGGCTACATTTGTATTTGTTTTTTTGTTTTTAACCGCTTGCCGACCGCCGCATGACTATTAACTGCGGCAGTCAGCCCCCTACAGGCAAAACGACGTAGGGCTACGTCGCTCACCCACGAGCCTCTAGGGGGCGAGCGCACGCCGCCGGAGGCATGCTCCCGCCCCCGCTCGTTCACTAACATTCCCGCGCGAGTGACCGGCGGCTCCGATGTCCACCGGTCACTCGCGATCTCCCGCTGGAGAGGGAGAAAGGCAGGCGGCTGATGTAAACAAAGCCACCTGTCATTCTCCCTGGTGTAACAGCAGAGACTATACGATCCTGCTATGTAGGATCGTATGTCTCTGTGGTTACATCACAAGCCACGCCCCCCACAGTTAGAATCACGCCCCTAGGGATATATTTAACCCACTGATCACCAATAAAGTTAACCCCTTCCCTACCAGTGTGATTTTTACAGTAACAGTGCATATTTATAGCACTGATTACTGTAGTAATGTCACTGGTGCCCCCAAAAGTGTCAAAAATGTCAGTCAAGGGTCCGATCTGTGCACCGCAATGTCGCAGTCCCGCAAAAAAAATCGCAGATCGCCGCCATTACTAGTAAAAAAAAAAAAAACAATAAAAATGACAAAAATCTTTCCCGTAGATAGTAGATGCAATAACTTTTGCGCAAACCAATCAAAATAATTTTTTTGAGATTTTTTTTTACCAAACATATGTAGCAAAAAACAAATTGGCTTAAAATGTTAAAAAATTTTGATTTTTACATTTTTTTGGGGAATTTCATATAAAAAAATGTGAAAAATATTTTTATTTTTGCAAAATTGTCGCTATTTTTTTGTTGATAGCGCAAAAAGTAAAAATGGCACAGTTGATCAAATACCACAAAAAGAAAGCTCTGTTTGTGGGAAAAGAAGGACGTCAATTTCATTTGGGTACAGCGTTGCACGACCGCGCAATTGTCCGTTAAAGTCATGCAGTGCCGAATCGCAAAATAGGCCCTGGTCTTTGAGCAGCCAAATCCTCCGGGGCTTAAGTGGTTAAGCTTTTTCCCTTATTTTCACAAGTTCTATCCTGAGGTGCCAACATTTATTCATGGTACTGTAACTCTGGAGGACCAGCCTTATCCCCCATAGCTTTCTCTTGATACCTTCTAACCTTGGGTTCTCTTGAAGAATTCTAGCCTTCACTTCTATTAAAGCCTTCTAGCCTTACAGTGAAGCCTTCTCTTGATTTGGACTACAGAAACACCCCCTACTCTCCTAATCTCAATAAAATAGGAAAGAGGGGTTTTACAAATCAATCAAGTAATATTTAGTGGTACTCCTAACTCCTATGAAGGCCCTTGTTCGGGCACATCCTGTAAGAATTGACAACTGTCTCTCAACTGTGTTCCTACTTAGTCATCCTGGTCCACCCCTTGTGGAGACTAAAAGTTGTTAACCCAACAAGCCATGTAATAGTTTGGAATGCAAATTATTACCAAAAAAGCCAGACTGTATTGGCACACCAAGAGGCGTTATTATTAAAATCATGAAGTTTTTTACAATACAAGTTAAAATCATCACAAAGAATAATAATACATATAACCCCAAACCCCAACACCCTAAACCGTAGATGTTTGAGATATAGGGCTATCCAACCCTGAGACAGAGCAAATAGGGACACTTCAATCATGTTGTACAGTTTATATATCTCAATCAAATATCCATTGGATTAGTGTTCACATGTTCTCCATACTCAGAAGTCAAAGAGTTTTGTGACAATTATCGCTTCCTCAGCACTGGTTGGGTGAGTGTTTCACTAAAGTATAGGATAAAGAACATAATAAATATACCAATAATGAAATATAAGTTAGGTTCAATATCAGTGTTGTACATATTAATGCTTACTTATCAGATGCAATCTATGTTGCAGGTGGATGGTTAAAAACTGTTAAAAAACCATCACCAATATAGATTGTATCAATGCTTACCCAACCAGTCCTGAGGAAGCAATAACTGTCGTAAAACCCGTTGACTTTCAAGTATGGGGACTTTGTGGACACTAATCCAATGAATATTTGATTGAGATATATGGACTGTACTGAAGAATTGAAGTGTCCCTCTTTGCTCCATCTCAGGGTTGGGTAGCAATCAGAGGCGTAACTAGAACCTTCAGGGCCCTGATGCAAGAAACCATGAAGGGCCCCCCAGACCCCTGGCCGGGGCCCTTACCTTCAAGCCCAGGGCTTTTCCCACTAATCCTGGGGCTCTTTACACTTGTTGCATGTCCTTTTATTACGGTCCCGCAGCAGGATTCTTTCACAAGTTCTGCAGTAGGCCCCCTTCCTGCAATCTTGTGGGCCCCCTTCCTGCAATCTTGGGGCCTCCCCACAGTGGTGCAATGCCAGGGTCCGGTCGCAAGTGTGACCTTTGCGATCCTGGAAGTTCACCCACTGGTTTGCTACCGGGCCCCCTGGAGCATGGGGCCCGGTAGCGATTGCAACCCCTGCAACCCCTGTAGTTACGCCCCTGGTAGCAATGTATGTAAAACATCTAGGGTTTGGGGTGTTGCTTTTTATTATTATTCTTTGTGATGATTTTAACCTGTTCCTTAATAAACTTCGTGATTTTTATTGAATATCGACTCCCTTGGTGTGCAGATAAAGTCCGCCTTTTTGGGTACATTTTGTGTTCCAAGTTGTTTTGATATTTTGGGAATGTGGATGGGTGAGGATTTTCCTACGATACAACCATAGAGCAATGATGTACAGTCAATGATAGAGTGAGTGTAAGTAGACAGGGAGTGGTTAAAAGAGGCTGGAGGAAATCAGCATCACAAATATGCTAAAAAAAGATGATAAAAACAAGAATTATACTTGTTTATTACAGGTTCTTATATAGCAACATCAATTTATGCAGTGCTTTACATATATTTTTTACATTCACATCAGTCCCTGCCCTCAAGGAGCTTACAATCTAAGGTCCCTAGCTCACAATCCTACATACACATACTAGGGCCAATTTACCTAACAATATGTCTTTGGAGTGTGGGAGAAAACCCAATTATCCAGAGGAAACCCCACACAGGCACAGGGAGAATATGAAAACTCCAGGCAGGTAGTGCCATGGTTGGGAAACCAATGATCCTAGTACTGCTAGGCCTCATTTTGGACAGATGTGTAGACTTCTATAGTAAACGCAATATTTAACTACCAAAAGAGTTACACTACACTAAGCCTTTCACACAAAAATGTTATTGTTTAAAAAACTAGTACCGCATAGCATTTTTGTGAATTGAGGAGTGGTGTCAGCCCTGCCCAATTGTCTTTTGCTAAACAGCTCAGACCCTCCCACTATCTATCAGATCTCTACAACATAAAGGCTAGTCATTCTGTAGTTCCAAGACAAGAACTAGGAGAGCCAATTACTGTCTTTGAGATAAGACAGTAAGTGTGCTCAGATTTCTAACATTTTCAACAGGTTTTTTTTTTTGTATTGAACAAAACGTATTTTTAGCTGACCAAAAGGAGCAAATAAGAAGAGTTGATTGTTAGGGTTTACATATTGTTGGTGTTTACATGCACTTTAATGCTGTAATTATTAGATTTAATTTTTAAAAGTAAAATAAAAAATAAGTAATAATGAGTATTTGTTAATATATTTTTTTACACACGTAAGCCTTTAAACATGGCCGACCCTACCAAGGGTTTAACTGGGTCCCAGGCGCACTTGAAGAGGGGCGGCAAATTGACTCCCAAGATTTATTTTTCAGCAGTTATGTGTGTAATTCGTTTGCAGCGTGTTACAGGCGGCATTTCCCCATCTCATACTGCCGCCTGTAGCCGTAGTGCAAACTGACAAGTATGAGGAGGCGGAGTGTCTCCTCTGGGGAACGTCCCTCACATGCTCGTGGTGTGCGTAATGACATCAGACATCAGTGCACGCCATCTTATGAAGGGCAGGCTGGATCTTCTAGGGTGGTGGGCACAGCAGACACAGGAGTGACAGGAGGACTGAGAACAGACAGTGGGTGTTTGGTGGACTGGTCCGTGGAGAGTTATGGAAGAAGATAAAAGGATACATAATATTTTCTAAATTTTACATTACTATAAAATAGTTCCATGATGGGGATGGTGTGTTCAGGGTGATGTGCAGTGTTAGTTTTCCACCACACATAGCGCTTTGCTTTTAGGCCAGAGCCTGCTGACCAAAGCACCTTCTTCCACATGTTTATTATGTCCCCCACATGGCTTCTCGCAAACTGAAAACGGGACTTCTTATGTCTTTCTTTCAACAATGGCTCTCTTCTTGTCACTCTTCCATTAAGGCCAGATTTGTGAAGTGCTGTTGTCCTGTGGACAGATTCTCCCACCTGAGCTGTGGATCTCTGCAGCTCCTCCAGAGTTACCATGGGTCTCTTGGCTGCTTCTCTGATTAATGCTCTCCTTGCCCGGCCGGTCAGTTTAGGTGGACAGCCATGTCTTGGTAGGTTTGCAGTTGTCCCATACTCTTTCCATTTTCGTAGTATGGATTGAACAGAGCTCCGTGAGATGTTCAAAGCTTGGGATATTTTTTAATAACCTAACCCTGCTTTAAACTTCTCTACAACTTTAACCCAGACCTGTCTGGTGTGTTCCTTGGCCTTTATGATGCTGTTTGTTCATTAAGGTTCTCTAACAAACCTCTGAGGGCTTCACAGAACAGCTGTATCTATACTGAGATTAAATCACACACTTAGGTGGACTCTGTTTACTAATTAGATGACTTCTGAAGGCAATTGGTTCCATTAGATTTTAGTTAGCGGTATCAGAGTAAAGGGGGCTAACTACAAATGCATGCTTCATTTTTCAGATGTTTATTTGTAAAAAAAATGAAAAATATTTATCATTTTCCCTCCATTTCACAATTATGTGCCACTTTTTGTTGGTCTATCACATAAAATCATAAAATCCCGAAAAAATACATTTACATTTTTGGTTGTAACATGACAAATGTTGAACATTTCAAGAGATATGAATACTTTTTTAAGGCTCTGTATATAGATCAGACCAAAATGAGTGGCAAAAGTGGAGGAAAGATGAACCGAGGGAATTTTTTCCAAATCAGGAACAGTCCCTCGAAATCAGGGACAATTGGGAGCTATCATGCCTCCTTTGAGTTGTGCCATGGAGAGCTAATGGTAACTGGTGGAAACCTAGAGCTTCTAAGGGAGCCTGAACCCACAGGTGATACAAAGGATCCATGAATCATGACACCAGGGAATCGAATGGAAAACCTTGAGTCCCGTAGGTGCAGACATTAGGACTATGGCTCTCCACCACTCATTTTATTAGGTGTTAGTGTTTCAAGAGAAAAACCTCAGGTGTTAATAATGCCTTAAACCTTCTTTCCTTCAATGAATCAAATGGTATTATAACACAGTGTAGTAGGTTATAATAAGGCTTAAAATAACATTGAACACGTGGGATATGAGTCACTGCTTTTTAATGCACCGGGCCTAAAATATCTCCGGTCACAAAGAGGTTACCCCAATCAGCCTTGCCAACGCTGATTATTTTTTAAAGTCCATTCCTTCCACTGAACAGTGCCCTGTAACTAATAAGAATGCTGTCACCTGAATGTTCATTGTTTTGAGAGCAAGTGACTGCTGACAGTTTTCTTTCAAGCATGAATGATGAAAGAAAACTTTCGCACTGCCTCATCTGGTCTGCTTGCTGGGAGCTAATGAGCCTCTGGTTACAGCAGAGATGGCAACACTTGAATGACCCGACGCCTATTACCATACAAGGTGGGAGTGAGAAATCCACAGCTTGTTTGTTGCAAGTAGACGCAGAACAAGAGCAATAAGAGAAGGCTTTGTCTCCAGCAAACGTCCACTAATTTCTTAGGCTAGTAATATATTTAAGTGGACCTTCGCTCACAAGTGAAAGTGCTGCTTTATCCTCCACCCCACCCTCACCCCCTAACACTTTTACATTTTTATTTTATTTATTTATTTTTTATACGGGAAGCAAGTAACTTTTTTGACAGATACCCACTTCCAGTTTCTCATTTCTAACCTAGGCAAGAATTATGTCACTCGCTCTACCCCTCCCCGTCAAACATCTCAGGAGGGCACAGGACCAATCCCACAGTGCCGCGCATCTCATGGGAGCCAGCTGTGATTCCTCAGGAAGTAGCAGCCAACTCCCAATTCCAAGATGGTGGTGCCAGGGACCGGCAGTGGTGAAAAGAATTGGCTGCCGGGAGATAGGACTGGACTCCAGGGGCTGGTTAGTACTTAATTTTTGAAAGTCAGCATCTACAGTATTTGTAGCTGCTGAATTGTATTTATTTATTTTTTTTACAGTAAGGTGAAGTTCCTTTTTAAGGGCTAAACTCTAGGCCGGTAGTAAGATTTTATTTAACATAAAACTACAAACCCAATTCCAAAAAAGTTGGGACAATCTACAAATTGTGATTAAAAAAGGAATGGACTAATTTACAAATCTCATAAGCTTATATTTTATTAACAATATAATATAGATAACATATCAAATGTTCAAATGTTGAAAGTGAGACATTTTAAAATGTCATGCCAAATATTGGCTCATTTTGGATTTCATGAGAGCTATACATTCCAAATAAGAGGCCGGAAAACTTAAATGTACATATAAGAAACAGCTGGAGGACCCATTTGCAACTTAGGTCAATTGGTAACATGATTGGGTATAAAAAGAGCCTCTCAGAGTGGCAGTGTCTCTCAGAAGTCAAGATGGGCAGAGGATCACCAATTCCCCCAATGCTGCGGTGAAAAATATTGGAGCAATATCAGAAAGGAGTTTCTCAGAGAAAAATTGAAATTATCATCATCTACAGTGCATAATATCATCCAAAGATTCAGAGAATCTGGAATAATCTCTGTGCGTAAGGGTAAAGGCTGGAAAACCATACTGGAGGTCTGTAATCTTCGGGCCCTTAGACGGCACTGCATCACATACAGGAATGCTACTGTAATGGAAATCACAACATGGGCTCAGGAATACTTCCAGAAAACATTGTCGGTGAACACAATCCACCGTGTCATTCGCCGTTGCCGGCTAAAACTCTATAGACCAAAAAAGAAGCCATATGTAAACATTATCCAAAAGCGCAGGCATTTTTTTTCTGGGCCAAGGCTCATTTAAAATGGACTGTGGCAAAGTGGAAAACTGTTCTGTGGTCAGACAAATCAAAATTTTAAGTTCTTTTTGGAAAACTGGGATGCCATGTCATCCGGACTAAAGAGGACAAGGACAACCCAAGTTGTTATCAGCGCTCAGTTCAGAAGCCTGCATCTCTGATGGTATGGGGGTTGCATGAATGCGTGTGGCATGGGCAGCTTACACATCTGGAAAGGCACCATCAATGCTGAAAGGTATATCCAAGTTCTAGAACAACATATGCTCCCATCCAGACGTCGCCTCTTTCAGGGAAGACCTTGCATTTTCCAACATGACAATGCCAGACCACATACTGCATCAATTACAACATCATGGCTGCGTAGAAGAAGGATCCGGGTACTGAAATGGCCAACCTGCATTCCAGATCTTTCACCCATAGAAAACATTTGGCGCATCATAAAGAGGAAGATGTGACAAAGAAGACCTAAGACAGTTGAGCAACTAGAAGCCTGTATTAGACAAGAATGGGACAACATTCCTATTCCTAAATTTGAGCAACTTGTCTCCTCAGTCCCCAGAAGTTTGCAGACTGTTATAAAAAGAAGAGGGGATGCCCACAGTGGTAAACATGGCCTTGTCCCAACTATTTTTGAGATGTGTTGATGCCATGAAATTTAAAATCAACTTATTTTCCCCTTAAAATTATACATTTTCTCAGTTTAAACATTTGATATGTCATCTATGTTGTATTCTGAATAAAATATTGACACTTGAAACTTCCACATCATTGCATTCTGTTTTTATTCACAATTTGTACAGTGTCCCAACTTTTTTGGAATTGGGTTTGTAGTAAAAATACCTGAATTTTACTTGATTTTAGCCTCC
This sequence comes from Pelophylax lessonae, assembly GCF_965119305.1. Classification (NCBI taxonomy): domain Eukaryota; kingdom Metazoa; phylum Chordata; class Amphibia; order Anura; family Ranidae; genus Pelophylax; species Pelophylax lessonae. Next base: position 45,843,075 of record NC_138768.1, on the reverse strand, counting down.
AGTTCAGCAGTGCTTAGATTGGGAGAGGAAGAGACTGTATTTTTATCAGTCAATCATGTGTGCCACATTCGCATGTGCTTACAGGGAACTTGAAGACAGAAGGAGAGAGCAGAGTGATGACTTCATGAACCTGTTGCTGCTTTTTCACTATCCACACAGGCTGAAGGGTTAGAATCCCAAGGCTCTGTTAGAAAGATATTCTTATTTCCTGTCCTGCTGACAAAGATTCATTCAGGAAGGAAGTGAGGTGAACTCATCAACAGCAACAGAGAGCAAAAAAAAAAAAAAAAGATTTTGGCTTGCCATACACCTTAAAAAGGACTTTACCCTTCCAATTAAAATCTCATTATCCTTCCTACTTGTCATTGGTGCTGTTTTTATGCTCTAGTAATATAGTTACAAGTCCAGTGGTGCCAGCGTTGTCCTTTTTTTTTTTTTTTTTTGTCACGCGGTTCTGCTACAGATCCCATCCCATGTCACCATCTTCCTTGTTTATATCACAGCTGTCTCTTCCTGGTTTCTACAGTCAGCCCCTCAATGATGCAGGAGGATAGTAATGCAACAGGGATGTGCTCAGATTCCAGTCCAAACCCACCTGAGCTATCACACCAGAAAGATATCACTGCATATGGCCAGTCGTAAGTTGTAAGTCATAGACTTTCACTGGCCAGCAGCTGCACACATAAGCCCCTAGTAAATATCTGGCTACAGGGCCAGGAATGCCATTGCTACTTATCATTGGTGGTGTGCAGTGATAGCTTCCTGTGGTGATAGGTGGGTTATGGCTAGGTATCAGGACCTGGGTCTGAACCTGCAACCTCTGCTGTGTCTGGCAATTTCTCTTCTTATATATATATAGAGTGCAGCGCTATCAGCATAAATATCATATACATGACTATATATAATTTCAAGGTGGACACCTCTGCTGTCTAACAAATTGCTTTAGAAAGGATTACATCTGATGAGGCACTTCTTTGTTTCTACCAGACATTCATTAAAAAAATTGGAGATGAAATCTCAAAAATTGTAGATATCTCGTTTACTTCATACCTTCATGCATTTACAGGTAAATATACATTTACAAGCGACGGCACAGTTTCGGACATGCATATGTCCTTCATGCAGCTTGATGAAGGACATATGGATGTCCAAAACTGTGCTATTGCTTGTAAAATGTATATTTACCTGTAAATGCATGAAAATATGAAGTAAACGAGGTATCTACAATTTTAGAGAAGGGCATCTCCAATTTTTTAATACATAGATAAATATATATATATATATATATATATATATATATATATATATATATATATATATATATATATGTGTGTGCGTATATAAAATAAATCTATTAATTACCATGCTTCAATATTGAAAAGAAAAAATCAAAGTAAACGTGCATTCAACTAAAAATCATTATTACAGTGTACAGATGTCACAATATAAATAGTTTACCAATGAAAGTCCATAAAATCCAAAACAAAGTGAAAAGAGGGGGCAGTTGAGTTAAGGATAGAGTCCAATGTCCCAGAAAACATATTCCCCAAGAAAGATAAGTGCATGCATAAGGAGAGCCAGCTTACCCAAATCCTCCGTGTAAATGCACCAACAGGAGAAGAGATGGCAGCTTACCAGAGTGTGTTGGCTTCCAAGCTAATGGAAAAGCCAAATAATCCTTGGGGAAAAACTTCCCAAACACATCTGCATGGATACTGGTGGTCCTGGCGTGCTCCATATCAGAGTATTTTCTTTGTAAAATTAAGCATGTAAGCGATACAAAGTGGCTGCAGCAATGACCATAAAAAGCAATACATGGCCGAAGAGCGTGGTGACGTCTGGTCCCACCCAACGAGTTTTGTCATATATTTTACATCGTCAGGGGGTGTGATGTCTCTTCTTGCTGAGCCACCTGAGATGCTAAACAGCTCCCTGTCTGATTCATCTGATGACGAAACGCGTAGGGCGGAGCTACGTACGCCACACGTCACTTCCGGTTTAGTGGTTCGGAGCCGTGGAACGCGGAAGCGGAAGCGTCCCGGCGTCCATTCGTTTGAAAGCTGAAGTGATCGGTCCGAATTGTGAGTCTGCCTATGCTTGCTATTATATCACTACTATATACTACGCCATTGGGGTCCCCTTTTCTTTGCTTGAGCACCAATAGATCCGCTTTTTGGAGGGAGGCAGCTCCCCGGAACCATCTGCAAAGGAACCCCCCTCTCTGTGGGTGTGTTACCTACAAGTGTTACCCACAAGTGGCACTTTTTTTACAATCAATTTTATCTCACGGTTTAATATCACCCAATCACGGCTGTACACATCACATACTAGGTGTTTTTACATATATTTTTATCTACTTGTCAGTGACATTTTAATTAACACTATTGTTCACCTGTTCTTGCATATTATTTGTGTTTCACTGGCACTGCCATCAGGCATTAAATTATTTATGACACTTTGTGTGCACTTTTCGTATTCCATGTTTTTATGTATATGAGCAGTCATTTATTTATTTGCACAGAGCACTTTATTCTTAAAGGGGTGGATGCCAACCCACCCCTTTCACGAGCTTCCTCATCACTGAACTTTTTCTGCACATATAGCTTGTGTAGGGGTTTTGTACCCTTTTTTTTTCTCTCTTTTGAAATAAACCTTTCTTTTGATTCAAAAAACATTGTGGTGAGGTCTTAAATCTGAGGATCAGCAAATAAACATACACTATATTGTCAAAAGTATTGGCACACCTTCCTTTACACTCACATGAACTTAAATGACATCCCAGTCTTGGTCCAAAGGGTTCAATATTGAGTTGGCCCACCCTTTGCAGCTATAACAGCTTCAACTCTTCTGGGAAAGCTGTCCACAAAGTTTAGGAGTGTGTCTATGGGAATGTTTGACCATTCTTCCAGGTCTGGCACTGATATTGGATGAGAAGGCCTGGCTCTAATTTATCCCAAAGGTGTTCTATTGGGTTGAGGTCAGGACTATGTGCAGGTGAGTCAAGTTCCTCCACCCCAAACTCGCTCATCAATGTCTTTATGGACCTTGCTTTGTGCACTGGTCCAAATCATTTGGTGGAAGGGGATTATGGTGTGGGGTTGTTTTTCAGGGGTTGGGCTTTGCCCCTTAGTTACAGTGAAGGGAACACTTAAGGCACCAGCATACCAAAACTTTGTGGACAATTTCATGCCCCCACCTTTGTGGGAAGAGTTTGGGGTTGGCCCCTTCCTGTTCCAACATGACTGCACACCAGTGCACAAAGCAAGGTTCATAAAGACATGGATGAACGATTTTGGGGTAGAGGAACTTGACTAGCCTGAGTCCTGATCTCAACCCGAAAGAACACCTTTGGGAGGAATTAGAGCTGAGACTGTGAGCCCGGCATTCCCATCCACATCAGTGCTTGACCTCACAAGTGCGTTTCTGGAAGAATGGTCAAACATTCCCATAGACACACTCCTGAACTCTGTGGACAGCCTTCCCAGAAGAGTTGAAGCTGTTATAGCTGCAAAGGATGGGCCAACTCAATATTTAACCCTACGGACTAAGACTGGGATGCCATTAAAATTAATGTGCGTGCAAAGGCAGGTGTCCCAATACTTTTGGCAATATAGTGTATAATGCGTGAGTAGGAGGGTGCGGGGCCACCAGAATACACATAGCTTAAAATACTTCATTAAATATTTAATAAGGAAAGCACAATTAAATAAAAGTGTAGATGGAAAGGATTAAAATGGTGAAAATTAAAATTTTTGCGAAGGCCTGCTTTAAGAGTATCATCACATCACGAACATTATAGAACAAGTTCTAGAAATCATTTATGATGGTTAACTAGGATAAGCTATCTCTGGTGATAATGTTTCCAAAGAAACAACTTTACTTTAATTCACTTCCAAGGATTTCAATGACTGGAAATGAAGCACAATCTTTTTCTTCTGCTTCACTTCCCAAGACCGACGCATGAAATCGGCACCGTGGTACCTCTCGTATCTCTGCATCTTCCTTGTTTACTTTTTCATCTGGTGCCAGACCGGTGGAATGAAAAAACGGTAGCAGATAACAGTGCCGTATAAAAAGCTGATGATAATAACACTGATCTAAAGGATTACACAAAAGAAGTATTTAAGTGTATACTTTACTGAATGGTCCTCAAACACTGTTCAAGCACTACATACAATTGAATGGAAAGCAAACAAAGAAAATGCACTTTCCTGCATTACCTACAGCCAGTATAAGTGTCAGCATAATAGAAAACTCTTACTATTCTTATTACAGACATTGTGTAACAGCAGTCCTTTAGAAACTAGGGGTTTTTTTTATATTTAAAATACATGTTAAGCCCATGGGGTATCTCCTTCAGGAAAGTGGCACATCAGAAATGATAGCAGTCAAATAATGGACTTTTCATTCTTCAGTATGCAGTTGTGAAACTATAGCTGTAGCAGCCCGCATGGCTGCTATGGGGCCTGGGGTGAGAGGGGCCCAATTTGGCAAATTAAACTGTGAAGTTGCCAGTCTAGAAGAGCTAATGTCAGACATGCAATAGGAGTCACCAGGATTGTCCCTCGTTTCCTCTATCTATGCAATAATAAGAATTTTTTTTTAATCTATCTTAGCATGAAATTTAACCACTTAAGCCCCAGAAGATTTTACCCCCTTTCTGACCAGGGGTTTTTTTGCGATTCGGTACTGCGTGACTTTAACGGACAATTGCGCGGTCGTGCGACGCTGTACCTAAACGAATTTGACGTCCTTTTTTTCCACAAACAGAGCTTTCTTTTGGTGGTATTTGATCACCTGTGCGATTTTTTTGATCATGCGCTAAAATCAAAAAAAGAGCGACAATTTTGGAAAAATAACAATATTTTTCACATTTTTTTATATGAAATTCCCCTCAAAAAAATGTAAAAATCTAATTTTTTTAAAAGATTTTGCCCAATTTGTTTTCTGCTACCTATGTTTGGTAAAAAAAAATCACAATAAGCGTATTTTGATTGGTTTGCGCAAAAGTTATTGCATTTACTAACTAAGGGAAAGATTTTTGTAATTTTTTTTTTTTTTTTTTTTTAACAAGTAATGGCGGCGATCTGCGATTTTTTTTGCGGGACTGCGACATTGCGGCGGACAGATCGGACCCTTGACTGACATTTTTGACACTTTTGGGGGTACCAGTGACATTACTACAGTAATCAGTGCTATACATATGCACTGTTACTGTCAAAATAACACTGGCAGGGAAGGGGTTAACTTTATTAGAGATGCAGTGACTATGTGTGTCCCTAGGGGCGTGCTTCTTACTGTGCAGGGATGTGGCTGTGTGTGTAACAGCACAGATCAACGGTCCTACATAGCAGGACCGTTAGATCAGTGCTTTTACACAGGGAAGAATGACAGGCGGCTTTGTTTACACTAGCCGCCTGCCTTTCTCCCTTCACAGCGGACGATCCCAAATGACCGGTGGACATCGGGTCCGCCGGTCACACGCACGGAGGTGTCCGTGAACGAGCCGAGGCAGGAGTGTGCCTCCGGCGGCGCGCGCCCGCCCACTATTGGCTCCCAGGCTAGTGACGTACCGGTACGTCACTTTGCCTGGCCGGGGCTGACCGTCGCAGTATATGTACTTGCGGCGGTCGACAACCGGTTAATGCCTCCAGAACTTCTGATACAGACTGAAATAAAGTGATAATAAAGTCTTCATTTTTTTTTGTTAAAAATAACAAATATCTCATTTAACCACTTCTGGACAGGGAAGGATTGCCTCCTTAATGCCCAGGCCATGTTTTGACATTTGGCACTGCGTTTCTTTGAAAATTGTGCGGTCCTGCAACGCTGTACCCAAATAAAATTGATGTCCTTTTTTTTGCCAGAAACAGAGCTTTCTTTTGGTGGTATTTGATCACCTGTGCGATTTTTATTTTTTGCGCTATAAACAAAAAATAGTGACATTTCTGAAGAAAAAAAAATATTTTTCACATTCTGCTATATAACATTCCCAAAAAAATGTAAAAATCTAAATTTTTCATCCTTTTAGGCCAATTTGTATTCTGCTACATATTTTTGGTAAAAAAACAATCGCAATAAGTGTATTTGGTTGGTTGCATAAAATGTATTGCGTCTACAAATTAGGGGAAAGATTTATGTCATTTTTATTTATTAATAATTATTAACTAGTAATGGCGGCAATTGTTACAGGGTTAAGTGTGAGCCTAGGGGAGTGTTTTGTAACTGTGGGGGGATGGGCTTGTGAAATAACCATAGAGTTCTGTGATCCTATATAGAAGGATCACAGGCGCTCTGTGATCATTTCAGAGAGAACAACAGTCAGTTGTGTTTACAATAGCTGATCGTGCTACTCTCTCAGCAGGGAGCGATCGCGGGTGCCCGGTGGCAATAATGGCCGCTGGCCCCATGCATCGGCATCCCTACTGCCTAGTGGGGGAGTGAGCACGTCACCAGTGGCGCAGGCTCGCCCCCCAGCACCACGCACGCGACCAACGTAAGGCTACTTCGGTTCGCGCAGGAGAGGCTGCCTGCCACAGTAAATGTGCGGCGGGCGGTCTTAATATGGTTAAATTAATGCCTTAAATCTTCATAGAAAAACATACAGCATTAGCAGCGCTCCTTCTGTGCCTTTGAATTTCAAACACCATGTGAGTATTTAGAATATTGCACCACTTGGGTTTAGGGGGATGAAATCCAAACTTATTCTGCAGATCCCGTCACCACACCACGGGAGAACTCTCCCTTAGGCAATCAAACTAACCAGATCGTTAATATAATTTGCCTGGGATAAAACACTTGTCCTCCATGGATGATAAAGGATCCTCTAAATCTGAAAAACTTGTCTCCTCAAGGTGTCACCCATGTCATGAAACAAACGGACTCATAGCATGATATCATTTAAAAAATGTATTACCAAAACACCCCGCTTGTTAAAATGCACTTACACAAAAGAAATCAAGTCAAGCATGTAATCACAGTCTCATACCACTTGGCCAGCATGTATCAGACTCACCGCCAGTGGTGGCTGGTGCTCCATGGGCAGATGGATGCACCAATGCACCATACACCCCCCCCCCCGGATCACACCAGGCCGCACACCATACCCCCCCCCCGGACCACAGCAGGACAGGACTATGGCAGGGGGCAGGACAGGACCACAGCAGGGGGCAGGACAGGACAGGACCCGGCTCACTCACCCTGTCTGGACATCTGCAGCAGCAGGCGATGGCGGCAGCTTCAACTTCTTCCCCCTGTCTTCTGCATCTCCTCCCTCCTCCTCCATGCCCAATGGCATGGCTTCTCCTTTCGGCCAATCAGGAAACGGGTATCAGAACCCGATTCCTGATTGGCCAGGAGAAGGATCCATGTGACAATAGCGAATTTTCATTCGCTATTGTCACACAACTGGGTGGGCTCGGGGCGCAGTGCTCTCCGCCCCGAGCCCACCTTTTTTTTAGGCTATTAGAGCCTCTGGCTCTAATCACATGGTTAAAAAAAAGCCCCATTGAACTCCATGCGTCCGGCGCCCCGCATGTAGGTTAGGGGGCCGGATAGGGGGGCTGCAACCCTGTGCCCCCAATGCACCAGCCGCCACTGCTCACCGCTCATCAATAGTCACTGATCGCGTCGGTTCCCCCTAACGCGTTTCGTCATCATGACTTCGTCAGAGGGCATGGCTTTATTATATATTTACCAGAGGTGTTAACCCCTTCTGTGACTACTAGACTGGCACAAAAATCAAGCTTCACTACGCTTGATCGGCCACATAATATCTAGGACAATACATCCAATCCTGGTACTCGTGAAATATAAGGCAATACATCCAGTACTTGATATTGGGCACGGATAAATTAAGGTTTACAAAACATTAATCATGTAATGCTTTCTTCACATAATCATTTAACCTACATGGTATGAATCGGCTCTGTAATCCACACCTGCGGTGTCCTACATAGGGAATAACCATAATAGCAGATATCTCATCATGTATGGGAGCCCTAACCAATCAAAATTACGATCACATGGAACACACAGTATATAAAATCCAACCACATTATATAAATTCATGATCCGCTAAATATTGTTTCCTCCCCAAATATCATGTAATAGATATAAAGCCTATAAAATCAATAATTCCACAATTCTAACACATTTTAGTACAAGATAATACAGCCTGTGGTAACAAAATATGCTATCACATTTAGTTGCAATCACATCATTTGAAATCGCAGGTATAAGTATACTAATAACTACGGTAATCATATTTTAATTTTAATCCTAAAAATTCTATCTATTATTAAAACCCACTTAGAGTTAATAATCGCTTATGAAGCAGGTAAAATCGAATTCCACGTTCATTCCCCTAGGACTCAGGGTATTAGTTAGATATATCAATTTGGTCTCACATCTAGACAAATCTCTCACTCTGTTTGTTCCCATCCATGCTGGATGGGTTTCGTCTATACCCCAAAACTTCCGACCAGAGGTGTTCCTATTATGTTTTCGTCTGAAATGCAATTATATCCAATTATTATGGATATGTTCGGAGATGTGTTTGCCCAATGTTCATTTAGTACAGCCAATATACATTGGCCCACATGGGCATTCAAGGGCATATGTGGGTGGAGTTGCATAAAATAAATTCCTTAATCTCGAACTCCCTCCCATTCACCGTGGATTTAAACATTGTTAGCTCTGCATTTCCTGAAGGCATGAAATCCTGCTCTGTCCCAGAACATCTTGGGCCTCACTGGTGGATCTAACACTTTTTTTTTACCATTCTATCTCCAAAGGATGGTGCCTTCTGTTAGATATAAAATGGATCATTAGGGAGTACTTTATTCAAGATCTTATTCATACCTAATATGTTTCAATATTTCCTGAATATTGTTTCTACTTCCCTATACTGGATAAGATAGTTACTAATAAATCCCCACTCATGCATTCCATCATTTACACTATCTTTATCTACCAGACACAAATCCGGTGAAACCTGACTAACTTCATGGATTACTTTATCCAAATGTGGGTCTTTGTACCCTTTTTCCGTAAACCTCTTTTTAATTATTTGTGTTTGTGACAAAGTCTGAAACAGAGGAGCAATTCCTACTGATTCACATAAACTGCCCTTCCACAAAGGGTGATGTCCACTATACACAGGTAGTGTTAAGAACATATTAAGTATGGATACGATCTTGAATAAAGTACTCCCTAATGATCCATTTTTTATCCATTGCAAAGGCGCCATCCTTTGGAGATAGAGTGGTAAAAAAAAGTGTTAGATCCACTAGTGAGACCCAAGATGTTTTGGGGACAGAGCAGGATTTTAAGCCTGCAGGAAATGCAGAGCGTGCCAACAAGTGGATACTCACCTTAGGGGGCTAACAATGTTTAAATCCAGGGCGAAAGGGAGGGAGTTCAAGAATAAGGAATTTCTCTCATGCAACTCCACCCACGTAGTTTATGCCCTTGAATGCCCATGTGGGCTAATGTGTATTGGTCATACAAAAAAGAACATTGGGTAAACGCATCACCGAACATATCCATAATATCTGTATATTGGATATAATTGCATTTCAGACAAAAACATAATAGGAACCCCTCTGGTCTGATTTTTGGGATATAGACAAATCCCATCCAGAATGGAGGGGAACAAACAGAGTGAGGGATTTGTCTAGATGTGAGACCAAATGGATATATCTAACTAAAACCCTTAGTCCTAGGGGAATGAACGTGGAATTAGATTTTAACTGGTTCATAAGTCATTATTAACTTTGAGTGGGTTTTATTAATAGATAGAATTTTTAGGATTACATTTAAAATATGATTATTTATTAGTAAATTAGTAAAAATATGATAGCATATTTTGTTAGCACAGGCTGTATGGTCTTGTACTATACAGTATCTCGCAAAAGTGAGTACACCCCGCACATTTTTGTATTGTGTATTGAGTGTACAGCTTGTATAACAGTGTAAATTTGCTATCCCCTCAAAATAACTCAACACACTGCCATTAATGTCTAAACCACTGGCAACAAAAGTGAGTACACCCTTAAGTAGAAATGTCCGAATTGGGCCCAATGTGTCAATATTTTGTGTGGCCACCATTTTTTTCCAGCACTGCTTTAACCCTCTTGGGCATAGAGTTCACCAGAGCTTCACGGGTTGCCACTGGAATCCTCTTCCACTCCTCCAGGACAACATCACGGAGCTGGTGGATGTTACAGACCTTGTGCTCCTCCACCCTTCATTTGAGGATGCCCCACAGATGCTTAATAGGGCTTAGGTCTGGAGACATGCTTGGCCAGTCCATCATCTTTACCACCAGCTTCTTTAGCAAGGCAGTGGTCATCTTGAAGTTGTATTTAGGGTTCTTATCATGTTGGAATACTGCCCTGCAGCCCAGTCTCCGAAGGGAGGGGATCATGCTCTGCTTCAGTATGTCACAGTACATGTTGGCATTCATGGTTCCCTCAATGAACTGTAGTTCCCCAGTGCCGGCAGCACTAATGCAGCCCCAGACCATGACACTCCCACCACCATGCTAGACTGTAGGCAAGACACACTTTTCTTTGTTTTCCTCACCGGACGTCCACCACACATGCTTGACACCTTCTGAAACAAATACATTCATCTTGGTCTCATCAAACCACAGGACATGGTTCCAGTAATCCATGTCCTTAGTCTGCTTGTCTTCAGCAAACTGTTTGCAGGCTTTCTTGTGCATCATCTTTAGAAGAGGCTTCCTTCTGGGACGACAGCCATGCAGACCAATTTGATGCAGTGTGCGGCATATAGTCTGAGCACTAATGAGCTGACCCCCGACCCCTTCAACCTCTGCAGCAATGCAGGTAGCACTCATATGTCTATTTCCCAAAGACACCCTCTGGATATGACGCTGAGCACGTGCACTCAATTTCTTTGGTCAACCATGGCGAGGCCTGTTCTGAGTGGAACGTGTCCTGTTAAACTGCTGTATGGTCTTGGTCACCGTGCTGCAGCTCAGTTTCAGGGTCTTGGCAATCTTCTTATAGACTAGGCCATCTTTATGTAGAGTAACATTTCTTTTTTCAGATCCTCAGAGAGTTTTTTGCCATGAGGTGCCATGTTGAACTTCCAGTGACCAGTATGAGAGAGTGAGAACAATAACACCAAATTTAACACACCTACTCCCCATTCACACCTGAGACCTTGAAACATTAACGAGTCACATGACACCGGGGAGGGAAAATGGCTAATTGGGCCCAATTTGCACATTTTCAATTAGGGGTGTACTCACTTGTGTTGCCAGCGGTTTAGACATTAATGGCTGTGTGTTGAGTTATTTTGAGGGGACAGCAAATTTACACTGTTATACAAGCTGTACACTCACTACTTTACATTGTAGCAAGTGTCATTTTTTCAGTGTTGTCACATAAAAAGAAACAAAAATGTGAGGGGTGTACTCACTTTTTTGAGATATTGTAATGTGTTAGAATTATGGAATTATTGATTTTATAAATAAAAAATCTTTTGCGCAATTTTATAGGCTTTATATCTATATATTTGGGGAAGAAACAATGTTTAGCGGATCATGAATTTATATAATATGGTCGGATTTTATATATATCCCATGTGATCGTAATTTTGATCGGTTAGGGCTCCTATACATGATGGGATATCTGCTATTGGGGTTATTCCCCATGTAGGACACCGCAGGTGTGGATTACAGAGCCGATTCATACCATGTAGGTTAAATGATTATGTGAAGAAAGCATTACATGATTAATGTTTTATAAACCTTCATTTATCCGTGCCCAATATCATATCCTGGATTTGTTGCCTTATACTGCACGAGTACCAGGATTGGATGTATTGTCCTAGATTGTATGTGGCAGATCGAGCGTAGTGAAGCTTGATTTTGTATTGGTATAGTAATAACGGAAGAGGTTAACACCTCTGGTGACTATACGATAAATAGAAGGAGCAGCGCTGTGTGACCATGCCCTCTGATGAAGTTGTGATGATGAAACCCGTCAGGGCATGATCACGCGGCTACCAGGACTACTGACAGTTTGTATTGAACCGTGGGAACCACTGCAATTATTGACTATTGATGAATGATGGGACTGATACATGCTGGCCGAGTGGTATGAGACTGTGATAACATGCTTGACTTGATTTATTTTGTGTAAGTGCATTTTAACAAGGGGGGGGTGTGTTTTGGTAATACAGTTTAAAATGGTATTGTGCTATGAGTCCGCTTATTTCATGACATGGGTGACACCTTGAGGAGACGAGGATTTCAGATTTAGAGGATCCTTTATGATCCATGGAGGACAAATGCTTTATCCCAAGCAAATTATATTAACAAATCAACCAAAAAATAGTGCAGCGCTAAATATAAATCTATAAAAGGTATAGAGAGCAAGAAAAAAGTCCAGGTGAAAGTCCATGCAACAAAAGTCTGTGAGTGAAAAGGTGCTTTAAAACATATATCCTCTGGAATGTATATCATCTGGTAAATAGATGTGATCCAAAGTGCATGTCCTCCACCTTAAATACTGGCCTCTCACCTCATAGTAAGACCCCTGAATTAACAGTAGGGTCACAGGTGCTTTTTCGTTATCTCCCCAGAGAAGGATAAATGGATAGGTCACTGGAAAAATAAGCACGTCTTGTGGTGTCAGTCAGTCCATGCAGTTAGCACAAAAGAGAAGAAGCAGATCATAGTGTTTTACTGATTAAAAACACAATTTTTTTGCCTCTTACCTGGAAAGCACTTAACCAGTGCGAGGTGTATATAGCTTGTTTGTTTCCGTAAGACAGCAGGTGACGTCACAGCTCCTTCCTTCCCTCCGTACGCGTTACGTCCCAAGAGGGGGGACTTCATCAGCAGAGTACGGAGGAGAAGACGACACCCACATATAAAGATAGAAAAGAGCAATGATTAGCTATCGGGCTTAAGATCGTATTCATAGCGGCGATGACGCTCTGACCTCCCCGAAACCCGGAAGGGGATGAAAATCCTCAGCAGTAACAGGAAAAATAAACACTGTTTGCCAGTGGGTAAAAACTCCCCGTGCTGGCTAAAACAATAAACACCGTTTGCCATAAACACTGTTTGCCAATGGATAAAATCTCCCCATGCTGGCTAAAACTATTATTCCAATAAATGGAGTAGAATATAAAAAGTGGAATAGAATATAAAACCATATACATTACATACAGCCAGGTCCATAAATATTGGGACATTGACACAATTCTAATCTTTTTGGCTCTATACACCACCACAATGGATTTGAAATGGAACAACCAAGTTGTGCTTTAACTGCAGACTTTCAGCTTTAATTTGAGGGTATTTACATCCAAATCAGGTGAACGGTGTAGGAATTACAACAGTTTGTATATGTGACTTTCACTTTTTAAGGGACCAAAGTAATGGGACAGATTATCAATCATAAATCAAACTTTCACTTTTTAATACTTGGTTGCAAATCCTTTGCAGTCAACTACAGCCTGAAGTCTAGAATGCATAGACATCACCAGACACTGAGTTTCATCCCTGGTGATGCTCTGCCAGGCCTCTATTGCAACTGTCTTCATTTACTGCTTGTTCTTGGGGCATTTTCCCTTCAGTTTTGTCTTCAGTAAGTGAAATGCATGCTCAATCGGATTCAGGTGAGGTGATTGACTTGGCCATTGCATAACATTCCACTTCTTTCCCTTAAAAAACTCTTTGGTTGCTTTGGCAGCATGCTTCGGGTCATTGTCCATCTGCACTGTGAAGCGCCGTCCAATGAGTTCTGAAGCATTTGGCTGAATATGAGCAGATAATATTGCCCGAAACACTTCAGAATTCATCCTGCTGCTTTTGTCAGCAGTCACATCATCAATAAACACAAGAGAACCAGTTCCATTGGCAGCCATATATGCCACTCCACGACACTACCACCACCATGCTTTACTGATGAGGTGGTATGCTTTGGATCATGAGCAGTTCCTTTCCTTCTACATACTCTTCTCTTCCCATCACTCTTGGTCTCATCTGTCCATAGGATGTTGTTCCAGAACTGTGAAGGCTTTTTTAGATGTTGTTTGGCAAACTCTAATCTGGCCTTCCTGTTTTTGAGGCTCACCAATGGTTTCCATCTTGTGGTGAACCCTCTGTATTCACTCTGGTGAAGTCTTCTCTTGATTGTTGACTTTGACACACATACACCTACCTCATGGAGAGTGTTCTTGACCTGGCCAACTGTTGTGAAGGGTGTTTTCTTCACCAGGGAAAGAATTTTTCGGTTATCCACCACAGTTGTTTTATGTGGTCTTCCGGGTCTTTTGGTGTTGCTGAGCTCACTGGTGCGTTCTTCTTTCTTTTTAAGGATGTTCCAAACAGTTGATTTGGCCACGCCTAATGTTTTTGCTATCTCTCTGATGGGTTTGTTTTGTTTTTTTCAGCCTAATGATGGCTTGCTTCACTGATAGTGACAGCTTTTTGGATCTCATATTGAGAGTTGACAGCAACAGATTCCAAATGCAAATAGCACACTTGAAATTAACTCTTTTATCTGCTCCTTGTAAATGGGATAATGAGGGAATAACACACACCTGGCCATGGAACAGCTGAGCAGCCAATTGTCCCATTACTTTTGGTCCCTTAAAAAGTGTGAGGCACATATACAAACTGTTGTAATTCCTACACCTTTCACCTGATTTGGATGTAAATACCCTCAAATTAAAGCCAAAAGTCTGCAGTTAAAGCACATCTTGTTTGTTTCATTTCAAATCCATTATAAAGCCAAAAAGATTAGAATTGTGTAAATGTCCCAATATTTATGGACCTGACTGTAAATATTTACAAATTATAAATATATACAAATTATATTACCGATCTGGTGAGTTTGATTGCCTAAGGGAGAGGTCTCACGCGGTGTGGTGACAGAATCAGATTAAGTTTTGATTTAATCCCCCTAAATCCAAGTGGCGCAATATTCTGAATACTCACATGGTGTTTGACCTGAAATTCGAAGGCACAGAAGGTGGAATACACTTGAAGAGCACTGCTAATGCTGTACGGTTTTCTATGAAGATTTAAGGCATATATTTAAATGTTGGATGTTATTCATAGCGGCTGCTGACAATACAAATAACCTTTTATACATTGATATAATATTTACATATGTTTTCTTTATTTTGTTTTAATTGTATTTTTAATTGTGCGCTGGGAGAAAGTGATTGAGTGGTCTTAGGACTGTTTTAGTTGCTTTTGTTGTGTTATGAACAAATATCTCTTACCTGCCCTGTGAAGTGGTTTTGCACAGAGCAGCACAGATTTTCCTCTTCTCGGGTTCCTCTTTGGCATGCCTGGCCTCTCCCTCTTGCTGAGTGCCCGCACAGCAAGCAGCATTCTATGGGGGCACCCAAGCTGAGCAGCAGGTCCGTGTGTCCATTTAGACTTAGAAAGCCCCCTCACTCTCTACTCATTGGCTCACTTACTTTGATTGACAGCAGCAGGAGCCAATGGCATCTCCATGCTGTCTCAGCCAATGAAGAGGACCAGTCCCGGAGAGCCGAGGCTCTAGTGTAACATCGCTGGATCGAGATGGTGTTCAGATAAGTTTTAGGGGGGCCTAAGGGGGCTGCTGCACACAAAAGGTTTTTTATCTTAATGCATAGAATTCATTAAGATAAATACCCTTCTGAATGTAGAACCACTTTAAAGTGATATTAATCTCTCAGTTTTTAAGCACTTTCAGCAGCTGAATTAATCACTTAATGAGTATGCAGCTTCTTTATCTAATATTAATTGCCCAGTTCCAGTATTAAGCTGTTGCCCCATCAATGGTGTCATTGGGAGGAATATTGCTCCATTGTTGGTATCAGCAGGAGCAATAAAGCCATATTGCTGCTATTAGTAGAGGCAATCATGCCCCATCATTGGTGTCAGTGGGAGGAATAGTGCCCCATCGTTGATGTCAGCGGGAGTAGTAGTGCCCCATCACTGGTATCAGCAGGAGAAATAAAGCCCCATTGTTGTTATCAGTAGGAGGAATAAAGCCCAATTGTTCCTATCAGTAGGAGCAGAGGAATAACTACAACCTTAAGGGCCCCTGGGCTCTTTCTCATGTTTTGCAGTGTACCCCCTCCTGCTGTCTTGAGGCCCCCACATGGTGGTGGAACAACAGGTCCCAGTCGCAAGTGCAACCTTTAAGACCCTAGTAGTTTTGCCACTGACCTTACTATTACTAGCGGGAATTTTGGAGGATGTAAGGAAGCACTCTGGAAGGTGTAAGGGGGCACTCTGGAGGTACTAAAACAGTACCTCCAGAGTGCCCCCTTACATCCTCCTGAGTGCCCCCTTGAGATCAGTGGCAGCAGTGGTTGTGAGGGGGATGGAATCAGTGGTGGTAGTGGTGGGAGAGAGGTAAGGATGGGATCAGTGGTGGTGGTGGGGAAATGGAATCAGTGGTGGTGGTGGGATCAATGGCGGTGGGGGGGGGGTCAGCGGTAGAGGGATAGTGGGGGGGGGGGGGTGGGATCATTGGCAGAGGGATAGTGGTGGAGAGATGGGATTAGTGGTAGAGGGATGGTGGTGGGGGATGGGATCAGTGGCAGAGGGATGTTGGGGGGGATAGGATGGTGGTGGTGGAGGGATGGGACCAGTGGCAGAGGGATGGTGAGGGGGAATGGGATGGTGGTGGAGGGATGGAATCAGTTGCAGAAGGATGGTAGGGGGATGGGATGGTGGTGGAGGGATGGGATCAGTGGCAGAGGGATGTTGGGGGGTGGGTTAGAGGGATGGGATCAGTGGCAGAGGGATGGTAGGGGGGATGGGGTGGTGGTGGAGGGATGGGACTAGGGGCAGAGGGATGGTGGGGGGGTGGGATGCTGACACTGGCATTCACCTGTTCTCAGTGTCAGTCGATCCCCCTCCTTGCTCAGTGCTCTCAGCCTGGCTTCACAGTGCCTCCAGTAGCAGCTCTCCCAACATGGGGACTCTGACTTCACATTGGCAAGGGAGATCTCCTCCCCCTTCACTCTACTGGCCCATCAGCTGATCAGCTGACTCTCTCCTCCATCCGACATTGATCTGCTTGGATGAATGGAGGAGCACTGTGCCAGTAGCAGTGAGTACTCACTTAGGCACAGTGAGTGTATAATGTCCCGACTGACATGATGTTTGCAATTAGCGGTAGTGGTGGGTGGTGCCCACAGAGTACAACTATGTCCGGGACATATTGCCCTGTTTATTGCCTATAAGCGGCGGCAGTGGCCAGTGGACAGGCGGCGGGTGGGCCCCTCCCAGTGGTGGAACTCCAGAGCCCAGTCACAAGTGCGACTGCTGCAACCCTGGTAGTTCCACCACTGAGTAGGAGGAATAGAGCCCTATCATAGGTGTAAGTGAGAAAAACAGTTCCCCATCGCTGGTGTTCTGAGAAGAACGGTACTCCATCATTGTTGACAGTGAGAGGAATAGTGCCCCATAGTTGGTGTCAGTGGGAGGAATAGTGCTACATTGTTGGTGTCTGTGGGAGAAATATTGTCTCCTAATTGGTTTCAGTGGGAAGAATAGTGCTCCATTGTTGGTGTCAGTTGGAGGAATAGTTCCCTATCATTGGTGTTAGTAAGAGGAATAGTGTCCCATCCTTCGTGTCAGTAGGAGGAATAGTGCCCCATCGTTGGTGTCAGTGAGAGGCATAGTGCCCCATTGCTGGTATCAGTGGGAATAATAGAGCCCCATCATTGCTGTCAGTGGGAGGAATATTGCTCCAATGTTGGTATCAGCAGGAGGAATAAAGCCCCATTGTTGCTATCAGTATGAAGAATAGAGCCCTATCATAGGTGTCAGTGGGAGGAATAGTTCCCCATCCTTGGTTTCAGAAGGAATAATAGTGTCCAATCGCTGGTGTCAGTGAGAAGAATAGTGCCCCAACATTGGTATCAGTGGGAGGAATAATGCCCCATCATTGGTATCAGTGGGAGGAATAGTGCTACATTGTTGGTGTCTGTGGAAGGAATAATGTCCCATCGTTGGTGTCAGTGAGAGGAATAGTGCCCCATCACTGGTGTCAGTGGGAGGAATATTGCTTCATTGTTGGCATCATCAGGAGGAATAAAGCCCCATTGTTGCTATCTGTAGGAAGAATAGAACACTATTATAGGTGTCATTGAGAAAAATAGTCCCCAATGGCTGGTGTTATGGGAAGAATAGTGCCCCATCATTGGTGTCAGTGGGAAGAATAGTGCCCCATCATTGGTATCAGCGGGAGGAATAGTGCCCCATCATTGGTATCAGTGGGAGGAATAGTGCTACATTGTTGGTGTCTGTGGAAGGAGTAATGTCCCATCATTGGTGTCAGTGAGAGAAATAGTTCCCCATCACTGGTGTCAGTGGGAGGAATAGAGCTACATTGTTGGTGTCAATGGGAGGAATAATGCCATATCATTAGTGTCAGTGGGAGGAATAATGCCCCATTGTTGGTGTCAGTGGGAGGAATAAGCCCCATCACTGGTGTTAGTGGGAGGAATAGTACCCCATCACTGGTGTCAGTGGGAGGAATAGAGCTACATTGTTGGTGTCAGTGGGAGGAATAATGCCCCATCATCAGTTTCAGTGGGAAGAATAGTGCCCCATCACTGGTGTCACATCCTTACTCCATGCCACATCTTCTTCTGAAGTCTGCAACTGCCTCCTCTACAAAGCACAAGGAGAGGTAAACATTTATTCATCCATGCACAGACTAATTATTTGAACCTTCTTCTATTTGAAGGTATCAATTGACATTTACATTTTGGCTGTGCATGAGTCACGTAGTGCAGACATGTGTTTATAGAAAAGTACACTTATCCTATAACAACATATACATTATGAAGTTGTAATTTTGGCAATTTACTGTTGTTTGAGAACAGTGTGGTATAAGCCAGAACTCCACTTTAACTCTGATTTATTATCCCTTTCTTGAATTGGGGATATGTTTTTGGCAGATCTGTGATTCAGAAGTATTCAGAAGTAATGGGTCAGCGTCTTGTGTTAGACATAAATTCTGGTACCGCTGCCATTTAATAAACTGAAGAATGATTTCAGAAGAGAGGCTTAAGCTATTCTGAAAAGACATCAGTTCAAAATGGTTTAGCAGATGTGTAATGTCTGTTCTCACATTTCACTGCCAGAAACTTTCACTGCCAACTAACATAAAGGCAAATATTTTGTATGTATTTGAAAATGCAAAATGTCCAGTATGATTCGAGCTATCAACAACCATTGGATTCAAACTTTCCACATTTTCATGTTTCAGCTGCCATTATTCAATGCATGGCTGAATGTACAGTAGATCTAAACTGAAACAAATAAAACCCCACATAACGTTTAACATGTTAATCTAATGCCCTATGCAGTGGTGATTTAATTAGATGTAGTGTGCATGTGATTGCTAGACTGTATATAGTCTGAGCTGTTATCCATTTTTGTAGGTTCTGTGTGTAGCACCCTCTAGTAGTGCTAGGTTGTTAGTGTAGGGAAATTTAGGTTTAACTCAGGGCTAACCCTAAGCTATTATTCTGGGTCAGGGCTGGGTGATTCATCCTATAAGCTTCTCTGGTGACTCCCCCTGTTTTCTGGGACATTGGAGAATGTTCCAGACATAGTGGGTGGAGGTTAGGAGGAGCTGCTTGGAATAGCCAATCCCCTGTAAAGAACTGGCAGGGGGCAGGCCGCCTCATAAATAGAGGGGGCAGTCGGGTGGAAGATGGAGATGGAGTGCTGAGGAGGCTGCTGTCAGTGGCCTTTGAGGGTGCCCCCTAGTCTGGGGGGGGTGACATTGGGTCAGGGCTCGGGGAGGACCTTACGAAAACACATAGAGGAAGCCCTTCCTGAAGGCATTGGAACAAGGAGAGAGGACAGCAGGAGCAGGTCAGCATATCTGAGAGATCTCCTGAGAGTCAGCCAGGTGGGCTGGTAAATGTCAGTCTGGAGGACTGTGAGGAGAAGTTAGGTCTGAGTGCTAGTGAAAGAGGCAGCTGCAGCCAGTTAGGTTGGCAGTGCTTTAAGAGGTGGTGCTGGGATCAGTAGCCACAGGAGTGATGCAAGCTGGACACTGAAATTCTGCTACACAACCAAGGGGCCATGGGTTCTTGCCTGTAATGGGCCATTGCTTTATTCTGACTGGGTGACAGTCAGATATTTGAAGTGTTCCTGCTGGGTTCTGCAAGCAAGTGAGTGCAGGAGAAAGAAGTGGAGCTGTATATAGAGACTGCATATTGGAAGAGGTGTTCCTGAAGTTGTTGTTAAAGTCAAGCAAGCATCTCATAACCTCCCATCCCTATCCAAGTTATTATCCCTCAATAAATAACAAAAACAAATTTGGTGTACCCGGCTGTGCAGGGTGGGAAATCCCAGTCTACTTGTGGCTCCTTAAGGGTTGTGCTACATGTAGGTCTAGCCTTAGTCTGGTGGTTTGTACCACCTGCTGCTGGAAGGAGGTTCCAGTAAACAGCAAAGGAAGAATATTTTGTAGGCTATGAATATTTATCTGGTCCAACAAATCCCTGGGGTTCTTGTTCAGTGGTATGGTGATTGATATAGATGATAAATATTTGGGAGCACCTTTCCAAAACCCTCTTTTTCTTAGGGCTATCCCCTTTGGAGGAGGCCTGTGTGACAACTGCTGTTTGGAATGGCATCAGCCTTGAGTTGTATGCTGAGGACCTAGGAAACTAATTTGGAGCTGGAGCAGAGACTTGAAGGGGCCAGACACATAGAGGATCTTCTTGCTTGGAAGAAACTGGAGGCGCTAGGCAGAACTGATGCTAGGGGCTTTGTAGGAAGGAATATGTTTGCCCAGACGCACTATCATTTTGAAGAACCAGACATCTTTAAAAGAGGCTTCCTTCTGGGACGACAGCCATGCAGACAAATTTGATGCAGTGTGCTGCGTATGGTCTGAGCACTGACAGGCTGACCCCCCACCCCATTAACCTCTGCAGAAATGCTGGCAGAACGTATACCTCTATTTCCCAAAGACAACCTCTTGATATGAAGCTTTCAAATTCTTTGGTCGACCATGGCGAGGCATGTTCTGAGTGGAACCTGTCCTGTTGAACCGCTCTGTGGTCTTGGCCACCATGCTGCAGCTCAGTTTCAGGGTCTTGGCAATCTTTTTATAGCCTAGGCCATCTTTATGTAGAACATTGATTCTTTTTTTCAGATCCTCAGAGAGTTTTTTGCCATGAGGTGCCATGTTTAACTTCCAGTGACAAGTATAAGAGATTGAGAGTGATAACATCAAATTTAACACACCTACTCCCTATTCACACCTGAGACCTTGTAACACCAGCGAGTCACATGACACCGGGGAGGGAAAATTACTAATTGGGCCAGTTTGTTGCCAGCAGTTTAGACATTAATGGCTGTGTGTTGAGTTATTTTGATGGGACAGCAAATTTACACTGTTATACAAGCTGTACAAAGCAAAGTGTAATTTCTTCAGTGTTGTCACATGAAAATATATAATAAAATATTTACAAAAATGTGAGGGGTGTACTCACTTTTGTGAGATACTGTGTATATATATATATATATATATATATATATATATTTTTTTTTTTAACAAATCAGGATTTGCAGCAATACTCCTCTTAATTCCAGAGCTGTTCCTGCAGTACTTTTTTCTATATACAAACAGGATTGCAGCGCTTATCAATATAAATTACAAAAAATATATATGATCTAGTGCAGTGGTCTCCAAACTGCGGCCCAAGGGCACATGAACTATTTACATAGCTACCGTATTTTCCGGCGTATAAGACGACTGGGCGTATAAGACGACCCCCCTATTACATGATCTACCGGTAATACTTATACTTAGGTTACCTTGGAGATATTCTATTCGGTGTATAAGACGACCTCCCATTTTTGGGGGATTTTTTTGAGGTTCAAAAGTAGTCTTATACGCCAGAAAATACAGTACATTGTTACGTTGAAAGAAACATAAATCCATCCAGTTCAACAAATAAAAAAAATCAAAAGGAAACAAATAAAAAACCTGCCTATACAGAATCCTATACCCACAGCTGATCAACAAGAAAGGAAAAAAAACCCTGAATAAAGCATGATTCAATTTGCTTCTGCCGGGGGAAAAAAATATTCATTTCTGATTCCCCTTGTGCTGCTTCTTTCTTTCCCAGTTTAGGCTCTGCTGTGCAAGACACTGATACCAAGTCACATTCAGATACTTATATGGCTTGTACATGCATAGCAAAAAGTTTTAAGAATGACACAAATATTCGTTTTCACAAAGTCTGCTGCTTCAGTGTTTTTAGATCTTTTTGTCAGATGTTACTATGGTATACTGAAGTATAATTGCAAGCATTTCATAAGTGTTAAAGGCTTTTTATTGACAATTACATTACAGTTATGCAAAGAGTCAATATTTGCAGTGTTGACCCCTCTTTATCGAGACCTCTGCAATTCACCTTGGCATGCTGTCAATCATCTTCTGGGCAACATCCTGACTGATGGCAGCCCATTCTTGCATAATCAATGCTTGGAGTTTGTCAGAATTTGTGAGTTTTTTATTTATTTTTTGTTCACTCGCCTCTTGAGGATTGACCACAAGTTCTCAATGGGATTTAGGTTTGGGGAGTTTCCTGGCCATGGACCTAAAATTTAGATGTTTTGTTCCCCAAACCACTTAGTTATCACTTTTGCCTTCATGGCAAGGTGCTCCATCATGCTGGAAAATGCATTGTTCCTCACCAAACTGTTCTTGTATGGTTGGATGAAGTTGCTCTCGGAGGATGTTTTTGTACCATTCTTTATTCATGGCTGTGTTTTTAGGCAAAATTTTGAGGGAGCCCACTTCCTCAGCTAAGAAGCAACTCCACACATAAATGGTCTCAGGGTGCTTTACTGTTGGCATGGCACAGGCACAGGACTGATGGTAGCACTCGCCCTTTCTTCTCCGGACAAGGTTTTTTTCTGGATACCCTGAACAATCGGAAAGGGAAATCATCAGAGAAAATGACTTCACCCCAGTCCTCAGAAGTCCAATCCCTTTACCTTTTGCAGAATATTAGTCTGTCCCTGATGTTTTTTTCCTGGAGAGAAGTTCTGCCCTTCTTGACACCAGGCCATCTTCCAAAAGTCTTCTCCTCACTGTGCGTGCAGATACACTCACACCTGTCTGCTGCCATTCCTGAGCAAGCTCCTCACTGAAGGTGCCCTGATCCTGCAGCTGAATCAACTATAGGAGAGGGTGCTGGCACTTGCTGGACTTTCTTGGGTGCCCTGAAGCCTTCTTTACATTGGGTCGCGGAGTGCTGACGTCATCCCTGCGTTCCAGGAAGTGAGGACGGGCAGACGAGCCGACCGGCCGGCGGCTCATTTACATTTGCGCTTACATTTGCGTTTACTCTGCATCGTATTCGTAAGTGCATTATTTTGTGTTTTTTTTAAATAAATTGAATGGTTTTACACTATGGAGTTTTGCATTTTCTCCTCTATGATAGCGATCTATGTGAATCTCTGAGGACAAATTTTTGCATGGTCCCTGAAGTTATATTGGTTACCAGTTCTTGTCCACTATCATCTATTGTGATCAAGAGGATATTCTGGATGCCTCCTTGGTTGTTACCTTGTCTACAGGCTTGATTTACCATACATCTGGTAAGAAAGCTAATTTCACTGGTAGTGGATACAGCACAGAGGGGTGTCAATTATTTAGCCCTCTTTTCCACGGACTGGGATTTATTGGACTTTATTTACATCAACACTCTTTATTGCACTTAATGCACATTCACTCAATATTTTTGGTATTCATTGGACTTTATTTAAATGTACACTTTTTATTGCTTTTTAGTGCATATTTATTCATTATCATTGTCAATTTTTATTTATTTATTGTTGTGATTCACTCGGTTTTTTCACTTAAAGAAGTTGTAAACACTCTAAACTTTTTTTTTTTTTTGCTGCAACCTGAAATAGAAACCCATAATGAGCTAGTATGCATCGCATACTAGCTCATTATGAAATACTTACCTAAGAACGAGGCCCCGCCATGCCACCTGCTCACCTGTATGACGGGCGACTGGACATCTTCCGGGATCGCGGCATCCGGCCATCTGATTGGCCGGAGCCGCGGTGACGCCACTCCCGCGCACGCGCGCGGGAGCCAACGGTCACGGCGCGGGGCTCTGAAGAAACGGCACCAGCGGCCGCTCCTTCAGAGCGCATGCGCCAGTGACGTCACTGGCTGCATGTAAGGTAAATATCTCCTAAACGGTACATGTTTAGGAGATATTTACAGTACCTATAGGTAAGCCTTAATATAGGCTTACCTATAGGTAAAAGTGTCAGAGGAGGGTTTACTTCCTCTTTAAGCGTAGCTTGTTTTTTATTTATTTCTTTACATATGCAATGGAAATGTTTTTTTATTGGATTAAGTTCATTTTCATAGCAAAGAGGAAGTTGGCGAATGAATATGTAGAACTACTCCCTTGGGAGCTGCTGGTTACAGGTTCCCCTGGGTTACCCTTAGCAACATGATGACAAAGTGTTTTGGCTCAGTCAGGAAACAGTCTATGAGCTTTGGTTTTTGTGATTTTATTGAGAACTTGGATAGGAGAAGGGAATGAGTGGGATATTCCAACTTTTATAAACTATGCACAATTTGCTGTGACGACTATTTGTTGCTGAGTGCGGCAAGGCCGCTGCTTCACCTTGTCACTAGCGGTGAAGAGGTAGTTAATGAACTGTATAAGATAAGCTGTACTGTACTGCAGAACACTCTTCAGGGCCCCTCCTGGCACCCCCTTTGTTCCTATTCTTCAGGGTTCTCTACATGGCACCCCCTTTACTGTATCACTCTCCATGTGAGCTAGCTCCTTGATCCCCTGACTTCACTGGAGTGGTCCCCCTCCCTGGGCAGACCCTTTGGCAAATCTCCTGGTACTCACGGACACTGTTTTGTACTTTAAATAATTTTTATTGAGATTTCAAAGAAGATAACAATAGAACTGCATAAAAACAATCAAACAAACAGCAAGGATTCACATAAAGTAAAATTCGGCATATCAATAATATCATAGGTATGAGCTGTCATTCTTCCCACAATTGAGGAAATAGCATTGGCTTAAATAGGAGATGTATTGAAGTCATATCACCAAACCAGGGGGAAAGGGTTTCTAGGGCTGACATCCAGAAGGAAGAGCGGGAGCCAGTTCGCCCGGGGCATCCCTAAGGGGATCATGCTGTGCCCCAGAAAGAAGCAGCTAGAAGAGACCCAATAGAAGCGAGAAGGATGCCAGTCCCCTAAGAACTGGGGAAAAAAGAGGTAGTAAATAACCTTTTTCAAAAAATAGTGAGGCAGGTCATTAAGCCAAAAGTTACCATAAAAATGGGTGGGAGAAGAAAAAAAAATCCTTGCAGACGGACACAAAAGTAAAAAAGAAGAGAAAAAGTCAAGAGAAAGAGAGAAAGAGGGAGAAGGAAAGTAAAATAAGAGAGGAAATCCAGAAGAACTGGGGGGAGGGGGGGTAGAAGGGGGAGGGGAAAACAGAGCCTAGAGCAACCCATGGTCCGAGCCCGCCATCCCGCGGCGCAGCGGGGAGGGAAGAATCCGTCAACAAGAGCCCTCAATCAAAGTGTAGTGTTGACAAAGATCGCCCAGGGTTCCCACACAGCTTCAAATTTGGCTTTAGCGTCATCCAAAATGCTAAACATTTTCTCCTGGGTCATGATCCAGGAGATTTTACGTTTCATGGAAAGAAAAGAGACTGTGGGTTGCTTCCATTGTTTAGCTATGAATGGGCACTGTTTTTCCCGAGAGACTCTGCCAGCAGCCCCACTGGATCTTCTGCAGCTCAGCTCCACACCTGGTTCACTAGGCCAACCGCCCAAGACCGCCTTCCTTACAACAGCAGGAGGAGAGACAGCTGTTTACCTCGTCCTGGGACTCTGCTTCCCACCAAAGACGCCCTGTCACATGTCTCCTCAGTATTTATGGTCAACAGAGTTGTATAAAGTACTCGAAACCCATACTTGAGTAAAAGTACAAGTGCTCGATCAAAAAGTGACTTGAGTAGAAGTGGAAGTGCTCGATCAAAAAGTGACTTGAGTAGAAGTACTAAAGTATTGAACATTTTTTGTACTTAAGTATTGCAAGTAGTTTTTTCTTTAATTTTGCTACTCAAGTACTGAAAGTAAAAGTACCAGTAGTTTTGAAAAAAGAATTGCTACTCAAGTACTGAAAGTAAAAGTACAAGTACTGTGTTATGTAGTTATTAAAGAAAGAAGTCAAAAGTTTGAACGTCATATTGTTTTTTATTATTTCAAATGCAGCTTTTATTTATACATACAGTAGCATTTATTTTCGTATGCGCTGATAATACACATGTTTTGAGCTTCATGAAACCTGCCATCTACTGTTCTGGCAGTGGTAATTTTTATAATTGTAACGAGTAACTATGCAGCACAAAAAAAAAATATATCGGAGTAGAAGTATTGAAATCATCGAAAAAATGTAGTGAAGTAAAAGTGGAAGTAGGAGAAAGAAATGCTACTCTAGGAAAGTACAGATACCGCCTTTCAGTACTTAACTACAGTAGTGAAATAGTTCTACTTAGTTACTATACATCTCTGATGGTCAATCCCAGGATGTATTGCAGAAATGCCCTCCCACTGGGACTGCCATAAAACCTTATGTGTCACTGGTTGGGTTTCCTCCACTGTCCAACAAGCTCCCTCATTGGATACAGTGGGGACACTCCCTCAGACCAAGTGAATCACACCTGGGAACATGCAACAGATACATACTGTACAACCTAACAGATCAGACTCCCCTGATAAGCAGAAGGAGCATAGAGGCTTTTACCTAGCACCTACCTAACTAGGAGGGTTCTACATCTACATATGCAACGGAAATGTTTTTTATTGGATTAAGTTCATTTTCATGGCAAAGAGGGAGTTTATAATTAATTACAATTTATCTGATCACTCTTCATAACATTCTGGAGTATATGCAAATTGCCATCATAAAAACTGAGGCAGCAGACTTTGTGAAAATTAATATTTGTGTCATTCTAAAAACTTTTGGCCGCGGCTGTATTTACAAAGTACATTTAATAATGTATTATCAAATATAATTTGATAATTCGCGTTTAGGATGCCACAAAAAAAGCGTTTTTTTCATGTGTGGAAAAACTGAGTATCTTTTGTTGCTGAGAGACTCTGAAGTCTGTGACATAGGGACCCCTGCTTCTTTTTTTTATTTCTTCCTAATTAGAAAAACAAAGAGATTCTTGGGAAAAGATAACGTGAACTGTTAAGGAAAATGAAGCAACAAAGGCTTTTCCATGGAAGGGATCTGAGTGGCGGGTTTTTAGTTAGGCATGGCAGTCACGACTCGAATGTAGCGTTTACAGGAGGTGATCGTTGTTCCTTTAATAGCGAGAAATTGCATGCTGAGCTGTGTGCCTATTAGCTCTGCTCCTTACAGTGAGAGATGACTGTATTCCACAAAGAAAGCATTTGTTGCACATCGTTAGTAAAATATTCTAGCTGCTCTTTCAGAAGTGATGAGAAAAATTTGACTCCTTCATCAAAACGCAAAAGGCTCTGGAGCGATTCGAGCAGGAATTACCCTTATTTGTCATTATTCATTTCTACAGTAACATTAAAGGTAACCCATGGCATATTTTTGATGTCGGTCAATGTACTTTAGGCGTCACGTTCAGATGTTTTCCTCTTCACAAGCATTGTGTTTTATAGGGACAAATGAGCCAGAAAGACCGCCAAACGAATTTCCCTTGAATTCCAATTTATCTGATTCCACAAATGACCAAAAAAGAAAACAAAAAGTCATCCAACACATTTCAAGGGCCAAAACAACCCCCATCATCAGCAGGGCTGGCCCAAGACATGGGTCCAAAAAGGAAATGCTGCACCCCCCCCCCCCAAAAAAAATAAATAAAAAATCACGCCCACCAAAAGGAAAATATTCTGTATACTGTTATCTTCTTCCATAACTCACCACCAGATGTGCCCACCAAACACCCACTGTGTGTCCTCAGTCCTTCTGTCACATCCAACCTGCCCTGCGTGAGATGGGAGTGCTCTGATGTACTTTAGGCGTCACGTTCAGATGTTTTCCTCTTCACAAGCATTGTGTTTTATAGGGACAAATGAGCCAGAAAGACCGCCAAACGAATGTCCCTTGAATTCCAATTTATCTGATTCCACAAATGACCAAAAAAGAAAACAAAAAGTCATCCAACACATTTCAAGGGCCAAAACAACCCCCATCATCAGCAGGGCTGGCCCAAGACATGGGTCCAAAAAGGAAATGCTGCACCCCCCCCCCCCCCAAAAAAAATAAATAAAAAATCACGCCCACCAAAAGGAAAATATTCTGTATACTGTTATCTTCTTCCATAACTCACCACCAGATGGGCCCACCAAACACCCACTGTGTGTCCTCAGTCCTTCTGTCACATCCAACCTGCCCTGCGTGAGATGGGAGTGCTCTGATGTCTGACGTCATTGCGCACACCACGATCATATGAGGGACGTTCCCAGTAGGAGGCACTCTGCCTCCTCATGCTCAGCAGTTTGCACTACAAGCGGCAGTATGAGATGGGGAACGCACCATAAACTGATGACACAAAAAACTGCTCAAAAGAAAAAATCTTGGGAGTCAATTTGCTGCCCCTGTTAAAGTGCCGCCTGGGTCCAATGGACCCAGTGGGACCCATGGTAGGGCCTGTATTGTTTGTAGCCCTGATGAAGGGGGATTGTTTTGCCCCCCTTAAAACACATTGGCTGGCTTTTACTTTTTGGTAATTTGTGGAATCCAATAAATACTTTTGGATACTAAAGTCTCATTCACATAGGGCAACCAGTGAGGGAGGCAATAAACGCAGACGGTTGAGTCACGGTTTTACCACTTTCTGACTGCCCACCTAAACACAGCAGTGCAGCCACTCAGGGCTGTACACAAAGCATCATGGGTGCGGCAAAAATTCAACAGTATGTCGCATTCAATAGGCAGCACCTCCATCAAATGAATGGGACTGTGCCGCAAGCGCCCTGCGATGCAATGCACTCAGTTGTGGCACAGTGGGGGAGATTTACTCTGGAAGAAATTTACTAAAACTGGTGAACACAGAATCTGGTGCTGCTGTGCATAGTAACCAATCAGCTTCTAACTTCAGCTTGTTCAATTAAGCTTGGACAATAAAACCTGGAAGCTGATTGGTTACTATACACAGCTGTATCGGATTCTGTGTGAACAAGTTTTTGTAAATCTCTCCCAGTGTGTCACCATTTTGAGAGTTAAAGCAAGTGGTGATGTTGACGTACTGCCTCTTCCCCACCTGTCAAAAGCTGCTCAACACACGTATTAATGAGCCCTATGAAACCTTTGTTAACAAAAAACCAACTCCCATGGGAGTTTACAGGCAATATATGTTACAATACATTATACATAAATTATCTCTTTATTTGTGTCCACTAAAAGCACATAGTCAATTCCATAAAATACTCTGATTACATAAAATCAGAGATACTGTACATTCCACGAAAATAACCATTCATTCCAACCCAGGGTAAAAAGTAAGGTAACATTTCCGATATTGGACTTTATACAGCAGATCCCTGATGGTGGGATGTACCCAACGCATTTTGGTTATTCTTCTTATGTCTATAGTACAATCATATCAAATGTGAGAGGGAAAGGAGGAAAAAAGCTAAAGCAAAAAATTCATGGCACTATCCCCAGATAAATTAAATAATGGAGTTTCCCCTCCGCTCTCCAATGGGAGAAAATGGCAGGGACAAAGTGGGGATTTTAAGGTGCCTAGTGATAATGTAAACAACAATTTATAAATGATCCAAATATAAAAAATTCAACAATTTATTAATATATAGAAAATTAAAAAACACATTTCATATGGACAGTCGAAATGTCCTTATGAAATGTGTTTTTTAATTTTTCTTTTAATTGCAGTTTTCTCCCATTGGAGAGCGGACGGGAAACTCCATTATACAATCATATCAAAATGAATCCACGTGACATCATAATGCATCCATGTTTTTAAAGTTTGGTTGATTTCTTTTTCTATATGATTTGCAGTGCATATTATAGTACATGAATAATTAGAAGAATTGTTGTAACGCAATCTTTGGTTAAATATTTTATATGGATTCATTTTGATTGCAATATAGTTTAGGGATGGGTGAATTTGCCCATTCGGCCATTCGCAGAACACCCGAATTTGCAGGGTGTTCACTGAGCACAGCACAGTGCATTGTGCGCCCTGATTGGGCAAAGCTTTATCCAATCAGGGCACATTGTATGCTGGTTGTTAAAGAGTTAATAAACCCCCAACAAGAAAATCTGTCTATAGATGCAGAATAGCATGCTTGTTATTTTCACTGTGTAACTTAAGTGAATAATCCTCTGCATTGTGTAAAAAGGCTGTGTGATACTGTATGCACAGATCCTCCCCCTCCTGCACGTTCACTCTGGACAAATCCAGATAAGCACAGTAAGTGTAGTTCAGCTGCACATGCTCAGTCTGGTTTCTATTGCTCAGAGAACACTTCCTGGTTTTAGCTGAGCTATTCAGGTCACATGGTATTGACATCACACATGTGGGCGTGTATACAGATCCTATATGACAGTCCAGCCCCTCCCTCCTCCTCCATGCCCAGTAGCTAAAAACGAACACAGTTGGTGGGATGTCACATCTTGATTGATGGATGATTTTTTTTGCTTGGGAGGGTACATGTGATCAGCACAGGGCCAATCAGCACTGCCCAGACATGTTCAGACAGAGAATTAAGGGTCTTGAAGCCTGAGAGGACAATCGTGGGAGAAATGAAAACTCCTCCTACAAACTACCAGCACTCACTGTAACAAGTAACAAGATTGCTCTATTTGCTATATACAGCTGATGAGAAAAGATATTTATCAGTTTATATTTACTTAAAAAAATTGCATTTCCATGTTCTGTGTACTGTAGGAGACCAGATATAGTGATTGCAGGATCTGGGTTTAGTAACACTTCAAGGAGCGGGGCCAGGAAGCCAGCTGCGGCGTCCTTAACAACCAATGAGTCATTAGCTCAATGGGTTTCCCTGCTGACAGCTGAACAATAAAAAAAAAAACAAGTGTCTGCTAAAAAATAAACGAAAAAAAATTACGTGGGTTCCTCCCAGTCTATACCAGGTCCTTCGGGTCTAGTATGGATTTAAGGCATCTTTCTGACAACCCTGGGCTGTGGTTTTCAGGGTCTGCGGGAGGGGGTCTTATCTGAATCTGGATGCCCCTTTTAATAAGGGGCCCCCCAGATCTGCCCACCCCATGTGCATGAGTTTGGGATAAATGGGTATTACCGTGGAATGCAGAGCATTTGTGATTTTATATAATCAGCTGTGATACTAGGTATTTTAGGGAATTAAAGGAGAAGTACAGCAAAAGCTTGTTTAGCTGTCCTTCTCCTATGAAGCACAGGAGATCAGTTAGTTTTTAAATCCTGTGACCGTTTTCAGCACAGAGCGGGATGAAGCCCAATCCCTGCGGATGTCACAGAGTCGATCCAGGCTCCACGTTATCATGACAACGAAGTCGGGATCCGCCTAGATCCCTAGACCGACACCTGACCGAGAGCCTGAGCTGGCCACTCCCGCCCCTCAACAGCTCAGCACTCCAGTGGAGGGGGAAGAGCAGAGAGCTGGAGACTGACAGTCAGCAGCTCTCTGCTCACGGAGCCGTGAGAACTGAGCAATTGGCGGTGTTGGATCACCCGGTTCTCAGTGTAAAGGTGCCGGGGACAGATGCAGCATACGTAGGTAAATATGAATTAAAAAAACAAAAAGCCATACTTCTCTTTTGACTATGTGATTTTAGAGAACACAAATAAAGAGATATTTTATGTGTAGCACCCTCTAGTGTGCTAGTAGCCAGCCGGCTAGTGTATCCACCCATCCTTCCGGGTTACGTGGGTGACATCAGCACGCAGTGACCCGACGCGTTTCGTCACAACTGACGTCTTCCACCCCAGGAAGACATCTGTTGTGACAAAACGCGTTGGTTCACGGCGTGCTGACATCACCCTTGTAACCCAGAAGGATGGGCGGATACACTAGCCGGCCGGCTTGTATTGTTTTAAGCGTATATACTCTGCATGAATGTAAGTGTCTCTCTTTATTATTAATAAAGTTTGCATAACGGTTTTACACTATGGAGCCTCCATTGCTTCTCTTTTCATGATGGCTGCACTATTTACCTTGAGTTTGGGACAAGTGCTGTCACTCAGGTGACACATATGGTCTGTTCCTCTCCTGCTGCAGACATCCCACCAGGTTGTATTGGCCTATTGAAGTCCTGCTGTCTCTGGATATCCATTTGCTCTAGGTGGTTTATAAGCCTCATTACACTTGCTTTCTGGTAAGCAGTTTTACAGTTGGTGGCAGATTTGAGCACTGGCAGTGGAGGAATCACACAGCACTTTATTATTTTTTATTACACTGTGTTACATTTTCATATTTGGGACTTGGACTGTCACTATTGATATTATTCATCTATTTATTTGATGTAATTGGTCATTTATTTGAATATTTTTGTGGTTTTATTTATTAATTTATTAAATATCTGCACGGATTGTGTTATCCACTTAGTTCATTTAGCGCAGCTTGTAATACATTATTATTATTATTATTATTATTATTAGTTCACAAAGAGACTTATCCAGTATTACAGCTTCATTCTGAACTACAGTTCCCAGAGAGTCACGAAAGGAGGAGGTGGTTCCCTGTTATTTTCCCGGGCTAAGAGACAAGAAGGACACATTCTGCAGAGAAAGGAAAGGGATGGTCGGCACTCATGATGACATCCAAAACATAGTATTCCTTTATTGAAAAGACATGTACAATGCAGTAAAAACAACTTAAGCGTTTCGGACCATGACTAAAGACTAACATCCAAAAACGGATAGGCTGTTTTTACAGCATTGTACACATCTTTTCAATAAAGGAGTACTATTTTTTGGATGTCATCCTGAATGCTGATCATTATTTTCCTTATTCTGGTACATTGGGGTTGTTGGCAGCCTCGAGGTCTGAGCACTGGGCAGAGCTGTTATGTAGGAAGGTTGTAGTGCCTACACACCTGTTTTCCCACATTCCCACATTCTGCAGAGAGACTGGGGGACTAAGACAGACCTGCTGCACCTGGAGAGAAAGGAGAGCAACCTCTTGGTGGGGAGCAGAGCCTGTGAGCAGACGGTGGTGCCTGAATGTAGTAGTAGAGGCAGAATGGTAGCCATTGCAGAGTAGGGAAGCAAGCCCTGGATGCTGGGGACCCTGCTGTTTAGCTAAAGACTTGGACACTGAGGACACTGACAGATAGGGACCCTTTGCCTAGTTAGCAGAAAAACATGTCCTGCTGACACAGAGCTAATGATTGGCCGCTGGCCAATCCTGCACTACATCTTTATAACTGAGGGACAGAGTTGTCTGCCAGAAACACTGTGTGACTGTTTGCATCAGGTCTTAAAGGGACACTACTCTGAGTGCTCAAACCTAATGTTTGGGCCCCAATGAGCTGGCCAGAAGGACTAGAGTGGTGCACTGCTTAATTCCCAGGCTCCAGCAAGGAGTGTTTTCTCCAAGGGTTAGAGAGGCTGGATTCACCCCTTTTTTATGGATAGTGTAGGACCCACTGATAATGGGGTATTTTGACGCAGTGGTGGGCTTGAGCACGATAATATACATGTCGCTTGGTCCATAGCTGCACCGGCTTTAGATATACATGTTCAGGGTTTGCTCCCCCAATTTTTTGCTTGTTTATTAATTCTGACTATTACCATGGTATATACCTATAGATCTCTCCCCCTGGTTAGGGTTTCTTAGTGCAGGCTTCAGAAGGAGTTGTGCTCTATGACAATTACTGTTCCTTAAGCATATTACTCTACATGTTATCACTAGTATTGCAGTACATTTCTCGCTGCTTGATTGCTGCAGAATATTTCTCTAATTGTTCAGTTTTTGAGATATTCAACTATATTACCAAAAGAATTGGAATGCCTTCCTTTACACACACTTTAATGGCATCCCAGTCTTAGTCCGTAGGGTTCAATATTGAGCCCACCCTTTGCAGCTATAACAGCTTCAACTCTTTTGGGAAGGCTGCCCACAAGGTTTAGGAGTGTGTCTATGGGAATGTTTGACCAGAAGCACATTTGTGAGGTCAGGCACTGATGTGGACGACAAAGACAGTCCAAGGTATTTAATAGGAGGCATAGTGAGTTTTTTGAAGTTGTAATCTTTCCCCACAATTCTTTTGAAAATGAAGATGATTTTTTTTAACAAAATTGTCTTATTAATAAGTGTAGCACTACTCCTAAGGAAGCTGCTGAGTGTGGGTCCCCCTGGGTTACCGCTAGTGACAACAATACCTTTAAGCATGTTTTCAAGTGTGAGCACCTCAGACAGGAACCAGTCCAGTTTCTTTGGTTTTTAGGATTTATTTGAGAACTTGGATGGGAGAAGGGAGAAGTGGGATACTTAAACAAATGAACTATGTCCAATTAGACAGGGACACTGAAAAATGCTGCTTGGCGCTGATTAGCGCTTCACTGATGCTGGTTAACTCTTCACTGACGCTGGTTAACACTGATTGATGCTGGTCTCCGCTAGGCCAGTTACTAGAACTTCACCTCTGACTGTGGAAATGTCCTTTAAGCTCCCTAAGGTACTCTTCCCTAAGGTAGCTTATTTGTAGTGCAGACTGTACTGCTGAGACACTTCAGGGCCCTTCCTGGCGTCATCTTCATTCCCCACTTCCCAGGGCTTCACCACCCGGCACCCCCCCTCTCTGGAGTGGTCCCCTCTCCTAGGCAGACCCCTAGGTAGATCTTGAGTACTCACGACATTGTTTTTCCTAAAGATGTCTGCCCAGGAGCTCCACTCGGTCAGTAACTCTGGATCCGTTGCAGCCCAGCTCAACCTCCAGTCCCTAGGCCGACTGCCTGGACCACCTTCTTACTTTTACAGGAGGAGAGACAGCCATCCCCTCCTCCTGGGACTGATGCTCCCGCCAAAAGACACTCTGCCATGTACTCCCCACAGATTTATTTCCAATCCCAGGGTGCACTGCGGCAAACCCCGCCCACTGGGACAGTCTTAAACCCTGGTGTGCTATTGGCTAGGTTTCCTCCACTGTCCAACAAGATCCCTCATTGGATACAGTGAGGAGACTCCCCAGGCTCAACAGGCCACACCTGGAGGCATGCAACAGCACAGCTAACAGAACCAGCCCCCCTGATAAGCAGATAGGGCCAATATATGCTTTTTCCTAGCACCTACCTAGGAGGGTGCTACATCAGTTATTTCTAACACACGGCATAAGCATACTTGCAATTACACCCTAAA
Source organism: Pelophylax lessonae (assembly GCF_965119305.1). Classification (NCBI taxonomy): domain Eukaryota; kingdom Metazoa; phylum Chordata; class Amphibia; order Anura; family Ranidae; genus Pelophylax; species Pelophylax lessonae. The sequence goes on along the minus strand of NC_138768.1, from coordinate 45,807,665 downwards.
ACACATTCTGCTACTTCTTCTGAGTATGGTAATACCAAATGTGTGACACTTTTTCCCATCCTGGCCACATAGGGGGTGCCAACATCCAAGGAGCACCTTCAGGCGTTCTGGGGCATAAATTACACATCTATTAATTTCCTGTCTACCTATCACATTTTTGAAGGCCCTGGAGCACCAGGACAGTGGAAATGGCCCACAAATGACCCAAACACTCCAACGTGAGTCATAATGAATTTTTTGAAATTGTAATGTTTTTCCATAATTTTCTGATAAATGAGTAAAGAAAGTGAAAACATATTTTTTCTATTTTTTTTTTAAAACAAAGTTGTCAGCATGTACATACCAAAAATTGCACCCCAAAATATATTCTGCTACTCCCCTTTATGGGGTTTCCACATGTGTAAGACCTTTTCTGAACAGATTATTTATGCAACCTATGTAACACAAAAACCTGTATAGAAAACAATGTACTGTCATAGTCAGTGAATATAGCATAGTGTAGCTTCACCTGTAGCAGTTCCTGTTCCTAAAAGCCAAGTAAGCCTAGCCTACTGGTACGTGGCTACCCCCATAGCACAATGCTATGTTGACTGGCCAGGAAGTATAGGAGGCTGAACAAAGGGTAAACAAAAGATTATTTGTGGTTTGAAGAGAGCATTGGTCCAGGAAGCTGACAGAGACATCGTCAGCAACAGCCAAAGGAATTGTCCAGGTAGCAGGCAAGAACATGGCCTATAAACATGCCAGGGTCAGTACAGGCAACAGACTGATATCCAGGCAGCAGGCAGGAGCATGGTCCATAAACAGTCCAGGGTCAGTAAAGGCAGCAGTCAGAGATAAGATCAGCAGAGCCAAAGTATTAGTCCAGGCAGCAGGCAGGAATAGGGTCCATAAAAAGTCCTGGGTCAGTACAGGCAGCAGGCAGAGGTATGGTCAGCACAGCCAAAGTCTCAGTCCAGGCAGCAGGCAGGACCTTCATGCTTAGAGCCTCAGTCCGGAAAGAATGGGCATTGGGGTAGAGGCTTCTTCCCACTCAAATATCTTCTAAGCCTCCAGTCTCCAGACCCTGATCTGGGAATTACAAAACCCGGAGAAACCCAAAAACTGTTTTTCTCTACTCACTTTATAGCCCCCTGTGTTATCTTAAATACCACTACTACAGTAGTAGGGCAAAAGATCAGTCCAAGCGGCAAGCAAAAAACAAGGTTGAATAACAGGCCAAGGTCAGTGCTGGTAGAAGGCAGAAATGTGGTTATAAACAAACCAGACAGCAGGCAGAGGTATAGTCGATAAACAGGCCATGGTCTGTTAAGGTGGCAGAGGCATGATCAGTTGAGGCCACAGGCAAATGACCAGCACAGATATTAGAAACAGGGAAATGGCAGGCTGTTAGTAATATGGGCTAATATTTTAGTGATAACATCTGAAGAAGTCTTCAATGCAAAGGCCCAGTTGGGAGGGACATCGGAGACAATGAAAACTAGTGTCTCTTCCAGAGGCAGACTGGCAACTTTCGGCCCAGGGGGCAAGTACAAACCAGAGGCCCATGGTGCAGCGATTTGGCCCCCCTCCCACTCCCCCCAGCCTCCTCCTGACCCCCATTCCAGGCTGAAGCCCTGCTCCAGGCACTCTCTACTCACTGGCTAAATCTGGGTTCCCAACCTGCCCAGCAGGGGGTGGATAGGTGGAGCTGGGACAGCAGGGTTGGGACTGGTCGGGGGAGAAGAGTCTTCAGTGGGGCATGGAACTAGCCGCTGCTCAGACACAGTTTACATCATCCATGCTGGGGAGGGAGGTCTTCGCTCTGTCCTTGTCTTCATCTCCGCACTCAGTAGGTCAGTGGCAGAGACTTTTTACTTCTCTTCACCAAGGATCCTTTAGGCATGTCTGTGGCAGAAGCGGTGCAGCCTTTTTACAGGACAGAGCAGCCCAGGGGGCAATTGCCCTCCTGCCCCCTGGCCCAGTCCTCCCCTGGTCTCTTCTAATTCCCCCTCTGCTGCATACATGACACCTTTTATGGCCTGCTTCTGTTGGTGGAATGTTATCAGGGAAATGGCACTCATGAAGTCTGTTCACAGAATCAGAGCGAATGTTTTCTGGGCTGGATCCTTGCTGGTAGATGAGGGAAGTGACAATTTCTGCTATAAATGTGAGGAAGGTAGTAGGTATTTCCATGGATTTGTGGCAAGTGATATACGCAATATAAATGGCCAAATTAATCATGTAAATTTCAACTTGTACCAGAAGCGGAACCTTCTTGTTGTAGCATCTAATAGTTGAAATCCACCCCTCCCCAATGTAGAGATTATAATCTTGGATGCACGCAGGCTTTTGGACAGGACCATGTCTTCCAGGAATTTCCACGAGGTGTCATTGTGGATAGTGGACACATTTCTCTTATACTTCCACTTCACGGCTAACCACAGAACACATTGTTCCTCAAATCCACTGATTCCCCTCTTTGTAGCCTTGTGGTCACTAAACTTTGTGGGAAGCCCTTCCTGTTTGTTCGGGTACCAAGGTTTTCTCAAGGTACAGGTGGTGGAAAAGGGACAGACTTGTATTGAAGTTATACAGGTAGATATGAAAACCCTTTTTGAAAGGTGGAAATGCCAGGTACCAGACAATTATTCCACTTGTGCTGATGTAGGTTGGGCACTCAGAGAATGGAACTCGGAATCTTTACCTCTGTGCATGAAACACACACAAATATCCTGTAGCTCTTTTGCAAATCTTGTAGAGCTTTACTCCATATCTGGCCCTTTTACTGGGAATGTATTACTTAAATTCTCAGTCAGCCAGTGAAGTGGACAAGAGACTCATTCACACAGATGTTTTGGTCAGAGACATACAGTTCAGCAAATCTCTGGGGGAAAAAAATGAATAAGTGAGTGAAATTTGCATAGTTTGTCAGCAGAATAAATGGGCATGTGGTGGATGAGGTGGGTGGACCAGTAAGCATGTCTTTCATTTTTTTTTGTGAGCCCCATGTTAATTGTGAGGCCCAAAAATAACTTGAACTCCACTGTGAGACGTCTCCATTCAAACAGACGGGCAAAGGATGAACTGGGGTTGTTTGCAATATATTGCTAGGCAAAAAGATTTTTCTGTTTCACAATAAACTGAAGAAAATTTTCAGGCAAAAATAAAGAAAAAAAAAATTCTGAAAATGTTTCAGTGTTGGCCTGCACACCTGGCTGTGCGGTGAAAGGGGGAATACTTGCTGATCCCGAGCAGGAGGGCAGCCATAATGGGTTCACCAGTGTGTCTGCTAGAGTTTGAACGGGCTCTAATTCTTGGGGTCTGATGTGATATTCCAGGGCTGGTACTGGGTCTTTCATCCTGGGGTGTAGAGCCGTTGGTGTTTGTCAATTCACCATTGGGGTGTATGGCGCTGCTGGTGGCTGCCTGGTTTTCAAAGTGTCTTATCCTTTTAGGAGGCACCCTTTCCTTCTCTGATTCAGCCGCTGATCCACTACTTTCAATGGGTTCATGCACAGATTCGGATATTAAAAAGTGAGAGCTCTTCGCTGCTCTCATCCGTAATATTGAGCATTTGAAATTCCTTCTCACTAGTACTCTGCTGATGGGCAGCTGTGTGATGGGTACACTGCTGATGGTAGCACTGATGGGCGATATGAGACAGGTAAACTGCTCATGGTCAACATTTACACTGTTGATGGGCGACAGGTACACTATTGATGGGCGACATGTGCACTGCTAAAGGGTGACGGGTGCACTGATGGGCACTGATGGACAACAGGTACACTGCTGGTGGGCACTGATGGGCTACAGATACACTATTGATAGGCGACAGGTACACTGCTGATGGGCGACAGGTTCACGGCTGATGGCGTACAGGTGCACCGATGGGCGACAGTTACACTGCTGAGGGGCAACAGGTACACAGATGGGCACTGATGGGTGACAGCTACACTGCTGGTGGGCGCTGATGGATGACAGGTACACTATTGATGGGCGACAGGTGCACTGCTGGTGGGTGACAGGTGCACTGATGGGCACTGATGGGCAACAGGTACACTGCTGATGGGTGACAGGTGCCGTAATGGGCACTGAGGGGCGACAGGCACCCTTCTGATTGGTGACAGGTGCCCTGATGGGCACTAATGGGCGACAGGTACACTGCTGATGGGCGACAGGTGCACTGCTGATAGCGAACAGGTGCACTGATGGGCGACAGGTACACTGCTGATGGGTGCCAGCTACACTGCTGATGGGCACTGATGGAGCGACAGGTACACTATTGATGGGCAACAGGAGCACTGCTGTTGGGCAACAGGTGCACTGATGAGCACTGATGGGCCACAGGAACACTCCTGATGGGCGACAGGTGCATTGATGGGCACTGATTGGCAACGGTATACTGCTGATGGGCGACAGGTGCACTGACAGACACTGATGGGCGACAGGTACACTGCTGATGGGTAACAGGGACACTGCTGATGAGCAACAGGTGCACTGATGGGCACTGATGGGTGACAGCTACACTGCTGATGGGCAGATGGGCGATGTGATAGGTGCTCTTTATTGTCGGTGTTGTGCAGTACACTGTACAGTAACTCATGGTTCCCTGGGATCTCCTCTACTCACATAGGATCTGTGTGTGAAGAGAATTACCAGTGAATTAACAGTGAATTACCAGTTTTTGTTTACATTTGTGATCGGCTGTGATTGGACACAGCCAATCACGTGGTAAAGAGCCGCTGTCATTGGCTCTTTACCCCAATCGGTGATGTGCTGTGTCCGAGGGACACGGCTCACCACTGATCTCTGGGCTGAGCGCCCCCGTCCTCCCAGAACAAGAGCAGTCCCACCCTGCCATCACTGTACAATAGGCCGGGTGGGAACTGGTTAAGCAACCTAAAGCATACCGCATCGATTTTATGATCAGTATAGCCCGTTTTGGTCATCAAAATACATCTGTTGCAAAGGCTCGTTCCACTCCCCGATCGATAGCGTGATAAAATGTTTTACAATTTGAAAACTTAAATTGAACCAAAAAAGAAAAAAAGAATCAGTTTACAGTCATTCTCGCTGCGCGTTTGTTCTTGATCTAATAACAATCCATTATTGATGGAGTGAGTCAGGAGACGCATTGAAAATATTATGCTGTTCAATATCTTTTTGTCGATCCAGAGCGTCGAGAGAGGGATGATCACTGTCTTATAAGAGGAGCAGCAAAGTGACACATCTGACAAAACGGCATCGAAAACATTTCAGATTTGTCATTTGTGGGATTCTTATCCTGCGTCGTTCTTAAAGGGATTGTCTGACGTTTAAATTGATGCTTGCTAGTACCTCGGAGAGCGAGATAAGAAAAAGGCTGCTTTTATGAGTTTCACACCTAAATAGCCAAAAACTCTGCAGAGGGCAAGGGCCAAAAACAAATGGGGATTTAAAGCAGAATTCAGCAAGAAAAAAAAAAAAAAACGTTTTCAACTTTTTTTTTTTCCCCAACGAGAGTGAAGTATAGATATGATTTTGCTAAAGTGAGATTCCCTGCTCTAAATTGGATATCTATTTGACAAGCAATCTTTCCTGTTACTTCAAAGAAGCTTGTACGCAGTTTAAAATGCCATCTGTTTGCCGGCTTTGATGTCTAGCATAGAAAATTGAAAACTGGACACATTTGAAAAAAAAAAAAAAAAAAAATGATGTCAGATGTTACGCAGCTTGGAATAGGTTATGAAACCGGGGAAATAAAGTCGAAGGATATTGACTTAAAAAAATTGCTTTGCCAGGCATGAAAAAGGGGTCTAGAGCGATTTTTGCTGTTTACGGGCTGAGGTTTTTTTTTTTCTTTTTATAAAAATGATTGAGGAATATAAATGGCCTTTCGTTGGAGAATATTTTTATAGTGTGTGCCTTCCGAAGGCTGTTTGTATTGTTCAAAGTTCCCGTATGGGTTATCTGTTAGGCTCCGTTCACATGTCAGCATATGGATCGCGGGCAGAACCGCCGCGGTTCCGCCCGCGATCCGGAGATTATTGCAAATCGCGGGACGCCTGTGCGTTGCCCGTTGATTTGCAATAGCCCCCCAAACGCTGAGCGATGTTGCCGCGATTTCCGCCTGCCGAATTGCGGTAACATCCCGCAAAAAAAAATTGCGGGATGCATTAAGCCCAAAAAAGTACAAGAGCTTCTTTGGAGCGTATTGCGTCCCGCGATTTTCTTTGCGCGATGTTACCGCGATTCGGCAGACGGAAATCGCGGCAACATCGCTCAGCGTTTGGGGGGCTATTGCAAATCAACGGGCAATGCACAGGCGTCCCGCGATTTGCAATAATCTCCGGATCGCGGGCGGAACCGCGGCGGTTCATGTGAATGGAGCCTAAGTGTCCATTCACACTACCGCAACCTGTCAGGCGACTTGTCAGCCTGACAAGTTGCGGCTCGTCGCGGTCCATTGAATAGTACAGGACCCGTTTTAATAGGAGCGACACAAGTCGCTCCGACTTAGAAAAAGGGTCCTGTACAACTTCGGGGCGACCTCGGAGCGACTTGCATAGACATTCATTTTATGAAGTCCGTGCAAGTTGCGCCGAAGTCGCGGTGCACGCGACTTCACAGGTCGCCCCCGAAGTCGGAGCGACCTAGTGTGAACCGAGACTTAAAGTTCAAATTTACTAGAAACTGTTTATTTAAAGCGGTGAGAAACCCAAAAACAACAATTTTTTATATTGCAGATTACCAATTTTTAAAGTGTTATTAACCATTTCTGGACCGGAAGAGTTTCCCCCTTAATGACCAGGCCATAATTTGCAATTCAGCACTGCGGTACTTTAAAGGACAATTACGCAGTCCTGCGATGCTGTACCCAAATAAAATTGATGTCCTCTTTTTCCCACAAATAGAGCTTTCTTTTGGTGGTATTTGATCACCTCTGCGATTTTATTTTTTGCGCTATAAGCAAAAAAAGAGCAACAATTCTGGGGAAAAAAAAATATTTTTCACTTTCTGCTATACAGTATAACATTCCCCAAAAAAATATTAAAAAATCAAAATTTTTTAACATTTTAGGCCAATTTGTTTTCCACTTCATATGGTTGGTAAAAAAAAATCGCAATAAGGGTATTTTGATTGGTTTGCGCAAAAGTTATCGCGAAAGATTTATGTCCTTTTTATTGATTTTTAGTGGGACTGCGACATTGCGGCGGACAGATCGGACCCCTAACTGACATTTTTGACACTTTTGGAGGGACCAGTGACATTACTACAGTAATCAGTGCTATAAATATGTACTGTCACTGTAATAATGACACTGGCAGGGAAGGGGTTAACACTGTGGGTGATCAATGAGTTAAATGTGAGCCTAGGGGAGTGATTCTAACTGTATAAGGGCGTGGCTTGTGAAATGATCATAGAGACCTGTGATCCTATATAGAAGGATCACAGGTGCTCTATGATCATTCCAGGGAGAAGAACGGTTAGCTGTGTTTACAACAGCCGACCGTTCTTCGCTCTCAGTGGGGAGCGATCGCGGGTGCCAGGCGGCAATCTGAGCCTCCTGCCCCGTGCATCAGAGTCCCTACTGCTGAGTGGGGGTGGGAGTGTGCCGCTGGCGGGAGCGTGCCGTCGGTGGCACGCGCTCGCCCCCTTGCTGCAGGTGCGTGACTGATGTAGCCCTACAACGGTTCGCGTAGGAAGGCCGCCCTGCCGCAGTATATATGCGGTGGGTGGTCCGGAACCGGTTAAATCCAAAAAAGGAAATGTTATATTTCAAATAGTAAAATCCGTCCTGCGCTATGGTATTATTAGACTGCCTGCAAATCTAGAGGCTGATATTAAGATCCTATAGAGTCTAATATAGGTAAGTATTTGCAACACTAAAGTAAACCCCAAAACATTGAAGTTTCCAGTTGTAGCGCTCATTCCCATCAGGGCCACTGGTTTGCCTCAGGTTCCTTTCCCAGATTAGTGCAACAGCAGCCAGGCACACAGCAACAGCCACTCTTCTGGCTCAATGAAACCTGAATTATAGGAGTGGCTTTCAAATTGATATACCTGGGGTAGGGCGTAGGGAGCTGTGAGATTCTACATTATTGCTGAACAGCACCCAGATTCAATTGGAATAATTGGATTAGGTGACCTTTTGTTGGCTAGTGAGCACCTAAACTTTGCCTTTGCCACGTCCTATAGGACAGTGGTCCTCAACCCTGGCCTACAGGGCCCACTAACAGGCCAGATTTGCAAGATAACTGAAATACATCCCAGGTGATATAATTTGCTGCTCAGTGATTGCAGTACTCTAGTCTGCATCTCCTCAAGGTAATACTTAAAATCTGGCCTGTTAGTGGGCCCTGAGGATCGGAGTTGAGGACCACTGCTATAGGATACACGTGGTGAAGTTTAAAGACAAATAATGGACTTTAAAAGCATGTATAATAAAATTTAACAATTTATTAGTCTACTTTAAAAATGTTATACACAGTACAACAATAAAAAGGTAGAAAAAAGCCTAAAATTATTCTTGGACTGCATATGGATCCTCTAGAGCAGTGATGGCACCCCAGATGTTTTTTGAACTACGTTTCCCATGATGCTCATGCACTCTGCAGTGTAGTTGAGCATCAATGCAAATGTAGTTCCAAAACATCTGGGGTGCCAAGGGTCGCCATCACTGCCCCAGAGGATAGGATAATGTATATTATTATTATTATACAGGATTTATATAGCGCCAACAGTTTGCACAGCGCTTTACAATGTGAGGGAAGACAATACAGTTACAATACAATTCAAAACAGGAGGAACTAGAGGGCCCTGCTCGTTAGAGCTTACAATCTAGAAGGGAAGGTCAAGTGAAACAAAAGGCAATAACCGTGGGGGATGGGCTGATGGAGAAAATGGAGGTACATTTGTTAGGTGTGGGTAGGATAGGCTTCTCTGAAAAGGAGGGTTTTCAGAGATCGCCTAAAAGCTAATAGAATAGGAGATAATCGGACAGATAAGGGTAAGGAGTTCCATAGGATTGGAGAGGCTCTGGAAAAAGTCCCGGAGACAAATGTATATACAATAAACCCCCCTTCATCGCTGGGGTTATGTTCCAGACCGACCCGCAATAAGTGAAAATCCGTATAGAAATACCCTATTTAACCACTTGCCGCCCACCCGTCAATTGACGGCGGGACGGTGCGACCATTGTTCTGGGAAGACGTCATATGACGTGATCCCAGAAAAGCAGGGCAGGCGCGCGATCGTGTGCGCGCCGCCCTGCACTGCCGGTGTCGGGGTGTCCCCGGGACACCCCCCGTCACCGGCAGGGGGGAAACAGCCAATGGGCATGGCTGTTTCCCACGTGATCGGCTGTGTTCCAATGACAGTGACTGTTTACTAAGTGATCGGCTGTGAATCCATTCACAGCCGATCACAAATTGTAAACAAAGAGCAGTAACTCAGTGTTACTAGCTCTTCTCTCCTCATACAGTTTCCAGTGTGAGGAGAGCAGAGCCAGAAATAGTGAGTTACTGCTCTTTGTTCCTGTCAAAGTAAAATCACACAAATAAAGGTCCCCACACAGTCCTCAGCCCCCCCCCCCAATTGCACCTGTCACCCAACAGTCACCTCATCAGTGCCCAGAAATTGACACCCATAACGTTCGCATGTGAGCGTAGCGATCGCGGGCAGAATCACCGCGATTCTGCCCGCGATCCGGAAATCATTGCAAATTGAGGGACGCCTGTGCGTTGCCCGTGATTTGCAATGCACCCCAAACGCTGTGCGATGCCGCGATTTCCACCTGCCGAATCGCGGTAACATCGCGCAAACAACGCATGACGCCCAAAAAATGTACAAGAGCTTCTTTGGGGCGTCATGCGTTGTTTGCGTGATGTTACCGCGATTTGGCAGGCGGAAATCGCGGCAACTTTGCACAGCGTTTGGGGTGCTATTGAAAATCACGGGCAATGCATAGGCGCCCCGCGATTTGCAATGATTTCTGGATCGCAGGCAGAATCGCAGTGATTCTGCCCGCGATCGCTATGCTTACATGTGGACATAGCCTAAAGTGCACCTGTCACCAGAGACTGCCATCAGTACCGCCGTGCACCATCGCCCGTCACCTGTCACCCATCAGTGACCAACGCCCGTCACCTGTCACCCCATCAATCACCGTCACCTGTCACCCCATCAGTCATCGTCATCTGTCACCATATCAATCATCGTCACTTGTCACCCCATCAGTGATCGTCACTTGTCACCTCATCAATCATCGTCACCTGTCACCTCATCAGTCATCGTCACCTGTCACCCCATCAGTCATCGTCACCTGTCACCCCATCAATCATCGTCACTTGTCACCTCATCAATCATCGTCACCTGTCACCTCATCAGTCATCGTCACCTGTCACCCCATCAGTCATCGTCACCTGTCACCCCATCAGTCATCGTCACCTGTCACCCCATCAGTCATCGTCACCTGTTTGCCATATACATGCAATCACTTACAGACTACCTAACGACTATATGCGTCGGCCATTAAAAGCTAAATACTGGGGTTATGGCAGCAGATAGCCCCCATAACCCCGGTATTTTTTGAAACGGCTGGCGGTCAGCTTTCAGATAAGGGTGGTTCCAGTGGCGGATTCGCCGTGGAATTACCCTTACGGTGCAGGGGAAGAGGTCCCCCCCCCCTCCTGCCGCGTCCCAGACGTTTTCCCAGCTTACCGGACCCGCCGGCAGCGGGGAAAACTATCCGGTCCTGGGTCAGAGACAGGAAGTCGAGTGAGGGCAAGATGGCCCTTACTCGATTCTATGGTCTTGGAGGACCGGAGCTACGTCAAAAGACGTTGCCTAGCAACCGGTTTAAAGGGCCGCTTTTTTTTTTTTTTTTCCTTTTTCAACAATTTTTTTTTTTTCTTTTTTAGTGTAGTTGTGAGGTGTGAGGTCTTTTTGACCCCAGATCTCACAATAAAGAGGACCTGTCATGCCTATTTCTATTACAAGGGATGTTTACATTCCTTGTAATAGGAATAAAAATGATCAAAACATTTTTTTTTTAAACTGTGTAAAAATAAAAAAATAATAAATAAAATAAATAGGAAAAAAAAAAAATTAAAGCGCCCTGTCCCCGTTAGCTCGCGCGCAGAAGCAAATGCATACGCAAGTCCCGCCCACATATGTAAACGGTGTTCAAACCATACATGTGAGGTATCTCCGTGATCGTTAGAGCGAGAGAATAATTTGAGCCCTAGACCTCCTCTGTAACTCTAAGCTGGTAACCTGCATAAATTTTTAAAATGTTGCCTATGGGGATTTTTAAGTACCAATGTTTGGCGCCATTCTGTGAGCATGCGCAATTTTGAAGCATGACATGTTGGGTATCTAATTACTCGCCGTAACATTATCTTTCACATTATGGGAAAAAATTGGGCTAAATTTACTGTTTTCTTATTTTTTAGTTCAAAAAAGTGAATTTTTTTCAAAAAAATTGCATTTGGAAGACTGTTGCGCAAATATGGTGTGATAAAAAATATTGCAACGATCTCTATTTTATTCTCTAGGGTCTCTGCTAAAAAAAAATATATAATGTTTGGGGGTTCTAAGTAGTTTTCTAGCAAAAAAAATGATTTTAGCTTGTAAACACCAAGTGTCAAAAATAGGCCCAGTCTTAAAGTGGATAAATGGACAACTTTGTGAAAAGTGCTACTTGGATGTTAGGCCTATGTATGTGGCCAGGCTGTGAAAAAGTGTTACACATGTGGTATCGCCATACTCAGGAGGAATAGCAGAATGTATTTTGGGGTGCAATTTTTGCTATGTACATGCTATGTGTTAGAAATATTGCATAAATGGACAGCTTTGTGTAAAAAAAATGTGTTTTCATTTTCTTTCCACATTTCCAAAAACTTGTGGAAAAAAATGACATATTCAAAAGACTCATTATGCCTCAAAAATTATACGTTGGGCTGTTTGCTTTCCAAAATGGGGTAATTTTATGGGGTTTCCATTGTCCTGGTGCTCCAGGGCATTCAAAAGTGCGATAGGTTGTCAGGAAATTATATGTGTAATTTGTGCTCCTAGAATGCCGGATGGTGCTACTTGGATGTTAGGCCTCTGTATGTGGCCAGGCTGTGAAAAAGTCTCACACATGTGGTATCGCCATACTCAGGAGGAGTAGTAGAATGTGTTTTGGGGTGTAGTTGCAAGTATACATATGCTGTGTGAGAGAAATAACCTGTTAATACGTCAATTTGTAAAAAAAAAAAAAATCTTCATTTTGCAAAGAGTTGTGGGAAAAAATTACAACTTCAAAAAACTCACCATGCCCCTTATTAAATACATTGGAATGTCTACTTTACAAAAAGGGGTCATTTGGGGGGTATTTGTACTTTCCTGACTTTTTAGTGTCTCAAGAAATGAGATAGGCCTTCAGTACATCAGGTGTGGTCAAGTGTGATCAATTTTCAATGATTAGCACCATAACTTGTGGACTCTATAACTTTCACAAAGACCAAATAATATACACTTACTTGGGTTATTTTTACCAAAGATAAGTAGCAGTATAAATTTTGGCCAAAATTTGTGAAGAAAAATTACTCATTTGCTAAATTTTATGACAGAAACAAAGAAAAATGTGTTTTTTCACAATATTTTCAGTCTTTTTTTATTTATAGCACAAAAAATAAAAAACCCAGTAGTGATTAAATACCATCAAAAGAAAGCTCTATTTGTGTGAAAAAAGGACACAATTTTTTTATGGGTACAGTGTTGCATGACTGAGTAATTGTAATTCAAAGTGTGAGAGTGCTGAAAGCTAAAAATCAGTCTGGGCAGGAAGGGGGTGAAAGTGCACTGTAGGCAAGTGGTTAAATACACTCTAGGCATGTTTTATAAATTTCACTGTACTTTTAAAAGCATTTTAACGCCTTTAAACACACTTTTAAAAAAATAGAAACACATTTAACCACATAAAAGATACTGAGAGACAGAGCAAGAATGTTTTGCGACTATCAATCGCTAGATCTATTCAAATAAGAACATACATTTGTTAAGGTACCTTAAGGTCAGAGACAATTATAAGACAAAATATTTGCTCATACATTGCCTTACACACAGAGTTGTATAAAGTACTCGAAACCCATACTTGAGTAGAAGTGGAAGTGCTCGATCAAAAAGTGACTTGAGTAGAAGTACTAAAGTATTCAACATTTTTTATACTTAAGTATTGCAAGTAGTTTTTTTTAAAAATCTTCTACTCAAGTACTGAAAGTAAAAGTACAAGTACTGTGTTATGTAGTTATTAAAGAAAGAAGTCAAAAGTTTAAACATCATATTGTTTTTTATTATTTCAAATGTAGCTTTTATTTATACATACAGTAGCATTTATTTTCGTATGCGCTGATAATACACATGTTTTGAGCTTCATGAAACCTGCCATCTACTGTTCTGGCAGTGGTCATTTTTATAATTGTAACGAGTAACTATGCAGCACAAAAAAAAAAATATCAGAGTAGAAGTATTGAAATCATTGAAAAAATGTAGTGAAGTAAAAGTGGAAGTAGGAGAAAAAAATTCTACTCCAGGAAAGTACAGATACCGCCTTTCGGTACTTAAGTACAGTAGTGAAGTAGTTCTACTTAGTTACTATACATCTCTGCTTACACATATCGGACACTCGCTTGCATTGTGGATGCTGCAAGTACAGCGCTCACCTCCATGGCCAGACAGGGACCTCCCAAAGCAGCCACAATTAGCTCATTTTTCAAAATGTGGGGACACACAAAGTTGCTAAGGAGATTGTTAGAATATTAGATATTGACAGGTATTCAACTAAAATATGAGAACAGTTCAACAGCACAAGGAGGACATTCATCACTTTGTCGTTTCTCCTTAGAACAATCCCTCTAGCAATGGCCCAGAAAGTGAACAGCGTGGAGACACCATCAGAAATATCCCAGGTCTCCTAGTACTGATAAACAGGATCCTGCACTCGGGTCTGCACTGACAATGTCCCTGGATATTTGGATGCCTCATTGCAACGTCAGCCACACATTTCTCCAGTGAACTCTCCAAACGGGATCCCCGGTAAAATCCCTTGACTAGCTTCAGAGATTTTTAGCAATCAGGCTCCCCAGCTTAAGCATAGCTGGGACCTCGATGAGCACAGGCAGCAACTGGGCTGCCTAACAGGGCAGCAGCCCTTCAGGCTGGGAACTTCTCCTCCTGGACAAGAACCCGGATGCCCCAGACTATTTATGTGCTCTCCTCCCCAGGGATTGGCTGAGGCTCCATAAAAATTTGACTTGCTCCACTCCTGTGTTCTGGAGCCTTCCAAACAGCAAGGAGAAGCAATCAAGCCTGGAGCCCATTAGACCCTGATCACATGATTACAGGATCTGCAGAAGACCTTCTCCTCATCCAAAGTGCTGCTGAAACTCCCAACCAGGTGATGCACTCATCAGATTCTTTGTGCCCCCGTAATTAAATAAGTAGGTCCAGAGCAGCTTTTTCAGTATATTGCTTTTTCAGTATATTGTTTTCAGGCAGCTGACCACTCCATCTCCACCATTCCAAGAGATAAACAACAAGAGAAATCCATAGTGCAGTACTCTTCATTAAAATATACTCAAAAACATCCTCAGTGTGCACTCACATTTAAAGTGGAACTTCACCCCAAAGGTGAAGCTCCATTCTTTCTCCTTCTCCCTCTCTGCCATATTTGGAACTATTTTTTGTTGGGACACGGGTACCTAATTTTTTACTCTTTTGAAGTTCTCCTCCCCCCTCCCTGCCTGCAGCCTTATGGGACACTTCACAGGTCCCAGAAGGCTGCGGGACCATCCACAAAGTGCAGTGTGGCTTTTGTGCATGCGCAGTGGGCAGCTGACTGTGAAGCCATAGAGTCACAGCCGGCTGCCCACAGTTAGCATACAAGGGATCCAAAGACCAGCGAAGAACAGGCCCAGGTGAGGATGGAGCTTGAACCTTGGATAGATGTTTGTTTATTAAAAGTCAGCAGATACAGTTTTTGTAGCTGCCGACTTTTCTTTTTTGCAGAACTGACAGAAGAACCGCTTTAAAAACATATAATCCTCATGCCAACATCAACCATGGGTCTCACCACCGATGTACCAACAGTCGCTTGCCCTACTTCCTAAGGTAGGTTTTAGAGATATAATTCTGAGTAAGCTAAATTATGTTGCCATCATCCCTGATTGGATACAAAAGAATGGATTGGTTCCTCAAGCCAAAGAAAGGTGGGATTTTATAAAATCCCACCTTTCTTTGGCTTGAGGAACCAATCCATTATTTTGCTTGCCCTACTTCCGACACAGTTCTGGCATGCATTCCACCAACCGGAAGTGATGCTATGGGAAATTATGTCATAGACCTTAATCCCACCCAATGTGTTTTGTCTATTATCAACGTCATCAGAGACTTTTTTTTATGACCCGATGTACATATTTTCTTCACATTTGCTGGTGATCCCTTAAAGGGTTAAAATCAGTTTGGTGCAAAGCAGCTTCAGTTTAAAGAGCAAGAGGTATATTTATTTCTATAATGCATTGGATTATATATTATTTTACTGTTGAATTAGATAAGAAATCATCCATAAGAGATTGAGTTGTCAAGCTCATATGGAATGGCTCACCTGATAAAGGGGAAATGTGACATACATGATCATGGCAATAGCACTTGATAGGGTGATAGCTGTGAGGCAAATGGATAAAACAGGAATCCACAATGGTAGTAGTAGATAAAATACCAATTTAATGTAAAGATTAAAATCGAAACCTTTCACATTTTACAGCAATCCATGCTCCCTCTTCAAGAGTGGCAAAAAATAAAATAAGTACTGCAACATATATTTTGCGAAATATCCGCCTTTGTAGTTAGTTACAAGCCTCTGAACACTAGATATTACCCCAAATCTTAGCATAATGAATGTGTCCTATTCCCTAAATGGAGTCCTGATAACTTGTTCCCAAGCATAATCAGCAGAGTACCATTCTTCACCACTTCTGGACCGGAAGATTTTCCCCCTTAATGACCAGGCCATTTTTTGCGATTCGGCACTGTATTATTTTAACGGACAATTGCGCGGTCGTGGGACGCTGTACCCAGATAAAGTTGGTGTCCCTTTCTCCCACAAATAGAGCTTTCTTTTGGTGATATTTGATCACCTGTGCGATTTTTATTTTTTGCACACTAAACAAAAAAGAGCAACAATTCTGAAAAAACATTTTTATTTCACTTTCTGCTATATAACATTCCCAAAAAAAAAAAGAAAAATCAAATTTTGTCATCATTTTAGTCCAATTTGTATTCTGCTACATATTTTTGGTAAAAAAAATCCCAACAAGCGTATTTTGATTGGTTTGCGCAAAAGGTATGACGTCTGCAAACTAGGGGAAAGAATTATGTGATTTCTATTTATTTTTCTTTTTTACAAGTAATGGCGGCAATCAGCAATTTTTAGCGGGACTGCAACATTCCCAAAAAAAAAAAAAATTAAAAAAATCTAAATTTTTTAACATTTTAGGCCAATTTGTTTTCAGCTTCATATAGTTGGTAAAAAAAAAAATCTCAATAAGGGTATTTTGATTGGTTTGCGCAAAAGTTATCGCATCTACTAACTACGTGAAAGATTTATGTAATTTATATTGTTTTTTTTTTACTAGTAATGGCAGCGATCATCAACTTTTAGCGGGACTGCGACATTGCGGCGGACAGATCGGACCCCTAACTGACATTTTTGACACTTTTGGGGGGGACCAGTGACATTACTACAGTAATCAGTGCTAAAAATATGCACTGTTACTGTATTAATGACACTGGCAGGGAAGGGGTTAACCCAGGGGCGATTAAAGGGTTAAATTGGAGCCTAGGGGGGTGTTTTCTAACTGTGTGGGGGATGGGCTTGTGAAATCAATACAGAAACCTGTGTTTCTAAACAGGAGGAACACAGGTGCTCTGTATTGATTCCTGAGAGAACAACCTTTACAACAGAAGACCACCGTTCTCTCTTCACAGGGAGCGATCATGGGGACTAAGCGAAGACACGGTGATCCGTCAGAACCTGCCGACCCACCACCGTATAACTGCAGCGGCTGATCAGCACGTGGTTAAAGTGATTGTAAAGTCTCATTTTTTTTTTTTTTATTAAAAATAACAAACATGTTATACTTACCTGCTCTGTCACAGCTGATTTGCACAGGGCAGCCCTGATCCTCCTCTTCCCGGATCCCTCTTTGGCTCTCCTGGCCCCTTCCTCCTGTTGGGTGCGCCCACAGCAGGCAGCTTGCTATGGGGGCACCCAAGCCGAGTCACAGCTCTGTGTGTCCATTTAAACATGGAGCTGCAGCCCGGCCCGCCCCTTTCTGTTCTCATTGGCTGACTGATTTCGATTGACAGCAACAGAAGCCAATGGCACGTTGCTGCTGTCTCAGCCAATGAGAAGGGGAGTCCCAGATGGCCGAGACATTCCTACAACATCGCTGTTGAGAGGGACCTCAAGTAAGTATCAGGGGGCTCAGGGGGGCTGCTGCACATAGAAGGCTTTTTATCTTAATGCATAGCATTCATTAAGATAATAAAAAAACCTTCCAACTTTACAACTTCTTTAACCGGTTCCAGACTGCCCACCTCATATATACTGCGACAGGCTGGCTCTCCTGCGCAAACCGACGTTGGTCGCGCGTCTGCAGCTAGGGGGCGAGCGCGCACTGCCGCCGGCGCGCTCCCGCCCCCACTCGGCAGCGAGGACTCCAATGCACGGGGCAGGCGGCTCCGATTGCCACCTGCCACCCGCAATCGCTCCCCGCTGAGAGAGAAGGACGGTCAGCTATTGTAAACACAGCTGACCGTTCTCTCTGGAATGATCCCAGAGCGCCTGTGATCCTTCTATGTAGGATCACAGGTCTCTGTGGTCATTCCATAAGCGCCGCCCCCATACAGTTAGAATCACTCCCCTAGGCTCAAATTTAACCTCTTGATCACCCACAGTGGTAACCCCTTCCCTGCCAGTGTCATTATTACAGTAACAGTGCATATTTTGTAGCACTGACTACTGTAGTAATGTCACTGGTACCCCCAAAGTGTCAAAAATGTCAGTTAGGGGTCCGATCTGTCCGCCGCAATGTCGCAGTCCCGCTAAAAATCGCAGATCGCCGCCATTACTAGTAAAAAAAAAAAAAAAATTACATAAATCTTTCCCGTAGAAAGTAGACGCGATAACATTTGCGCAAACCAATCAAGATACGCTTATTGCAATTTTTTTTAACAAAAATATGTAGAAGAAAACAAATTGGCCTAAAATGTTAAAAAAAAAAATAATTTTCTAATTTTTTTTTTGGGTGGGGGGGATGTTATATAGCAGAAAGTGAAAAATATTGTTTTTTATTTTTCAGAATTGTCGCTTTTTTTTGTTTATAGCGCAAAAAATAAAAATCGCACAGGTGATCAAATACCACCAAAAGAAAGCTCTATTTGTGGGGAAAAAAGGACATCAATTTTATTTGGGTACAGCGTCGCATGACTGCACAATTGTCTGTTTAAATAATGCAGTGCCGAATCACAAAAAATGGCCTGGTCATTAAGGGGGAAAATCTTTCGGTCCAGAAGTGGTTAAAGCTGACCAAACACAAGAAGAATTTTGTAATTATTAGTGGGGTCAAGGAGCAGGTTGAAAAACATTTTTTAAACAAAGAAAATTCCTAACAACATTATGTGGTTTTCGTTCTGAAAAGTTCATTCATTCTGAAATGTTAAAAGCAAACAACATTTTGAAGTAGTTTTAAACAACATTGGTCAAATCATTGAATGTACTTGTGTGGAATTCTACTACTGTGTGACCAGCTTATAGGACAGGGCTCGGGCTGAGAAAACATTAACCGATGTTTCATTGTAGAACTGGAAACATGCAGCTGTGATATAAGACCACACTGTCATTGACAACCGTTGGTCTACACAAGCCTTCCTCACCAGGGTTCTGTGGAACCCAAGGGTCCTAGGGGTTCCTTGAGCAATGGTCAATTTTTTGTCTCCCAGATAAACTGCCCCTGCCACTGGCATCGGTGATGTAACCCTATGGATACCTGCCAGACCACCAACATGTCCAATTTCCCACTAACCACCAGTATAAATTGGATCTTCTCTGCTTACTATCAATAAAAGTTGACCACTTTTCCACAAAACGCATTGAATGTTAGCAGTACAATTTCTACTGCTGGCATTTCTTTTCTGGCCTCTCTTATTATTTGCTTCATTTCATTGTTATTACTGAAAATATTATTGTGATATAGAGAATCCTTGTGTGTCAAAAACACTAAGTACACCATAATCTGATTTGTTTTATTATAGTCTTATATTAACAACTTACTGTTCATGGTGCTGAACAGTACCTGGTCTCATGGGCTGAATATATATTCATTTTTCGTAGGGGTTCCCCGAGCCATGAAAATTATTTTAGGGGTTCCTCTGTGTGAAAGAGGTAAAAAAAAGACTGGTCTACTCTGATGATTGGAAATCATCATTCAGTGTAGCTTCTGATCATGTGATCAATATGACAGCAGGCAGGGCTGCTGTTAGAAATCGCGGGGCCCCGTACAGACTACTTGGCAGGCCCCCCCCCCCCCAAGAATATATTAAAGATATATTTAGCTAAAATTACAACAAAATCACTATTATCAGACACAAATATAACATAACTCACATCATTCCTGCTAAATCTAAAAAAAAAACTATGTTAAATAAAAAAGAAGATGAGATTAGAAAAATATACAGGCTGGGTGGTTGGAGCTCCAGGATCAGAGAGACAGAGAGAGAGAAACAAAGTTACAATTTACAAATAAACTCCTGAGCAGAGATAAGTGCTGGGAGGGGGGCCCACACAAGGGAGGGGGATTAGTGAGGGACAACTGTCTCTTTCTCAGCAGATAAAAGCTGATAGCAGGGAGAGGGAAAGATCAGATTCAGGTGCTGGAGGAAGATTTCTGTATTTGTTGTCCATCACTAATCCCCATCTCTGTGTGGGCCCCCCCGTGTGCTCGGGCCCCCTACAAGATTGCTGGTGGTCCCCCCCCCTATCAGTGGCCCTGACAGCAGTCATATATTGTGATAACATGGGTTTAGCGGCGAGAGGCACTGTTTGACCTGTTTTGAATTCCTGCAATTCCATTACTGACCTTCTGATTACAATCTCACATGCTGCTTCTGGTGCCTGCCAACTTTAGCTTGTGTCACAACCTCACTTGTGTCTCTGTGGTGTCTCTGCTTGCCTTTTCTGTCTGCCTTCTGCTGACCCCAACCTGTAACTCACACCTGCTCCTGCACCTGTTCTGCCTGACTGCTGCTTACCCAAGCCTGTTTGCCGATCCTGCTTGCTTTCTGTGCCTTTTCTGCCTGACCCCTGCTGACCCCGGCCGGTACCTCAATCCTGCTGCTGCTTGCCGTTCCTGCACCATTTATGGCTGACCCCGGCCTGTACCTCAAACCTGCTGCTGCTTGCTGTTCCTGCTCCTATTCTGCCTGTCTGCTGCTGACCCTGGCCTGTACCTTAATCCTTCTCCTGCTTTCTGTTCCTGCACCTGTTCTGCTTAACCACTGCAGACCCTGGCATGTACCTTTACCTTGCTACTGCTTGCTGTTCCTGCACATGTTCTTCCTGTTAGCTGATGACCCTGGTGTGTACTTTATTACTGTTGCTGCTTGCTGTTCCAACACTTGTTTGCCTGTCCACTGCTGAACTTGGCCTTTATTATCCTGCTCCTGCTGGTTGTTCCCACACCTGTTCTTTCTGTTAGCTGATGACCACAGCCTGTTCCTTATTACGTGTTCTTTCTGTTAGCTGATGACCCCAGCACGTTCCTTTTTACTGCTGCTTGCTGCTCCTGCACTTATTCTGCCTGTATACTGCTGACCCTGGCCTGTACCTTAATCCTGCTCCTGCTTTCTGTTCCTGCAACTGTTCTGCCCAACCACAGTAGACCCTGGCCTGTACCTTTACCTTGCTACTGCTTGCTGTTCCAACACCTGTCCTGCCTGTCCACTGCTGACTCATACATATACCTTGATTCTGCTCCTGCTTGTTGTTCCTGCACCTGTTCTACCTTTTAGCTGATGACCCTGGTGTGTTCTTTATTACTGTTGCTGCTTGCTGTTCCAACACTTGTTCTGCCTGTCCACTGCTGACCTTGGCCTATACCTTGATCCTGTTCCTGCTTGTTGTCCCTGCACCTGTTCTTTCTGTTAGCTGATGCTCCTGCATTTGTTTTGTCTGGCTGCTGCTGCTGCTGACCACTGCCTATATCCAGACTTCGTCCTGCATTTCGACTTTGTTTTGACCTGGCTCTGCCTTCAACCTGGTTCCTGTACCTGTGGTCCTCAGTACTGTCAGACCAGAAGGTCTCTACACAGACGTGGTCCCACCTGCCTCTAGATCCTCTATTTGGCACTTGTATCCCCCCATGCTCTTCCTATTACAACTGTGCTTGGGCTGAAGATGCAAAGGAAAACCTCCCTCTTTAGCTCGGTCACCAATCCAGGAACATGGCGTGAGAGTTAGCTAAAACTTCAGCCATATGAGAAGACCATTTTCTCATGTCTGCGGCCAAAAGAAATAACAGCAGCATACAAAGAAGGAAGCATAATATCTAGTTTCCGGTTCAGCGGGTAGATGGCCAACCACTCAGCACATTTGCATGTTTCAATGCCAGAGTAGATTTCGAAGGATTAACTCATCTGTGATAATAATCATCTCACCTGCGCGCAACAAAGGCAGAAAGGAATGTTTTGAAAATTATTTCTTATAGTTTGAAGGGGATTTCAAGCAATTTCTCGGTTCATGCCGTGACAAGTATGAGGTAATGTTCTGTGTCAGTCAATACCGCTACATGTCATCTTCTAATCTCGCTTGTCGAATAAAATGATAACCAAACACAGAGCATTAACATTCTTACTTCTTTGATTAAAAAGAGCTCTCGGCAAGACAAGATGAAAGCCTGCCTATCGCAAACCACAGAACAAATATTATAATAAATGTGCAGTTATTTGGTATTAACTTGATCACTTCATTTATCCAGATTACTGATCTGGGAATAATCCTGTGTCAAACCGCATCCTTGGAATTAACAAAGTCGACCTGTCACTGCAAAGAGGAGTCAAAGAGATTCTCTGGAAAAAGTTTAGGTGGAACACCGATTGAAGAAAAAACTATAAAGCTGATTTCCAGGAATTCAGACACTTTGTAAAAAGTTAAGGTACACTATGAGCTAAGTCCAAGGAGCTGCATGACATCTCCTGGATTTATCTCTATTATACTGTATATAACTGACAGGTTTATTGCTCTGCTAGGAATGCAATCGACACACTCAGTAATGTAAGAGTGGAGAAAGGCACATAGAGCAGCTATGCTCACCCATCCCCTCTGCTGCCCATTCAGAAAAGCCTTTGCATTTTAATAATGTGTTCATATAATACAAAGGCTTCTGTGAATGGGTAAAGTAGGTACAGCAACTTTTCAAAATGCATAGCTCAGAAACATTAGCGTCACTCTCCTGGAACTACAGTGATAGCTGTCTTCTGGGAATACTATAAAGCTGTTAGATATAAATAATCAAGATAAGCCAAGAGGGGGCATGCACCTCACTGGACTTAACTCATAGTGTGCCTTCTTTTTGTACAATAACTGCTGGAATTCTGCTTTAATTTCTTTACATTTGGATCTGTTGGTTAAAGCCCAACTAAATTTTCGATTTAAATCAGCAAAAAAATATATCCGATGCTTTAAAAAAGGCTTACAGGTGTACAAAGGCTTACAGTTTGTTTTCTTTAGAAAGCAGCCACAGCCTAAGTAGAAAAGCCTGTTCATTGCCAGTATGTTAGAGAATCCTTGTTCTCAGCGTGGAAGCAGTGGGTTCTCTGAGGAGTTACATATGCTGAGTCAGAGCTGGAGCTCTCCAATTAGCAGGGAGTGAGAACTTTGCTGAGCGGAGCTTTAGGTGTGACTCAGTAGGACAGCACACTGGACCTCTGCAGGGAGATCACTGCTTCCACACAGGGGGCAAGATAGTATGTTGGCAGGGAATAGGCTTTGCTACTCAAACTGTGGCTGCTTTCCAAAGCAAATCTATTCACCTGGAGTGTATTTAAACCAAACAGTCTTCTAGACTTTAAAGTGGACCTTGCACTAAAAGGAAGGGTTCACTTATTACATCAGGATTCCCTCATATAAAATAGCTAAAAATAAACTTAGGAAAATACTTAGCTTACCCTTGCCTTCTGTCTGTGACACCTAAGCAAGGGTGGCATCACAATCCTTCCTATGACAGCCTGAAAGCAATATGGATGCCAGCTCTAGCAAGATGCTGCTTCACCATGCTGGATTATTATGTTATTATACAGGATTTATATAGTGCCAACAGTTTGTGCAGCACTTTACTTCGAGGGCAGACAATACAGTTACAATACAATTTGGTACAGGAGGAATTAGAGGGCCCTGCTCATTAGAGCTTACAATCTAAGAGGGAGGGTCAAGTGATACAAAGGGTAATAACTGCGGCAGATGGGCTGATGGATAAAGTAAAATAACAGGATAGGCTTCTTTGAAGAGAAGGGTTTTCAAGGATCATCTAAAGATGGATAGATTAGGAGATAGTCAGACTGATTGGGTTAGGGAGTTCCAAAGCATAGGAGGAGCTTGTGAGAAGTTCTGGAGGAGAGCATGGGAGGAGATGACAAGGGAGCTAGAGAGCCAGCTCTAGAAAGATGCTGCTTCACCATGCTCTATTTTCATCCTATGATATCTATAATACTCATCTTTCCCAGGATCTCACAAGAAGGATGGTAACATTATCCTTTCCAGTGTAAAAGCCAGGTGGAAGGTTTCCTAACTTTTTGTTCCTGTTGGTGTTTTTTTAATGCCATTATATGGTGATTGGATATGGGAAGGGTGGCTTAATATAATGGGTGGACCTTACTTTTAATACAAGATGGTTCACTGTCTCTGTGGAGGTCTACTGGGACAGAAAAATAATGGTTTCAACCCACCGATACCCTATACAAAGTTGAAAAGATGTTCTGGCTAGAAATAATCTTTAAAGTACATCAAAAGCTTTGTTTTAGCATCTGGGCCTGGGAACACATCCCCATAGCAGTCTATAGGGCTGTAATATGCAGGGGCAGCCAGTATGTAATCAATCACTTGAGGCCACAGGAGGCAGATTGAGGTAAGTATGCATCTGTGGAGGGGGAGGGTGGGTTAGTTCAAGGCAAAGGGGCAAAAAAGATAACTGCATTTAGGGTTAGTGTTAGGGTTAACCACCTAACCCCCTGCCAACCTGCATATACTCACTTCTCTGCTAAGAGAAGACTAGAACTTATGTTACCTTTTTTATTACTCTTCTCCAGAAAGGGGAAACTAAACCTTTTATTATAATACTGTCCAAACAGTTACCTTTTTTCTTTATTATTGTCTAGTCCCTGTTGAAGATTTACCCCCACTTCTTGTCTTGGTAACAGCATTGGGGCGGATTTGCTAGAGGTGAATGGTCTGTTCACTTTGCAAGGAAAGTTGCACTTAACGAGGGAATTTGCCCCAGATCTTGGTGAATGTGGTGAAGTTTAACCTTGCAAAGAATACTTAGGAAAAAGAATAAAAAAGCAGAGCTTCATCTTATTCAATTTTGGGAATTCCCCTACCGCCCCCACCCCCCTAAGCTTTAGGGCAAATTCCTTTGCAAAATACAACTTCCCCTGCAAAGTGAACAGCCAACTTGCCTTAAGGAAATCAATCCCACTGTCTCAATAGCCAACAGAAAATAATAGAAGTTTTTACCCTTCTCTACTGTTTAAAATTGTCAATTAAAGTTTTAACTGGAGTTACACTTTTGTTACGCTGGAGACACACTTTGGTGTTTCTCTAACTCCTTAAGGTGGAAGTAAATGTTATAGAGGAGGTGCAGGCTTCTGCAGAAAAAAATACAAGTCAGCAGCTACAAATACTGTAGCTGTTCACTTTTAACCAATTGCCGACTGCCTAACGACTATTTACGTCGGAAGTCAGCCCCTCACAGGCAAAGCAACGTAGTACTAATTCGCTAGCCTGTGAGGCTCTAGGGAGCGAGCGCGCGATTGTCAAATTAGTTTAGGTACAGCGTCGCACGGCCGCGCAATTGTCCGTTAAAGCCACGCAGTGCCGAATCGCAAAATATGCCCTGGTCAGGAAGGGGGTAAAATCTTCCGGGGCTTAAGTGTTTAATATTAGGACACTTACCTGTCCAGGAATCCAGCAGTGTCTTCACCCCAGACGATTTTTCCATCGGCTCTCAGGTGCTCCCGCCGCCATTTCTTGTAAGGGAAACAGGTATTGAAGCCTTGCAGCTTCACAGGCAGTTCTCTACTACCCATGCACAAAGCATGCTGCGCTTTGTGAATGGCCTGGCAGCGGGGGAAGGAGGTGGAACTGTCCAAACCAGGTACCCGTTCCCCCCTCCCCCCCGAAAGGTGCCAAATATGGCACGGGGGGGGGTAGATAAGCAGAGCTTCCCCTTTTGGGTGGAGCTCTGCTTTAAAATTAGATCCACACTAAAATGAGTACTAGGTAGTATCAAGAGTTAAGGTACAATGCGTGGTCAGATTCTTAGGGGCACCTGACCATCACACCTAGAGTATATAGTTGGACATTCCATTCCAAAACCATAGGTACTAATATGGAATTGAGTTAGGCAGCCTCTACTTATCTAGGAAGGCTTACCATAAGGCTTGTGAGTGTGCCTGTGGGAATTTGTGACCATTCAGCCAAAAGAGCAAGTGTGAGGTCAAGTACTGATGTTGGATGATCTGTCTCGCAATTGGTACTTCAATTCATCCCAAAGGTGCTCAGAAGGTTTGAGGTCAGGGCTCTGTGAAAGGCCACTTGAGTTCCTCCACACCAAACTCATCAAATCATGTCTTTATGGAGCTGGATTTGTGCACAGAGGCAAAGTCATGTTGGAACAGAAAAGGGTCTTCTCCAAACTGTTGTCACAAGATTGTCTAAAACATGGGTGTCCAACCTTTTGGCTTCTCTGGGCCACATTGAGTGTAGAGAAATTTCCTCTGGCCGCATATAAAATATATACTGTAGTTAAGGTATATAAGTAATAAAATGCCGTTGCGCCCTTCCCGTGCCGCTGCGCCCCCGCACTAATTTAGCACAACTAGAGGATGATCAAATGAAATGGAATCAGTATACAGAGGTTTACTTCTTCTGAGAGATAATAAAGGAACACTCTAACCACCATGACCACTTCAGTGATTTGAAGTGGTCATGGTGGTAGGAGTCAGAAACACTGCACATGCTCGCCTCCCCCCCCCCTCCCTCCGAGGCAGCCTCTGCCTACTACCGTTAGTTGGAAGCTGCTGTGGCCGTGCCCCCGACCCTACTTCATTCCTCCCCAGCAACAAAAAAAATTGTCAGGGGGCAGTGGGCCGCATTGCCTGCGGTTCTGGGCCGCATGTGGCCCCCGGGCCGCAGGTTGGACATGCCTGGTCTAAAAGGTCTTGTATGCTGTAGTATTATTATAACCCTTCACTGGAAACACCTGAACTCAATCATTTGGAGGGGTATTCACATCCATTTGGCCATATAGTGTATGTGTGACTTTTTTTTTCTCCATGTGTTTTTAATTAACTTGATTGTTTCTAATTAGGATATACTCGTCCCTCTTCTGAGGCCCTGTTTTGCTATAAATAT
The DNA here is from genome assembly GCF_965119305.1 of Pelophylax lessonae. NCBI lineage: Eukaryota > Metazoa > Chordata > Amphibia > Anura > Ranidae > Pelophylax > Pelophylax lessonae. Next base: position 45,780,973 of record NC_138768.1, on the reverse strand, counting down.
CAGTTTTTAGATCGAATATGTATGCTTTGATGAAGGCTCCATAGCCAAAACGCGTCAGATTATAGTCTGTACCTGTGTACCCATGTAACAAATAAAGTACTTTTATTCAAGAGCATTCAAGAATTTTACCTATGGGACCTGAGCACCCTGGCTAGAACACCGGATTACAGTTCATGGACTTCTACATTAGCAGTAGAGCTGGGGTAACAACTTGTTTTCTTGTATGTGTGATGGTCAGGTTCCACAAATGTTTTGCCATATGATGTATATTATCCAGCAACATAAAATGCACAGTGTTTTCCAACTGCCCTCCAGTTTGCCCTAACTTCAGCAAGGAGAAAACCATGACAAATTGAGGCCTGGTGCCAGTTTATCCCACAATGGGGCCATCTTTGCCAAATGAAAATTTTCCTTGGAAAATATCACATATAAGCAAATAAATATTTGCTCCCATTTTCTTTAATGTGGTTCTAACACTGAGTCATACTTTGGTTTTCTAGACTTAAAGGCCACAAGGAATTTTAATCTGCATGACCTTTCAGTCCTCGAAAGTTAGACTTTTTTTCGTACCGTCTGCCCACAACTATGGAAAGTAAATGTACCACATTTTAACATTCTTTCCTAGATTAGATTAGTCAGACTAGATGAGCAAAGTCGACAAGTTTACGCCAGGAAAGAAGAAATAAAAAATGAAATGAGATCCAAATAATATGACTTAAAAAAAAAAAAGAGGTAGAGAATTCATAAGTAGGATAAAGAAATATAATATTCAGGCAGAGTGTGCGAAAACACCACCACAAGAAATAAATTGCAAACTTTCATGCATGAAAAGACACAAAGTAGTTTCTGCTGCCATAATCTCTAATAGGGAGAAACATGACTGATGCATAAACTGTGGAAATGAATAAAACAAGGATTCCATCTAATACAATTCAGTTTTCAGCTATTTTCATTCTATTCTTTTTAATCTTTCTTTACTGGAAACTGACAGCAACTCAATGAGCTACTTGGCCTGCCAGTTTAATCCAGCCTGTGATATGCACTGAACAATGGTTGGAGTCGCAGAGGAATTTGGGATTACATATTTTCTATGTGTTGCAGTGTGTGAAAAATTAATTATTGCCTCAAATTGTTGAATTTTTTTTTTTTTTTTTTAGAGGTGGGGATCTACATGGCTAGAACAAGGCCATGTTAGATACCATTAAGCTGGACTTACAGTGGAACACTATGGGCATACTGTATATGATGCAGTCTGTCACCAGCATTAAAGAAGAAGTTTTTTGTTTTTCTAAATCTCTTATGTAATACCATTTTAATCACCTGTTGATCATGCCAGTGGATCCAATATTTTTCCACTACTTTTAATGGGATGACAACTCTGTTCTTGTCAGGAGCGTGTAACACTCCATGACAGCCACTGGTCTCTTTCCAGCATCCTGGACTGTATTTTCTCTGTCTGCCTGTCCACCTGCAAGGGGATTGGTGTAGCCAGCCTCTTGGTGAAGACCCAACCTGTTTTAAGCCAGCCAAATCCTCAGCATCTTGCTTGTTGTGACAGTACTCACCGTCACTGGAAGTTAAAGACAGATGATTAATGGTTTGAATTGCTTCAGATGGGACGGTCATATTTGCGAGCCATATCTCCATATAGGAATATAAAGATTTATTCCCATTTGCCGTGAAATCTGTTCTTCCTAAATGCTGTGTATATTACATATCTTTCAATGTCAGACAGGTTTTCCTTTTGTTGTGTATTGGGAGGGAATGTGGATTGCCCTTTCACATGGTTAAGTGTTAATGACCTCCCATCGTTCTGTCTGTCTGCCTTAAGAGAAACTTATAGGTATGTGGATTGGATGCTAAGGGGGAGGGGGGATTGTCCCACATTGTATATTTTTGTGTACACTGTATGAGAGTGTAAAACTCTGTTCCTATTGGATTGTGAATCTTACGTCCAGTCTTCAACAAGGTCCACCTAGGCGGTAACCTTGTGGGTGAAAACTGTATATAAGTCTATAAGTCTGTTCAATAAAGAGGAAGAGAATTATTCTCACTTGACCTCAATACGGAGGCTTGTCTCGTACTTGGGGGGGGGGGGGGAATTATTTGGATGGGCTTCATGTATGGCGGAAAGGAGTGGTCGATAGCTGTCCTGGTGTTCGGGAGCGGATTATCCTAGACGACTGTAACCCCGTTTATACTTTGGGGTGTTGTTACATGATAGTGTTTGCAACAAGCGCTTCAAGCTCCTTGTTTGTCTGCCGTACCTGGACCTTTGCCTCTGTCTCGCCCTACCTACTAGTTTGGATTCCCTTGTTGATGGCCTCAAGCCGGATCTTGACTGCCCTAGGTCAGCCTGCCCTGAACCTGGACTGTCACTGACTACTCTGCCAGTCTGCCAATGACAAGTACAGTAAGTCCCCTACATACCAATGAGTTCCGAGAGTATGTTCATAAATCCAATTTGTAAGTCCAACAAAGTTATCCAAGGTGCACAACTAACACAATCACACAAATAATACATGGAAAAAGAGGTTGAAATAAAGATAAAGTACAATATAAAATAAAGTACAAATAAGCACAACCACTTGTAGAGGATGCATACATAACAATGTACTGTACACCAGGAGTTTTAGCCAACTCACATGATTGGACATGCAAACACATGTTCGTATTTTGGAAAGTTTGCAACTTAAAAGTTCTTATGTAGGGGACTAACTGCACCTGTTTGTTGTGCTCAGTTCAAGTACCTGTTTGCTGTGCTCAGTTCTCGCCTTCCCTGGCTAGGTGACCAGGCACTATCGCATTGTGTATAAGACCTGAAGGCAACCGAGTACCGGTAGTCCTGCTTGCCCTATGGGAAAAAGTGTTGTTATAAGCAAAGAACACAGAAGGAAGCTATAGTGCCCCACCACCAACGCTAAGGGTAGGTGTGACAGTTCTGCAATGACATCACACAGAGGTGTTGTCACATTGTTGACAGAGTAGCTTTATATGGATATGCAGTTATTGGTGGACTTTACCCTCCCATGACCAGAGCACATTGATGCCTAGATGCCTAGGCCACATTTAGCATCATCAGCATTTTGACAATTACTGTTTGGCTAATTACATACCTATATAGATTTTATTTAGTTTTTAAGGACATATAAGGATTTTATTTGGTACACAGGGCATTGTGCTCGGGTGCTTATTTAGAGGTTGTGAGCATGAAGGGGATAAGCAAAAGGAAAACAAATTAAAACCTGAGTTATCACTTAAAGCTGACCAGATTAGTTGCCTATTCTTACAGTTAAGCCTACTAGGGTGAAACGCGTCAAGAAGGGGTGGTCTCTAAATGGGGGCATTTTGTATGTTGTCTGTGGCTGAATAAAGGCATTTGAGAAGTTGGCATCACCATTGTGCAGATGAGTTGTATTGTTTCCTTGGGATTAATTAAGGTTCCAGTTCCTTTTCTGGTACCTTGAACGTCCACAGCAGAGGAGAGGCCTTGGATTACCTGGCAGGATTCGGTTACCTGTTACGGGTTGATTTTCAGTATTAGCTTGGGAGTTAATGCAGATATATAATCAATGGAGGCATGGATGTTAAAGTAAAACTAAACGCTGGTCTAAAAAAAGAAGAAACTATAGGTAGGTATTATTTTCGTTTTGGTGGGTGGGGGGTGTTTTTTGGTGTTTTGTTGTGGGGTGGTGGTGGTTGATCTTAATGGTGGTGGTGGGTTGGTGGGGTGGTGGGGTGGTGAGGTGGTGGTGGTTTGGTGGGGAGTATGTATTCTTGACTCAAAAAATTCCTTCTATTGCTCTCAGCTTCCTCCAAATCTCCAAATTTCTGCTGCTGCTGTGATCTGACTTCCTGTTCGAGGGTGGATACGTTTTTTCTCTATGGTCCCACTGTATGTATCAATGTAGACATCCACTTGTGATCATGAATTAAAAGAGTTAGAGGGCACAGAACTGGACACCTAAAAGGTGGCAAGATACTGGCACCTCTTAGTAAAAGATTTGGATTTGTTGAGGAGGGCTCCTGACTGGTGAGCGTAAGTCAATTAATCAACCACATACTGACCACATTTAACAAATACAAATAATTTTATTGAAATATTAAAACAGATTAAAAGAGAAAAAACTTCTCATGATGGCATATACAGCATATCCATGATAGTCTCAACCAAACAAAGGGACGGGACTGACGCGTTTCGCCCTTGGGCGGGCTTTTTCAAAGACCACGTTGAGTCCCAGGTAGACACATTATAGATAAACAGAGTTGAACAGTGATGTTGGAGAATCAGGAGGTCCGGTCATTGATCATGCACACTGCTCCATACTCATCCTTGGAGGGTTATGGCAACCGGGACTCATCGCCCAAAGACACTAGGAACCAGGGCTATCCCAAAGGGTGAGATGTCGAGTCCGGCACTATCCCGGGGTCACCGCTAGCTAAGATGCAAATGGGGCCACACAAGGGACCTAATATGTACTCCCTGCACGGATATGCAGATATAGATGTGAGGCTCTTTCGATCACAGCCGAGTCAGGACTCCGAAATTGCCACCAGAGCGGAGGCCAATAGCCACTTGTGCTCACTCCTGAAATGGAAAGGGCCAGTTTACTGTTCTTTAGACTTTAGGGGGGGCGGACTGTGGCCATTGGGAGTAATAATTGTCCTAACATCAGTGGGAGTATACAATGCACCTTTGGTGTCCATGGGAGAAATATTGCCCATCATTGGTATCAGTGAATGGAATGGTGCCCCATCATTAGTATCAGTAAGAGGAATAGTGCCCCATCATTGGTGTTAATTACAGGAATAGTGCTCATCATTGGTTTAAGTGGCAGGAATAGTGCCCATCATTGGTATCAGTGGAAATTATAGTGCCCCATCATTGGTATCAGTGGGAGGAATAGTGCCCCATCATCGATATCAGTGGGAGAAATAGTGTCCCATCATTGATGTCAGTTGGAGGAATAGTGCCCCATTCTTGGTGTCAATGGGAGAAATAGTGTCCTGTTGTTTAAGTCAGTAGCAGGAATTATGCCCTATTGTTGATGTCAGTGGGAGGAATAGTGACCCATCATTTGTATAATTGGGAGAAATAATGTCCAATCATTGGTATCAGCGGGGGGAATAGTGTTCCATCATTGATGTCTGTAAGAGGAATATCATTGTTATCAGTTACCCATCATTGTTATCAGTGAGAGGAATAGGGTCCCATCATTGGTGTCAGTGAAAGGAATAGTGACCCCTCATTAGTATTAGTGGGAGGAATAGGATCTCATCATTGGTGTCAGTGGGAGGAATAGTGACCAATCGTTGGTATCATTGGGAGAAATAGTGTTCCATTATTGGCATCAGTTGGAAAAATAGTGCCCCATTCTTCGTGGTGTTAATGGGAGAAATAGTGCCCTGTTGTTGATGTCAATAGCAGGAATTATGCCCCATCATTGGTGTCAGTGGGAGGAATAGTGACCCATCATTGGTGTCAGTGGGAGGAATAGTGCCCCATCATTGGTGTCAGTGGGAGGAATAGTGTCCCATCATTGGTGTCAGTGGGAGGAATAGTGACCCATCATTGGGGTCAGTGGGAGGAATAGTGACCCATCATTGGTGTCAGTGGAAGGGATAGTGCCCCATCATTGGTGTCAGTGGGAGGAATAGTGACCCATCATTGGTGTCAGTGGGAGGAATAGTGCCCCATCATTGGTGTCAGTGGGAGGAATAGTGTCCCATCATTGGTGTCAGTGGGAGAAATAGTGACCCATCATTGGTGTCAGTGGGAGGAATAGTGACCCATCATTGGTGCCGGTTGGGGAAATAGTGCCCTGTTGTTGATGTTAGTAGCAGGAATTATGCCACATTGTTCTCTGTGGGAGGAATAGTGTCTTGTATCAGCAGGAGGAAAAGTACTCCAAGGGCAGCATAAAGGTGAGCAAAGGGTCTCATCCAGCCTCCAGGCCGCAGTTTGGAGACCACTGGACTATAGGATTCGTAGTGTGCATATAGCAATGCACATGACTGCAACTAGCATGCACTACTCTAGGTTCAGGAGCTCAAGGAGGATGTTACCAGGAGGCAGAAACACACCAAAAAATGAATAGAAGTAGAACTATAGGCATTTTTTTTATACATTTTAGATATTGCAAGGAAGGGTTATAACCCCTGTCAGATTTTTTTTCACCATCTGTATTCCATTGCAGAGATTTCCCTTCACTTCCTGTCCCCATGGCCAAACAGGAAGTGAGAGGAAATCCCTGCAAGTTAAGGAAATTCCTTAGGGACCCCCTGGTCACCACTGGAGGATTTCCCCTCTAATACTTTTCTGGGGACAACCCAAAATATGGGATTTTCTTTTACTTTCATGTTCAATGATAATAGTAAACAGGATAAATAGAGAGGCTGCATCTCCCTAACAGGGGCACAGACAGCAATAAAAACTGACAGGGGTTCTAACCCCTGTCCACTTTATCAAAAACAAACAAAAAATGTTTTGCCTTTAGTTATATTTTGATAACAAAATAGATTACATGGCCATTAATGGATGTTTATGGAATTTTTAGGAGAATAAGGAAAGTATTTAGTGTCACTTTAAGTCTAACATACACATTTCTTTGATATTTCCCCACCTAAAGCTCCTTGATAAGACAGGGGTGTGAGCCATGCCCTGGCAGACTAATGTGCCTTGTAGCCCACTCAAGGCATCAGGCATCACTGATGGGCACTGAAGGAGGGCACTGATGGGCAGCCTTTATGGACACGGATAAGTGGCACGGATAAGCGGCACTGATGGGGGGCACTGATGGACACTGATGAGGAGGCACTGACAGGCATCTCTGATGGGCACTGAAAGGGGGGCACTGATGGGGAGCCTTTATGGACATGGATAAGCGGCATGGATAAGCAGCACTGATGGTCACTGATGAGGAGGCATTGACAGGTATCACTGATGGGCACTGAAAGTTAAGCACTGATGGGCAGCCTTTATGGACACGGATAAGCAGCACGGATAAGCGGCACTGATGGGCACTGATGAGGAGGCACTGACAGGCATCACTGATGGGCACTGAAAGGCAGCAATGATGGGCACTAATTGGTATCACCGGTGGGCACTAATTGGCATCACTGGCGGGCACTGGAAGGCATCGCTGATGGGACTACACTGATAATCAATGCACTGATTATCAGTGCAGAACCCTCCCCCTCCCCCCGTCAGGAGAGTCACTTATCGGCTCTCCTCTACTCACCCACTGTCAGAACGAGTAGAGTAATGCCAATATCCAGCACTTCCTATTTACACTGAGACACAGCTGTTATTGGACACAGCTGATCATGTGACAAAGAGCCTACCTCAGAGGATCTTCATCGTGATCGGAGATATGGAGTGCCAAGATCGCTGCCCTGCACATCATGTGCTGCAGAAGCGGATTATTCTGAAGGACGTCATATGATGTCTAGTCAGAACAATGACCCCATCATTTTGCTATAGGCCAAGTGGGAAGGTGCTACGGGATGATTTGTCTTCACTACTTGCTCTTATGACAGCTCTAGAATTTAGAATCCCCCATAACTTTCTTCTTTGGTGACAGTGGTCACCGGGGAAAATAGAGCGGTGATTCTCCCCCACAGAACACAGACAGTAATAAAACTTCATAGAGGTTCGATCCTTCCACACTAAAGTAAAAAAAAAAGTTACAGTATGCCTTTACATATGAAACATTAATGGCAGAAGATATTCCCAAGCTACAAGTATACCTGGGCTTGGTCTAATGGAGTTCAGAAATGCCTGGAAGCTCTGTGCGGGTAGGCAGCGATCACTTTTGACGGGTTTCTACCTTACTCAGTTTTTCCAAAACACAGCATAAACAATACATATTGGCTTTGGAGAACATACACTACAGTATATTACCAAAAGTATTGGGATGCCTGCCTTTACACGCTCGTGAACTTTAATGGCATCCCAGTGTTCATCCGTAGCGTTTAGTAATGAGTTGGCCCACCCTTTGCAGCTATAACAGACTCGCTCATCCATGCCCTTATGGATCTTGCTTTCTGCACTGGTGCACAGTCATGTTGGAACAGGAAGGGGCCATCCCCAAACTCTTCCCACAAAGTTGGGAGCATGAAATTGTCCAAAATATCTTGGTATGCTGACGCCTTAAGAGTTCCCTTCATTGGAACTAAGGGGCCAAACCCAACCCCAGAAAAACAACCCAACACCATAATTCCCCCTCCGCCAAATGATTTGGACTAATGCACAAAGCAAAGTCCATAAAGACATGAATGGGTGAGTTTGGGGTAGAAGAACTTGACTGACCTGCACAGAGTCTTGACATCAACCCGATAGAACACCTTTGGGATGAATTAGAGCAGGGACTTCGAGCCAGGCCTTCTTGTCAAATATCAGTACCTGACCTCACAAATGCGCTTCTGGAAGAATGGTCAAGCATTCCCATAGACACACTCCTAAACCTGATGGACAGCCTTCCCAGAAGAGTTGAAGCGGTTATAGCCGCAAAGGGTGGGCCAACTCAATATTGAACCATACATACTAAGACTGGGATGCCATTAAAGTTCATGTGCATGTAAAGGCAGGCGTCCCAATACTTTTGGTAATATAGTGTACATTCAAATTTAACATGAACAGAAGAAATGTGAGATCAAACATAAGTTGTTTGATAGAAATATTTTGGATGGTTTTTTTTTTTTTTTTGCTCAACTGTCACAAACTTCAAAAAAACGTATTCCTGATAAATAATGTAAACATGCAAAGAACGCAAAGGAACAAATGAGGAAAACGGGTAAATCTGCACAGTTGATTCTTTATCAAAGCTAACTGAACACATGGATTTTCCTGAACAAAAGTTGTCACATTTTTTAGGAAACCAAGGAGCTCTGAGCATGAAGGTGCTATAGCTTATAACAACCGTTTTGGAAAAAAAAAACACTTCAGTTTTTAGCATGTTTCTTTATAGTCATAAGTAAAAAAATCAAATGGTAAAAATGTATTTTTTTTTTTTTTTTTTTTTTTTTCGGCACATATCATTTTTAGGCTATGAATATTGTGTGTCCTCAACTTTAACCACCACGTGCTAATAGCTTCTTTTGATGTTCTTGTTCTCCGTACTCCTGTTAAAAAAAAAAAAACTATTGTTTGCAGAGCTCAATAGCTCAATCTGAAATATAAGCACACACACATGCTAAATTTTACCTACATTGATCTTGAGAAAGCAGGGCATGTAGAAGACAGAATTAGTTACCGTATTGCTTGCTCGCGCTTGCTTCCTTTGCTACAGATTATTGATACACCAAAACTGCTTCTTTTTGCAGTCATGTAGCTACCCCATCATCAACATCATCAGTGGTCCAGCATTATACAAATTAATTTCAAGGCCCATCCACATTTGCAGGGAGGAAATGGAGGACAGCCGTGTCTGCCAGGAGGTGAGGAAAAAAGTGAATAGGGTAAGCATTGCTCTCGATTATACACTCACCGGGCCACTTTATTAGGTACACCTTGCTAGTACCGGGTTGGACTCCCTTTTACCTTCAGAACTGCCTTCATTCTTCATGGCATAGATTCTACAAGGTGCTGGAAAAATTCCTCAGAGATTTTGCTCTATAGTGACATGATAGGATCACGCAGTTGCTGCAGATTTGTCGCTGCACAGTCAAGGTGCTCTATTGGATGAGATGTGGTGAGTGTGGAGGCCATTGAGTACAGTGACCTCATTGTCATGTACAAGAAACCAGTGGTGAGATGATTGGAGCTTTGTGACATGGGGCATTATCCTGCTGGAAGCAACCATCAGAAGATGGGGACACTGTAGTCATAAAGGAATGGACATGGTCGACAACAATAATCAGGTAGGCCGCGGTGTTTAAACGATGCTCAATGGGTACTCAATGGGTCCAAAGTAGAAAATATCCCCCACACTATTACACCACCACCACCAACCTGAACCGTTGATACAAGGCAGGATGGATCCACGCTTTCATGTTGTTTACACCAAATTCTGACCCTATCATCTGAATGTCGCAGCTGAAATCAAAACTCATCAGACCAGGCAACGTTTTTCCAATCTTCTGTAGCAGGTTTTCCAGGCCTGTGGCCTGATGTGAGTCTGCCATTGTTACTGGTTACCTCTCCAGCCCATGTGAGCTGCGACCCTGGGTGTGAGAACTGAGACATGAACGACTCCGGCATCTTGATTTTGTGGTTTTTATTGTAGAAAGAATGAGTGGGATACCCCTTCAGGCTTAACTAATTACACTTGGGACTTAATCCTAGAAAAATGCCGTTGGCGCTTCCTTGACGCCAGCCGACTCCAGCCAATGCTCACTAACACTGAGAACACTCTGTAGCTTGATAGAAGTGCTGGATCCTCCACAATAAGTCCAGAAGACCCAAGACTGTAAACTTTAGAATTACTGACACTGCTGCACTGCAAAGTCACTGAACACTCCCCTCCTGCCTTGCACTGGCTTGAGGTAGTAATCTGTAGATTTCTATAAAGCTGCAACTCTCAACTGTCACACTCTGTCCAATTCAGGGCCCAATAGCAGGTGCCCTCTTTAACCTTGAACTCTTCGTGGTTCACTGACTATGCACCCCCCCCCCCTCTGTAACTTTAGGGTCCTCTACCCAGGTACCCCCTTTCAGCTAGCTGGCATTGGATGCCAGAACCTCTTCCGGAGTGGTCCCCTCTGACTCTGGCAGACCCCCAGGGGCAATCCTCAGTGCTCCCGACCTGTGTAGTCTTTCCTGGGACTGGACCCCTCTCTCGCTCCGCAGGCTCTCGGCACACTGGATCCCCTCAGCTCAGCTCAACACTCTCTGGATCCTCGGGCGACACCCCGAGATATCCACCTCCTCAGACAGGAGGAGAGACAGCCGCATTCTCCCTCCTGGGACTCTGCTCCGGCCAAAGACATCCTGTCACGCACTTCCCCCCAAACTTATACCTCCTCCCAGAATCCTTTGCAGCATAATCTGCCTTCTGGGGTAGTTACAAGCTTGGATGTCTCCCCTGATTGGGCTTCCCACACTGCCCTATGAGAAGCCTCTCACAGGAGCCAGCGGGGATACTTCTCCCCTCAGCAGACACATCTGGAAGCCCTGACACCATAACTAAATGAATCACAGCCCTGCTGTATGGCAGACAAGGCCCACTATACATTTACCTAGCACCTACCTGTAGGGTGCTACACCTCTATTGCCCAATTTTCGTGAGCCTGTGAGAATTGCAGCCTCAGTTTCCTGTTCTTAGCTTACAGGAGTGTGGTCTTCTGCTGCTGAAACCCATCTGCTTCAAGGTTTGATGTGTTGTGCGTTCACTGATGGTATTCTGCATACCTTGGTTGTAACGAGTGGTTATTTGAGGTACTGTTGCCTTTTTATCATCTTGAACCAGTCTGCCCATTCTCCTCTGACATCAACAAGGCATTCTCATCCACACAACTGCTGCTCACTGGATATTTTCTCTTTTTTGATCCATTCTCTGTAAACCCAAGAGATGGTTGCAAGTGAAAATCCCAGTATATCAGCGGTTTTTGAAATACTCAGATCAGTCGTCACCAACAACCATGCCACGTTCAAAGTCACTTAAATCCCCTTTCCCCCATTCTGATGCTTGGTTTGAACATCAGCAAATTGTCTTCACAACGTCTAGATGCCTAAATGCATTGAATTGCTGCCATGTGATTGGCTGATTAGCAATTTGCGTTACCAAGCAATTGAACAGGGGTACCTAAGAAAGTGGCCTTTTTATGTAGGGACATGGGACTTGCCAGTACATGGGACTTTCCAGTACATGGGACTAACCTGCTCATTACATCCCAAACAGGAGGCAGAAATACAGTCTTATGAAAACCCAGTGCACTTTATTTGCACCAAAACAAATGAAAACTACTTACTTACAACAAAGAGCAAACCAACAAGCTTATCTTTAGCTCAAAATGTGAAATAAGAAGAACATTTCAACAGAAAAGTTGCATAGCCCTGTGTGTGACAAAGTATTTCCCAGCTTACTTTGCTGTCAACTTGGTCCTTCTGCTTCTTAGCAATCACAGAGCCTTACTCTTCAATGACTCCATTATTCCTACATCCTTTCCTAGCTCATTTCTGAGCCTAAAGCTGAAGTTTAGATATTAGTTTTTATTGCATAGTTACATTGGTCCAGCTTTGATCATCATAAGCATGTACATCTCCTACCTGACTTATCCCTGTGTTAAAAAAAGTTATACTGGATAAGCCGGTGTTCATTTATAGAAAAGCCCCCTCCTTTGGAGATAAGCTAGTGAAAAAAGTCTTGGATCCCCCTATCCGATGACCTATGACCTCTGGGTTCAGCTCCTCTCAACCGCTCCTCTGGCCCTCAGGATGACCTCCTGCGACTGCATGACACCTCCCTCCGGGACTCAGCCCTCCAGCCAAAGACCCCGCAGCACATGTGCTCCTGGCGTTTATACAGTATCCCAGAATGCACCGAGGCGACCTGCCCTCTGCCAATCATCAGGACTGTATCAAAAGCCCATGCACCCATTCATCAGGTTTCCTTCCACTGTCCAACATGCCTCCCTATTGGACCAGCTTGAAACACCCTTCAGACTGAATGAATCACATACTGAGCACAATGAGTAGACCTCACTAACAGATCCTGCTCTCTGGTAAGCATAGAGCAATATAGATTTACCTACAACCCTTCTGGTAAGCAGACAGAGCTCAAAACTATACTTTCTCACTAGCACCTAGGGGGGTGCTACATTCACATATATGAACTGATTTTTTTCTCCTTTATGGGACACTCAGTATTTGTACTTTATCGATGCATAAGATACTGTATATAGTTTTTGAGAATTTCACTATCATTTATACAAAATTTAATCATGGGCCTCATCAGCATTATGGTTGCCCTTAAAGGGCCAGCTGTATCTGTAACACTAGATGTGTGGAGCAGCCTTTTTCAACCAGGGTGCCCAGACCCCCTGGGATGCCTTGAGGTTTCTTCAGGGGTGCCACGGCAAAATGCCTAAAAATTGATCAAAATTTTTATACAAGTCAGCAGGTGGATCAAGCCTGCCTTTTAGTTACACAAAGCTACAGGTTTTCATTATGCCCTATTATGACTTTCTAGAACAACCAATGACGTCATGAGTTGATAATTAAGATGTCTGTCACCTCCACAGCATCCTCTGCCTCTCTCCCTTAGCACTTGGGTCACACTAGCTGACTGGTGGAGAGAAACTAAGGGAGAAGAGAAACATTGGAAAACTAGTCAGTACCAGTGTGCAAAAGTGTATTTGCGTTGGAAGAAAAAGTCACCCTAACGTTGGGTGTCCTACTTGTGACTATTGCTGCATTATGTAAAACTATGAGAATCGTTTTTTACATTTTAGAATGGGTGGCCTCGAGACTGTCCATATTTTAAAGGGTGACTTGAGATTCTCTATAGTTTTAAAGGGTGCCTTGAGGTTGTCTATAGTTTTAAAGGGTGCCTTGACTGAAAAAAGGTTGAGAAACACTGGTATAGAGCACGCCACCCCCCTTACATCAGATGTCAAGAGCCCCACTACCATCAGAAGTCAAAAGCCCCCGAACCCTCCCTTCCATCACAGTGCACCCTCCTTACCTTGTGCTGTTGTGGGGTAGAGACTGGGGAAAAAGCTGAGGAGTAGATAGTGCATGGTCTGTAGTAGGACTGGAGGAGGTCTGGAGTCAGCTGCCTGAGTCTGCTGAATGCTGAGACCAGGTGAGGTGGAGATGTAGGGGTGCTGCGGCAGAACAGAGAAGTGCAGGGCCTACCTCTCAGCTGGGGGGCAGAGACAATCCTCTCCGTGGCTGCAGGGAGAAGAGCAGGATCTGGCAGAGGACATCCAGAATCTTTGCTACGGACTGCTGAGATAAGGTAGGGGCAGAAACAAGGGGGTTGCTGCAGCTGCGGGAGCGGTATGAGGGCCACATAAAATGGCCTTAAGGGCCAGAATTAGCCTTGTGTTTGACACATGAGAGTTAATTATTGCTATTATTATTATTGCACTTGTATATAAAAGAGCCAGTATGCCTTTCACCATTGCATGGGAGGTTTTGGAAAAGGTTCCTCCAAAAATCAAAGGGCCCCCTCCCAAAGCATCAGTGGCAAGCACTAACTTCTCCAGAATTAAAAAAAAATTGGCTTCAGATGCACAGAAAAAAAAAAATATTACAGTTTGGCTAGAGTCACCTAGACCCGCATGATCTCCTGCCTTATATGAACTGTTCCTATTCAATATTGTCTTCATGGTTCCCTGAGTCCTGTGAGCTGGTGTCTATATCTCCAATTCCCTCTGTGCTGGAGGCTTCATTGAGACACTGAACGCTTTCAACCTGGTAAAGATGATGCAGCAAATCGGAAGAAGCTCCACAGAACCTGCTGCAGTGCAGAGCAGTGTGAAATTGAAAGAAACTAGCCATTAATATCTTTACATGCTATACTGGAGCATCTGGGGATGGGAATACTGGGAAGATTCCCTATGCAAGGAGCAGCCTGGAAGGTGAACTAGCAACCTGCAAAAAAAAAAAAAAAAAAAGGCAAGCTTCTCAGTGAATATAAAGTCACCCTTGCCTCTGCCCATGCAAAGTAACAGGGTCACTTAACTAGACACATGCCCAGCAGCATCCATTTACAGTTACCCCCTGTTCTGTTCACCCGCCATGTGACCTTATGCCTGTTCTTGTGCTGTCAAATATACAGTGGATATTTGGCTAGTTATTATTGCCTTGATTAACTTAAAGCCCGACTCTGGGCCATTTTTTTAAAAATGAAAAAGAGCCCCCTAGCCAGTTTTCAAAATGCATCTCTGGTTGTGAATTTCACCCTCGTTCCAGAGATTTCCCCCCCAATAGTACTTTCTGGCCAACAAATAGGTCTTTTGGGTTGAATGATGCTGGGCATCATTGATCATGGGGAAGGTCATCTGCTCACAGGTAGATGAGCCCAGAGTTGACCTTTAAAGAGTAGGGAAACTTTTGGAAATCACCTGGCTCAGCTGCATACTTACCTCGTTCTTGTACCCCGTCCAGCTGCGATATTTTAACCACCAGCTAGTTGGTCCTCTTCTTGTGCTGCCTGGATGTGCACTGTAAAACACAATAAACTTCTTTTCAAAATGAATGGGCTGCCAACTCATCAAGATGCAACAAAATGGTGCATGTGTAATTGTCAGAGAAGTCTGGTCCATAGGATAGATGGAGCTCCTCGGTGCATGCATACGCGCATGCACAGAGCAGCAACTGATCAAGCAGACATTCTTGTTTATGGTTTCGGGAGCGCGCATAGGAGTTCGCACGTGCACACTCGCGCATTGGCAAACGCGCGTTCGCGCATCAATGCACGCACTCGTCACTAGTTGGCGCCAGGCTGGCTATTTTAACTGACTCCCTGCATGGACTTATTGCTGTTTGGTCTGCAGCTTCTGTATACGTCAGTTGAGGCGCCCGAGTCCCCTCACGTCCCGAACAAGCCGCCCAAACTACAGGCCCCAGCATGCATTGCGGGGGCCTTGGCGTGCCGGGGAACACTCCGTGGCCGGCCAATAGGGGAGAGATCAACAAAAAAAACGGGCATGAATAATGGCATATGCAAAATAGACATATACTCTAATGATTTCTTTCGGGGCCAAATATTGAGTTAAATAAGCGGCTGTGAATAGAATTTTTATGATAGAGGTCCCTTAACAGATGGAAGGATGGATACCTATAACACAAAACAATGGTACAGTACTTTCACAGATGATCAAATACAGATACAGATATTGGGAAAAACAAAAGTTCCTAATACTGGATATACAGAAATTTAGATATATATACAATCCGATTAGTCAGTCAACATTTGTACATCTAAGACATCTAATGCCTATCTCTCATGGACGGAAATGAATATGATATATTACAAATCTGAGCAACACAATATATGAGTATATAAATAAATAAATGTATATAGCATATCATAAAAGGAGAGGAAAAGAGGAAAAGGAAGATGTAGTGTAGCCCCCGGATTTTGAGCATCAAACAGCAATACAATGGAATATGAACATACTAATCTTAGAGGTTATGCTATAGATCCCATTCAAAACCACCCGAGCTAAATCCCGGAAGGAAGGGTTTGAAATTAAAGGCTTCATTGAGCCCTGGAGGAAAAATCACATTGAGGACTGAAATCCACCGCAGCTCGCGTTGGAGGAGAACCTTATTCAGGTCTCCACCCCGCGGGCTTGGGTGGATTCTATCCAATGCCAAAAAGGTTACAGAGGGGGTATTAGCCCCATGTACTAGGGCAGAATGCCGACCCAGAGGTACATCAGGGTCTTTTTGTTTGATGCTGAGGATATGTTGGTTGATCCGTTTACCAAATTTTTGGATGGTCTTCCCGACATAATAACATCCACAGTTGCAGGATAGTAAGTATACGACTGCTGTGGTTTGGCAGTTGACGTAGTGTCTTGGACGGAAATTCCATCCATTAGGGAGTATTATCTTTTTCCTGGTGTCAATGTATCGACATTGGGCACAAGACCCACAAGGAAACGTGCCTAGGTATGTACAAGGATCAACTCCTAGTCTGGCACCGGTATTCGCTGCTTACCAAAAAATCATTCAAAGAAGAAGCCCTTTTGAATGTAATTTGGGGTGTTTCAGAAATGAAGGGGCTAATAGTGGGATCGGATGTAAGGACGTGCCAATATTTTTTAAGAATTTTTCTAATCGGGTGTTGTCCCTGAGAGTACTTTGTAATGATCCTAGTGGTATTGTTGGATCCCTTATCCCTTTTGTGGAAGAGGAGGTCCTGACGTGATCGGGATTTGGCCTTGTTAAAGGCCCGTTTTAAACACTTGGGACTGTATCCTCTCAACAGAAGTCTCTGTTGTATATTAGAGGCTTCCTTGAGAAAGGAGTCCTCATTCGTGCATATACGTCTAGCTCTTAGGTATTGCGTATATGGAATAGAATCCACAAGTGGCTTGGGATGCGAACTGGATGCGTGTAGGATGGTAATGCCGGAGGTGGATTTCCGGAATAATTCACACAGCAGCACCCCTAGATATCTTGACATCGAGGAAGGTCACAGAGACACCGCTGTTTTCCATTGTGAACTTAAGATTTAGATCATTGTGATTCATATAGTCAAGGCATTCCAGTAAGAGGGAAGATGGACCATCCCACATCATAAAGATATCGTCGATGTAGCAGTACCACATGGGTATGTGGTCCGCATACATCGAAAACTCCTCGGTTAGTAAGAGGTCACGCTCCCACTCCCCCAGGTACAGATTGGCGTATGCCGGGGCACAACAAGTGCCAATGGCAAAGCCCTGTACCTGGAGGTAGTGGGAGCCCGCAAAACTGAAAACATTGTGTTGTAAAATAAAGTCCAATGAGGATAGAATAAACTCATGAAATGATCTGTTGTTATCGTTAGTCCTAGCTAAGACCCTCCGAATTGCTACTAATCCCAATGTATGAGGTATAGAGCTACAAAGCGCCTCCACATCTATAGTTACCAGGATAGCATGAGGTGATATATGGATATTTTCCAATATACGTAACAGATGGATGGTATCCTGGATATAGGATGGGAGGTCAATTACAAGGGGTCTCAGGTGTTGGTCTACAAGTCTGCTAAGGTTCTCAGTAATTGCTCCATTGCCGGAGATTATGGGTCTTCCTGTTGGGTTGGATACACTCTTGTGGACCTTGGGAAGGGCGTAGAACGTAGGAATACGTGGGTGGCTGGTTCTAACAAAGTCCCATGTCGTTTTTGGAATAACATTATTGTAATAGGCCTCGTCTACTAGAGTATAGAATGCCATGTTAAATCTTTCAACCATGGATTTACTGATTGGACGGTACCAATCCGTGTTTTTGAGAATACGTAAACACATGGAGATATATTGGCTATTATCCATGAGGACAATATTGCCACCTTTATCAGATGGTTTTATGGTCAACTCATGATTATTGCGAAGATTGTTTAGAGCCTTTTTCTCTTCCGCGGAAAGATTACCATGTATTCTAATGTCAGCGGGGTCAGATGTCAATGTTCTTATCTCCCTAGATGTAAGTTTTAGGAACGTAGCTATGGCATGATTAGAACTAGGTGAGGGGTATATGTTAGATGGCTTTTTGAGAAGTTTTTGTTCGACCACAGTAGGGGGTGTGGAAAGGTCAGGTTCCTCCATTTGTGATAATAGCATATCAATGTCGATTCGATCAATGAGATCTAGGGGTTCATTTTCCTCAAGGAGAGCCTCCAAGTTGGTCAAAGCCTGCCGTTCACTTGGGGTGTGTGCAGTGTCACATGTTTTTTTGGAGTAAATACTCTTAAGCAAGAGTTTACGAGTGAACAAGTGTATGCATGCTGGGGCCTGTAGTTTGGGCGGCTTATTCGGGACGTGAGGGGACTCGGGCACCTCAACTGACGCCAAGAGTTCCCTATTCACGCCCATTCGCGAGAATTCTTCCATCTTCTCGCGATAGCTGGCCCATGTTTGTGCCGGCGGTCATGTGACGTCGGGCGCCGTTGCGTCATCTGTGCGTGGCGGCGTCCGACGCCACATTGATCGGGGGAGCACGGTTTGGTATGGATTCACTCATCCTCCCCCTGTCCTTTACAGAGAGGGGGGATGTACTCTGGCATTGACACTACAGGATACCACCATATTTAAGACCAATGGGGACACGGATGGCGCACACACCCACCGATACCTCCCCCTCACACAGACACACCCACTCTCCTAATTAGGTAAGTATCATCATGTGTAGCATATAAATGCTCCCTGTGGGGTATTCACCCATTACCTTTGGGTCATTGCAGCGGAGTCTGTGCCGGTCTATACTGGATCATATTCCCCCTTTTGTGGGTAAGTCAAAAATTACTGTCTTTCCTTCCCTCCACCAAATTGGATACGCTCTTTACTTGCAGCGAGCCATAGCTAATTCCCTTTCCCCTTATCATTATATCCCAGGTGTTGAACCATTCCTCCTTATGTGCTCCTTGTGATCACTGCGTGGACATGGCTTCTTGGGGTAGAGGGGACCAACAGTGGGGATTACTAGGACCACTTTGACGTAGGGGGGCTTATGCTCCCTGGGACGCTGTACCACGCCAGGTGGCCCTCTCCATATCCCTTCACCTTTTTTCTTTCCACCGGTGCAACATAAGTGGGCCATACCAACGGGTCTTATTGAACGGCTGTATAGATACCTGCTCTATAATCCTTTTTTTTTGGCTCATCGCCGCAAGGATCCATGCACATGCATCCTGCCGTCTGGGTAAGTTGATGCACTTACACATATACATACTTCCTTTTATTGTGGTGTATCTGTGTGGACATACATGTATATATATTTGCTTAATGTAATATATGTATGCCTTGAATTCTTGAATTACTTGTATTCCCTATATTGATGGAAAGATGGCCCTTACATATGTACAGACTTCACTATTATACCTATATTTGTTTCATATGCTTTTTAGATGTTGATGTGGTGATTATATGGTTGTGTACATTTTCCCTGAAGAAGGAATTTTCAAATTCCGAAACATGTTGGATACACATACCTGTTTCAAGAACCTCTGATCTACATTCCTCACCGGGATATATGTAATATCATTTGAACGTGTTTATATTATCATGTTCTTCAACATTTTATCTTTATATATGTGATTTGTCATTTTAAATTGATCAATAAATGTTATTTTTTATCTACTCTCTCTTTACTCCTTTCATCATACTTACTCTCTCCAGCCTGGTCCATTTAAATTCCCCAGGGACACTGTTTTTGCTTCTGATATAATTCCAAAGCCCCCCAAACAGCATTATGGAAATAAAATGCAAAAAATATTTAAAAATGTGTAAAAAAACAAAACAATATTAAATTGGTAAAAGAATTTGAGCTGCCTGTTACTTTGTGGGCATGAAGGCATTGTATGCCCTTGTTCGTAGGACCTAGTGTTTTATTTATGCACCTTATTTTATGCATTGTATGCCCTTGTTCACATGGGTATACTTAGGTAAACACCAATGCGAGGACCATTTTTACCTGCATGGGGATGTACAGGTGCTGCATGCATCCCTGTGCAGGCAGTCCCATTCATGTCAATTGGGATACAATGGCTGCACAGACAGAGCCACTGCTCCCTGAACACAGACAGTGTGGATTTGGGGATTTGTACCCACACGGATGTCAGATTGGGAGCAGCAGCTGTGTCTGTGGGACTGCCTGCATGAGGATGCACTAAACACCTGTGAATCCTCATGTCTATATGAGCACACATTGCCCTTGCATGGGTTTATGCTTAAAGTGGAGCTTAAGCAAGGAACTAACATTCCACATTAATCCTGTAATGCTGTAAATTCCCTCCCGTGGTGCTCCAGATTCTTCCTGCTGGAGGCCGCCATTTTGCTGAAGCCCAGAGCCCCTGAGCAGCAGCAAAATCTTTTGACTAAGGTTCCACTTTAAGTATGCCTGTGTGAACAAGGCCTACAGTAACATATAGACATACAAAAATACAAGCAACTGACAGGCTGGGAGAGGTATTTATGATGGGGGCAGTGTGTACAGGGGAAGAGAGGGGCAGTGTTTACAGGGAGCAGTGTATACAGGGAGCAGTGTGTACAGGGAGGGGGATAGTGTAAAAAGGAGTTAGAGCAGTGTACAGGGGAAAATAGGGGCAGTGTATACAGGGGGGCAGTGTGTACAGGGGAAGAGAGGGGCAGTGTACACAGGGGGGCAGTGTGTACAGGGAGGGGGATAATGTATGTAGCACCCTCCTAGGTAGGTGCTAGAGAGAGAGTATAGTTTTTAATCCTTTCTGCTTGCCAGAGGGATTGCAGGTAAAGCTATACTGTTCTCTGCCTTCCAGAGAGCAGGATCTGCTAGTGAGGTCTGCTCAATGTGCTCAGGTGCAACTCAGTCTATCTGCAGAGTGTTTCACACTGGTCTAATAGGGAGGCATATTGGATAGTGGGAGGAAACCTGACACAGACGATTAATACAGCCCTGGTGATTGGCAGAGGAAAGTGCCTTGGTTCATGCTGAGATACTGTATAAAAGCCAGGAGCACATGTGCTCAGGGTCTTTCAGCTGGAAAGCGGGGTCCTCTATAGAGGCGCCATGCGGCCTCAGGTAGTCGACCTGAGGACCTAGAGAGCAAGAGAGGAACTGAACCCGGGAGGTGCTGTGGAGCTGACTGGAAGGGGAGACACTGAAGGATCTGATTCTGCAGTACTATGAGTAGAGATCTGTGACAAGGGGCCTGACTTGAGGGAACCACTCCTGCAGCTAGAAGAGTCAGTGGATGGGTGTCAGTAAAGTGGATGCAAGTGAGTATCCTGAAGAAAATGTAGATCATCAAATCTATTGCTGGAGAAAGAGCAAGGAGACTTAACCCTTTCCGTATATGTGGAAGTGTGGTTTAAGCAGTGTGACTGCTTCAACAAGCAACCTGGTGAGGCCAAGTGAGAGTTGTCCTTATCCAATGTACAGTATCTCACAAAAGTGAGTACAACCCTCACATTTTTGTAAATATTGTATTATATCTTTTCATGTGACAACACTGAAGAAATGACACTTTGCTACAATGAAAAGTAGTGAGTGTACAGCTTGTATAACAGTGTACATTTTCTGTCTCCTCAAAATAACTCAACACACAGCCATTAACCGCTTGCCGACTGCTCACAGTATATTTACTGCGGCAGTCAGCCCCTCACAGGCAGAGTGACGTAGGTCTACGTCGCTCGCCTGCGAGGCTCTGGGGAGCGAGCGCGCGCCCGCGGAGGCGCGCTCCCGCTCCCGCACGGTCACGGACCCCCCGCGCGTGTGACCAGCGGACCCGATGTCCGCCGGTCACTCGGCGATCGGCGGGGGAGAGGGAGAATGTCAGGCAGCTTGTGTAAACAAGCCACCTGTCATTCTCCTCGCTGTAAAAACACTGATCACATGGATCTAGTATGTAGATCCGTTGATCAGTGTCCTTACAGCTCAAGCCACAGCCAATCACAGTAGAAAGCACGCCCCTAGGGACACACACAGCCCCTCCCTCCCAAATAAAGTTAACCCCTTCACTACCAGTGTATTTTTACAGTAACAGTGCATATATATAGCACTGATTACTGTAGAAATGTCACTGGTAACCCCAAAAGTGTCAAAAATGTCAGTCAAGGGTCCGATCTGTCCGCCCCAATGTCGCAGTACCGCAAAAAAAATCGCAGATCGCCGCCATTACACGTTAAAAAAAAAAAACACCAAAAATGACAGAAATCTTTCCCTTTGTTAGTAAACGCGATAACATTTGCGCAAACCAATCAAAATACGCTTTTTGCGATTTTTTTTACCAAACATAGGTAGCATAAAACAAATTGGCCGAAAATTTTAAAAAAATTTGATTTTTACATTTTTTTTTGGGGAATTTCATATAAAAAAAATGTGAAAAAATGTTTTTGTTTATAGCGCAAAAAGTAAAAATCGCACGGGTGATCAAATACCACCAAAAGAAAGCTCTGTTTGTGGGAAAAAAAGGACGCCAAATTCGTTTAGATACAGCGTCGCACGACCGCGCAATTGTCTGTTAAAGTCACGCAGTGCCGAATCGCAAAATACCCCCTGGTCGTTTAGCAGGAAAATCCTCCGGGGCTTAAGTGGTTAATGTCCAAACCGGTGGCAACAAAAGTGAGTACACCCCTATGTGAACATGCCTAAATTGGGCCCAATTAGCCATTTTCCCTCCCTGGTTCCATGTGACTCATTAGTGTTAGAAGGTCTCAGGTGTGAATGGGGAACAGGTGTGTTAAATTTGGTGTTATTGCTCTCACTCTCTCATACTGGTCACTGGAAGTTCCACATGGCACCTCATGGCAAAGAACTCTGAGGATCTGAAAAAAAGAATTGTTATTGTACATAAAGATGGCCTAGGCTATAAGAAGATTGCCAAGACCCTGAAACTGCGCTGCAGCACAGTTGCCAAGACCATACAGCGGTTTAACAGGACAGGTTCCACTCAGAATAGGCCTCGCCATGGTCGACCAAAGAAGTTGAGTGCACGTGCTCAGCGTCAGATCCAGAGGTTGTCTTTGGGAAAAAGACGTATGAGTGCTGCCAGCATTGCTGCAGAGGTTAAAGGGGTGGGGGGGTCAGCCTGTCAGTGCTCAGACCATACGCTGCACACTGCATCAAATTGGTCTGCATGGCTGTCGTCCAAGAAGGAAGCCTCTTCTAAAGATGATGTACAAGAAAGCCGGCAAACAGTTTGCTGAAGACAAGCAGACTAAGGACATGGAATACTGGAACCATGTCCTGTGGTCTGATGAGACCATGATAAACTTATTTGGTTCAGATGGTGTCAAGCAGTTGTGGCGGCAACCAGGCGAGGAGTCAAAGCCAAGTGTGTCTTGCCCACAGTCAAGCATGGTGGTGGAAGTGTCATGGTCTGGGGCTTAATGAGTTCTGCCGGCACTGAGGAGCTACAGTTCTTTACAGAACCATGGATGTCAACATGTACTGTGACATACTGAAGCAGAGCATGATCCCCTCCCTTCAGAGACTGGGTTGCAGGGCAGTATTCCAACATGATAACGAGCCCAAACACACCTCCAAGACGATCACTCTCTTGCTAAAGAAGCTGAGGGTAAAGGTGATGGACTGGCCAAGCATGTCTCCAGACCTAAACTCTATTGAGCATTTGTGGGGCATCCTCAAAAGGAAGGTGGAGGAGCGTAAGGTCTCGAACATCCACCAGCTCTGTGATGTCATAATAGAGGAGTGGAAGAGGACTCCAGTGGTAGCCTGTGAAGCTCTGGTGAACTCCATGCCCAAGAGGGTTAAGGCAGTGCTGGAAAATAAGGGTGGCCACATAAAATATTGACATTTTGGGCCCAATTTGGATATTTTCCCTTAGGGGTGTACTCAGTTTTGTTGGCAGCAGTTTCGACATTAATGGCTGTGTGTTGATTTATTTTGAGGGGACAGCAAATTTACACTGTTATACAAACTGTGCACTCACTACTTTACATTGTAGCAAAGTGTAATTTCTTCAGTGTTGTCACATGAAAAGATATAATAAAATATTTGCAAAAAATGTGAGGGGTGTACTCACTTTTGTGAGATACTGTATATAGTTCCAGTCAGAGCATCTCACTATTCCCTTCTCACATCCAAGTTCCAAAATAAATACTAAAAAACAATACTCCTTGACTGTTTATTGAGCAACGAGCCATTGGGAGTAAGGATGAATGTGTGAACTGTACTCTAAGTGACTGTATGCTGGTAATCAGAGGTGGCCCAACAAGTCATCATATAGCAAGCCCTACGGGGACAGTGCTACATGTAAAAAAGGAGTGGGAGCAGCGTGTATAGGGGGCAGTGTGTAGGGGGGAAAAGAGGGGCACTGTATACAGGGGGTAGTGTGTACAGGGGAAAAGAGGGGCAGTGTATGTAGGGGGCAGTGTGTATAGGGAGGGGGGTAGTGTAAAAAAGGAATAGGAGCAGTGCGTACAGAGAGGGGGATAGTGTAAAAAGACGTTTTTACACTATCAGTGTACAGTGTACAGTGTAGCAGTGTACAGAGGAAAAGAGCCATTGGGAGTAAGGATGAATGTGTGAACTGTACCCTAAGTGACTGTATGCTGGTAATCAGAGGTGGCCCAACAAGTCACCATACAGCAAGCCCTACGGGGACAGTGCTACATGTAAAAAAGGAGTCGGAGCAGTGTGTACAGGAGGGCAGTGTGTAGAGGGGAAAAGAGGGGCAGTGTATACAGGGGGCAATGTGTAGAGAGGAAAAGCGGTGCAGTATATACAGGGGGCAGTGTGTAAAGGGAGGGGGATAGTGTAAAAAAGGAGTGGGGGGTGTGTACAGGGGAAATAAGGGCATAGTGTATACAGGGGGGCAGTTTGTAGAGAGTGCGGGACAGTGTGTATAGGGGGTGAATTTATTTTGTAGTAATTCCCTGATTGTGTTTATTTGTTGTTTCCAATCAGACCAAAAAACCCCTTCCAATATTTAGCCTTGTTTAGCCACACCCACTTTTTTCAGCGGCATGCTACATGCGCCACCTTTTTTTTTCCGTGAAAAGTTTATTGAAAAATGTAGTCAAAAATACAGCAGAATCATAAAAATTGTTTAGGAACAAAAGGCATCCTTAATTACAGATCAGACAGATGTTGTAAATGTATATGGGTATTAAAGATCGTATTGGTTATTCAAACTTGAGATCCAACAGGGGATCAAATATAAACTAGGGCACCAGTAGTTAAACTAATGTAAGTCAACTCAACATATAATGCAGTAATTATCACTATAACGAATCTTCTGTGTAGTGCTGAGAGAAACCGAAAAAATGTTGTATACTTAGTTGGGTATCTAAATGATTGTATGATATGTTTAAGCAGAGTATGAAATTAGTCACCAGTCGAGCTGGCTGCCAGCAGAAGAGCAAGGTAAGACCTTGACAGGATTGTAGTAAGAATCAATATCTGGTTAATGTGAGGTATCAAGCTAGGTTTGTCCCATCAGTGTTGTGTATCTATCCGTAGTTTGAAAGTGAAACCAGCAGGCCCCGCCATGTTCGTGAAAATTTGGCTGGGTAGTCCTGGGCAATAAAGATTAACTCTTCCTTCTCTGCAATTCTACCAATTAGTTTGAGCCATTCAGAGATGTTCGGGACCTGGATTGATCCTCAATGTAAAGGAATACAGATTTTGGTCGCATTAATCAGGGGTAAAATTAAGGTTTTACAATATTGGTGTGATGGTATGTTGGAATGATGCAGGAGAAACTGGGTTGGTGTGTGAGTGTGCTAAAGAATAAGTAGAAATCAGAGTTGTCAGTTTGTGGACTTGTGACCAGAACGGTTGGATTAGTGGACATGACCACCAGATATGCATCAAGGTAACTAGCTCCCTGGTGCATCTCCAGCACACATTGGAGATGGTGGGGTTATATTTGTTAGGTATTATTGGCGTTCGGTACCGACGAGTCAAGGTTTTGTAATTCTTTTCTTGAATCAAGACATTTAGAGAACCTTTATGAGCAATTATGAATATGTGTTCCCATCCTTCCTCAAAGGAAGTAAGTGGTCATGAAGTTGAAGAGTCACAATCAATGTCTCGTAGAAAGTGGCACATTTGAAAGTATTTCCAAAGGGGAAGGGAGTTATTAGTCAAATTTGTTTCTAGTGAAGTACGCTCCATGTGTGTAAGGGTTGCCATATGTCTGCAAGGAACTGTGTGGACATGCCAGGGGGAAAGGCCGGGTTAAGTTTTATAGGTGTAAGGGGCCCCGGGGTTAGAGGAGAGAAGTAATTTTTTGCAAATTTCCCTGAAGCTAGAAAATGTTGGGTTGATGAGGGGATGTTCCTTCAGAGCCAAGGGGATATGGTGTAAGAAGAGCCAGGGCATTGATCGTAATGGCAGTGGAGAAAGGGAATCCTCGAGGTGAACCCAGTCTTTACAATGACTATGTAATGACCAGTCTACAATTCTAGAGAGATGGCTGGCCCAGTAATATTTATTTTGTTGCGGGAGACCAATGCCGCCCTTCATTTTAGGTTTCGTTAATTGGTCATGTGATACTCTCGGACATCTCAGAGGAGGGAAATTTAATGGGGATTGTTTGAAGAATGTATAGGGAGAATGTTCATCTTTAAAATAGCTGCACTGCCAAAACAGGAAAATTGGGCTCTGTTTCAGTTATTGAGATCTTCAGAGATAGCTTTAAGAATGGGATAGTTTTTGGTGAAGAGGTCTGAAAGGTTTGTTGTTAGATGAATATCTAGGTATTTAATAGCGTCATGTTTCCAAGGGAAAGGGAAGTTGTTCTGGCAAAGTGTTACCATATCCTGTGGAAGGGTAATATTGAGAGCGTGAGATTTATTAAAATTTATTTTAAAATTACACAGGTGTTGAAAGAGTTCAAAATCTTTTAAAGGGTTTGGGATTGATATGTGCGGCTCTCTTAGGAACAACAAAATATCGTCGGCAAATGCTGCTAATTTATATGTGCAGCCTGTTATGTCTTTGTTGGCACCTAGACAGCACAAAAGGGGTTCCAGGGTTAAGACAAAGAGAATTGGAGAGAGTGGGCATCCTTGTCTCGTCCCATTGCTAATGGAGAAGGCGTTCGACAAATGACCATTGACTCGAACCCTAGCAGTTGGTCTCATATATAGGGACATAATAGAATTAAACATCCAGTTTTGAATTCCAATATGTCGTAGGACAGCTCCCAGATGGTCCCAGGCCAGTCTGTCTAATGCCTTCTCCGCATCTAATGATAGGAAGAATCCTTTTGAGTTTATGGGTAGTTAAACAATGATGTATATTTAGTGCTTTGATGGTATTATCCCTTGCTTCTCGCCCTGGGATAAAGCCAACTTGATATTTCCTTATTAGAGGGTAAAAGAGGAAGCATGCGATTTGCTAGGATTTTGGCAAAAAGTTTTATGTCGAGGTTCAATAGAGAAATCGGCCTGTAGTTGATGACTGATGTAGCATCTTTTCCTTCCTTTGGTATGACTGTGATGTGTGCTTCTAGTAATCTATGGAAGAGGAGTGTGGATGAAGAGAGGGAATTTAAGTCTTTAAGAAGAGGGGTAGAGAACGTATCTGTGAAAGTTTTAAAATATGTTGCTGTGAACCCATCTGGGCCAGGACTTTTTCAAGCTTTGAGCTGTTTGATAGCACTTTTAAATTCATCCTCCGAGATGGGACTTTCTAGGTGGTAAGCATCTTCTTTGGGGCAGTACTTCTTAAGGAAGTTGGTAACGAGAGAGGTCCGAGTGTCATGTCCAGAATGTGTGGTTGACACACTGGGGGTGTCAGGCCAGCGTCGCTCACTGTGTCAGCTTTAATTTGAATCGACGGGCGCCCATCCTTACACAATGTCCCGCCTTCTGGTTTGGCTACTTTGATAGACAGCACACTTGTCCAATGCCGGGACATGTGCTGTCTATCATAGGAGCTGATCCAGGAGGTGGGGCTTGTGTGTGACGGTGGGCGCCCGGCCATTCAAACTAAAGCTGACAGTGGACGATGCTGGCTTGTGTGATGATCCGACCTTCTCTTCTCTTCTCTATGATCCCCTGCACTGGTGAGGCTGCATGGGATGATGGGCACTAGTCAGGCTGCATTGCTGGGCACTGGTCAGGCTGCATTGCTGGGCACTGGTCAGGCTGCATAGATAGGCACTGGTGAAGCTGCATTGCTGGGCACTGCTGAGGCAGCATTGCTGGGCACTGGTGAGGCTGCATTGCTGGGCACTGCTGAGGCAGCATTGCTGGGCACTGGTGAAGCTGCATTGCTGGGCACTGCTGAGGCAGCATTGCTGGGCACTGGTGAGGCTGCATTGGATGGGCACTGGTTAGGCTG
Organism: Pelophylax lessonae; assembly: GCF_965119305.1. Lineage (NCBI taxonomy): Eukaryota > Metazoa > Chordata > Amphibia > Anura > Ranidae > Pelophylax > Pelophylax lessonae. Next base: position 45,752,577 of record NC_138768.1, on the reverse strand, counting down.
CATTGGATGGGCACTGGTTAGGCTGCATTGCTGGGCACTGGTGAGGCTGCATTGGATGGGCTCTGGTGAGGCTGCATTGCTTGGCACTGGTGAGACTGCATTGGATGGGCACTTGGGAGGCTGCATTGTCTGGGCACTGGTGAGGCTGAATTTCTGGGCACTGCTGAGGCTGCATTGGATGAGCACTGGTGAGACTGCATTGCTTGGCACTGGTGAGGCTGCATAGATCGGCAGTGGTGAGGTTGCATAGATGGATACAGCTGAGCCCTGCATTTTTTATATAGCGCACTGCTGAGCCCTGCATTCTTTATGTAGCGCAATCCCGAGCCCTGCATACTTTATGTAGTGCACTCTTAAGCCCTGCATTCTTTAAGTAGCATGCTCCTGAGCACTACTTAGCCCTGCATTCTTTATGTAGCGTGCCCCCTAGCCCTGCATTCTTTATGTAACCCACTCCTGAACTCTGCACACTGTAAGTAGCGCACTCCTGAACTCTGCACTCTGTTTTTTTTCTCTATCTTATCTTCATAACATTTGGTAGTCATAGATTCTAAGAAGTATCTTTTTTTTTTCTCATGGATGAAATGTGAGAAATAACGTATATATCATACAATAATTCCATAACCACATACCACAAACAATGCATACAGTATCTCACAAAAGTGAGTACACCCCTCACATTTTTGTAAATATTTTATTATAACTTTTTATGTGACAACACTGAAGAAATGATACTTTGCTACAATGTAAAGTAGTGAGTGTACAGCTTGTATAACAGTGTAAATTTGCTGTCCCCTCAAAATAACTCAATACACAGCCATGTGTCCAAACTGCTGGCAACAAAAGTGAGTACATCCCTAAGTTAAAATTTCCAAACTGGGCCCAAAGTGTCAATATTTTGTGTGGCCACCAATATTTTCTAGCACTGCCTTATCCCCCTTGGGCATGGAGTTCACCAGAGCTTCACAGGTTGCCACTGTAGTCCTCTCCACTCCTCCATGACAACATCACGGAGCTGGTGGATGTTAGAGACCTTGCGCTCCTCTACCTTTGAGGATGTTCCACACATGCATAATAGGGTTAAGGTCTGGAGACATGCTTGGCCAGTCCATCACCTTTACCCTCAGCTTTTTTAGCAAGGCAGTGGTCGTCTTGGAGATGTGTTTGGGGTAGTTATTATGTTGAAATTCTGCCCTGCGGCCCAGTCTCCGAAGGGAGGGGATCATTCTCTGCTTCAGTATGTCACAATACATGTTGGCATTCATGGTTCCCTCAATGAACTGTAGCTCTCCAGTGCTGGCAGCACTCATGCAGCCCCAGACCATGACACTCCCACCACCATACTTAATTGTAGGCAAGACGCACTTGTCTTTGTACTCCTCACCTGGTTGCCACCACACACGCTTGATACCATCTGAACCAAATAGGTTTATCTTGGTCTCATCAGACCACAGGTCATGGTTCCAGTAATCCATGTCCTTAGTCTGCTTGTCTTCAGCAAAGTGTTTGCGGGCTTTCTTGCGCATCATCTTTAGAAGAGGCTTCCTTCTGTGACGACAGCCATGCAGACCAATTGTATGCAGTGTGCGACGTATGGTCTGAGCACTGACAGGCTGACCCCCCACCCCTTAAACCTCTGTCTGCAGCAATGCTGGGAGCACTCAAACGTCTATTTCCCTAAGACAACCTCTGGATTTGATGCTGAGCATGTGCACTCAACTGCTTTTGTCTACCATGACAAGGCCTGTTCTGAGTGGAACCTGTCCTGGTAAACCACTGTATGGTCTTGGCCACCGTGCTGCAGCTCAGTTTCTGGGTCTTGGCAATCTTCTTATAGCCTAGGCCATCTTTATGTACAATAACAATTCTTTTTTTCAGATCCTCAGAGAGTTCTTTGCCATGAGGTGCCATGTTGTACTTCCAGTGACCAGTATGAGAGAGTGAGAGCGATAACATCAAATTTAACACACTTGCTTCCCATTCAGACCTTAGACCTTTTAACACTAATGAGTCACATGACACAGGGGAGGTAAAATGGCTGATTGGGCCCAATTTGGACATTTTCACTTAGGGTGTGTTTAATTTTTTTGCCAGCGGTTTAGACATTAATGGCTGTTTGTTGAGTTATTTAGAGTGGACAGCAAATTTACACTGCTATACAAGCTGTACACTCACTACTTTACATTGTAGCAAAGTGTCATTTCTCAGTGTTGTCACATGAGAAGATGTAAAAAAATATTTACAAAAATGTGAGGGGTGCACTTACTGAGATACTGTATATAATTTGAGGAAAATATGCTTAGAAAATAGTTTACCATTTGCCAATAAAAAAAATATATATGTCCCTGGATTTCATTTTAAAAATCTGGTCACCTTTTACTAGGGCCAATTAGGACAGGAGCCAATTAACCTACCAGCATGTCTTTGGAGCGTGGGAGGAAACCGGAGTACCTGGAGAAAACCCACGCAGTCACAGGGAGAACATGCAAACTCAAGGCAGGTAGTGGCGTGACTTGTTGCATTTCACCCAGCAGGGACTGTTAGGAAGGTTCTATGGTGCCCCATGGTTTTCAGTGGTGGCCCTGCACCCAGCAGATGCATCCATCTGTAATGGAAATAGCTTGGGTCAGCTTGGCCCAATCAAATGATTTAAAAAGAACTTAAGCCTGGAATTCTACTTTGAAGAAATTTTACACATTTTTTTCAATACATTGTCATAAAAATGCAGCTTTCATAAGGACCACATGAAATACGCTGCACTTTGACTTATTTCCCAACTAATTACTCTACGTTGGTTCAGCATTTGACTCTGCATTTAATATTAGAGCTTGTATTCCCCCAAACAAGGCACTGGTCCATTTTTTTTTACAGTCCTTCTATTTGTCATTAGACCTTAATCATAAAATAATTACAACATTTCACAGGCTTCCTGTGTGCAGCATTTCCTTCCACATAATAGGAATATGTCATACATTTAAATCTCCCAGCTAATGCATCTTTTATGCACCGGCACTCGCGCGACGTGCAGAATATATTATATATTCTCTGTATTGAGATTTTTTTTTTCCCCCTCTTCTACAAAATAGAAGGGCACCAATTAAATGATTTTCTCTTGCAGCTTGTCCTTAATCTGTCAAGCATGATTATTTCACGAAAGAGAAAGAACTCTAATTGACATAAAGTATCTGCAAAATATGCCTTTTGCTGCCACCCCTGTCAAAGGTTCACGGATACGCTAATACCGAGCTTGAATTGCATCATAAAAGCAAGCTCTGGGAAAATTGAATTATTTCGGTCTCGCTACCTAGAGATGGCGGCGATTTCAGTGTATCCATGGCTAACTAGGTGCTATACTTTGGATGAGTAAACAGCGATGCCGGGGCGTTGCTGTGGCAACAAATTCACTCTCACAATTGCGTAAGTGATGAAGTCTTCAGCAACATGAAAAAGGCGCCATTCAAGATGACAGAAGAACACTCCGGCACTGGCAGCGCTGGAAACTTTGTTTAAAGCTGAAGTTTAGTCTGCTTATGTTTCCTGCTCCCCCCTTTTATCATCGTTATAAAAATATATCTGCTTATGTTTCCCACTCCCCCCCCTTTTATCAACGTTATAAAAATATATCTGCTTATGTTTCTCACTCCCCCCCCCCTTTTATCAACGTTATAAAATATATCTACTTATGTTTCCCACTTCCTCCCCTTTTATCAACGTTATAAAAATATATCTGCTTATGTTTCCCACTTCCCCTTCTTTTATCAACGTTATAAAAATATATCTGCTTATGTTTCCCACTCCCCCCCTTTTATCAACATTATAAAAATATATCTGCTTATGTTTCCCACTTCCTCCCCTTTTATCAACGTTATAAAAATATATCTGCTTATGTTTCCCACTTCCCCCCCCCTTTTATCAACGTTATAAAAATATATATACTTATGTTTCCCACTCCCCCCCCTTTATCAACGTTATAAAAATATATCTGCTTATGTTTCCCACTTCCCCCCCTTTTATCAACGTTATAAAAATATATCTGCTTATGTTTCCCACTCCCCCCCCCTTTTATCAACGTTATAAAAATATATCTACTTATGTTTCCCACTTCCCCCCCCTTTTATCAACGTTATAAAAATATATCTGCTTATGTTTCCCACTTCCCCCCCCCCCTTTTATCAACGTTATAAAAATATATCTGCTTATGTTTCCCACTTCCCCCCCTTTTATCAACGTTATAAAAATATATCTGCTTATGTTTCCCACTCCCCCCCCCTTTTATCAACGTTATAAAAATATATCTGCTTATGTTTCCCATTTCCCCCCCTTTTACCAACGTTATAAAAATATATCTGCTTATGTTTCCCACTCCCCCTTTTATCAACGTTATTAAAGTATATCTGCTTATGTTTCCCACTCCCCCCCCTTTTATCAACGTTATAAAAATATATCTGCTTATGTTTCCCACTTCCTCCCCTTTTATCAACGTTATAAAAATATATCTGCTTATGTTTCCCACTTCCTCCCCTTTTATCAACGTTATAAAAATATATCTGCTTATGTTTCCCACTTCCCCCCCCCCTTTTATCAACGTTATACGTTATAAAAATATATCTGCTTATGTTTCCCACTTCCCCCCCCTTTTATCAACGTTATAAAAATATATCTGCTTATGTTTCCCACTTCCTCCCCTTTTATCAACGTTATAAAAATATATCTGCTTATGTTTCCCACTTCCCCCCACCTTTTATCAACGTTATACGTTATAAAAATATATCTGCTTATGTTTCCCACTTCCCCCCCCCCTTTTATCAACGTTATAAAAATATATCTGCTTATGTTTCCCACTCCCCCCCCTTTTATCAACGTTATAAAAATATATCTGCTTATGTTTCCCACTTCCTCCCCTTTTATCAACGTTATAAAAATATATCTGCTTATGTTTCCCACTTCCTCCCCTTTTATCAACGTTATAAAAATATATCTGCTTATGTTTCCCACTTCCCCCCCCCCTTTTATCAACGTTATACGTTATAAAAATATATCTGCTTATGTTTCCCACTTCCCCCCCCTTTTATCAACGTTATAAAAATATATCTGCTTATGTTTCCCACTTCCTCCCCTTTTATCAACGTTATAAAAATATATCTGCTTATGTTTCCCACTTCCCCCCACCTTTTATCAACGTTATACGTTATAAAAATATATCTGCTTATGTTTCCCACTTCCCCCCCCCCTTTTATCAACGTTATAAAAATATATCTGCTTATGTTTCCCACTTCCCCCCCCTTTTATCAACGTTATAAAAATATATCTGCTTATGTTTCCCACTTCCCCCCCTTTTATCAACGTTATAAAAATATATCTGCTTATGTTTCCCACTTCCCCCCCTTTTATCAACGTTATAAAAATATATCTGCTTATGTTTCCCACTTCCTCCCCTTTTATCAACGTTATAAAATATATCTACTTATGTTTCCCACTTCCTCTCCTTTTATCAACATTATAAAAATATATCTGCTTATGTTTCCCACTCCCCCCCCCCTTTTATCAACGTTATAAAAATATATCTGCTTATGTTTCCCACTCCCCCCCCCCCTTTTATCGACGTTATAAAAATATATCTGCTTATGTTTCCCACTTCCCCCCCCTTTTATCAACGTTATAAAAATATATCTGCTTATGTTTCCCACTTCCCCCCCCTTTTATCAACGTTATAAAAATATATCTGCTTATGTTTCCCACTTCCCCCCCCCCTTTTATCAACGTTATAAAAATATATCTGCTTATGTTTCCCACTCCCCCCCCTTTTATCAACGTTATAAAAATATATCTGCTTATGTTTCCCACTCCCCCCCCCCTTTTATCAACGTTATAAAAATATATCTGCTTATGTTTCCCACTCCCCCCCCTTTTATCAACGTTATAAAAATATATCTGCTTATGTTTCCCACTCCCCCCCCTTTTATCAACGTTGTAAAAATATATCTGCTTATGTTTCCCACTCCCCCCCCCCTTTTATCAACGTTGTAAAAATATATCTGCTTATGTTTCCCACTTCCCCCCCTTTTATCAACGTTATAAAAATATATCTGCTTATGTTTCCCACTCCCTCCCCCCTTTTATCAACGTTATAAAAATATATCTGCTTATGTTTCCCACTCCCCCCCCCTTTTATCAACGTTGTAAAAATATATCTGCTTATGTTTCCCACTCCCCCCCCCCCTTTTATCAACGTTGTAAAAATATATCTGCTTATGTTTCCCACTTCCCCCCCTTTTATCAATGTTATAAAATATATCTGCTTATGTTTCCCACTTCCTCCCCCCTTTTATCAACGTTATAAAAATATATCTGCTTATGTTTCCCACTTCCCCCCCCCCTTTTATCAACGTTATAAAAATATATCTGCTTATGTTTCCCACTTCCTCCCCCCTTTTATCAACGTTATAAAAATATATCTGCTTATGTTTCCCACTTCCCCCCCTTTTATCAACGTTATAAAAATATATCTGCTTATGTTTCCCACTCCCTCCCCCCTTTTATCAACGTTATAAAAATATATCTGCTTATGTTTCCCACTCCCCCCCCCTTTTATCAACGTTGTAAAAATATATCTGCTTATGTTTCCCACTCCCCCCCCCCCTTTTATCAACGTTGTAAAAATATATCTACTTATGTTTCCCACTTCCCCCCCTTTTATCAACGTTATAAAATATATCTGCTTATGTTTCCCACTTCCTCCCCCCTTTTATCAACGTTATAAAAATATATCTGCTTATGTTTCCCACTTCCCCCCCCCTTTTATCAACGTTATAAAAATATATCTGCTTATGTTTCCCACTTCCTCCCCCCTTTTATCAACGTTATAAAAATATATCTGCTTATGTTTCCCACTTCCCCCCCTTTTATCAACGTTATAAAATATATCTGCTTATGTTTCCCACTTCCTCCCCCCTTTTATCAACGTTATAAAAATATATCTGCTTATGTTTCCCACTCCCCCCCCCCTTTTATCAACGTTGTAAAAATATATCTGCTTATGTTTCCCACTCCCCCCCCCCCTTTTATCAACGTTGTAAAAATATATCTACTTATGTTTCCCACTTCCCCCCCTTTTATCAACGTTATAAAATATATCTGCTTATGTTTCCCACTTCCTCCCCCCTTTTATCAACGTTATAAAAATATATCTGCTTATGTTTCCCACTTCCCCCCCCCCCTTTTATCAACGTTATAAAAATATATCTGCTTATGTTTCCCACTTCCTCCCCCCTTTTATCAACGTTATAAAAATATATCTGCTTATGTTTCCCACTTCCCCCCCTTTTATCAACGTTATAAAATATATCTGCTTATGTTTCCCACTTCCTCCCCCCTTTTATCAACGTTATAAAAATATATCTGCTTATGTTTCCCACTTCCCCCCCTTTTATCAACGTTATAAAATATATCTGCTTATGTTTCCCACTTCCTCCCCCCTTTTATCAACGTTATAAAAATATATCTGCTTATGTTTCCCACTTCCCCCCCCCCCTTTTATCAACGTTATAAAAATATATCTGCTTATGTTTCCCACTTCCTCCCCCCTTTTATCAACGTTATAAAAATATATCTGCTTATGTTTCCCACTTCCCCCCCTTTTATCAACGTTATAAAAATATATCTGCTTATGTTTCCCACTCCCTCCCCCCTTTTATCAACGTTATAAAAATATATCTGCTTATGTTTCCCACTCCCCCCCCCCTTTTATCAACGTTGTAAAAATATATCTGCTTATATTTCCCACTTTCCCCCCCCCCCTTTTATCAACGTTATAAAAATATATCTGCTTATGTTTCCCACTCCCTCCCCCCTTTTATCAACGTTATAAAAATATATCTGCTTATGTTTCCCACTCCCCCCCCCCTTTTATCAACGTTGTAAAAATATATCTGCTTATATTTCCCACTTTCCCCCCCCCCCTTTTATCAACGTTATAAAAATATATCTGCTTATGTTTTCCGCTCCCCCCCCCCTTTTATCAACGTTATAAAAGTATATCTGCTTATGTTTCCCGCTCCCCCCCCCCCTCTTTTATCAACGTTATAATAATAATTTTATATAAATCCTTTCTCTTTGCATGACATAACTTATTATTGGCCCAGTGATGTGATTCTCTATTGCAGTGTATCTCAACCTTTTTTATGTCAAGGCACCCTTTAAAATGATTCACAATCCCCATTTGCCCCCTTGATGACCAGGCCATTTTTTGCTATTTTTAATGCACAATTGCGTGGTTGTGCGACGCTGTACCTAAATAAAATTGACATCCTTTTTTTTTAACCACAAATAGAGTTTTCTTTTGGGGTACTGGATCACCTGTGCAATTTTTTATTTTTTTGCGCTAAAAACAAAAAAAGAGCAACAATTCTGGAAAAAAACAGTATTTTTCACTTTCTGCTATATAACATTCCCAAAAAAAAATGTAAAAATCGAATTTTTTCATCCTTTTAGGCCAATTTGTATTCTGCTACATATTTTTCTCACAATAAGCGTGTTTTGTTTCGTTTGCGCAAAAGTTATCACATCTACAAACTAGGGGAATGATTTATGTCATTTTTATTTTTATTACTAGTAATGGTGGTGATCTGCGATTTTTAGCGGGACTGAGACATTGTGGCAGGCAGATCGGACCGCCAACTGACATTTTTGACACTTTTGGGGAGACCAGTGACTACAGTAATCAGTGCTAAAATATGCACTGTTACTGTACTAATGGCACTGGCTGGGAAGGGGTTAACCTAGGGGCGATCAAAGGGTTAAATGTGAGCCTAGGGGGTGTTTTCTAACTGTTTGGGGGAGGGACTTGTGAACTTAACACAGAGACCTGTGATCCTATATAGGAGAAACAGAGGCACTCTGTGATCATTTCAGAGAGAACAACGATCTGCTGTGTTTACAGCACCTGACCATGGTTCTCTCTCAGCGGGGAGTTGGGGGCGAATTAGGGGCAGGCGCATGCCACTGGCAGCGTGCGCTCGCCCCAGGACCCATACGTCGTTTTGCGCAGCCAAGCCAGCCTGCCGCAGTACATCTGCGGCGAGCGGTCGGCAAGCGGGTAATACTTTTTCATAATGCAGCAACATCCACTTCCAGGACGCTTAGACTTAGAGGTGATTTAAGCCACCCATACATAGATTAAAATTTGGCCGATTCAGCAGGGAACTGACGTTCAATCCATGTATGGGCACCATGGTTGCTCAACCACCCTGTTGGATTTTCTCCACTCGATCGGGTCTGCAGGCAACGCTGATCAGTGTATTCTGATGATGGGGCAGTCTCCCCTCTTTCAGAATACAATGACACAGCGGGGAGGATTCCCCCATCCCACTTGAACATGTGGATGGGGAAATCGGGTCAGTTTTGTTCAACCCAGTGGTTGAATGAAAAAACTGACTCATCTATGAGCTGCATTGGTCTTCCAAAGCAGATACACCTTTACACCCTTCTACTTACTAGATTTCTAGCATTTTCTTTTCCTTCAGTTTCGCTCCTTCGCTCAGCTAACATGATGACCCCAGTGCTTACGGAGAGGGGCAAACAAGGATGCTGTGCAGGGGCCCGACATCTTCCTTATAAACTAATGACTTCATTCATTGTTAGGACTCTGTCAGCTGGAAGGTCGCAATGGTGCATAATGAAAACACATGGCTTTCTGTAACTAAAGGGCTTGGCCTACCTGCTGCCTTGTATGCACTTTTTTGGCAATATTTAGACATTTGTCAAGGCACCCCGGAAGAAGCCTGAAGGCGCCCTGGGCACCCTGGTTAAAAATTGCTGCTCTAGGCAATGCAGGCAGACCATGGCTGATGGGACGGGATGGAAGGGTGCTGTACATAGCTTTGTAAAAAATTACAGCACCCTGATTCTGTACGCCCTCAGTCCTAATACAAATCTAGCCCTCTTTTTAGGGGGGGGGGGGATTATGAGAAGCAGCCCTCCCAAAACAAGATATTGCCCTAAATCTGTAGGTAAAGAAAAGAACCAGAGGAATTCCCTCCAAAGTGATAGAATCCCTGGTTGTCACCAGAGCTAGAAGAGGAATTTTCCTCTATTCCCGTTTGGGGACCACCCAAAATTTGGGATTTTCTTTCACTTTCGGTGATAACGATCACCAGAACAAATAGAGAGGGTGAATCTCCCTAATAGGGGCACAGACAGAAATAAAAATATAAGAAGTGTTCTAATCCCTCTCCACTCTTTCCAAAACTAAAAAAATAAAATAAAGTCGCTTTTAGTTACACAGTAACTCTGTACCGTGCTGGCAGATTGTCTTGATCAGTTGTAAACTAGATGAGCACCCTCCGGAGCACAGCTATTATATTATATTACTGGCTATTTCCGGCCTCCACCATTTATATTAAGCCTCTTGTATGTACGTAACCATGCCCCCGATGACGTCTGTGTATGACGAAACGTGTTCGTAGGAGTCTGGTTACGTGACATCGTAGTCAGCTTGGTAGTCGGCCAGCTTACCGGTTGTAAATATTCCCATTGATACAAGGATTTACACTCAATTTTAACTACTATGCTTTTGAATAAACACTTTTATCAGCAATACTGCGCAATGAAGTCTCCCCTTGCCTACTCCCATATGTTTATGCTGTGAGATCTTGTCCGTGTTGGATTGTGTCAATGCTTAAGGAACTTTTCATCTCACTTGCAGAAAGCTGGAGTTGATCATTTTTAAGCGCATTTGACTGCTTTTGATTAAGTAGTCCAGCATTTAGGGTAAGGGTCATTATGAACTTCTCTGTTGGTGATGGATCCTACTCAGCACCTTTTGTGTGGACCTGCACTTACAGTATTTGGACCCTAATATGAAAGGTTCCATTTTCCACTCACATGGACTATTATTAGTGTAAAAGTGCTGTACTTGTATTATTGCTGTTTTCTATACCAGGAAGATTGTGCTAGCAGCTTTGCCATATAATTTGTGAAATTTTTTGAATTTATGAGCGCGGGTGAATTGTTGGTTTTTATTTGGGTGGTAAATTGTATGCTAATAAAATTTTAAACCCCTAATTGCATAATGCAAGTTATGCTGAGCAATACAAGTTGTCTATAGAGTCCTGTGTGTAAACCTGCTCCAAGGAAGCAACCAGAAAGGTAATATAATTTTTTTTTCTTGTGTAAATGGGAACACATATCAAAATACAGTCAAAGTTTCTTAAATTTGACCACAAAGAAGGAATTTTAAAGAAGAACTTTACCAAATTCCTAAAAAATTAATATCAGTTGCAAAAAACAAAAAAAAAAATATCTCCATGCATGGCTACCTAATCTTGCACTCTGGTAGACTTTATTAGCCTCCTCCATGCTACCATTTTGTAAAATCTGGTCATGCCAATCTTGTGCACTAGTGGGATGGTCTCCTCTCCATGATTAAGCCCTTTGTGGGGTGAAACACATTGGAGCAGGAGGAGGATATCCGAGACTATATGTTGTGAATCCTCTACTTATTATATGAACTCGTTCCCATCTGCCATACACATATAGGCGGCCACTAGGCTGGTGGGCTCCAACAGCGAGCAGCCTCTAACCAGGTGAGCTGAAATGGCAAGCAACTACCAAGCACATGGGCTGTAATGGCGAGCGGCCGCTAGGCGGGTGGGCTCCAATGGCAAGCGGACCGCTAGGCAGTCAAGCTCCAACAGTGAGAAGCCACTAGGCGGGTGGGCTCCAACGGTGAGCAGCCACTAGGCGGGTGGGCTCCAAAGGTGAGCAGCCAGTAGGTAGGTGGGCCCCAATGGCAAGCGGCCACTAGACGGGTGATCTCCAACAGCGAGCAGCCACTAGGCAGGTGGGCTCCAACAGTGAGCGGCCACTAGGTGGGTGAGCTCCAAAGGCAAACAGCCACCATGCTGGTGGGCTCCAATGGCAGGTGGCCACTAGGCGAGTGAGCTCCAATGGTAGGCACCGACTAGGTAGGTGGGCTCCAACAGTGAGCAACCACTAGCCAGGTAGGTGGGCTGCAATGGCAAGTGCCTGCTGGGTGGGTGGGTGGGTTCCAACAGCGAGTGGCTGTTAAGCAGGTGAGCTTTAATGCTGGACAGCCACAGCTCGGGAGTTTCTGATCATGTGACCACAGACAGCCAATCACAGTGGTCACATGATCAGAATGCCCGCCCCCACCTCCCGGTATTTAAAGAATCGCAGAGGTGGCAATGGTGTTACATCAGTGCCGGTGTAACGTTAAAAAACCATACCCCATGAAGAAACCATACCCTCGTCACTTCCTGTGTGAAACAGCTGAGCAGCGCAGCTGTGCGCATGCTCAGAGCCCCGGAGACGTAATTGAAAAGCAAAGAAGTTCACAAGTGCGCATGCTCAGAGGGTATGATATTATCACGGCACTGTGTGAAATGTTATACTTGCGGCGGTATCATTAAAACAGTACGGCTGCAACATCAAACATCTCCTATCCTATCGCTGTCACTTCCCTGATCTCCCCTAATAAATATAAAAGCGGCGGCGGGTGTATGAGATGTAAATCACGCCGATCTCGGCTCCGTGATCCGCTTTTATATTTATTACCCGAGATCAGGGAAGTGACCGGGGAAGGAGCGGAGATGAGTAATGTTGCAGAGGAGCTGTTTTAATGTAACGGCGGCAAATGTAACTACCGTGAGAAATCCATACCCTCCGTAGCTGCACCGGAAGTGACGAGGGTATGGTTTTCTCACGGGTATGGTTTTTTCACGGAACACCGGCATCAGTATACAGCCCGTTCTCTTCTACTTGATAAGCGGGATGGTTTTGTTTACATGTCGCCATAGTATCAGCAACGGAAGTATCACCAATTCTGCATCCCAATGATTCCCCACTGGAGCGCTAGGTGCCCATGTACAAGATTGGCAGGACCAGATTTTTTAAGATGGCGACAAGGGACTCATAACATTCATCCGTAAGCACCACAAATTCTGCTCATGTGCACCCATGACACTTGGCACCGTTCTCGCCTTGGTTGAGAAATACAGATTTTTTTGGAGTTTGAGATGAGGTATTGAATTGTAAATGGAAATCAATACAATGAAAAACCAAGGTCAGTTCCGTCCACTGGAAAATTGCAAAATTTGAGCACAAAAATTGTGCTGATACCCCTCATGGACTATAGGCAAAAAAACATATTGGTATAAATATAAAACAACATAGTTTTATTGAATGGACACATAAAAATATAGAAACACAAACAGAAATGCAAGCAAAAATATTACAATAATTTGTGGTTGAGAAATACGGGAGCAAGGGACTGCAAGATTAAAAATGGAAAGAAACATTTTTTTGGCTATTCCATCAAAGGAGGTGATTTAAAACAATATTATGGAATCCTAAAAATAGGATGAAGGTCCATTTTAGGACAGGGTCCCTCCATGTATATGATCCTCCGACTGCTACACTGTTTACCCTTTCCAAGTTAATTTATCCTTTTAAACGCTCGTTATTATCTAAACAGTATAGCAGCTAAGTGGCTCATTGTAATCCATGACAATAAGAGGTAATAACATTCCCGCTTTGTAATAAATTAACAAACAAGTATTTCATTATCTGGCTTTGTGCTCCGCGAATTATTGTACGTCTTGTCAAAACTACGCTATAGCTTTCCTGCTCCTATTCTCTGGAGCTAAGATAATTATCCCCACAGATAATTATCCAATATAAACGTAATTCACACATACAGGAACGTTTACATTACCTATTGTTTTGAAGTCAGTGTTTAAAAATATATACAGAGAAAAAAAAAAGATGTTCTTCCAGGCACAATCCAGGATATCACACCATAGGGGGTCCTACAACATTCATTGCATCCAACGGTTCCAAATTCTCAGTTTAAAAATAAGTCCGGAAGGATTTGCCCCATTCGTGACCAGGCCATTTTTTGTGATTGGCACTGCGTTACTTTAACGGACAATTGCGCAGTCATGTGATGCTGTACCTAAATAATATTGATGTCCCTTTTTCCCCACATATAGAGCTTTCTTTTGGTGGTATTTGATCACCTGTGCGATTTTTATTTATTGCGCTATAAACAAAAAAAGAGTGACAATTCTGAAAAAGAAAACAATATTTTTCACTTTCTGCTATATAACATTCCCAATAGAAAAAAAAATGAAAAATCGAATTTTTCATTCTTTTAGGCCAATTTGTATTCTGCTACATATTTTTGGTTAACCACTTAAGCCCCGGAAGATTTTACCCCCTTCCTGACCAGTGGGTTTTTTGCGATTTTTTTACTGCGTGACTTTAACGGACAATTGCGCGGTCGTGCGACACTGTACCTAAACGAATTTCACGTCCTTTTTTTCCCACAAACAGAGCTTTCTTTTTGTGATATTTGATCACCTGTGCGATTTTTTGATCATGCGCTACAAACAAAAAAAAGCGTAATTTTTGCAAAAATAACAATATTTTTAATTTTTTCTTATATGAAATTCCCCAAAAAAAAATTAAAAAATCAAAATTTTTTAACATTTTCGGCCAAATTGTTTTATGCTACATATGTTTGGTAAAAAAAATCACAAAAAGCGTATTTTGATTGGTTTGCGCAAAAGTTATCGCGTTTACTAACAAAGGGAAAGATTTTTGTCATTTTTGGTGGGTTTTTTTTAACGAGTAATGGCGGCGATCTGCAATTTTTTTTGCTGTACTGCAACATTGCGGCGGACAGATCGGACCCTTGACTGACATTTTTGACACTTTTGGGGGTACCAGTGACATTACTGCAGTAATCAGTGATATATATATGCACTGTTACTGCAAAAATGACACTGGCAGGGAAGGGGTTAACTGTATTGGAGAGGGAGGGGTTAAGTGTGTCCTAGTAGTAGATCTGCATTTTTACATAGGGGAGAATGACAGGTGGCTTGTTTACATAAGCCGCTCTGCCTTTCTCCCGCTCTACCGACGATCGTAGTGTGACCGGCAGACATCGGGTCCGCCGGTCACACGCTCCCGCACTCCTCCCTGAACGAGCCGAGGCGGGCGCTCGCCCGCTATTGGCTCAAATCCCAGTGACAGGCAAGTGACGTAGATCTACGTCAGTCTGCCTGGCCGGGGCTGACTGCCGCAGTAAATATACTGTGCACAGTCGGCAACCGGTTAAAAAAAAAATCCCAGTAAGTGTATATTGATTAGTTTGCGCAAAAGTTATCGCGTCTACAAATTAGGGGTCTTTTTTTTTTCTTTTTTTACTAGTATTGGCGGCGATCTGCGATTTTTAACGGGACTGCAACATTGTGGCAGACAGATTGGACCCTTAACTGACATTTTTTACACTTTTGGGGATACCAGTGACATTACTACAGTAATCAGTGCTAAAAATATGCACTGTTACTGTACTAATGACACTGACAGGGAAGGGGTTAACACCAGGGGCCATCAAAGGGTTAAATGTGTCCATATGGGGTGCTTTCTAACTGTGTGGGGGGTGGGCTTTCTGAAGGAACACAGAGACCTGTGTTCCTAAATAGTAGGAACACAGGATCTCCGTGTTCATTGCTGACAGAACAGCGGTCTGCCATGTTTACAACAGTAGACCGCCGTTCTGTCTCCACGAGGAGTGATCGTAGGTGCCCGGGGGCAATCACGGCTGCTGGACTCACAGATCATCTTTCCCTGCGGCGAATGAGCATGCACGCGTCCCACCCGCCGCCACCCCCCCCCTTCCCGGCCCTGCGTAGCGGCACACAGTTACGTTATTTTGCAGGACAGAGCCGACCTGCCGCAGTATATGTACTGCTGGCGGTTGGCAAGTGGTTAAGAGGTAGATTACCAGTAGTAATCAAAGCGGGGCCTAACTGCCCCAAATAGTCAGAGTAGGTTCCCGGCCTATGAATCTCCCCGCCATTTAACCACTTTAAGACCAGGCCTATTCCTGACATTTGTTGTTTTCAAGTTAAAATCAGTATTTTTTGCTAGAAAATTACTTAGAACCCCCAAACATTATATATAATTTTTTAACATAGACACTAGAGAATAAAATGGCGCTCATTGAAATATTTTATGTCAAACGTTACTTGCGCAGCGGTCTTTCAAACACACTTTTAAAAAAAAAAAATACACTTCACTGAATTTAAAAAAACTAAACAGTAAAGTTAGCCAAATTTTTTTTGTATATTGTGAAAGAATATGTCACGCCGAGTAAATAGATACCGAACATGTACCGGGAACCCTTTGCTACTCCTCTTTGGATACCTGGACAGCCGAGCCCTAGGACTGGATAAGACCCAATCGTCACTCCTAACTTCTCACAGGGCCTGGGTCTCCACATTCTTCATGCTGGCCAGGAGAGCAATCCTCAATAAATGGATATCAACCTCCCCACCCATGCTTCAAGACGTCAAATCAGAACTTAAGACACTTTAAAGGCGAGATCTAATTGACGCTCTAGAAGAGACAAGGACTCACTGCTCAAGGTGGTGTAATTGCCTGATGACTCACACCGGTGCATGCCCCGGCTCGCCTCAGTGAAAACTTGATAAAGGAAAAGGGATTGGCTGCACTCCAGGTTGAGTCAAAATCCAGATTTATTGACTGGACATCCAAATATGACAATGATTAAGCACACAGTCAGTGTGTGAAACGCGTCTACCTTATCACGATTGTCATATTTGGATGTCCAGTCAATAAATCTGGATTTTGACTCAACCTGGAGTGCTGCCAATTCCTTTTCCTTTAATTGACGCTCTAATTGAGATCTAATTCTCAGCCAGATCCGACCTCAACTTCACACCCAATTGGCTAAATATTGTCTCTCAATAATACAGACACTTGGGACGGGACAAGTCTTCAATACCACGAATGCACTTTTGGCTTCTCCTCTCATCCTCCCCCCCTTCATCCCCCCTTCCGTCCGCAACACTACACTGAGCTCCACGCAAACCTGAAGACCCCTTTGTATCAGAACCCCCTCTCTGAACACCCCCGACCATGAAACCATCTCTTACATAGCTGGTTCTCTTTGCCTGTCCCCCCCTTTAAAGTGGGGGGCCTGCCCCACAGGCCTCCAGATATCCATCTTCTCCGAATGGAAAATTGTATGATTGATCCGCAAGGGATCTTTCACTAAATATATATTACATGCTTGTTGTTTGTTTCCTTATCCTCTTGAAGGTACTCCTCCCCCTACCTTTACAACTACCCCCCCCCCCCTTTTCCATATCCATCTTCCCTCTCCTCCTCCCCATCCTCTTTTCCTGGTTCTCAATCCCCCTCTTTCTAAGTCCCTTCCTACCTATCTGGAACTGATAGCAAAGCTTATATGCTCCTTACCTAGTTTGACCCGTTTGACAACCATTGTTTTGAATTTCAGGAAATTTTGTATATCCATTTGTACTCAGTTATGCTTTCCGTACTTGTACCTTTTGAAAAATTTCAATAAAATTTGTTTAACCACTTAAGCCCCGGAAGATTTGACCCCCTTCCTGACCAAGGGGTATTTTGCGATTCGGCACTGCATGACTTTAACGGACAATTGCGCGGTTGTGCGACGCTGTACCTAAACAAATTTGACGTCTTTTTTTCCCACAAACAGAGCTCTCTTTTGGTGGTATTTGATCACCTGTGCGATTTTTTGATCATGCGCTATAATCAAAAAAATAGCGTCAATTTTGCAAACATAACAATATATGAAATTCCCCCCCAAAAAAATGTAAAAACCAAATTTTTTTTTAAATTTTTGGCCAATTTGTTTTCTGCTACCTATGTTTGGTAAAAAAAAATCACAATAAGAGTATTTTGATTGGTTTGCGCAAAAGTTATTGCGTTTACTAACTAAGGGAAAGATTTTTGTCATTTTTGTTGTTTTTTTTTTAACGAGTAATGGCGGCGATCTGCGATTTTTTTTGCGGTACTGCGACATTGCCGCGGACAGATCGGACCCTTGACTGACATTTTTGATACTTTTGGGGGTACCAGTGACATTACTACAGTAATCAGTGCTATACATATGCACTGTTACTGTAAAATGACACTGCCAGGGAAGGGGTTAACTTTATTGGAGAGGGAGGGGTTAAGTGTGTCCTAGGGGCGTGTTTCTAACTGTCATTGGATGTGGCTGTTTGTGTAACAGCACAGATCAACGGTCCTACATAGCAGGACCTTATGATCTGTGCTTTTGCACAGGGGAGAATGACAGGCGGCTTTGTTTACATTAGCCGCCTGCCTTTCTCCCTTCACAGCCGACGATTGCGAGTGACCGACGGACATCGGGTCCGCCGGTCACACGCGCGGGCTTCCTAGTGAACGAGCGGGGGGCGGGAGCGCGCCTCCGGCGGTGCGCGCTCGCCCTCTATTGGCTCCAAGGCTAGTGACGTAGCTGTACGTCACTTTGCCTGGGAGGGGCTGACCGTCGTCGTATATAGTCAGGCGGCGGTCGGCAAGTGGTTTAAAAAAAAAAAATACCGAACATGTTACGCTTTAAAATTGTGCACACATTTGTGGAATGGTGACAGTACCTACAAATCTCCATCGGCGATACTTTAAAAAATGTTAACGATTGTTACCAATTTAGAGTTACAGAGGAGGTCTTTTTCTAGAATCAGTCCCTGTTCACATATGTGCGATGACAGATATCGCATGTGATTCGGAGCGCACTGCTCTGCAAATCACATGCGATGTCTGTGTGATGCAAATTCAGCCATACAGATTGTATGGCTGAATTTGCATCGCATTCGGACACAACAAACACACAGGACCCTTTTTTGGGTCCACAGCAGAATCGGATTGCATGGGAGTTCACATCTATGCAATCTGATTCATGTCCGAACTGACAGTTCGCACTGCGATACTAACTGATGTTAACTTTGTACTGACACCCCCAGCGATTCGCATATGGCAGTGTGAACTGCCTGCGAGTTGAATGCGTTACGGGAACCCACAGTGGATTCGCAGGGTTGCCTTATCGCATATATGTGAACCGATACTTATTGCTCTTGCTCTAACATTCGGGATGATACCTAACATGTGTGATTTGAACACTGTTTACATTTGCGGCCGCAACTTACGTATGTGTTTTCTTTGGTGCGCAAGCACACGGAGACAGGGGCGCTTTTACTTTTTTTTTTTCTTATTTATTTAATTTATTTAATTATTTATATACTGTTCCTAAAAAAAAAAAAAAAAAAAAAGTCTGACCACTTGTATTGCTGTCACAAGAGATGTAAACAGTAATAGGCAGTGACAGGTACTCTGTATGGAGTGATCTAGGGTTTAAAAGACCCCAAACCAATCCTCTGCACTCCAAAGTATTCAAAAACGCCCAAAAATTTTAAATACCTTGGATTTTCTAAAATCTGCGCCATTGGCTGCTGAGTAAACCAGAAGTGACGTCATGACTTCGTGATGTCGTGACGTTGCTTGCGGGTTACTACATCGGAGACCTGTTAGAAGCCAACTCCGGCTTTATTCGGGTCTTCGGCCAGCCGGTGGATGTGTCGGCTAGTCACTTGGGTGAGGCGTCGTAAGGCAATGGGAGGGGCGGGATGTTCCCTCTTGCTGCTTGAGATAACAGCCGAGTAGCTTTTTAGCTGCATCAGCTGTAATCACATGAAAGCCGACCGTCCTCTCTAAAAACGGTATCGGGGTAATGCCTGCAGCTGCAGGCTTCACCCTGGTACAACCACTTCAGGTACATCATTTTGCGGGAAGTGGTTAAGGAACCCATGACTAAGGATCAAAGTAATACTGATTTGAAAGGAAGGAGTGCGGATTGTGTGGAGGAGGGTAGTATGTGCAGTAGGGCTGCTGAATATAATCGCCGAATCGATGCATCGCGATGCGACCCTTTGCGATTCTGCATCGATTCGGGGTGGTTGAATAATCGATTACCTAATGACGTCACTTCCGGGGGCGGGGACAGAAGTGACATGGCGGCACTGGCCGGGCTTGTGGGATACGGAGCTCCTCCTCACGGCGCGGGAGAGGAGAGGAGGAGAGCGGAGCTATCAGTGCTCTCTCTGGCCCCGGGATACACACGGCACGCCCACTTAGCACGCTGCTGCCCGACCGCCCGCTCTGACAGCCCGGCCGCCCGAAGTCGCGGCCTTCCCAGCTTGGTACACTTCTGGTAGCGGTGCGGTTCTCGGCAGACAGCCTGAGTTGACCGCAGGGGAGCGAGGAGGCCCTGCTTTCCGCCTGTACCGTGCACTGCACTAGTCCGAGCTCCAAATTCGTTTTTTTAACAATGATTGGGGGTATGATTGATGGGGGGGGGGGGTGGTGTAGTGGACAGTTTCAGTAGGGCAGTGGACGGTGACAGTCATTTTTTTTGTTGTTTTTATTATTTTACCTATTATTTTTTTAAATTGTGTTGTTTCTTATTTTTTTTTAAATAATTTAAAAAGATATTTTTTTAATTTAAAAGCAGAGGGGGAAGATGGGGACACGGGGTGGGGGGTGCAGAGAAGGAGGACTGGGGGCCAGAGGAGCGCATGGAGAGTGGAGGAAGAGGACATAGAGGAGGGACCGAAAGAGAAGGACACAGAAAACAGCCGGGGTTTAGTGCAGCGGGAGGGACAGATGTGAGCACCCATCTCCCTGCATGGCTTTTCAGCTGACAGCTGCAAGAGGGAGAGGAGAAGAAGCGGCTGTCAGCTGAAGCGCCATGCAGGGAGATGGGTGCTCACATCTGTCCCTCCTGCCGCACCAGCTGTGAACCAGGGGACCATCCATGTGCGCAGTGTGGGTCGGCAGTATTACCCGAGGTTAAATGTCAAAATCATGTGTGCTTGTGAAACGGTAATGAACTATATTACATAAATAATGGCGTTTGATACAGTTCCCCACAAGCGCTTAATTTATAAAACAAGGTCTGCAAGCATCGAACGCTAGGTTTGCTCTTGGATACGGAACTGGCTAAAAGGGCGTGTCCCGGAAGCAGTGTGTGGGCGGAGCAGCAGCAAGCAGCGAGGGAGCTGTGTGGAGCTGTGTGGAGCGAGGGAGCTGTGTGGAGTAAGAGCCAGCCGTGAGACGTGCGGGGGAGCCGCACTAGGAAACCGGGCGCGGGTGCAGAGGACCGCGGGGACCGGGACAAAGAGCGGCGGTAGCGGCTGCAGCGGCGGAGGTGACCGGAGGTGACCGGAAGCAGAGGAGAAGGAGACCGTTCCTGGAAGCAGAGGCAGTGTGCGAGGCAGCAGCTGCAAGCAAGGCGGGGGGAGAGAGCTGTGTGACTGTGACTCTGCAACTGATAGTGATCTGATAGTGATCTGTGACTGACTTACCATGCTCTGCGACTGTCTGACCGTACTCTGTGACTGACTGCTCTGCGGCTGTCTGACCGTGCTCTGCGACTGACCGTGCTCTGCGACTGACAGTGCTCTGCAACTGACAGCGCTCGGAGACTGACCGTGCTCTGCGACTGACAGCGCTCTGCGACTGACCGTGCTCTGTGACTGACAGTGCTCTACGACTGACAGCACTCTGGGACTGATCGTCCTCTGCGACTGACGGCGCTCTGCGACTGACCGTGCCCTGCGACCGACTGTGCTCTGTGACTGACAGCGCTCTGCGACCAACCGTGCCCTGCAACCAACCGTGCCCTGTGACTGACTGTGCCTGACTGACTGTGCCCTGCGACTGACCGTGCCCTGCGACTGACCTGTCCTGTGACTTACCGTGCCTGACTGCGACTGACCGTGCTTGACTGCGACTGACCATGCCTGACTGCGACTGACTGTGCCTGACTGCGACTGACTGTGCCTGACTGTGACTGACTGTGCCCGGTGCTGACTGTGCCCCACGACTGACTGTACCCTGCGACTGACTGTGCCCTGCGACTGACGTGCCCTGCGACTGACCGTGCCTGACTGCCACTGACTGTGCCTGTGCCTGACTGCGACTGACTGTGCCCTGTGACTGACTGTGCCCTGCGACTGACCGTGCCCTGCAACTGACTGCGACTGACCGTGCCCCGCAACTGACTGTGCCCTGCGACTGACTATGCCCTGCGACTGACTGAGTGCCTGGGAGGACTGGTAAGTATCTTAGCGACTGGTGAGTACCCCAGGTTTAGTACCAGGGGCAGGGGAGATAGAGAGAGTGTAGGTAAGCAATAGCAGGTCGTTACTAATTATCCCATAGAGTAGAGGGAAATAATGTCCGACAGGATTGGGGATGCCACTCAGTGCACTTCTTGCTCCATGTATGCGTTCCTTGATAAACCAATCGAGGGCGAATAGTGCTGTGCAGGATGTGTGCGACTTGTTTCTCTGGAGGCCCAGATCTTGGATCTAGAAAACATAGTGGCAACACTGCGTAGCATCAACAACCTGGAAAGGAGCTTAGACATTACCCATCAGGCGCTGGCAGGGGCCAGCATAGGGGTGGGAGGAGTAGAGGAGACGCAGGCATCAGAGGTAGGCAGTTGGGTGACCGTTAGGAAGGGTAGAGGGATGAGTGCCAGGGAGGCCAGTCCTGAGTTGGTACACCCTAACAAATTTGCCAAGTTGCAGGTTGAGGGGGATATCAGCTCAGGGGTGGCAGTGCTGGAGCAGGCGCCCTCCGCCAGCTGCCAGGGGAGTGGCGGCTCCAGGAAGAAGGGGGGCAGAGACTCAGGAAAGGGTAGACAGGTTGTGTTAGTGGGGGACTCATTGTCTTTATTCAACCTCAACTACCATGTAACTATGTAACTATTGGCGCTTTTCCACTGCATAGAACCGTACCGGCTCGGCACGCTTTTGTGCTTTTCCACTGCGGTACCGCATGGTATAGGGTCGGAACGGTTCGGTACGGTACGGTATAGGTTTGCTTTTCCACTGCATGGAACCGAACGGTACGGTACGGCTCTGAAAAAACAGTACCTACTCGATTGTGGTTCCAACAGGTACCAAACTGGTACCATATCCCACAATCCTTTGCATGCAGTCACTACTAGCCACTGATTGGTCAGAGAATCACACCCACCCCGTTGTTATCCCACCCACTTAACTTTAGTACTACTTTAGTGGAAAAGCAAACCTATACCGTACCGTACCGAACCGTTCCGACACTATACCATGCGGTACCGTAGTGGAAAAGCAAACCGGGCCAAGCAGGGCCGAGTAGAGCCGAGCCGGTACTTGCAGTGGAAAAGTGCCATATGTAATATTTAAAACTGTATAAAGGCAATTGGGTAAAAAAAAAAAAAACCCTTACAGCTCATCAATGTAAATGATGGCCTTGAAATTGTTCTTCTACCTTAGCGTCATAGGTGGTGACCATCCGGGAGGGGAACTACACCCTTAAAGGACTGTATAGCGTATTATAAATCCTAGAGTAATTATTATGTTCAGAATTAAAGATTAGAAATTTTAAAGATATTTAATTTTAGTCACATGGATATTTCAGCAAGCACTAGAGTCTGCCGACTGCAATTTCTTTTCTGCAATCCTTTGCTGTAAAGGGGGGGTAATTTGATCTCCTGCTGTTCAACTCCATTCAGAACACACACAGCTGCATGATCAGAGGAGGGAAACATCCCCCTTCCCTGTCTCCTGCTCATACCGCTCTGTATTTAGAAGGTACAGAATTCCCTGCAATTACAGTGACATGGAAGCAGGCATCCTGTATCAAATATTTAGTTCTAAAATTAATGTTCTATAGAAAAAAAAAGAAAAAAAGGCACTTAGGATCCATTTATAATCACGAAGAAAAAGCTTTTAGTAAAACTTTCCAAAAACCATGACACCTTCATCTAATAATTAGTCACATTGAACTGTGTCTGTAATGTTGCAAATATTTCACCACTCATCCAACTGGCTGCCCCACCCATATGGAAGAAAAATATATTTCCAATATATTTAGGGAAACAATTTTAGAAATATATTGAATATGGCCAAAATTGTAGCATTTCAAATATATTTCCGATATATTTGGGAAAAATAAATTAAAAATGTTTTTTTTAAAATATATTTTAAATATATTTTTCTTCCATGTGGGCAGCTTTAACCACTTGCTGTCCACGCAATAGCCAAATGATGGCTACAGCGCGGCCGTCCAGTTCTGGGAGGGCGTTTATTGACGTCCTCCCAGAACCGCACCCGCTGGGGCCCACATCCGGCGCGCTTTGTGATCGCTGTGTCCTTCGGACACATCTGATCACAGATCCGGGTAAAGAGCCAATCACAGAGGCCCTTTACCATGTGTCCAATCACAGCTGATCACATATAAACACACTTGCTGACCATCAGCATTCCTTTTCTCACGTGCTGTCACAGTATGAGGAGAGCCAGTAACTGGAAAGCGTGACAGGGGACATCTACACTGATAATAAGGGCATTGATCATCAGTGTCTTCCTTATCAGTGCAGCCCCAACTGTGCCAATTAGTGTCCATCAGTGCTGCCAATCAGTGCCAATCAGTGCTGCCTATCAGTGCTGCTTATCAGTGCCATTCAGTGCTGCCTATCAGGGCCTCCTCATCAGTGCTGCCAATCAGTGCCCATCAGTGCTATCAATCAGTGCCCATCAGTGCTGCCTATCAGTGTCCTTCAGAGCTGCTTATCAGTGCCCTTCAGTTCTGCCTATCAGTGCCTCCTCATCAGTGCTGTCAATCAGTGCCCATTAGTGCTGACTATCAGTGCCCAACAGTGCTGACTAGCAATGCCCAACAGTGCTGGATAGCAGTGCCCTTCAGTGCTGCCTATCGGCGCCGTCTCATCAGTGCCACCTATCAGTGCCACCTATCAGTGCCACATATCAGTGCAAAATACAAAAAATGGTGCAGCGCTAAAACAATTGCTGTGCATATAAAATATGTATAAAATATATGCGATGGTGAATAAAACTATATATTAAGAGTCCATAAAGGTCCACAAAAGTTGGCAGATCTCCAGTGCAGGAAAGGTAAGAATAAGACACCACTGCAGTCGTGATTCCTTCACCATAGTGTATTAAAGCCTCTCACCTCCAGCATTCGACCACTAGAGGTCACTGAGCATTATGCAATAATTGGAGACAGCTAAAGGACCACGATCAGCACAGGATTTCCACAACCACAGCAGGACTCAGAATCGATCATCCCATAAAATATATAAAAGAGATCAATTGCTCTCCGTTTCAACATATATTTATTAAAGACATAAAATATTTCACTCACATGAAAAGCATTGTCACAGTGCTCAATGCAGGCATGTAATGGCTGGTACAGACAACAGAGTGCTGCGGGTGACATCAGACTCCTCCCCCCGTACGCGTTACGTCAGAGGGCGTGACTTCGTCAGCGGTCACATATCAGTGCAGCCTCATCAGTGCCTCCTCATCAGTGCCACCTCATCAGTGCCCAGTGCTGCCTCATCAGAGCCATCAGCACACATCAGTGAAGGAGAAAATTTATTTATTTGCAAAATTTTGTGACTGAAACAAAAAAATATATATTTTTTTCATTTGTTTAGCAAAAATAAAACCCAGCGGTGGTTAAATACCAACAAATAAAAGCTCTATTTGTGTGAAAAAAATAATAAACGTTTCATATGGGTAAGTGCGCTGAAAGGTGAAAATTGGCCTGGGCAGGAAGGGGGAGAAAGTGCCCGGTATTGAAGTGGTATCAGTGTCAGTATTAGGAATGAGCTCAAGGCTCTGCTAGAACACAGGTTCGGACCAAAATCTGACTGTTCAGGTGTTCATCCCATTGTTGGATTTTTTTCTGGATTTTTTTCTGGTTTGGATCCTAAATACAGCAGCAGTATTTCTACTGCCACTACCTACGACAGCTACATTACGCTCAATGGTTGAGATGGAACATCCTTGGCCACCAGTGAGATCACCTGGCCTTATTCATTTACTGGCCAGGAATCACTGACCAAATATGGTAACAGGGCCATATTTGGTCAATGACATAACCAAGGAGACCCCATCCCTTTACTGTTAGTGGCGGGGCCCCGGAAGAGGTCATTCATGGTGAGTCTGAGATGGATGGGATCGAACATGTCCATTGGTGAGACAATTTTTTTTCTCTCAGTGGTCATAATTCATTGTGATTGACATCATTGGGTGCAAGTACAACAAACCAGAAGCCCATGGTGCAGCGACTCGGCCCCCCTTCCACTTTCCCTCTTCCCTGCCTCCTCCTGATCCCCATTCCATGCTGATGCTCCGCTCCAGGTACTCTCTACTCACCAGCCAAATCCGGGTTTCTGACCTGGCCAGCGGAGGCTGGTTGGGGGGGGGGCTGGGAAAGCTCAATCTGGGCTGGCCGGGGCTGGCCGGGGGAGGAGAGTCTCTAGTTGGTTATGGAACCAGCCTCTGCTCAGACACAGTGTACACCATCCAAGCTGGGGGAGGAGGTCTGCGCTCTGTCCTTGTCTTCATTCCACACTTAGTAGGTCAGTGGCGAGGACTTTTTACTTTCCTTCACTAGGAATCCTTTAGGTATGTCTGTGGCAGAAGCGGTGAAGCCTTTTTATGGGGCATCAGAGCAGCCCGGGGGGCAAATGCCCCCCTGCCCTCTGGCCCAGTCCTCCCCTGACTGCGGCAGAGTGGCCCCACTGTGCAAAATCATGTACATGTACTGTACTTAATCCGGCTCCTCCGGGTAGTGGTAGTGCCCGCTGCCCCGGTTATGCCATTCAGCCGATCCCGACCCTTTATTTATGACCAGAACCCACCAATCGACTGAACGAATGATAGAAGAGAGCCTGTGTTGTTTACCAGACAGTGATGTGTCATTAAAAGCAGGGATCAAAAAACGTCACATTCCATAGTGAAAACAGTGCATGCAGTAAATATTCTAAGGCATACAGTTAATCCTTTGATTGCCCCAAATGTTAACCCCTTCCCAGCCAGAGTCATTAGTACCATTACTACAGTGAGAGTGTATGGGTATTAGCCAGTGGTGGCTGGTGCTAAACTTTTTTGGGAGGGGCGGCAAATAACCCCACCCCCCCAGGTCCCCACTCACCCCTCCACAGTCGCGGCGCCATGTCTTCCTCTGCTTCTCCTCTCGGCCAACCCGATCCGCCTCCTGTCCTGATTGGCCGGAGGACAATAGTGAATATTGAGTCGCTAGTGTCACAAATGGATGGGTTAGAGGCGAAGTGCCAAACCTTTTTCAAGCCATTTAGAGCCCCAGGCTGTAATCATTGTGCTTGAAAAAAAACTCATAGAAGCATCCCCACATGTAAACTAGGGGGGTGGCACCCCTGCGCCCCTTACGTACCGGCCGCTCCTGGTATTAGCACTGATCACTGTATAAGTTTCACTGGTGGTGTCAGTCAGTTCCCTCCAGCATCACTTAGTGTTAGATTTCCCGCCGCACTTTAATAGTCCTAATATAAGTCGCTGATCGCTGCCACTACTAGTATAAAAAAAAAAAAATTCCAGTATCTGTACCATAGCTTGTAGGCACTATAACTTTCACGCAAACCAATTAATATACACCTTTTGGGATTTTGTTTACCAAAGACATGTAGCAGATTACCTCTAGGCCTGCATTTATGATGACATTTTATTTTTTATTGAATATGTTTTGTAGCAGAAAATAAAGAAAATTGTTTTCTTTAAAGATTTTGTCTTTTTACATTAAGACCCCGTTCACACTGGGGCGACCTGTCAGGCGACCTGGTCGCCTGACAGGTCGCCTGCCATAGAGAAGCTGTGGACCCGTTCTAATAGGAGCGACACAAGTCGCTCCGACTTAGAAAAAGGGTCCGGAGCTTCTTTGGGGCGACTCGGAGCGACCTGCATTGACTTCAATGTTATGAAGTCCGTGCCGGCCGCTCCGAAGTCGCAGTGCGAGCTGCGCACAGCGACCTGTGAGGTTGCCCCGGCAAGTAGTGTCGCCCCAGTGTGAACGGGGTCTTATATAATAAAAAAAAAAAAAAAAACAGTGGTGATCAATTAGCACCAAAAGAAAGCTCTATTTGTGTAAAAGAAATTATATACATTTCATTTGGGTACAGTGTTGCATTAATGTGCAACTACCAAATAAAGTATCACACAAAGGGGTGTAAAACCTTCCAGAGCTGAAGTGGTTAATAAAGGACTTGTCAAAACTGTGTAACTGTGTACTGTTTACTTCTTTTTTTTTGTGAATGAATAGGGTTAATATGTACCCCATACTCTTTCACAAAAGAGAGGGACAGTATCTAACAACCCCTTTATTGCTAAACGGGGCTTCCTGATTCCAATAAGCCGTCACCCGCAGACCCCCACAACCACCAGCCAGGGTTGTGGGGAAGAGGCCCCTGTCTTCAGCAACATAGGGACAGGGTGGTTTTCTAGGGAGGGCCTTCCTGGCAAGGTAGCCCACCAATGTTAAGGGCATGTAGCCTGATATTATCAAGCTGAATGAGGATGCACAATTGTCCTCTCTCTTTTTCTGGCCAGCCAGGTTGCGTGCTCAGAAAGGTGCCTGATATAGATTTTTGAGCAGGACCCAAAGCTTATTTTTCTTGGGTTTTTTTTGCATGGGATTCCCCCTAAAATTAATACTAGATCCAAATAGTCTGGTATGGAAACTAAGGGGACCCCAAGAAATATTTTTGTTTTTGCTTTTTTTTTTACATGGGTTCTCCCTTGACATCTATAGAGACCCTCATCAAGCATAAGGATCTAGCATGTATTGTTTTAGGGGGAACCCAATTCTGCTTTTTTGTGTGAGTGTCTCCTTTTCCAACCTATACCAGATCCTCATCTAGAAGGGTCTGGTATAAATGAAGGGGCCCAGCCACTTAGTTGCAGACAGAAGTAAGTGGCTGATAGCATTCATTTGCTTGCAATTTAAACAGCATTTTTTTTTAGACATTAGTGTTGTTGTAGTAAGTTGTATACATTATGCAGATGCACTTGTTTTGCCAACCTGCCTCGAGCCAAGCCCATGTACATTTGGCTTATTCTTAATTAGAAACATACTACAGCATTTATAGCTACATGAGTGACTCAGTCAACCCAATAGGGAACTTCACACGCCCACATTTTTTTTAATTTCACCTTCTACCTTGTCTGCTGGGTTGTCAAAAAACATACTCACACCCCCAATGGATCCAGCATTGTCTGATGTAATCCACCACTCCATCCCTACTTAGTTCCCTGATTATGTGCCTCAGCTTTGGGTGGAGGGATATCATTCTTGCCTAGGTGAGAAAGCTAAAAGTGCAGGGCTGGGTCCCTCAAAAAAAGGTATTTTTTTAATTTAAAAAATCTTTAGAATATCCAATTATGCAACAGTGGGGGGATTTGGAAATTTATAGACAGTGAAGAGAGTGGGATGTGAACTGTTACATCAATAACAGTTAATTATTTTGGACATTATTATTATTTTTGAGGATCTTTTAGTGATGTATTTTATCTTATTTTATTTCATTAGTTCTTTTTACAGTCAGTACTTGTCATTTTATGAAGTTTAGGACGGTGTGGGTATTTGATGCTGTTACTATATATCCGTCTATGGTAGCATTAATATCCTCCGCCCTTTTCTATAATGTTTTACCATTTATGTGATATTTATATGACCTTGAGTGGGTTAATTCTATATACAGTGTTATATATGTTTATTGGCATTTTTTATTATCAGAGAGGTATAGATCCTCTCTTCTCTATTATGTCGTATTGCATATAGTATATTGCATAGTGTGCAACTGTTCTGTTTGCAATGTGCCTCCCACTTGATCCCTGTTTTTATTTTATGCTGGTAGTTTTTTCCTTCTTTTTTGTCCTATCGGCACCGGCTGTTTAGAGCAATTATGTCTGGGTGGCTGAGCATACAATCGCTTCCATAATTTTGGCCACAGAAATTCATCATAGCTGTTATAGGCTATCTCCGGCCGGTGGAACCTGATGGAACGCATCAACGGATGTCTTCCGCGTGCGTCACTTCCGGTTCCGGCTGGTGACCAAGTGGAACGCACTTGCGGTTTACATCCGCATACGTCATTTCCGGTTTGTCCCTTTATATGCGTGCTGCCGTGTACATCCGGTCCACCTCTGATGATGTCACTTCCTTGACGACACGCGTCAGGTGATCCGGAACGAGCAGCACGCCACCAATACCGCGGTTTTTACTTACTATGCCTGTATACATTCACCTCTGTGTGAGTATAATTTTATGCATTTATTAAACCTGAGTTTGTACAGTCTACACTATGTCCTGCCCCTTTCTTTTGAGGTGAATTGAATATTGCTGAGATCATTACTCTGTCTGGTGGTACGTTTTGAGCCTTCATTGCCCTGTAACCATGATCTGTTGAGGCATTGGGAATTGATGAGTTTATACCGTTGCCACTGTCTATGATTGATGGCCCAATTTGAGTTTATTTCATCGCCTATATCCATCTAATATCTGGTAAGCAGTTGGCATATTTCCACGCTTGGGTGTTGGCTTCTTTTCAACCGCACAGCTTTGATACTGGGAATTGGTCTCCACTACTTCTCATCTCTCTTGGACTGTTGGGACTTACTGTGGACACTCCACATTGTTTAATATTGTTATCAGTTACAGTGTTTGGCGCTACTACACCTTTTATATAGTGAAGAGGGTAAAGTTCCGCTTTAATCCATTTACTATGGAATGTGTTAGGCAATATGTTGATTGATACTGTTTATTGAGTAAGGAGCCATTGGGAGTAAGGATGAATGTGTGAACTGTACCCTAAGTGACTGTGTGCTGATGATCTGAGGAGGCCCAACAAGTCACCATACAGCAAGCCCTATGGGGACAGCTCTACATTTAGGGGCTCGTCCGGGATTTCCTCTGAGTTACAACAGCGGTTGCTACCAGCAACAGCCGAGTATTTTCCCAAGTAATGTTATGTCTTCTCAAATAAAGTGCTGGAGTGTCAGTGGAGAAAGTAATGTCTGCTCTACAGTGATCAGTGCAAGTGTGCTTCAAAGTCATGGTCACGGCAGTAGTTGCTATCGGCAACGACCGGACATTTAGCTAGGAAACAATATGTCTTCTCAAGTAAAGTGCTGGAGTGTCGATGGAGAAAGGATGTGCTGAATTGTAGGAGAGAATTGTGCCTGCTTTACAGTAACCTGTGCAAGTGTGCTTTCAAGTTCTGGTCAAGAGAGCAGTGACCTGGGACGCGCTGATCGGTGGGTCAGGGGTTGTGTCTGTACACGTGTCTGTGCTGTGGAGGAAAATGTCTGCCATGCAGTCAGTTACAGCGGGACAATTTTCAACAGCATTGAGGGAGTTTGGCTGGCTTGTAAATGGAAAAGTGCAACTGAAGATCAAGTACACACAGAAGAGGCAGATGTATGTGTATTTGTGGCAGGGAACACAATCTGCATCGCTGTACCATTCGTGAAGGCTGGGCAGTGTTATGGCAGCAGTGAAGGGGTTAATGCAACATGCGGGAGAGAGTGCACTCAAGAGATCTGCCTTGCAGGAGGAGCCACCGCCGGAGTATCAGGTTATCTGGGGCCTTGGGCGGAGTCGCCGTCAGTGGGCCACCAATCCGAGTGGAGGAAGGGAACTGAGATGTCACTTCCATCATCGGGTGTAGCTGAGAAGCAGACACGTGTGTGGAGGAGCAAGATGGAGTGAGCCGGAGCGCAGGGGCTATCCCACGCATTGGCAGAATACCTGCTGAGCAGACTGAGTTGCCAAATTTGACCCTGTGGGACACACTGGTGTGACTTGTGCCCAAAGGAAGTCTGGCCCTGTGCAGCAAGGGGGGCATGGAGCATCTAGGACTGGTATGTAGAGGATGCCTAAATGTGTCTATGCGGCTGCGGGTGGTGGGTCAGTGTGGGCAATGCAGTGACATGTTGTTGCAGACGGAACGGAATGTTTGCGAGCCCAGAAGATTGTATGTAAGCTGGGAGACAGAAACCACTCAGGAACTGCTGACACCTAGACTGGCTATTCCTTTTGGAAGAGGAAGAAGAGTGCTGAGAGTAACACTGGGGCCAGGAACAGTGATGCAAACCTGCACTTCTATCTGCAAAATCAGGGAGACCCATGTCATAGAGGTGCAATGCATGCAAGCTGTGAGGGTCGAGCAGCGGCCGCAAGATGCATCAGCAACCGTCGCAACAATTGACAATCTAGCTCTTACAGAGGAAGAGGGGAGTCAATGGGCCCAGAAGTTGAAGGCTTCCAGTACGTTCAGTGAGGGGGAGGTCGGGGCCATTAATGTAGTGTCATCCAGTTTCTAATCATTGTTGTGGGTCCCTGGAAGAAGGAATTGATGACTGGAAGTCAGAAGTGGAGACTGAGTGGGACTGGGGAACTGAGGAGAGAAGAAGCCCCACAAGTTCCAGTTCGCTCAGTGAAGAGGCAGCAGTTGTTCGCATGCAGTACGCCAGGAACTTAGGGTTCTGTGAGGCCTATGCCACTAGGGTCCGAGAACTGTCCCCACCTTGCACCTACTGTATGCCCGGGCTCGGGCACAGAACAAAGCCTACTCCAGTCTGATCAGGAAAGTGGAGACCCTGTACTCCGCACCTGGGAGAGGAGACAGGCAAAAACTTCCCAGGTTCTCAAGCTTCTAACGCCTTGTCCAAAGGAAGCTGGCCATGTTTAACCTGCACCTTGACCTGCTATACCTGCCTACCCGTGCATGACATGGTTTTCCCTTGATCAATCTATGGATTCCTGCCTGCCTGCTGTGACCTCGACTTGTACGCCTGTAACCTGACTCTGTCTGAGGTTCCTTTACCTCCCTGCCCACCTGTGTACTGATCCTGGCCTGTAACCTGACTCTGCCTGATGTTCCTGTACCTTGCTGCCCGGCTGTGTACAAATTCTGGCCTGTAACCTGACTCTGCCTGATTTTCCTTTACCATGCTGCCCAGGTGTTTACTGATCCTAGCCTATAACATGACTCTGCCTAATGTTCCTTTACTATGTTGCCCAGCTGTGTACTGATCCTGGTCTGTAACCTGACTCTTCCTGATGTTCCTGTACCTCGCTGCCTGGCTGTGTACTAATCCTGGCCTGTAACCTGACTCTGCCTGATGTTCCTGTACCTCGCTGCCCGGCTGTGTACTAATCCTGGCCTGTAACCTGACTCTGCCTGATGTTCCTGTACCTCGCTGCCCGGCTGTGTACTAATCCTGGCCTGTAACCTGACTCTGCCTGATGTTCCTGTACCTCGCTGCCCGGCTGTGTACTAATCCTGGCCTGTAACCTGACTCTGCCTGATGTTCCAGTACCTCGCTGCCTGGCTGTTGATGACCTATTGAAAAAAAAAAACACATAAAATGTGTCCTCAAGACAGAAAAAATATACCTTAAATTGGATTGTTGGTGCATGCATACTGTACATGAAATAAGAAAAAATAAATACCAGACTGAGCTCAACCTCAATATGCAAAAGTATAATGTACCCATAAATAGATGTGTATGTACAGGGGACCCAGCAAAGTTGCCTGACACATGTAATAATAAAGAAAAGTAACTTTATTAAACACTTATAACCTAGAATATACAAAACCCACTATTTAACTAATAAAATCAAAACATAGTTGGCCAATTATTAAAAACCCAACCATGGCAGCTGCAGGAAAATTGTGTAATCACCTCTCCCCTCCCCTTTAAAAAGGGGGGGGGGGATAATAATTATGCAATTCCAAGTGTTCATAGGTATGTATACCTCAGTAGGGGGCACAATCTACATAGACTAGAAAGGGATCCTCTTATATTTGACTGTACAAATAAGTGAGACCAGCTAACATATAAATGGTGTTGATGGGCCACTGAATGTGGCTAAATAACCACTGAATGTGGCTAATGTAAGTAGAACTACTTCACTGCTGTACTTAAGTACCGAAATGCGGTATCTGTACTTTCCTAGAGTAGAATTCTTTTCTCCTACTTCCACTTTTACTTCACTTCATTTTTTCGATGATTTCAATACTTCTACTCCGATATTTTATATTTGTGCTGCATAGTTACTCGTTACTATTATAAAAATTACCACTGCCAGAACAGTAGATGGCAGGTTTCATGAAGCTCAAAACATTTATATTATCAGCGCATACGAAAATAAATGCTACTGTATGCATAAATAAAAGCTGCATTTGAAATAATAAAAAACAATATGATGTTCAAACTTTTGACTTCTTTCTTTAATAACTACATAACACAGTACTTGTACTTTTAATTTCAGTACTTGAGTAGCAATTTTTTTTCAAAACTACTGGTACTTTTACTTTCAGTACTTGAGTAGCAAAAGTTTTTAAAAAAACTACTTGCAATACTTAAGTACAAAAAATGTTGAATACTTTAGTACTTCTACTCAAGTCATTTTCTGATCGAGCACTTCCACTTCTCAAGTCCCTTTTTGATTGAGCACTTGTACTTTTACTCAAGTATGGGTTTAGAGTACTTTATACAACTCTTTAAATAACATTTCATGTCCGTGAGGGTGTCCTATAATGAAATGTGTTATAAGACCGGGGTTGGTCAGCGTGGAGCCAGAGTAAGCCGGGGTTGGTCAGCGTATGAGCAGCATGGAGCCAGAGTAAGTTATGGCACATGTATAAAATATCAAGCATAACTGGAAAACTCCCAGGGAGCGGTGCCCCTGTCATCACATATAACATTCAAATAGCTTGTACCATGGCACCCTATACAACCCCCCCCCCCCCATTTTTGGCAACTAGATCAACACAAGAGTGCTCCTCCAACTGTGTGGTATGTAGTTTATAATTACCCAGAATAGGTGCAATAAGTTTTGATCAGGAAGCCATATAACACTCAAGTAGACAAAATAGTACTTAGCCATCCATGTGGGTCTTGAAAAGTCCAAGCTGGTGGTCTATAAGTCCATGTGGTGGTCTATAAGTCCATACCAAGAGAAACCATAGTCCCGTAAATGGATGGAGGAGGTAATGGAGGAGGTATCCCAGAAGCTGGCATCATGGGAGTAAGACTGGAAGCTTGACCAGTTTTTCCGGTTATGCCAGCTGCTTCAGAGGCAATTGTCGCCCATCTATAATGACCCATTGGCTTGTATCGTGGCTACGCTTCTGCCTGCTGATCATGTGTTCCAGTTCCTGGTTGCTGCCTTCAGCTGGCATTGCCTGTTACATCGACCCTCATTCCACTCTGTGTCCTCACACCTTCTGTCATCACTACCAGGGGTGTTGGACAAGAGGTGCAAGAGAAGCCCCTTTTCCAGCTCGATCCCCACCAGGTACATGACAATCTCCTTGTCATTGAAAGGATGTACCTTAAGGTGTAGGAAGTCACTGGGATTAGTGGTGGAATGTCTCCAACATTACTTGAACAAGTCCAGTCAACCTAGATAACTGACATTATACTTTCACTTTCAAGGTGCACTGATCCTTTAATGAACATTGATAAGACTATTTATTTTAAAGCTGTGGTCCAGCCAATATCAATGAAACAATAAAAAGGAAATGTTCTACAAGCACTATTTACTTACCTAGACCCATAGTCATGTGATGTCCAAGGTCTCCTGTCATCTCTCTTCCTCAGTGCAGAGTGGTCCTTCATGCTGCAACTTGGGCGACATGAACACTTCTGATTGGCTGTCCAGTGGTTGGGACCTCCCAGGTCAAGACTGTGG
Source organism: Pelophylax lessonae (assembly GCF_965119305.1). Lineage (NCBI taxonomy): Eukaryota > Metazoa > Chordata > Amphibia > Anura > Ranidae > Pelophylax > Pelophylax lessonae. The sequence goes on along the minus strand of NC_138768.1, from coordinate 45,717,090 downwards.
CGGGGTGATGATGTCAAGACAAGGGCAACAGTTTCAAAAGATCTATCGAAAGCTACTTTATGCCTACATCCCTAATCAAACTACAATAGTCTCATGGGACTTTTTAAGGCAAAAAAGAATTGTGTAATAAAAATATACATAATTTATTTGTACAAAAAAAAACTTTAAAAGCATTTTTACATAAAATATTTATGTTCCGGCATCATGTTATAACTCCTCAAACCTTCTCTCTTGATTACGACTCCTCAATTTCTATGACATATGGTTTGTCTGGACCTCACTATTACAAGCTTCCACCTGGGTGGTTGTCCTTTGGACCTGCTGTGGATATGTAAGTGGTCCGTTGTGGGCTTATCTGTCATTCTGGTGGGCTCCTTGGGGAGATATGAAGGTTTGATTTGATATGCATTAGTGACAAATGTTATATTTCAATACCCTTCCCCTTGAAGAAGATTCATAAAGAGTGAATTGAAACGCGTCGGTTTTTCCTGGCAGGAGATATTTCTGTTTAAAAATCTTGAATAATTGTGTAATGTATAGCTATTAAGCCTGCCAGTGGGTATCTAGGTACAGGCAGTCCCAGAGTTACAAACATCCAACTTACATAAGACTCATACTTACAAATGGAGGGAGACAACAGGAAGTAAGAGGAAATCTACCCCTAGGAAGGGGTATTATGGGAAAAAGGTGTCTCCACTGAAGCTTTATCACCAATCCTTGTTTCCGCAACAACCCAAAATGTTCAAAATCCAATTATCACAGGGACAGCAAGTGAGGTGACATCTTCTGAACCGGAGCACAGACAGCAAAACAAACAGGGGTGTTAACCTTTCCTAGGCTATCCCAAAAACGTAAATAATAATTTTTTTAGCTGGATTTACACTTAAAAAATTTACCCGTTACACCTTACATACAACTTTAACTTAAAGCAGAGTTCCTGCCTCGGTGGTGAAATTTAGATAAAAATACCCCCGGGACAGTCAGGGCTAGTAAATTCCACAATGGATAGCCTCTGAACTGTCCTGGGTCGCACTTACCTTTTAGAAGAAATACTTACCGTGAAAATTTCTTCTCCAGCGCTGCCATCTCAGGTGTGGGCAGCTGAAGCCAGAGTGTCCTCTTCTGTGCCCTCTTCGGTGACGTTGGAGTCCCAGAATGCCCTGCACCGGCCCCGCTCGTCACTTCCACGAAGCTGTGCAGGGATGCCGCGCCTGCACCGGAAGTGACGAGCGGGGCCGGTGCAGGCGCATTGACTCCTGGGAGCGATGACGTTCAGCTCCCAGGAGTCATCGCAAGCCGGAAGTGACGGCACGGGCCGCGGCCGCAGAGGGAGGAAGTGGAAGGAAGGTGAGTATATTTTCTTCTATAACAAGGTAAGTGAACAAAAAAAAATCGGGAGCATCCATTTCTTTTTCAGGTGACACTCGGCAAGCAGATGGCCCAAAATAAATTTCTTTGAGGCCGGAACTCCGCTTTAAGAACAAACCTACAGAACCTATTTTGTTTGTAACCTGGGAACTGCCTGTATTGTAATAGTCAAAGTCACCCGTATGTTGAATCATGATGCCCGAAACATAAATATTTTATGTAAAATATGGTAAGTTAAAAGAATTAACATAAGAGATAATATGAGCACACCAGATTACAGACCACCAACCGTCATTATACAAAAACAAAGAAGACAGCATATATCGATCATCTGTCAACTAGCATCAAATATCCGGGTAAATCCCAAACAAATAACAGGTAGGGTACTTGAAGAATTAAAAGAAAAAAAAGGGGGGGGGGATAAGCACAAAACATAACTCTCTAGGGGAGGAGGGTTTGTCGAGAGTACATAAAGTGCAAAAAAGGAAACTAGAGACAATGGCCAATGAGACCCTCCTGACAGGGGCTACATCGGTGACTGCATTGGAAAAAATGGGGGGTAGAGGGGCTAGTAATGGGGGGTAAAAAGACATCACAAGGATAAGGAGGGGAGGTAGACCATTGCAAGGTCTCTCCGATAGAGGCCCTCCCTAACTTACCCCCTTCACTGAAGGGATGTTAGATATTGATCATTCAGAAGATCCTTAACAGGACTTAAAAAGCAAGTGTCACATCAGGCATTGAGGTTATTTGTTTCAAGTTAATCTGGAGATGCTTGAATTAGGAGGGGGAGTAAAAATGCTTTTAAAATTTTTTTGTTCAAATAAAGTATGTATGTTTTTATTACACTGTTGTTTTTTTTTTTTTTTGCCTTAAAAATCCCAAGGGAGAAACTTGTACTTTAACTACTCTTTTGTAGTGACAAGGGAAACAGTTGGCAGCAGGCACATCAGCTTTCATACCCAGAAAAGGGGGATCAGTGAGGGAAACATGACAGCTATAGTCGTACATCCTAATCACCCTGTGCATTGCCAATCTCCCCTGATTCTTGGCGCCCTGTCTCCCCGCTGCAGAGCTGCCAGCTTCCCTCCTCTCCTCTCCCACCATCTGCTGTGGGGGATGTTTCAGGATGGAGAGAGGGAAAAAGGGGTCGGTAAATATTTAATTTACTGGCTCCTCCCTTTTCTGAATGAACACAGTGAGTGATCTGTACTGGTCATTCCTGTGTTCATTATTAACTGAAGCATAGTAAACTGTGTCTACTATGCTTCAGTTTATGAATACACAGGAAGCCACTCGGCACAGAGCACTTAACATTCGTTCACTGTCCAGTGCACCTGAGGTTGCAGAGAAAGGGACTGGGGAAGCTCTATCCTCAGTCCCTTTCTTTGTCTCAAAAGTGAGATAACAGGGGTCTGTTTAGACCTGGGGTTTGAAACCTATGGCCCGCATGCCACACCCAGCCTGCCACCGCTAAATGTCCGGCTCATCAGTGCCCGTGATTAATTCACTTGCACCCGGCCCGCAGACATTTTCCCCGCTCTCCTCTTCATTGTACAGCGGCCTGTATCACAGGGCTGGTTGGGGGCGGGAACTGCTGGAGTTAAATGTTCACATTAAAAAAGCAGGTGATTGGTTGCCGGGCGATTCTAGCAACCAATCACCAGCCTGTTAATGTGAAAAGTTAACTTCCCCCCTACACCTACACAGTCTGTGTTTGTGTGTGGGGTGGGGTGCAGGGGGGCAGTGGACACTATGGGGGTACAAAGGATACTACAGTGGGGGGGGGGGGTGCAGGGGACAGAGGACACTGCTTTGGGGATACAGAAAACACTGCAATGGGGGGGACCCTAATAGGGGCCCCATCTCCCCTGGGGACAGGGACTCCTTCTCACTTGGGGGCAGGGACTCCCATCACCCCTGGGGGCAGGGACCCCTTCTCCCCCGGGGACATGGACTTATTCTCACCTGGGGACAGGGACCCCATCTCACCTGGGGACAGGGACCCCTTCTCACTTGGAGACAGGGACCCCATCTTCCCTGGGGACAGGGACCCCTTCTCCCCTGGGGATGGAGACCCCATCTCCCCTAAGGGCAGGAACCCCATTTCCCCTACCATCTCCAGACCATGCTGGCTGGAAGGGTTGGCGTCAGCCACCCGTGGGTACCAGAATGGGGGAATGGGCAGTAAAACCCAAATCCCCAACCACATGCTCCCTCAGGGTGAACTGGCTTTGTATTAGTGAAGCACCTTACAGTGAGGTAAATCTGTACTGTTATTATGACTATGTTAGGATTATTATTATCTTCATTTATTAGCAGGTGAATTCTGCTCTCCATGCATTCACATACATTGAATCCAGCCCTTAGGTAGAAAAAGGTTGCTGACCCTGGTTTAGACTCTCGATATTTCACCATAGCCCCCCAACAGGGCTCCCGAAAAAAATAGATAAATAAATAAATTAGAATTTTAAAAAATAATTAAAAACAACTGACACGAGTCTCTACCCTACTGACATGGTTCACTGCTCTTCTGATATACACCATTGTGTGTTTGTGCTCTAGGGTGCACACCGTAATGCAATAGGCTGCGCACACCAATGGTGACATCAGACTTAGTTAAGTTAAAAACTAATTTTGAAGATTTTCTTTTTTTACATTCCTTCATAACGTGAGCACCAAAAAAAAAAAGGTTGGACTTTAAGCTGACAATAATCAAGCGTATATCTAAAAAAGACTTTAAGCCCACTATAGATGGCCCTTAAAACTCAATCCATTCCAAACTCAAATTGATTCTGTCTTAAAATAAAAGTAAAGAATAGAGGCGACCTGTGAACATTTACTAACAAAACACCAAACCACCACTATTCAAGTTATGACTCATATTTCAAAGTGACTTTTATGGCTGCAGAGGCCCATAGAAGATTAAGGTTCTGAAATGAGACATGAATCATATTGATCTAGTAAACAGCATTGCAGTGTTGATGTGAGGAGAGGAGAGAGCGCGGAGGGCTGGGACTGGAGAGCGGGCGCACACTGACATGCTTTAGCCCAGGATTAGGTGCTCTTAGGAGAAATACTCACTAAAGCCACGCAAGAGACCACTAGCTTAGAACGCATCTAGAGGACATTGATTACTTTGGACATGGGGAAAAATAATATAATGTTCAAGCTGAGAGGCGTTTATTTAAAATTTGGGTTTTTAAAGTGGAGCTCCAGGCACAAGTAATCCCCACTTACTAAATAAAGCACCCCTCAGAAGGTTGATGGCAGCATTTTATTTTTTTACTTTTAGTAAAATCTGAAAAAGTAATTTTCATGAGAGTAACACGGAGGTTGCAATTTTATGCTAGTTTTCTGGCTGTTATATTGATCCTCTGACTTCATTACTTTGGAACAGGTATGGAGGTCATGAATGTCAGAACTCCCTATATAGATGTAGCACCCTCCTAGTCAGGTGCTAGATAGACAGAATCATTTTTGGCTTAGTCTGCTTAACAGCAGAGCAGCAGGCAAATCTATGTGCTCCCTGCTTCACAGGGAGCAGGATCTGTTAGCTAGGTCTCTTCCATGTGTCCATGTGTGATTCATCTGGGCTGAGGGAGTGTCCCCACTGTTGTCCAATAGGGAGGTCTGTTGGACAGTGGAGGAAACCCAGCCAGTGACACACAGGCTTTTGTAGCTGTCTCAGTGGGCTGGCACAGACAAGTGGTGCATCCTGGGATATGCTATAAAAGCCAAGGGCACGGGGGCGTGGCCTGAAGACTCATGTGAGCGGACGTGTTCCTGTGAGGCTCTCCAGGCAGCTCTCCGTCTAATCCATCCTGCAACCCCGAACACGAGCGATACCTTACCCTGTCACCACCGGTTGCCTTCTTCATCCATCCCTGGACATGTCTCCACCGAAACGGCCTTCGGAGGCGGCGGCAAAGCTAGATAAATTCCGGCGCCAGGAGGTGAGTGCGGAGGCACAAAATGGCAAACCGTCCCTGCCTGCTCCTGCCGCGGCCATGCAGGCTGCGGATCAGTCTGTCATTCTCACTGCCATTACTGACTGTAAAGCTTCCCTGAGCACGAAGATAGAGGAGATCAAGGTGGATATCTCCTTACTCCACCAGGACTTTCAGAAACTGCGGGGGAGGGTGACAGAAGCTGAGGGTCGTATCTCCAGGGTGGAGGGTGATTTACCCCCGATTCAGAATGCTGCGGAACAAGCCTCTAGGGACATCCAGTATCTGCTACAAAAGCAGGATGATCTCGAGAATAGAGCCAGGCGTAACAATATTCGCTTTATTGGATTACCGGAGGCTGCTCAGGGGTCTTCCCCTGCTACATTTTTTGGAAGATCTCCTGATTAAATCATATGGCAGGGAGGCTTTCTCACAGGCTTTGTTGTGGAGCGGGCTCATCGCATGCCAGTCAAAAGCCAAGGGCACATGAGGCAGGGTGTATTTTTGGTGGGAAGCCAGGTCCCAGAAGGAGGGTGACGGCTGTCTCCTCTTCTGAAGCTTTGGAAGGTGGTCACAGGCAGTCGGCCTGGTGAACCAGAAAGTGTGGCTGAACCCTCTAGACCTCTAGTGGAGGCTGACTGGTGGAGTTTGGAGGCAACAGTGACTCTGGAAAAACAGTGTCCGCGAATACAGAACAACTTGCCTGGGGTCTGCCAGGAAGGGGACCACTCCAGAGGCTAGAGTCAGCGGACGGGTGTCAGCACACAGGCAGTGAGAGTAAAGGGGGTGCCAAGTTTAGAATCCTGAAGAGAATATTCAAGCAGGAACATTTAAAGCATCTTCACTTCAGTGACAGAGTGAAGCAGCGGCTCTGCTGCATTGTACAGTTAGCTGTCCTCAAGACTGTGAATAGTTAATAGTTAGAGTATCCCACTCATCCCTTCTCCTATCCAAGTTCTCAATAAAAACACAAAAACAACATCCCCTGGATTGATTATTGACTGGGCCAAGAACTTTCATTACTGTTTATTTGCTGTCAGTTGCTAAGGGTAACCCAGGGGAATCCAGGAAGTGTAATTCTCAGCAGTCCTCTAGGGGGCAGTGCTACATACATACAGGTTTCAGTTCAGCTCTTCAATTTTCTACGCTCCCACACCAAAAAAAAATCAAAAAACTCAAAGTCCCAATAAATAGTGCAATAAACTGTAAAGCCCACCACAGACAGAGTGCATTTCTTTTGCTCAATTCCCTCAACAACACAGTGTTGACAGGGGAATCCCTCTCACCGAGTAATTGTGTTCTCCCGGCAGGGGTGGGGGGCAGGGGAAGCCGCCCCCCCCCCCGGGGGAGAAGACAGTGATTATTGCTAGCAGCTATAACAGCCGTATCTGTTCTTATCAGTGATCTAGTGGGGGCACTGTGTTATTATTTTAAACTGACCAAGGTTGGAGTGGTGACTATTTAACCCTGTTGGAGTTATAGGGCCTGGAAGGTTAGTAATGGCAGGATTTAAAACCATAGCACCCATAGGTAATTGGGGGACTGAAAGCAAATTTCCCCCAGTAAAGCTGGAAGGGCCCATTACCTCCTGGTTTGAGCAGTCTACCTTGTCTGGTCATGGGCTGGGTACGCAGAAGGGCTGTGGTGTCTGTGCCCCCTGGGAGTGGTCGCCCCAGGGGTGCTCTTAGTAACACTTGAGTGTGGAACCCCACTATGTGAACAGATTACATGGTCACAGTCACTAAATTGCTTTCTTTCTGCACTGCGCCTCTATGGGCTGGGCATTTTGGCTAAGTCCTGGGGCAATTCTTTTGTCTACTGGTCTACCTCAGGGCCCAGCCAGTGCACCGACATGCACAGCCACTTTAGTATTTTCTATTTTTTTCTTCCAGATTTGTCACCATTCACTTTTGTGTGTCTTTTTCACTGAATAAAGGGTGTGAGCCCTCTGGCTTACCCTGACGTCTAAGGGGAGGATGTGTGGCCCTCAGGTTCCTTCCTCCCCTGCCTCTGGGGGGGGGTCTCTCCTGACCTAGTAATCAGGGTCAGCTTCGGCTGGCCTAGAAGAACGGGGTCTGCCAGGCCTTTTGGCTAGGCAAACAATGTTAAACTATGTCCCCACCAGGAGCCTTGCACCCTGGGGGTCAGGGTAGAAGTCCTACTCGTTCGGAGGGTGGACAAAAGCACACCCTTAAGTGCACTGTTTTGTGTGTTTCACATGCACGTTTTTTGTTCACTTACTTTTTTCGTTATAGATTTTGCACCACAGCGAAGCCACTAGCAATAGTCGCATGTAAAATCCAGTAGGCTGGTTGTGCCCAAGTTGATTGATCGATCAACTTGGGTACATTCAGGCTTCCCATACATGATTTGAATCTCAGCCGTTTCAGCAAGAACTGCCTGAGGCCTGCTTAAGTTTTGGGTGTGGACCCTAAAAGCAAATCCAAACTTAAGGACAAAAAATGTAATTTACTGCAACCTACTAGTCCTTAGATGTGATGGTTGCATTAGTTTTTAGTTTTCAGCAAGTACAGAAAATACCCATTGGTTTTGCCAGAAATGCTGTGTCCCTGTCACTTTCTGTGAGATGTACTGAAAACACAGATAATCTTATGTTCTTTACAATCTTCTACCAATTATTATGCCCTCCTATAACCACTTGAAGACGAAGCCTTTTCTGGCACTTAGAAGTTTAAATCAGTATTTTTTGCTGGAAAATTACTTAAACCTCAAAACGTTCTATATTATTTTTTTTTAGCAGAGACCCTAGAGAATAAAAAGGCGGTTATTGCAATTTTTTTATGTCACACAGTATTTGGGCAGCGGTTTTTCAAATGCAATTTTTGGGTGGAAAATTTACACTTCAATGAATAAAAAAAACAAAAACTAAACACAATAATTTCAATTACAGTATTCCAATTTTCCAATTTTTTTTAGAAAATATGAAAGATGATGTTACGCAGAGTAAATTGATACCTAACATGGCATGCTTTAAAATTGCGCACGCTTGTGGAATGGCGACAAACTATGGAACTCAAAAATCTCCATAGGCGATGCTTTAAAAATGTTTGCAGGTCACCTGTTTGGAGTTACAGAGGAGGTCCATTGCTAGAATTATTGCTCCCGCTCTAAAATTTGCCACAATACCACACAGCTCTTGCTCTAAAATTTGCCATGATACCACATGTTTGCACATGTGTGGTGCGAACATCGTTTTCTTATGCGTGCGCAACTTACATATGAGCACTTCTGCACGCGAGCATGGAGGGAGTTTTTCTTATTTATTTTATTTTTTATTCTTACACTATCCCTTTAATTTTTTTTTTTTTTTTTTAAATCACTTTTATTCCTATTACAAGGAATGTACAAATCACTTGTAATAGCAATAAGGATGACAGGTCCTCTTTATGGAGAGATCTGGTGTCAAAAAGACCCCAAATCTCTCCTTTAACTTTAAAAGCAAAAGATAAAAACATTTTTTTTTATATTTTGCGTTATAAAAAAAAAAATGATATCTTTCACCCTAGACCGGAAGTGAGGACATGACCTCGCTGCGATCCTCCAAGACCATAGAGGGCATCTAAGACAATCTAGCCTTTTATCACGTCGGATTGTTTCTCGGGTGCCGGTGGAAACGGCAAGCCAGAGAGACACCAGCGAGTGATGGGGGGGGGGGGGGGACATCCCCTCCTACTGCTTCTGAAACCATTCCAGCTGCTCATGAGCCGCTCTGAACACTTTCATGACAAAGCCAGCCGGCGGCTAAAAAAAAAAAAAAAAAAAAGAATACCGGGGTTATGGCTTAAAGCTTCAGCAATAACCCCGGTACACCACTTGCAAACCGCAATGTATATATAGGTACGTATTACGGTCGACAAGTAGATAATAAATATGGAGAGGCACTCTTTGTAGTCCAAATAATTGGGAAAGCAGCCTGGGTGGAAACCATCCTTCTCTCTATAGATACAGTGTAGGAGTGAGTGTAGCTACCCAGAGAAAGGACGTGAGTTATGTGCAATTATACCTGATGAAAACAATGGAATAACGGAATACATTTTTCTAACAATTGTGTTGTTTTAAAGCTTATCTTCACCCGCTTTTTCATGTTCCCTCCTCTGCACTCATCCTCCCCTCCGCTGTTAAAATAAGGCTTTTTTTGTTGCTTATTTAGCTGTTTTTTTGTACAAACTCTCCTGGCCCACCCACTGGTGTCTAGACAAATGAAGCGCACTTTGCCCGTTGTGCCATGCATATCCCAGGAGGCATTAGCTTAGAAAAGAGGTGGGAGTCGGTCCTAGCGGTGAGTCGTTGGGAGGACTAAATGCTGAACCCTAAATAGCTGGTGGCTTCCTGATGAGGTCACGCCTGAAGATGCTGGCGTGGGACTGAGCATGGGGCAGAAGGGATGAGGATCCCAGTAGGACACAGATGGATCTGGTGAGTGGGTGAGTATGTTATGCAGGACCCACGACCAGGTAAGCAGGGGATAAGAAAATAAAAAATTAGTGGGGGGATGGGGGGGATAAAGGACCACTTTAGGTTTAATTAATTAAACTTAATTAAATTATAACAATTGGTCTTACTTCTATATATGCAGTGGCGGCTGGTGCTCGGTAATTCGGGGGGAGGGGGCGAAAAACCAATTCAGGGTAATTTGGGGGGGCCCCCCCGTACGGCCAGCCAGCCTTCCTCCTTACCTCCTCCTGTCCGAGCCGGGGAGTGCTGGATGGCGGAGCCACCTGCTGTGTGTCTCCTCCCTCTTGCTGGCCAGTGGCCAGTAAGATCGCTTCTCCTTTTGGCCAATCGGGAAAGGGGTTTCACAACCCTCTTCCTGACTGGCTGGGAGGAGAATCATTGTGACAATAGCAAATATTTATCCCCTATTGCCATACAACTGGGTGGGCTCAGGGCGCCCCAAGCCCACCCTTTTTTGAAGCCTATTAGAGGCTCTGGCTCTAATCACGTGCTTCAAAAAAAAAAAAAAATCACCTATTGGAATCCATGCGTTCAGTGCCCTGCATGTAGATAAGGGGGCCAGACGCATGGATAGGGGGGGCCCTGTGCCCCTAATGGACAGACCGCCACTGTACATATGTGTTAGCATAAACACATTAACAGAACACCCATCATATTTACCAAAGATTCACCCATCAGCAACCTCATATACCAGAATACAGACATTCTGGTAACCTACAAGATTTGCCCACCAGCCAACTGCATCATACATCTGCCTCCAGCAGGAATATTCATTAAAGTAGAACTATAGACAAAACTTTTTCTTTTTTTACTTTAGATAGAGTAAAGGAGGGTTATAACCCCTGTCAGACTTTTTTTTCATCATTTTGTCCCATTGCGAAGATTGTCCTTCACTTCCTGCCCCATTACCCATAATGAGAGGAAATCCCTGCAAATTAACCACTTACCGCAAAGTGATGTATTGGTACATTGGCAGACTTTGCGGTGTTATACCGGGGTGATGCCTCTAGCTAGAGGCATCACCCCGGTACCGTTGTTTAGAACCGGCGGTCGGTTTCCAGAGGTAACGACCGATGCGGCTCGGGAGCCACTCGATCGTTACCCCAGCGAGCGGGAGGGAACGTCCCCCCCTCCCACTGCCTTCCACGGCTTTGCCCGGGTCTCCCCTCCCACCGGGAGACCCGAGCAACCAACTGGCACATCCGCCGGCTGGATGGAGTCCTGATCTAAGCCAGATGCGGCTTTGATCGGGTCTCCGATGACGTAACCCGGAGGCGGCGTCCATGACGTCACGTCCGGGTTACTCTGCTGCTAAAGGCGGCAAATTAAAAAAACGAGTATATTCAAAAATGCCGTTTGCTGCGTTTTGAATACATGGAAGTGTAGTGGAGGGGTTTGGGGTCTTTTAGACCCTCGATCCCTCCATAAAGATTAAATGTCACTGCATATTACTGTCACAAGGGATATTTACATTGCTTGTGACAGCAATAAAAGTGATCAGATTTTTTTTGTAAAACCTGTGATAAAGTTAAAAAAAAGAAATAAATAAATAGAAAAAAATTATTTTAGCCGCCCCCGTCGCCGTTAGCTCGGGCACCAAAGAAAACGCATATGGAAGTCGAGCCTCAAATTAAATCACTGTTCAAACCACACATGTGAGGTATCGCCGCGATCGCAAAAGAGTGAGCAATAATTAAAAAAAAAACACTCCAACTCTAAACTGGTAACCGTTAAAAATTTTTAAAGCGTCACCTACCTATTGAGATTTCTATTGATCGTAGTTTGTCGCCATTCCACGGGTGTGCGCAATTTTAAACCGTAACATGTTGGGTATCTATTTACTTGGTGTGACATCATCTTTCACAATATAAAAAAAAAACATGGGCTAACTTTACTGTTTAGTTTTTTTATTAAATGCAGTGAAATGTGATTTTTCGTAATGTTTCCAAAAAAAATGGCGTTTTAAAGAGCGCAGCGCAAATACCGTGTGACAAAAAATATTGCAATGACCGCCATTTTATTCTCCAGAGTCTTTACTAAAAAACTATATATAATGTTTGGGGGTTCTAAGTAGTTTTCTAGGAAAAAATACTGATTTTAACTTGTAAATAAAAAGTGTCAGAAATAGGCCTGGGGCTTAAGTGGTTAAGAGAATTCCTTGGAGACCCCCAGGTCACCAGAACTAGTGTTCTCATGGGAAGATTTCCCCTCTATTACTTTTCTGGGGACAACACAAAATTTGAGATGTTTTTGTTTTTTACTTTCACTTTCAATAATGATGGTAAACAGGACAGATGGAGAGGGTGAATCTCCTTAATGGGGGCACAGACAGCACTAAAAGCTGACAAGCATTCTAATCCACCTCCACTCTATCCAAAACTAAAAAAAAAAAGTTTTCCCTTTAGTTAAACTGCAATATTACATTTGGCCACTAGATGGAGCCCAGAATAAGTTTACTGTTTTGCAGAAACCAGAAACGGTTCAGCTTAAATAAAGGTTCCCATCATTCTTGAGTCTAATAAAAAGAAACAGGTGCATCCTGGGAGCTCAGACTGCCTCTGAGAGAGAAGGAACCAGCTATCAAGACACATGTTGGAATAAGACTTGCATCTCTTTGCATCCCCTAAAGGCAGCATTGTTGGTGAGAATCACTTACTGCAATCCACAGCCTAATTATTCATTTCATTTTCTGTATATGTCATACAGTGCTTTGCGAAAGTATTCGGCCCCCTTGAACTTTTCAAACTTTTGCCACATTTCAGGCTTCAAACATAAAGATATAAAACTGTAAATTTTTGTGAAGAATCAACAACAAGTGGGACACAATCAGGAAGTGGAACAAAATGTATTGGATATTTAAAAGGTTTTTAACAAATAAAAAATGGAAAAATTGGGTGTGCTAAATTCTTCAGCCCCCTTAAGTTAATACTTTGTAGCGCCACCTTTTGCTGCGATTACAGCTGTAAGTCCCTTGGGGTATGTCTTTATCAGTTTTGCACATCGAGAGACTGAAATTTTTGTCCATTCCTCCTTGCAAAACAGCTCGAGCTCAGTGAGGTTGGATGGAGAGCATTTGTAAACAGCAGTTTTCATTTCTTTCCACAGATTCTCAATTGGATTCAGGTCGGGACTTTGACTTGGCCATTCTAACACCTGGATATGTTTATTTGTGAACCATTCCATTGTAGATTTTGCTTTATGTTTTGGATCATTGTCTTGTTGGAAGACAAATCTCCGTCCCAGTCTCAGGTCTTTTGCAGATTTCAGGTTTTCTTCCAGAATGGTCCTGTATTTGGCTCCATCCATCTTCCCATCAATTTTAACCATCTTCCCTGTCCCTGCTGAAGAAAAGCAGACCCAAACCATGATGCTGCCACCACCATGTTTGACAGTGGGGATGGTGTGTTCAGGGTGATGAGCTGTGTTGCTTTTACGCCAAACATAACGTTTTGCATTTTTGCCAAAAAATTTGATTTTGGTTTCATCTGACCAGAGCACCTTCTTCCACATGTTTGGTGTGTCTCCCAGGTGGCTTGTGGCAAACTTTAAACGACATTTTTTATGGATATCTTTAAGAAATGGCTTTCTTCTTGCCACTCTTCCATAAAGGCCAGATTCGTGCAGTATACGACTGATTGTTGTCCTATGGACATAGTCTCCCACCTCAGCTGTAGATCTCTGCAGTTCATCCAGAGTGATCATGGGCCTCTTGGCTGCATCTCTGATCAGTCTTCTCCTTGTATGAGTGGAAAGTTTAGAGGGACGGCCAGGTCTTCGTAGATTTGCAGTGGTCTGATACTCCTTCCATTTCAATATTATCGCTTGCACAGTGCTCCTTGGGATGTTTAAAGCTTGGGAAATCTTTTTGTATCCAAATCCGGCTTTAAACTTCTCCACAACAGTATCTCGGACCTGCCTGGTGTGTTCCTTGTTCTTCATGATGCTCTCTGCGCTTTAAACTGACCTCTAAGACTATCACAGTGCAGGTGCATTTATACGGAGACTTGATTACACACAGGTGGATTCTATTTATCATCATTAGTCATTTAGGTCAACATTGGATCATTCAGAGATCCTCACTGAACTTCTGGAGAGAGTTTGCTGCACTGAAAGTAAAGGGGCTGAATAATTTTGCACGCCCAATTTTTCAGTTTTTTATTTTTTAACAAAGTTTGAAATATCCAATAAATTTCGTTCCACTTCATGATTGTGTCCCATTTGTTGTTGATTCTTCACAAAAAATTACAGTTTTATATCTTTATGTTTGAAGCCTGAAATGTGGCAAAAGGTCAAAAAGTTCAAGGGGGCCGAATACTTTCGCAAGGCCCTGTATATATGTATGTCTTATCTGTTTTTTCCTGCTAGTTTCATCCCACCCTGTTTTGTTAATAAAGCTTCAAGATTACATTCAGACGGGCGTATCGTAGAATAGGAGGGTTTAGCTGCATGTCAAGTTACACACACGGAAATGTGTAGCAAGGACAGAACAATGGCCAAATGTGAAAATCATGTTTGCTACTGGAATCTCTCCACTATGTTGTATATAGCTGATGATGGGTGAATCTTGTTATATATAGGGGGTTATTCTCCTCCAAAAATTATAAGCGAATAGGGTAAAAACATTTTGAAAATGATTGGCGAAGAGAGTGAACCCTCTGAAAGTGATGGGCAAATTCCAGTGGCGGCTGGTGCATGATATTTTGGGGGGGGGGGGCAAATACACTACCCCCCCAGCGGGATGGATGGCCGGCCGGCAGGCAAATACACCAGCCCTCGCCCCAACTGGACGGACGGCCGGCATGCAAATAATCCACCCCCCCAGCAGGACAGACAGATGGCTGGCAAATACACCACACCCCCCCCCCACCCCCCCTCGCCAGCGGGACGGACAGTCAGCATTCTTACCTCCTCTGGCCATGTGTCTCCTCCCTCTTCCTGGCCAATGGCCAGTAAAATCGCTTCTCTTTTCAGCTAATCAGGAAAGGGATCTCTGTGCCCTGAGCCCACCCTTTTCTGAAGCCTATTAGAGCCTCTTGCTCTAATCGGGTCTTTAAAAAAAAAAAAACCCTATTGGAATCCATGCATCTGGCACCCTGCATGTAGATTAGGGGGCCAGATGCATGGATGGGGGGGGGGGGCAGTGCCCCTGTGCCCCCAATGGATAGGCCGCCACTGGCAAATTGCATATAATACAGAAAGACAAATGTCCAGCAAATGTTGCACAGGGACTCCCTGATTAATTGACCCCCTAAGTCCAAGTTTTTTGGTCTTTCTGGTGTTGAAAATGTCTGTGATTCCATTTGAAAACAATTATTCAAATTGTTTAAGTAGCTCTTAATAAAAACCGGCCAAACAAATGATTACACATGTGGTCAAGCTGTTGACTTATGGAAGAATGCGTTCAGTCTTTTTCAATGAAAACAGAAAATGAAAATTTGTATAATTACGACGTGTGCTAGAAAATAAAACCCGAGAACGGAAAAAAAAAACACGACATCACCATCAGTGAGATAGATTTAAACTAATAAAGTGCCGAGAATAACTTGAAGAATGAGAACCGGGAAAGTTGATATAATTATTAGAATTTTCATCTCTCGGGGAATCGCTCAGAAATATTAAGCAGAAAAACCCAACCTGTCAACGGTATAATTGTGATAAAAGATAGCATATTATACAAAGTTAAATTTTCCAAAATAATATCTTCATAAATCCAGGTTTACAGTCCTCATAAGATAGCTGAAGTGACTTCAATAAACCTCCAGTACGGTATGAAGTCAGACATACATATCCTGTAGAAAATTAAAAATTGATACATTTAAACTGGCAGCTCCCACTTAATTCCCTAGGTTGGCACCCATCGTCTCTGGACAATCATGCTGCTCCTAGGTGCACACCTGAGCCATCTAGTGGTGTTCATGGACATTGCATCTGAATGCTAAAGTGTGTTTCTGATAGCAAAGTTGCAAATATATTCTGCAAATTGCAAAAAGATTGTATCATGGTCATGGATCCTTTAGTGCTTTAATCATTCCATTCTGCATTCCCTGTAGCATGACTGGTTTGATAGTGATGCCGAAACTTTGCCTGTCAGATGGCTCTGCCAGAAAACCCTTTGCTCCTGCTATTGTTTCTTTTGCTTGACCACGCTTTTGTCTGTCAACTCAGGACTTTAATTTGCACTCGTGTCTCCATGTCAGTTGTCACCAATAAGCCAATCCTGAGGGCCACAACTTGTGAGCCTTTAAAGTAAAACTATTCTCTTGAAAATGTTCCTGGCCTGCACCTTTAAAAAATCCAAAACAGCTGCTGCCAGAGTCCTAAATTCTGCTTGATTATAGAGAGAAGGAGGAAAGGAAGAAAGATATATAGAAGAGAGAGAGCGAGAAAGGAAAGAAAGAAAGAAAGAAAGAAAGAAAGAAAGAAAGAAAGAAAGAAAGAAAGAAAGAAAGAAAGAAAGAAAGAAAGAAAGAAAGAAAGAAAGAAAGAGAGAACGGAAGGCAGGAAGGAAGGAAGGAAGGAAGGAAGGAAGGAAGGAAGGAAGGAAGGAAGGAAAGAAGGAAAGAAGAAAGGAAAGAAGTAAAATAGGAAAGAAAGAAAAGAAAAAGAGTAAGGGAGAGAAAAACAGAAAGAAAGAACGGAAGGAAGAAAGGAAGGAAGGAAGGAAATAAAATAGGAAAGAAAGAAAGAGAAAAAGAAAGAAAGAAATGAAGGGAGAGAGTAAGGGAGAGAAAGAAAGAAAGAAAGAAAGAAAGAAAGAAAGAAAGAAAGAAAGAAAGAAAGAAAGAAAGAAAGAAAGAAAGAAAGAAAGAAAGAAAGAAAAGAAAGAGGAAGGTAGGAAGAAGTTGGAAAGGAAATGGGAAAGAACTAGGAGAGGCAAGAAAGAAAGAAAGAAAGAAAGAAAGAAAGAAAGAAAGAAAGAAAGAAAGAAAGAAAGAAAGAAAGAAAATATGAAAGGGTAGGAAGAAAGAAAGATAAAGGGAGAGAGGAAGGAAGAAAGGAATGAAGTAAGGAAGGAAATAAAGTAGGAAATACGAGAGGCAAGAAAGAAAGAAATAAAGAAAGAAAGGGAGAGGAAGGAAGGAAGGAAAATAGGAAATACGAGAGGCAGGAAAGAAAGAAAGAAAAAATAATGGGAGAGAGTAAGGGAGAGAAAAAAAAGAAAGAAACGAAGTAAGGAAGAAACGAAGGAAGGAAGGAAGGAAAGAAAGAAAGAAAGAAAGAAAGAAAGAAAGAAAGAAAGAAAGAAAGAAAGAAAGAAAGAAAGAAAGAAAGAAAGAAAGAAAGATGAATGTAGAAAGTAAGGGAGAGGAAGGAAGGAAGGAAGGAATGTAGGAAGGAAGGAAATAATAGGAAATACGAGAGGCAAGAAAGAAAGAAATGAAGGGAGAGAGTAAGGGACAGAAAGAAAGAAAGAAAGAAATAAAGAAAGAAAAAAATATGAAAGGGTAGAAAGAAAGAAAGAAAGAAAGAAAGAAAGAAAGAAAGAAAGAAAGAAAGAAAGAAAGAAAGAAAGAAAGAAAGAAAGAAAGAAAGAAAATAGGAAATACGAGAGGGAGGAAAGAAAGAAAGAAAAATGAAGGGAGAGAAAATACAAAGCAAAGTGAGGAAAGGAGTGAGATCTGGCCACTTTCCAGCATGCTGCGCAGCAGAATGAAGTTTGAAGCACCTACAAACACACAGATAGCAGAACATTCATGGAGAGCGGTATGGAGATTTCCTGTACATTATTTACATGAACACAACAATTATCTCTCCGGTGTCATGGAAAACAAACACTTAGAGCGCGTTTAATGGAGGACGTCTTATAGAACTCATTAAGCGTGCCGATGACAGCTTGTAGAAAGATAAGAATATGAAAGGTGGGAGCAGTTGTAAGTCGGTGATTCTCTTCTACATACAAGAAAATAATGAGTTGTACATAGTCTCTATAATGGGAAGTGTTTTGCTTCTATTTTTCTTTTTTTTTTTTTGTTCAATTGCTTCTTTACAGAAAACATCAGGAGAAAGATCAGATTCTAAAAGACTTCTTTATGCTTTATTAACATTTTCCACTGATGGAGCCCAGCGTGGGTTTCCCTTTGTTGAATTTATAAAGCTGTGGAAAAATAGAAAAAAAAAAAGTTTAAACATTTCAGTGGTTTCCTGAACTATAGACTGGCAGAGGTCCTTAGACAGCACACAGAGTTCAAGAAGAATTACAGGCTAGAAGCAATAACTAGTAATAAATATGACATCGGGTAGGGAAGGGGTAAGTGTTGGTGGGTTGCTTAGTGTAGGGAATAAAGAGCTGGCCAGCTGTTCGCACTGGTCCTCGGCACTGCCAGCCTTGTGCCAAAAACTACCAGTGCCAGGCCATAGGCACTGAGAGATGCTTCTTTTTTTCCTGAGCACCAGGAAGTTTGAGTACTGGGAAATTGGATATGGAGCTGCTGGACTTTTATACTTTAGTATGGATACTTCTGAAATTCCCATTTAAACAATCACTTAGAGGGCATAACCTAAAATTATACGTTTACTGATCGTTTTTGTTACCAAACTTTTCCTTTGAAGCCCAATGGAGGTCCCACATTGAATTTTGCCTGGAAATGCTTTACAAAATCTTTTGCCGTCAGAAAAAAATGCTGCTTTCTGCTCTAACAGTGCTCTCACACTGCAGTGTTCTGTGCTGGCAGAGCTTAGTATTGGCCACGCCCCTCAGCACAAGCTTAGTCCCACAGAAGTACTGCAGAAATGAGAGGCAGGTTGTGTGAAGTTCCCCTGTTCGGTTCACTCCAGAACTCTTGAATATTGTGAAAATTCAGAGCTGAAAAATGAATCCTATTGAAGTCTATGGGACCCCAACTGAAAAAATCAAATGTGCCCATTTTGAGGGGTTAGATACAAATTATTGGGCATAAAAAGGGTATGGGGGTCCGGGTACTGCCCTGGATGACATGTATCAATTAAAGCAAAGTTTGTAAAAAACATAATTTAAATAAGCAGTGATTTACTGACGCTTAACCAGCTCTGGACCGGAAGGATTTGCCCCCTTAATGACCAGGCCGTTTTTTGCCATTCGGCACTGCATTACTTTAACAGAAAATTGCACGGTCGTGCGACGCTGCACCCAAATAAAATCAATGTCCTTTTTTTCCCCCCATAAATAGAGCTTTCTTTTGGTGGTATTTGATCACCTGTGCAATTTTTATTTTTTGCGCTATAAACCAAAAAATAACAAAAAAAAAAAAGCGACAGTTCTGAAAAAAAAAAACAACATTTTTCACATTCTGTAATATAAAATTCCCCCAAAAAAATGTAAATATCAAAATTTGTCCTCCTTTTAGGCCAATTTGTTTACTGCTGCATATTTTTGGTAAAAAAAAAAATAAAAATCGCAATAAGTGTATTTTGATTGGTTTGCGCAAATGTTATCGTGTCTACAAACTAGGGGAAAGATTTGTCATTTTTATTTATTTCTTTTTTTAACTAGTAATGACGGCGATCAGCGATTTTTAGTGGGACTGCGACATTGCGGTGGACAGATCGGACCCTTAACTCACATTTTTGACACTTTTGGGGGGACCAGTGACATTACTACAATAATCAGTGCTAAAAATATGCACTGTTACTGTAATAATGACATTGGCAGGGAAAAGGTTAACCTAGTTGGTGATCAAGGGGTTAAATGTGAGCCTAGGGGAGTGTTTACTAACTGTGGAGAGCTGGGCTTTTTAAATGATCACAGAGACCTGTGATCCTATATAGAAGAATCACAGGCGCACTGGGATCATTTCAGTGAGAAGAACGGTCAGCTGTGTTTACAACAGCAGACCGTTCTACTTTCTCAGCGGGGAGCGATCGCGGGTGCCCGGCGGCAAAAGCGGCCACCGGCCCTGTGCATTGGCATCCCCGCTCGCCCTCCAGCACCACTCCTGCGACCGACTTACCCCTACATCGGTTCGCGCAGGAGGGGCTGTCTGCCGCAGGATATATGCGGCGGGCTGTGCTTAAGTGGTTAAAGTGAAAAAATAAAAATGAAAAATTCATTTAAATATTGTGCCTGGGGGGATCCCCTTAGTCTGCCTGTAAAGTGGCGCATCTGTACTGTGTATAGAACCTGCTGCAGCAAAAATGACATTTACAAAGCCAATAAAATGACATTTTCCCTGCAAGCTTTCTTTATTTTATAGACAACGGCTTGGGAAGCAAGTTTGTATGATAAAGCCACAATTTAAGGCTTTACCTTATTTACTAGAGCAATTGCACTCGAAACAAGATTTGAGTTTTTTGGGGATAAATTCTGGTAGACTTTGGATAGAAATAACAGGTGCGGAAAAATTCCAGCTGAGTGGGCAGGAAGTGGGAGCGGTTACCTGTCAAAACCAGGTACCCCCCCCCCCCCCCCCACAAATGTGGCACTGGAAAGGGGAGGAGGCAGACAAGCGGAGCCCTTTTGGGTGAAGCTCCACTTTAAGAATGAAGGCAGGAGCAATCGGTACAGATCACTCACTGTGTTCATTCAGAAAAGAAAGGCCAGTTAATTAAATATTTACTAGCCCCTTCCCTGCTCCTAAGGGGAGAGGAGGGAAGCTGGCAGCACTGCAGAGGAGAAACGGGAAGTAGGGGGAATTGGTTAGGGTGTTATTGGGGTGTGCTTAGGCACCCCCGGCACACCCTGTATGCATGCCTATGGGCAACCTGCTTCTGTGTGTGTCAGAAAAGCATGCACAAAGGTGAAAAGTGCAAAGGTGTGAACCTAGGCTAAATCCAGTTCTTACTGTAGATCTCGCACACCGGTGATGTCTTCATAGTATTTTTAATAGCAGGTTTCCTGATGGTGACAACAGTTGACCATTCCGTGTCAGCTTGGCCAATCGTGTCCATTGGAAGATCATGTGACGTTAAGACAACGTAGGGAGACGGGGACAGAGCATTGCCAGGAATTCTATTAATGAAAGACGCAGATTTACAATTATTTAATACAACTTTTGATTGAAATGGACAGGGTAAAGCCTCTAGGAGTTGTTATTGATTGGGTCTGGATCTAAGTACGACAAGAAAGCTTTGGATTGAGAAGTTCTAAGTGAATGCCCCATTCAGGCGTCCAGCAAACACAACACGCTGCAAATTCAGATGTTGCATCTCAATAACCACAGCACAAGCTTATTCTAACTATTTCAAGTAGAAGAGGGATAATATTCAAGATAAGTATTTCTAAGACACGCAACAGAGGCGGCATTGTTCGGCGTGCTTGTTTTAATTGGCCTCCTATCACTTGAACTTAGTCTGCCTGGCCACCAGCCAAAACACAAATAAACCGGCATAGAAGTTTTACAGTAATAAAAAAAAGGGTCTAACAGATTCAAATGACAGATCACAGTGAGAGCATTGTACATGAAATGCAAAACAGAACAGCAACAGGTCCTGGCCCAAGTCATGAAAAACAGCCATAATCATATGTAAACTCGGAAAAGTCATTATTAACAGGACAAGCTTGTCAACATTAATAAGGCCGGGATTAATAAACACTTACAAGGCTTCTCCATGCACGGGGCCGCTAAAAATAGGCGCCTAAAGCAGAACTTCACTCTCTCAATTATTATTGATAACTTATTGAAATGAGTAAAGAGATAGGAAAGTATATCATATTTACTACCTTTAGCCCCTTCAAACCTAAGAGTAAACAGCTGGAGGGCCATAGTTTGGGCACCCCTGAGTAAAACAAAACAAAATTCTTCAGCACAATTTTGAAACTTTGACACGTGTTAGTAAAACCGTACATATCAACTACTTTGTGCATTCAGGTGGATTATACCCATGGGCGTCTGCAAGGGAGGGCAAGTGCCCCCCCCCCCCCGGCCTGCTCTAAGAGGGGAATCTATGGGGACCCTGCTTTAAAGGGGATCTATGTGGGACCCTGGCCTGGCCTGCTCTAAAGGGGGATCTATGGGAACCCTGGCCTGCCCTAAAGGGAATCTATGGGAGATTCTAGCCTGCTCTAAACAGGGTCATATTGGCTATATATATATAAACAATTGGCAGGGAGGGCCTGGAGTACCTGGTGGTGGGAAAACCTGGTAGCATGAGGACTATAGGGGAAAAGGTAAGACTAAAGAGGGATCTATGGGGACCCTGGCCTGCTCTAAATGGGATCTTTGGTGACCCTTGTCTAAAAGGGATCTATGGGGGACCCTGGCCTGGCCTACTCTAAAGGGGGATCTATGGGGACCCTGGCCTGCCCTAAAGGGTATCTATGAAGGATCCTAGCCTGCTCTAAATGGGGTCATATTGGCTATATATATATATATATATATACAGGCGGTCCCCGGGTTACAAACAAGATAGGGTCTGCAGGTTTGTTCTTAAAGTGGAGTTTCCCCCTAAAATTATACTTACCTCCATCTTCTTGCTCCGGGTCACCTGAAAAACAAATGGATTTTCGCAATTTTTTATTTTGTTTACTTACCTTGTTTAGAAGAAAATATACTTACCTTACTTCCTCTTCCTCCCCTCGGCGGCGATTCGTCACTTCCTGGCTTGCAATGATTCTTGGGAGCTGAACTTCATCGCTCCCAGGAATCAATGCGCCTGCACCGGCCCCGACGTCAGTTCCGGTGCAGGCGCCATCATACCTTGCTAAACAGCTTCTGGGCATGCCCAGAAGCTGTGCAGGGATGACGCTGCGACACCGGAAGTGACGGCGGGGCCGGTGCAGTGCATCGTGGGACCGAAGAAGACAGAAGAAGATGCAGAAGAGGATCGCGCTGGCTTCAAGCTGCCCACACCTGAGATGGCAGCACTGGACAATACATTTTCAAGGTAAGTATTTCTTCTAAAAGGTAAGTGCAACCTGGGACAGATCAGAGGCTAGCCATTGTGGAATGCCCTAGCCCTGACTGTCTCTGGGGTATTTTTATTAAAAAAAACTTTCCCAGGGTGGAACTCCGCTTTAAGTTGAATTTGTTTGTAAGTCAGAACAGGTAAATTTTTTAAAGTGTAGATCCACCCCATAAAATCATTTTTAAGTTTTTTTGGATAACAGGGAAGGGTTAGCACCCCTGTACCATTTGTTTTGCTGTCTGTGCTCCTGTTCAGAAGATTTCACCTCACTTTCTGTCCCTGTGACAATTGGATTTTGAAAAATTTGGGTTGCTGTGGAAATATGGATACTTTGCTACAATAAAAAGTAGTGAGTGTACAGCTTGTATAACAGTGTAAATTTGCTGTCCCCTCAAAATAACTCAACACACAGCCATTAATGTCTAAACCACTGGCAACAAAACTGAGTACACCCCTAAGTGAAAATGTCTAAATTAGGCCCAAAGTGTCAATATTTTGTATGGTCACCATTATTTTCCAGCACTTCCTTAACCCTCTTGGGCATAGAGTTCACCAGAGCTTCACAGGTTGCCACTGGAGTCCTCTTCCACTCCTCCATGACAACATTAAGGAGCTGGTAGATATTAGAGACCTTGTGCTCCTCCACCTTCTGTTTGAGGATGCCCCACATATACTCAATAGTGTTTAGGTCTGGAGACATGCTTGGCCAGTCCATCACCTTTACCCTCAGCTTCTTTAGCAAGGCAGTGGTCATCTTGGAGGAGTGTTTGGGGTTGTTATCATGTTGGCATACTGCCCTGCGGCCCAGTCTCCGAAGGGAGGGGATCATGCTCTGCTTCAGTATGTCACAGTACATGTTGGCATTCTTGGTTCCCTCAATGAACTGTAGCTCCCCAGTGCTGGCAGCATTCATGCAGCCCCAGACCATGACACTTCCACCACCATGCTTGACTGTAGGCAAGACACACTTGTCTTTGTACTCCTCACCTGGTTGCCGCCACGCACGCTTGACACCATCTGACCCAAATAAGTTTATCTTGGTCTCATCAGACCACAGGACATGGTTCCAGTAATCCATGTCCTTAGTCTGCTTGTCTTCAGCAAACTGTTTGTGGGCTTTCTTGTGCATCATCTTTAGGAGAGGCTTCTTTTTGAAACAACAGCCATGCAGACCAATTTGATGCAGTGTGCTGCGTATGGTCTGAGCACTGACAGGCTGACCCCCCACCCCTTCAACCTTTTGCAGCAATGCTGGCAACACTCATTTGTCTATTTCATAAAGACAACCTCTGGATATGACGCTGAGCACGTGCACTCAACTTCTTTGGTTGACCATGGCGAGGCCTGTTCTGAGTGGAACCTGTCCTGTTAAACCGCTGCATGGTCTTGGCCACCGTGCTGCAGCTCAGTTTCAGGGACTTGGCAATCTTCTTATAGCCTAGGCCATCTTTATGTAGAGCAACAATTTTTTTTTTCAGATCCTCAGAGAGTTCTTTGCCATGAGGTGCCATGTTGAACTTCCAGTGACCAGTATGACAGAGTGAGAGCGATAACACAAAATTTAACACACCTGCTCCCCATTCACACCTGAGACCTTGTACCACTAACGAGTCCATGACACTGGGGAGGGAAAATGGCTAATTGGGCCCAGTTTGGACATTTGGACTTAAGGTTGTACTCACTTTTGTTGCCATCGGTTTAGACATTAATGGCTGTGTGTTGAAATATTTTTAGGGGACAGCAAATATACACTGTTATACAAGCTGTACACTCACTACTTTACATTGTAGGGAAGTGTCATTTCTTCAGTGTTGTCACATGAAAAGATATAATAAAATATTTACAAAAATGTGAGGGGTGTACTCACTTTCGTGAGATACTGTGTATCATTGAAATGCAGGAGGTAGAGAATGCATCATGATAACTGAATCCAAGGAGAGAAATTATTAGTAATTCAAGCCTTACCAATGTCTATGACATTTAGCGAGCAGTAAGCGATAGTGGATAGAGCAGGAAGCAAATATATGTGTCATCAATAGTAATTAGGCAGTCAACAGATGTGAACACTGTCCCTTCTTTTGCCTCCCACTGAAGTTCAATATGCTGCTTTTGCTCTTAAAATTTGACACTGCTTGTTAAAAGATTGATGACATCATTGTATCGTCAGGAAGCATATTCAGCATAGCTAGCTGGCAATAAGCAGGTAAGGGGTACTGAGCTGCAGGAATAAAGTCTTATGTGAAAGCATGGACCATGGCCATGGAAAATGAATCTACTGCTGTTGTCAATTCTACTCACTGCTTTGTCTTCCCATGACAGTCCCACCTGATCAGAGTTGTGCCATAGTCATCCAGTTTGTAGCTAGCAATGCTGTGTCCTGACGATATTACAGCTCTCTTTCCGGTCCCTCTTAGCAGTCTCATAGTGTAGTGGGAACTGGCCGGCTAATACCCATAGCATTCTCTAGTCGATATGGGCACAGAAACACACACAGGTTTGATTTTGGGACATGATGTTGTCACAAGTTGACGCGTTTCGTCCGCCAATCAGCAGACTTCTTCAGAACACCAGTTTAGAGTTAAAGAGGATTCTGCAGAGATTCAGTGCTAGAATTATTGCTCTCACTCCAACGGTCATGACGATACCTCACTTGTGCAGTTTGAGCACTGTTTACATTTGCAGGTGTGGCGTATGTATGCTTTTATTTCTGCGCACAAGCATGGAGGGATGGAGGCACTTTATTTTTTTTTTTCTTGTTTCTTTTATTTATTTATTTTTTTACTGTCCCTTTAAACATTTTTTTTTTTATCACTTTTATTGCTGTCACAAGAAATGTAAACATCCCTTGTGACAGCAATAGTCACATGTCAGGCATTTTTTTGGAGGGATCTGGGGTCTATAAATCCCCATATTCCTCCTTTGCACTTAATAGCATTGAAAACGCAAATGGCTGTTTTGAATGCTGTCATTTTTTTTTTTTTTTTTTTTAATCTGGCGCCTTTAAGGCTCCAGCACCCAGAAGTGATGTCATGACGTCGCTTCCGGGTTACTAGATCTGATTCCAGCTCTAAAGTGGTTTAATTCAGAGACAAGCCAGGGGTGGGTATGGGCACCGTTTAGAGGAATATTTATTGTACATACACCCGGGGACATCACTGGCGCATGTGCTCTGAAGGAATGGCCACCTGTGCTGTTCCTTCAGAGCCCTGTACCGTAAATGGCAGCTCCTGCGCATATGCGTAGAAGTGACATAATCGCGGCTCCGGCCAGTCACAGAGCCGGAGTCCGTGAATTTGGAAGCAAGACGGGTGAAGATGGGAGTAGCTCTCTCATCTCGGCACTGGAAGAGCTTTGTTTTAAGGTAAGTTTAACCACTGGCTTACTGGGCACATATACCCTCTTCCTGCCCAGGCCAATTTTCAGCTTTCAGCACTGTCACACTTTGAATGACAATTGCGCCATTTTTATCATTTTTTTTTTTTAAACACACATAGAGCTTTCTTCTGGTGGTATTTAATCACCACTGGGGTTTTTATTTTTTGCTAAACAGACAAAAAAGACAGAAAAAATATACTGTAGGTAGTTATAAAATTTTCCAAACAGGTAAATTTTCTCCTTCATTGATGTGCGCTGATGAGGCTGCACTGATGGGCACTGCTCAGGAGGCACTGATGAGACTGCACTGATAGGTGGCCCTGATGGCACTGAGATGGCACTTGTAGATTATGGCGTGGGGATTTTTTTCAGGAGTTGGGCTTGGCCCCTTAGTTCCAGTGAAGGGAACTCTTAAGGCGTCAGCATACCAAGACATTTTGGACAATTTCATGCTCCCAACTTTGTGTGGAGTGACCTTTAAATTACATATTAAAGGAAATTCTGACTTCAGCTAATGGACTATGTGCAGTATGTGTTGTGAATTATGAACTGAAATCTCTGCAGTGAACTTGTGTCTTTGTTTTGTGATCATAAAACACATTTCACCAATAATAGAGCATGAGGTCATTGGTTGAATTTAAGTGGCAAACTGGCAAGGGCAGAACTAATCTTATGGTGTGTAGGCAGGACAGAACAACAAGCAGAGGAAGATCTGTAAGTTAGGCTAAAGATCATGTGAATGCAGTACAGTGGTTGTATGTCATAAAGAAGAGCAATACAAACATATTGTAATAATTTCAACAAGCTGTGAATCATAGTCCGGGCGAACGTTTCAGAGGAGAAAAGGGGGGGGGATTGGAGGGGGTTGGATTGGGATGTAGATAGCATTAGCCAGTAAGGATAGAGGGCAGGGAAGGACTTGAATTACAGATGAGGCAAGTGTCAGCAAACTTTGTATTTAGGTAGCGCCATTAGAGCTAAGGATGTGATGTCTAGTTTGGAGAAGATTAACTATGGTGCTCAGTCCTTGCTGAGTTTCAATAGGCCCAGGTTTGCTTTGGCAAACATAAATTCCATCTGGAGGTGTTATTTGAGGATATGATGGACCATTTGAATAGAGGGTTGAGAGTTGATGTACCATTGTCTTGAAATGGAGAGTCTGGCCGATATTAGGATATGGGTAAGGACGGCATGATATAAGGAGTCCCAGGTTTCTAGTCCCAGTCCTAGTAGTGCTAGATGGGGGTGTGATCTTGGCAGGATTGTCTGTTAGATTGTTGAAAAGGGTTTGAACAAATTGCCAAAAATTGAGGATCGAGGGGCAGGACCACCAGATATGTACTGTAAACCCAGTGCTTCCACATTTCCTCCAGCAGGCAGGGATATGTTGGGACGAGATCTGGGATAATCTTGTGGGTGCATAGTAGCACTGGTGTACATTTTTTCGTGCTGTTTCCCAGTATGATAGGTATCTTGAGACTTTCAGAGTGAAGCGTGAGGCTTGGTGCCAGGATGCCAGGTCTGTCGAGAAATTTAGGGATTTCTCCCCTTTCTCCATTGAGGGGAGTTTCTTGGGCTCGTGTTTGGAGTCAAGCATCTTGTAGAAGATTGAAGATCCTTTAACATGGGTTGTGGATTTGTCACAGATTTAAATGATGTCGGTGGTGAGGGAGTGGTCAGACCAGGTGATAGAGGCAAGGGCATGTCGCACTCTCAAGTATTTGAAGAAGTCCTTATTGGGAATGTTGTATTTTTTGTGGAGATCTTGGAAGGTGCACAGATTTCTATTGTGTAGAATATCTACAATTGTTGTAGCTTCTGCTGTCATCCAAGAGTATAGAGATAGGTCAGGGCAGAGGATTTCTGGTGTGCACAAGGGGAGAGCCTCTGCAGCTTCTTTTAAGAGTCCATGAGATTGCTGTTGTATTGAGCTCCATATTTTGATTGTTGCATGTATTTTGGCTGAAAAGGATGGTGCAAGCTGGTATTGCATCCAGATAGCAGCCAGTTGGGGTTTGGTAGGTTGCTGGAGGGCCGCCTCTTCTATTTGCACCCAGAGAGGGCGGGAGTTGGTTGACCACCAGTGTTGAGCTTGGCTTAGAAGGATGGCCTTGTAGTAGTTTTTGAGATTAGGAGCACCCATTCCTGCTTTGGACGTGGAGATGCACACAGTGGAGTATTTAACTCTGGGGCATTTGCCTTCCCATATGAAATTGTTAAGGGTGCGCTGAAGGATGTCTAGTTGGTGGGACATTAGTGGAATTGGGAGAGTACAGAAGAAGCACAGGAGGTGAGGCAAGAGGAACAGTTTGAGTAGTGCTATTTTACTGACCCAAGAGGTACGGGTGGAGTGGAGAGAGGAGCAGATATCTGACATTTTCTTTAGGAGAGCTTCATAGTTCATATGAAGAGTAATG
Organism: Pelophylax lessonae; assembly: GCF_965119305.1. Taxonomy (NCBI): domain Eukaryota; kingdom Metazoa; phylum Chordata; class Amphibia; order Anura; family Ranidae; genus Pelophylax; species Pelophylax lessonae. The sequence continues at coordinate 45,688,685 of NC_138768.1, read as the reverse complement.
CCTGAGGAGGTGGTTGGCTTTATTCCTAGGTAGGTCAGCATTGAGGATGGGGCCCATAGAAATGAAGAAAAGCGAGTAAGAATTGATTTTGTATTTTGGTCTAGGCAGATACTGATCAGATTGGATTTGCTGCAATTGATTTTGTATAATGAGAGTTGGCCGTCATGGTGGTAGGAGTCAGAAACACTGCACATGCTGGGATATTTACAATTATGTGCTGGGGGCTAGTTGCACCCCTAGCACATGTGACTTAGCAGCCAGAAAATGTCAGGTCCTTGTTCATACATGCATGAACAAGGACATTTTATTATGACGGAACACAACTATCTATTAAAAAACATGTTGCAACAATTTACACACGCATATGCACATACCTTTTCTACTTATTTTGCAGACTGCTGGCAGGTACTGCTGGTGGGTATTGTTGGCGAGTACTGTTGGCTGGTACTGCTGCTGGGTACTGCTAGTGTGTACTGCTGGCGTGTACTGATGGTGGGTACTGCTGCTGGTACTGCTAGTTGGTACTGCTGGCGGGTACTGATGGTGGGTACTTCTGGCTGGTACTGATGGTGGGTACTGCTGGTGTGGTTACTGCTGGTGGGTAGAGATGTACCGAACGGTTCGCCGGCGAACGGTTCCCGGCGAACTTTGAACGTTCGCGTTCGCCGCTGCGGGCGAACATATGCGATGTTCGGTCCGCCTCCTATACATCATCATTGAGGCAAACTTTGACCCTGAACATCACAGTCAGCAGGCACATTTCCAGCCAATCAGCATACCTCCCTCCCACACCCTCCCACCTCCTATAAATAAGCAAGGGCAGCATCCATTTTAGATCATTTCTGTGTTACTGAGAGCAGGGAAAGTGCTGCTGCTGCTGCTGTTATAGCTAGGGTCAGTTAGTCAGTGTTCCCGGTCTTGTTAGCCAGTGTTCTTGGTACACTCCTGCTGTAAGGACAGCACCCCAAAAAGCCCTTCCTAGGGCTGGTATTTGAGGTTTTTTTTGGATATATATATATATATATATCTATTGTCCCCAAAAAGCCCTTTTGAGGGCTGGTATTTGTGTAATTTTTTTGTTCTGTGATATATATATATAGATATATATATATATATATCTATATATATCTATTGTCCCCAAAAGCCCCTTTGAGGGCTGGTATTTGAGTATTTTTTTAATATATATATATATATATATATATATATATGTAGCATGTCCAGAACCAGAAAAAAAAGATCATATAGGTGTAAAAGGGGTTCCCACCATCCCTGCTCTACTGAAAAATTATCTTTTTTTTCTGGTTCTGGACATGCTACAGAGCTGAAACTTCACACGTACACTTTTTAGACCCCCTAGACACTAAATCACACAAAAAAGTTCTTAAAAATTGTCATTTTTGATAGAGAGCCAATTATTGGAAAAAAAAAAAAAAAACAACAAAAAAAAATTTCTTTGGATTTATTGTCTGGGGGGTCTAAAAAGTGTACCTGTGAAGTTTCAGCTCTGTAGCATGTCCAGAACCAGAAAAAAAATAGAATTAGGGCTAGGGCTAGGGTTAGGGTTAGGGTCAGGGCTAAGGTTAGGGTTATTTTTAGTGCTTAGGGTTAGAGTTAGAGGGGTAGGGGTAGGGCTACTAACTCTAACCCTAAGTATCTCACCGTAACCCTAACCCTAGCCCCTAACACTAAACCTAACCCTAACCCTCTAACCATAACCCTAACCCTCTAACCTTAACCCTAACCCTCTAAGCCTAGCCATAAAAATAACCCTAACCCTAACCCTAACCCTAACCCTAGCCCTAGCCCTAACCCTAACCCTAGCCCTAACCCTAACCCTAGCCCTAACCCTAACCCTAGCCCTAACCCTAACCCTAGCCCTTTTTCTGGTTCTGGACATGCTACAGAGCTGAAACTTCACAGGTACACTTTTTAGACCCCCCAGATGCTAAATCCAAAGAAATTTTTTATTTTTATTTATTTTTTTAATTTTTCCAATAATTGGCTCTCTATCAAAAAATTAAAATTTTTAAGAACTTTTTTTTGTGTGATCCCTCTCCGGCATGCCACAGTCCAGGTGTTTGTCCCCTTGAATCAACTTTTCCATTACTATTGTGGCCAGAAAGAGTCCCTGTGGGTTTTAAAATTCGCCTGCCTATTAAAGTCTATGGCGGTTCGCAATGTTCGCCGGTTCGCGAACATTCGCCGATGTTCGCGTTCGCCGTTCGCGAACAGCGAATTTTCGGTTCGCGACATCACTACTGGTGGGTTCTGCTGGCAGGTAATGCTGGTGAGTACTGCTGGTGGGTAATGTTGGCGGGTACTGCTGCTGGGTACTGCTGGTGGGTAATGCTGGTGGGTACTGCTGGTGGGTACTAATGGTGGGTACTGATGGCAGGTACTGATGGTGGGTACTGCTGGTGGGCAATGCTGGTGGGTACTGCTGGCAGGTACTGATGGTGGGTAATGCTGGTGGGTACTGATGGTGGGTACTGCTGGCGGAAACTGCTGGTGCAGTTACTGCTGGCTGGTACTGCTGGCGGATACTGCTGGAGGGTAATGCTGCTGGGTACTGCTGGCTCCTCTGAGACAGAGGGTGTGACAGGAGGGGCTTTGAAGGAAGCATTCGGCTGCAGTAGAGAGCAAAGCCAATGCTTCCTGTATCCCTCCTGTCACAGGTGGAGTGCATTTGATATCGCGCGGCCTGTGACAGGAGCCGGGAACTACACAGGAAGCATCAGCTCCGTTCTTCACTGACACAGCTGATACTGCAGCCGGGATATCGCGTGGCACTTGCGAGTGTCAGGGAGCCACAGGCCAAATGTGGGAGACTCCCGCATTTCGCGGGAGACTTGGGATGTCTGTAAAGCCCACTTGGTCTGCGCGTACGAATGTGGGGATGTAGAGTGAGATTCGGGATGCGAGTATTTTAGCATAAATTTTTATATCTGTATTCAAGAGTGAAATTGGCCGGTAGTTGACCGGGTCATCATGAGGTTTACGTATGTTTTGAAGTATTTGTTGCAGTAGCCATCTGGGCTTATGTAGAGGCAATGAGCTAATCGCTTTTAGAATTTCGTATTCAAAAATTGGAGCATTAAGGCCCGTTAGTTGGTCAGGTTTAAGAGTAGGCATTTGAAACGGATCTAGGAAGTTGGAAATTTGGGCAGGATCAGGATTAGGGGCCTTCGTGGAGGAATTTAAATTGTATAGGGATCAGTAGAAGTCCCTGAAGTAATTGGCTATGTCCGTTGGGTTGCTAACCCTACAGCCTTGTGTAGTGTGCATGTATAGTATTTTGGAGGCGGCAGCTTTATGTTTCACTTGTTTGGCTAGAAGAGCACTTGGTATATTTCCTGATGAATACCAGTTAACTCTTTAATGTGGTGGTCAAAGGAAGCCTGCAAGAAGGTGCGTAGTTCTTCTCTAAGGCTTTGTAAATGGGCGGTGTCTGTGTCGTTAAGGGAGGTTTTGTTATATTTTTCAAGTTGTCCAATCTGATCGAGAAAATTGTTATATTTCTCAACTTGCTTATGTTTTTCCTGGGCTCCAAGCTAGAGGAGTACTCCTCTCATAAATGTTTTGTGTGAGTTCCATAGCAGTACATTATTCGATACAGAATTTACATTATGAGCAAAATAATATTCCAGTTCCCACTTGATCTCTTCCTGACACTTGGGTTGGGATAAAAGAGAGCTGTTCATGTTTGATACTTTTTTTTTTTCACTATATAAAACAGCAGTTTTTGATTTCAACTTGCCTTAAGGACATTGTTGGAATTAGTGACGGCGGCATGTGTGGGAACCTGAGTAGGGAAGCAATTTAACCTACTTCTCTGCTCCGGTCTCGAAGCCCTTGTTTCTGGTTCTGGGGCCCTTTCCTCTGGTCTTGGAGCCCTTGCTACTGGTCCTGGGGCCCTTTCCTTCTGTCTCGGGGACCATCTCACTGAACCCAGGGCATTTTACTCTAGTTACAGGGCCCCTTATTACGGTTCTGCAATGGAACCCTTTCACATGTCCTGCAGCAGGCCCCCTTCCTGCTGTCTTGGAGCCCCCCCGTGGTTGTGGAACATCAGGGCCCAGTCACAAGTGCAACCTTTGTGACCCTAGTAGTTCCACCAGTGCCCTAGAGCAGGGGTAGGCAAACTTTGAGAGGTGGAAATCTACCTGAACAACATGAAAGTTATCAAAGATCATCGGGGTTCAGTGCCCTCTTTTTACAAAAAAACAAAAAAAAACAAAGGCCTAACTAAATAGTAAGAAACTTAGAAAAATATAGTAGAACAAATATCACTGTAAAAATGTAAACTACTATAAAATATACCGGGCAGTGGACGTGGTCAGTAAGGCAATTGACCTGATAAATAGGGCAGTATACAGTGACAGTAGAGCAGTTGACATGGTCAGTATGGCAGTGGATGTGACCAGTAGGGCAGTGGATGGAGTCAATATTTTTTTATTTTGCTATTTTAGTGTTTTATTATGTTTTATCATTTTACTTTATTTTTACAATTTCATTTATTATAATTTTCTTACAATTTTCTATGAACCCCGTTGGGGAGCTTTGTTGAAGTTTTAGGGGTCTAAAAAAAGATGTTTTACCTTTGAGACAGAGAAAGGAGATTGAGGACACAGCCCTCAATCCCTATCTCTGCAGCCTCAGCTACACAGAATGAATGGAAAAGAATAGCTCCGTACAGAGCTTTCCATTCATTCACAAACTAAAACATATTAAATACAGTTTACTATGCTTTATTTAGGAATGGACACAGTGAGTGATTGGTACCAATCACTCACTGTTGCCATTCAGAAAAGGAAAGGGCCGGTAAATTACATATTTACTGGCCCCTTCTTTTACTCTTCAACCTGAAAGATCCCCAACAGCAGACAGTTGGAGGCGGGGGGGGGGGTGAAGCTTGCAGCGCTGTGGGGGTACAAGAGGGGGGGTAGCAAGAAACAAGTAACCTGGATAGAAGGGCCGACAGGGGCAGCATATAGAGTAACCAATGCCCTTAATTTTCCCCCTGCAGCCTCTGAATGCCAGCGGATGGGAGAGGAGAAGAGGCAGAGATCCATTATATGGATCTATTATATTCCATTATATGGAATGATGTCCTGAAAACTACGATATATATGACCAAAAGTTATGGACACCTACCATTTAACATCTATACGAGCTTGCTAGATATCCCATTCAAAAACCATGGGCAATAATTTGGAGTTTCCCCCTCCTTCCCTCCTGGGAAGGATTTCAAGATTTTGGAGAGTACCTTTGGGAATTTGTGCCCATATTGCTAAACAAGCATTTGTGAGGTCAAGTACTATGTTGAATAAGTAGCAATCAGCATTCAAATAATCTCAAAGGTGTTCAGTAAGGTAGAGGTCAGGGCTCCCTGCATGCCACTTGAGTTCCTCCACACCAAACTCATCCAATCATTTCTTTATAGAGCTGCCTTTTTACACAAGGGCAAGGTCATGCTGGAACACAAAATGGCCTTCCCAAAACTGTTACTGCAAGGTCAGAAGGCCTCAATCGTACAAAATGTCTTTGTATTCTGTAGCAATTACTGGGAATACCTATACCATGCTTCACTGTTGCCAGCAGACACTCATTTTTGCTCTCCAGCCCTTCGATGAACAAACTGCCTCCTACAGCCAAATATTTCAAGGGCTTAATCTCTGTTACCTCCACCTGGCTTCTGGAACTGGCTAGATGGTTGTAGAACTTAGAGAGTGGAGGAACAAAGACTAGGCATGAATATTTATGAAGTCTCATCCAATCCCTGGGTAGCCAAGGGCCAGTAGGTGGGGAGACAGGCCATAAATGTTCTGGAGCCTGGCCATGTGGGAGCAGAGTCTAGGATCCAGTTGCCTGAAAGGGACCCCTGTGCTTGGGCTCTGCCCCTAGTCAGAAGGAAGAAGCAAAAGAGAGGAGGAGATTGAGAGAGAGCTTAAGACTCACATCCCTACTCAGCTTCAGCTAGACTTAGCTGGAGCTTCCTGAGAGTCAGGAGCTGGGCCTGTTCAGGAGGAAGCCATCTGGAATTTAGGATTAACTCCACCCCAAGGTTGGACAGAAGAGAGGCAGCAAGGCCCAATACTTTGCTTGTAAATAATTATGGGACAGCTTAGTGACCCAGAAGCCGCCCTACACCTCTAGCTGGGGATTCAAGAGCAGCCAGGCACATTAGCATTTCTCCATGGAGTAGCACCTGTATTCAGCAGTTGGAACTTTAGTTATCTGTTTTGCTTAACCATCAATCCTTTGGGAGGACAGCTTTGCAACGTTATTTCCTAGCTGCCAGAAAGTTAGCAAGTGCTCAAGTTGTGTTCAAGTTCTACAGTTATGGGCATCCCATGCTTCCATTCCCCATCCAAGTTTTAACCCGCTAAATAAACAAAAACAAAACAAACATACCCTGGACTGATTCTTGACTCTACATGAAAGCTGCAAAAATTCCAATTGCCTGGCTGTGTGCGTAAGGGAGGACCCAAAAAGGGAGGCCTTTATGGGGGTGGCGCTACATGCATATACACAAGGGTTGTACTGAAAGTTTTCCAAAAGTGGGCATAACTTTTTTTTTATTACCTAGGTCATTCAAATTCTTCCTTTATAGTAACTTATCTTCTTCATTGCTGGTAAATAATGGATTCCAAGCAGAAGCTGTCTGACACTCACAGAAGGCTACAAAAAGTTTATTGACAAGAGTCACCATTACCAATGGTGTCAGCTATGACAAAATGCACCTTTCATAGGGTGAAGTCCTAAATACATCCAGCGGGCCACTATAATGGGGCTCAGACAGCCCAGCTAATTGTGTCACCAACCAGTGCACTTTCCATATATTCCTATGAAGAATCCACTAGAGGATGTCATTGTACTATCCACCCTTTAGGGGAAGTCTGTCTGCTGTTATAGAAGTGCCGGCCAACGTTTTGTTATGGCTGAAGCTGTTCATTGCTCCTGAATATATATCACCCAGGGTGCCCATAAATGATGAGTCTCTGAATTGCTGATGTCAGGCTAAAAGCCAGTTCACATCATGCAATTTTCTGTCAGCCCGCAGAATCCTGTGCTGCTAAAATAAAAAGGAGGCACGCTGGAGCGAGGACATTCAATCATATGCAGGGTGTTCATAGGCATCAGATGTAGCTTGTATACGTAAACCCAATTACTAAAGTACGTTTTCCCAGCGCCATTTTAAAAAGGCACTGGATATGGAAGTCAGCAGCTCTGGTGGGTCCCAGCAGGGGACCAACAAACGCATTTCAAGGAGTTATAAATTAATTTGCAATTTCATGAGTGAAATAAGGATTTGACCCCTTCGCAAAACATGACTTAGTACTTGGTGGCAAAACCCTTGTTGGCAATCAGAGGTCAGACGTTTTTTGTAGTTGGCCACCAGGTTTGCACACATCTCAGGAGGGATTTTGTCCCACTCCTCTACTCTCCTCTCCAAGTCGAGGTTTCAAGGATGACATTTAGTAACTCGAACCTTTATCTCCCTCCACATGTTTTCTATGGGATTAAGGTCAGGAGACTGGCTAGGCCACTCCAGGACCTTAATGTTCTTCTTCTTGAGCCACTCCTTTGTTGCCTTAGCCATGTGTTTTGGGTCATTGTCACGCTGGAATACCCATCCACGACCCATTTTCGATGCATTGGCTGAGAGAGGGAGGTTCTCACCCAAGATTTGATGGTACATTTCCCTGTCCATCGTCCCTTTCATGCAGTGAAGTTGTCCTGTCCCCTTAGCAGAAAAACACCCCCAAAGCATAATGTTTCTACCTCCATATTTGATGGTGGGGATGGTGTTCTTGGGGTCATAGGCAACACTCCTCCTCCTCCAAACATGAGTTGAGTTGATGTCAAAGAGCTTGTTTTTGGTCTCATCTGACCACAACACGTTCATCCAGTTCTCCTCTGAATCATTCAGATGTTCATTAGCAAACTTCAGATGGGTATGTACATGTGCTTTCTTGAGCAGGGGTACCTTGCGGGCGCTGTCAGGATTTCAGTCCTTCACAGAGTAGTGTGTTACCAATTGTTTTCTTGGTGACTATGGTCCCAGCTGCATTGAGGTCATTGACAAGATTCTCCCGGGTAGTTCTGGGCTGATTCCTCACCATTCTCATGATCATTGAAAC